>NC_088784.1:80264746-80889746 GCF_958450345.1 Calliphora vicina
ATTAGCAATTCCACCATGAATCATTACACAGCTAAATTGAACATTGATAATTGCACTAAGTAGGGTACCTTTAAGCATTGATGAATGAATCAAGCATGACAAAGTCGCAAATGAGTAAATGAATGATTGGAAAGGATTGTGGAAATGAAGAGGCGTTTATGATGTAAACAGATATTGCTGTTGTTGTTAGCGTTAATGCTGATATTGACGTTTAGTGCTACTGCTATACAATACTTGTTTTATTTCAACAATAAGAAGAAAAAAACTAAATACAAAAATTAAAAAAAAAAACAGTGAGAGACGAAAATCATAGAAATATTAAATTATTGTCTAAACTTACAAAAAAAAAAAAACAGCTAAATTATTTCTATTTAGCTACAATTTACTGGGAATATTTATGAGTTTTTTGCTGTAATAAAATTGTTAATAAATTGTGCTATGATTTTTGTGTCTTTCGCTTATTAGCCACGTCATCAGTTCAAGTGAAAGTAAGGAAACTAAATACTTAAAGTTTTAGTGGAAACATTTACACAAACTAATAAATTTCTGTGTTAATAGTTTTTGTTAAATACTTATAACATGAGTAAAATACAAGTTAATGCTGTTTTTTTTATACAATTTTTTATTTCATTTGTTACACGCAGCACACTCATCTTACAATTGGTGCCTAACTCATGCTGGCCATGGCTAGGTTTGCTTCTTAACTCTTTTGTTTTAATGTTTTACTTCTGTGTGCAGAAGCTATGTTTTTTATTTATTTGTTTGTTGTGTTTTGTATTTAACTTCTGCTTGGCCAGTTTGTCATTAGTTGGTCTTTGGCAAATTTTTATTTATAATTACATTGTTTATTGTCTGTAGTAAGTTGTACAATATGAATAAAAATGTTATGACGCTATTTTCTAAACAATTAAGTGCTTAATTCAGGAAATAACTGTAATAAGGATTTAATTATATGTTATATGTTATAAAATAAAACAAAACGATTTTGTTTAAATGTTATGAAATAAATATAAAAAGTGCAATTAAATTCAATTAAGAAAAACTATTTTAGGAAAAAGCAAATGCAATTGATCAGTGATCACTTCATGTTATTTTAAATTAGTCCTTATTTAATTAGAAATATCGTGCCGCTGAAGCAAACCGATTGCTTACCAAAGCTTATGGTGAATATGTTCCAAAGGTTTCAATGTCCGAGAGATGGTTTGTTCGGTTGAGAAGTGGTGATTTTTACATGGAAGACGAAGATCGTCCTGGTCAGCCAAAAAAGTTTTATGACCAACAATTAGAGGCATAACTCCATGAAAATTGGGAACTTCTCAATCAGCATTTTCAAAGCATTTGCAAGCAGCAGGATTCATCCAAAGGCAGTGAAATTGGTTACTATACGAATTGAAGCTGAGAGTCCTTGATAGACAATTTTGCATGTCCTAATTGATGCTTGAACGCTGTAAAAGAAAATCATTTTTGGACCAAATCATTACGTGCAATGAAAAATGGATCCATTACGATAACCCGAAGCGTAAGAGATCATATGTGAAGTCCGACCAACCAGCCGAATCGACACCAAAGCCAAATATACATGGCGCAAAGGTAATTCTCTGTATTTGGTGGGAGCAAAAGGGTCCAATCTGTTATGAGCTGCTGAAATCGTGCCAAGCCATCACAGGGACCCGAAAGCAACAGATTCGTTTAAAGCGAACATGGGCCTAAAATCGCCCAGAATATGCGACCAGAAATGAAACCGTGACATATTTTTTAATCTAATTGAGATATTGACTTCAATTTAATTGTGTAAGACCAAAAATTAACTTTCTAAACAGACAAAATTAGTTCGGATTAAATGTGGATCATATACTTCCTAATATTTGAAATCCTTTTAAAATGTTGATACAAATTTTAGTTTTAGGACCTCAATAAATATCTAATATGTAATAAATTCTTTATTTATTAACAAAACTCAATGAAATTTTCAACATTTTTTCAATTTGTCATTCTAAATAATAAAATGTAAAAAAACTTGTAAAAAGGTCAAAAGGAATCCCGCTATTCCCAAAAATTAGAGCGAAATTCCCAAATATGGTATTTTTTACAATTTTGTTTACAGGGTTCATATTTCCTTTGGTGCTGGGAAAATACTTTGGGAATATATTGGGAACACATCAGGGTTTCCAAAGCTGCTTTCCGTTTGCTGATCCCAGCTTTGAGATTTTAAAACATGTGGCCCAAATTTGAAATTTTGATAAAAAATAGGTCAAATTCCAATGAGCGTAGGGGCAATATTGGAATAATAGGACATGTTTTTTGAACCAAAATATTACTCATAAAAATACCTTACAGAAAAATTTAAAATTGTTATAGGTTCTTAAAGAAAGTTTTTTTTTTGAATAAAAAAAGACCTTTTCGCCCCAAAAACAGTAAAAATCTACTATTTTCTTAATATTTAAATTTATAATCGTTTATTTTTTTATCCGTAATAGATATTGATCTGAAATTTTTTGTATATTCGAGTCCATTCGGTCCAAAATTACGACATATATTTTTAAAATAGCGGGCCAAGGTATGGCAAATGTTTAAAATTTCAATTTTGTAATGCCAATAACTGGAAAATTATAAGAGATAAATAGCACACGCAAGCATGTTTTTTCAAGAACTATCCGAGCGCTTTCCAAAAATATAAAAATGGCAGGTATTTAAAAATGTTACTTGTCGAAGGTAACCTAATTTGTCCCCTAATAACGCCACCCCTGGAGCGTTTGTAGGATCCTTGTTTACGGCCACGTCAAATTTTATCCCGATTGGAATAGTCGTTTAGAAATGCCGGATTTATTTCCAAAAAATTTTGATTCTACCCCACTGTGTACTGTTCAATGCGGTGTATCGTCCGAAAGGATCATTGGCCCATATTTTTTTGGAAAATTACAGTGGTGTTTCAATCGCTGTCAACGATAGTCATTTTGTTAGTTAAACTTTAAAGAAACAGTTTTTGTACTTTTGACTAAAAGTGTTAAAATGGATGCAAAAAGTATAGTTTCAGAAGATTTAGAAGCAACATAAAGGAAAATTGAATAAATGGTAATGATTTTTGCTCTATTGTGATCATTAAAAATAGTAAATGGTACAAATTTTGTGTCAAAAAAGAAAACGCCATTAATTTTTTTAAATTATTTTGGATCCAAAACACGAAAATTCAAATAAAATGTGCAACCGCTAAATGCAATGCGATTTTGCTAAAATTTCCATCATTTGGTTTTTAGATGATAGAGGACAATTCTAGATCGTGGGAGTATCGAAAATACCAAAATAAAAGCCAAAAATTTTAAATTATTTACAAAACATTCAAAGATGTAAACAACTCTCTAACCAACATTTAATTTTATTCCTTTGTTTATACATACATATGTTAAATATCTACATGTCTGCCATAAACCAAAATACAATCAATTGTCTTACAATTATTAATATTGTTATGGTTTTTTGTTAAACTTTTATTAGTTTTGTAGCATTTTTCTGAAGGTCATATGTTCAATTTCAATTTTAAATGTAAATAGCCAATGGTTATTTAAAAAAAAAATTCAACAAATGCTTGTACAATAATTTTGTATTATTATTTTTTAAGACATAAATGTACAATCTAACAACACCCATATTCGCTAAATAGTGTTAAACTAGATTTGTTTAGCAAAAAAATAAACAGAACAGATTTTATTGCGTCTATTGTTATAATAAATATAATATAATTTGTTACTAGGGCTGTCATTCGAATATAAATTATTCGAATAATCGAGGAAAAAATATATTTTTTTATTCGAATGAAAAACATTTTTTAGTTTAGAATAAAAAAATTATTCGATTAATCGATTATTCGAATAAATTTGATTTCAAGTTAAAATTAAATAAATAGTCTTTCATTAAGTGCTTTCTGCCTTGAAATTTAATAAAACAAAGTGTGTGTGAAATATTATTTAAATATTTTATATTTTATTCGTTTCTAATATTTTTTAACTGATACGAATAAAAATTATTCGAATAATCGAGGAGAAAATATATGTTTTATTCGAATGATTAATATTTTTTAATTTAGAATAAAAAGATTATTCGATTAATAGTTGCCGATTAATCGAATAAATTTATTTTCAAGTTAAAATTAAATAAATAAGGCTCATTCATTAGACGATATCTGTCTTTAAATTTAAATAAAACAAGTTTGTGTGAAATATTATCTAAATATTTTATATTTTATTCGTTTCCAATATATTTTAACTGATATGAATAAAAATTATTGGAATAATCGAAGAGAAAATATATGTTTTATTCAAATGAATAAAATTTTTCAATTTAGAATAAAAAAATTATTCGATTAATAATTGACGATTAATCGATTACTCGAATAAATTTATTTTCCAGTTAAAATTAAATTCATTAGACACCATCTATCTGTATTTAAATTTAAATAAAACAAAGCGTGTGAGAAATATCTAAATATTTTACATATTATTCGTTTCCAATATTTTTTCACTGATACGAATAAAAATTATTCGAATAATCGAGGAGAAAATATACGTTTTATTCGAACGAATAACATTTTTCAATTTAGAACAAAAAAATTATTCGATTAACAATTGACGTTTAATCGATTACTCGAATAAATTTATTTTCAAGTTATAAATAAAGAAATAAGGGTCTTTTAGGCGCTTTTAGGCGCTTTCTGTCCCTAAATTTAAATAAAACAAAGTGTGTGTGAAATATTCTCTAAATATTTTATATTTTATTCGTTTCCAATATTTTTTAACTGATACGAATAAAAATTATTCGAATAATCGAAGAGAAAATATATGTTTTATTCGAATGATTAATAGTTTTAATTTAGAATAAAAAAATTATTCGATTAATAATTGCCGATTAATCGATTACTCGAGTAAATTTATTTTCAAGTTAGAATTAAATAAATAAATGGTCTTTCATTAAGCTAAATTTAAATAAAACAAAGTGTGTGTGAAGTATTATCTAAATTTATTGATACGAATAAAAATTATTCGAATAATCGAGGAGAAAATAAATGTTTTATTCGAATGATTAATATTTTTTAATTTAGAATAAAAAAATTATTCGATTAATAATTGACGATTAATCGATTACTCGAATAAATTTATTTTCCAGTTAAAATTAAATAAATAAATAAGGGTCATTCATTAGACACCATTATCTGTATTTAAATTTAAATAAAACAAAGCGTGGGAGAAATATCTAAATATTTTACATTTTATTCGTTTCCAATATTTTTTAACTGAGACGAATAAAAATTATTCGAGGAGAAAATATATGTTTTATTCGAATGATTAACATTTTTCAATTTAGAATAAAAAAATTATTCGATTAATAATTGCCGATTAATCGATTACTCGAATAAATTTAATTTCAAGTTAAAAATAAAGAAATAAGCGTCTTTTAGGCGCTTTCTGTCTCTAAATTTAAATAAAACAAAGTGTGTGAGAAATATTAACTAAATATTTTATATTTTATGTTTTTAATTTTAAAAATTATTCGAATAATCGAGGAAAAAATATATTTTTTTATTCGAATGAATAATATTTTTTAATTTAGAATAAAAAAATTATTCGATTAATAATTGCCGATTAATCGATTACTCAAATAAATTTATTTTCAATTTAAATTAAATAAATAAGGGTCATTCTTATGCGTTTGCAAGTCCTAGATGGCGGCCATCCGAAATGCTCAACTTTTCAATATTTTTTAACTCACAAATTATTAAAAATGTTCAGGTTTTAGAAATATTTTATTAAATTATTCGAATAATATTTTATTCGTTCGAATAATCGAGGAAATAATAAACATTAATCGATCACTGGAATAATGCACTTTTTTTATGCAATTTTTTAATGGACCACCAAAGATTTGGGGCCTCGGTATAATTTTTGCAAAAAGGTGATAATTTTCTCAGGCTTATATCTTGCAAATAGTTCGGAATTTTGATTTACTCTCTGAGGCAAAGTTGTAGCCCTTGTCATAAAGAACAAAAATTTATTACGAATTTTTTAAATTTTTTTTTGCGATTCTGATCTTGAAGATGAAGTTTTTTTGATTTTATATGTTCACAATTTTTGTTCTTTATGACAAGGGCTACAACTTTGCTTAAGAGAGTAAATCAAAATTCCGAACTGCTTGCAAGATATGAGCCTCAGAAAATTAGGCCCCAAATCTTTGGGGGCCTATAAAAAAAATTGCATGACTTTGGGCAAAACTGGAAGACACGGGTCTTTTTTTTTGGGGCCCATAAAAAAAGTGCATGAATTTGGGGATTAGTGGTGTCCGTATATGGTTATATTTTTTCCTGTTGCACTGTGTAGGTTATACAAATTTCGGCCAGACCAGCTAATAATTTATTTATTACTTATTACTGCTAAACAATACCACCTGCATTTTAGGTAAGATTTATTATTTTTTTTGTTTGTTTATTTCTAAATATTAAAACCAGATTTTTACATTACTTTACATTTGTTGTATTTTATAAAAATATAAGTGAATTTCAGCTTAACTTGCATACAATTGATTTGCTGCAAATTCATAAAAATAAAAACTCTAAAACTCTAGATAAGACAAGTTGCTCTGGTTATTTAGATTTTTTTTCGGTTACCGCTGTAGCTGTTAAATATTTTGCAATACATGTTTAGAAAAAAAACCAAACAACAGAATGAACAAAACAAATAAATATTTAAACATTTTAGCATTAGACAATATTGATATTTATCAAGGTCGTTTCGGCGGCAAGCAATTGTAAGAAAAAATTATAAATAAATTGCAGAATGAAAAATCAAACAATATTAAAGTTTAAAGTAAATAATGGTAATTGTATCATTTGTTTAAAAAAATCTAACAAAAACTAGTTTTATAGAGGATCTATAAAACATAATTTGAGTTTAAAACAAAAACCAAGTATCTGTTTGAAGTCTTTTGTTTTGCAAGTTTTCTATAAGTTAAAGAAAATTGTCTCATAGTGTAAAAATAATGTTTCTGTTTTTCGCTTTTGTAATCGTATTTTAATTTCCTGTTCGAAATTGTTTATTATTTTATGAATTTTATGCAAATTTATACATAAATTTGTTTTAATTTAAATTTTTGTCGGTATTTGGATGAATGTGATGAAAAAACCTTTTTAAAATATGCAAATTTTAAAAATTTTAAGTAATACATCATTATGTTTTTAAAAGCATTTATTTACATTTATATGTATGATAATTTCGTTTTCTGTTAAATGATTTTGTTGCGGTAATTGAAAAAAAATTTAAGACGAAACAAAATTTCATAAGATTCTAAAACGATCTAGCTATGTCCGTCCGTCCGTCTGACTGTTGCAAACACGATAGGGCCCAAACGAAAGGAGCTTTCTGGCAAGGTTTGTTATTGAAAAAGGGCAATATCTGTCTACGATTTCACCTAGCCCCCATACAAATGTCACCCCGGAACTCCATTAAGAAGTTTGGGGTCATTTTAACCCCAAGTGCTATTAAGGGTCAATTTTAATTTATCTGCTGTTTTTGTAAATAATAGACTTTGTTTTATATTTTTCTTAAGTTTCATCAAAATCGGCCGAAAAATATATAACATTTCGCTATCTTTCCATGAAAAATTCCAAATATTGAAAAAATTTACCTTAGAGCTTCACGATTTAAGGGTTAACGTTTTCCGATTTTAGTAAAACTTTCAGACTATATTTAAAATTACCTAAAATATAATATTCTGAATAGATTTTGCATAAAAATCTCATTCGCCAAAATATGGTAAAAAAAAGTTTTTCTTGAAAATCTCAAAATTTAAATCGCAGGTACGGAAAAACTATAAGAGACATTTTCATACTTTTTTTATATTTTTATTCCCTATTATGTTCTCAATAAATCCCAATGTGATGATCGAAAAATTCTGAAATTTGTTTAACAAAATTTTTAAAAATTTTAAATTGGAGTTTTGAAATTGCCTTTAAAAAAAATTAATTTTGTTGGTTATATCTGCGAATAGGTTAACGGTATCCTACGAAGACAAAAACTCATATACAAGTCAATATGGATATATTTTAAGGAAAAACTAGCTTTTACTTTAATATTTCTCAAAATATGTTAATTTTGTTTCTACATTTCTTAATCTAGTGGCCTGAGACACGGGATTTTTTAATAACTTTAAAATTTTTTAACCAATTTTTGTCTTTTATATCTTATTAGAACGACAATTATGTGTACATTTCAATTATTTTAAATTAAATTGCAAAAGTAATTATTTGATGCCAAAATTTTTACAAAAACTGAAAAAATTCTATTTTTTGCCCTTGTAAATGCACCTCAAATTCTCAGCGAGTTGTTTAGTTTTCCCTAATTTATCTGACACGTAAAAAACATAAGGTAGACATGTTATATATCAATGGATAGAGGATTTTGTCTGTTTTTCAAAAACGTATATAACTTTTGACAATTAAAAAATTCATGGAATACTTTTTTGAAAAATATGACAAAAAATGCTTTTTATTGAATTTTGCATAGATACAAATTTTTCAAATTGAAATAAAATTTTTATTTATGAATATTTTTTAATGAAATTTCACAGTTATTTAGATTTTTCTATTTAAAATACAAAAATGAAAACAAATTTTGAAATTTGTTATCAAGTATCCCGCAATTCCTAAAAAAATCTTGAAAAATCCCAAAAATGGGATTTTTTCGTTTTTTTGGCTATAATATCCATACCAGGGGCGGGGTTATCGGAACCCTTCACAAAATAATTAAAAACTTATTGGGCTACCTAAAATAGGTTACTATATTTTGATATCGAGTATGTGATTTGAGAATTTTTGCCCTAAAGTTGAATTTTACATAAAAAATAGGCATTTTTTGAATGGTCCTGCTTACGTCGGTATAAAAAATTATAAATGCTTTTTTCATTTAAAATATTTGGCGTAAAGTTAGCTTTTCAAAAAGTACAAATTCATTATACATTCTGTTAGAAATTTTTTAGATAACTTAAAAAGAATAAAAGTACTTTTTTCCCAAAAAAATTGCCTTTTTTAATTTTTTAAATTCAAATGAATATAACTTTGGACTCAGCCATGATTTCTTTCATGACTTCTTTCTTTATTTGATATACAGATCTATTGTTAATCCTATAATATAAATATGGATAAAATCGGGGAATATTTGGAACCGCGGTCACCAAAAATCTGTAGTAGGATGGGTAAAAATGTTGAAAATTAAATTTTCAAATGCGAATATCTCCTAAGCTATAAGAGATAATTGATATTTACGAAGAGGTTTTATGTAGTGCTCGACGAGGAGATTCTATATGTGTAATTTTTTTAAATCGTAACACAAACGAAGAAATAGGATCATTTTAAAAATTGAACATACCAG
The DNA here is from genome assembly GCF_958450345.1 of Calliphora vicina. Classification (NCBI taxonomy): domain Eukaryota; kingdom Metazoa; phylum Arthropoda; class Insecta; order Diptera; family Calliphoridae; genus Calliphora; species Calliphora vicina. The sequence goes on from NC_088784.1 coordinate 80,274,157, forward strand.
AGGTGTCCTACTTTGGAAACCACTGGTCCCGCTCCTGGTGGGGTCATGAGATCCAAATTCAAAACTTAAACTCGACTACACATCCTCTTTGCGCATGTGAAATTTCATTCAAATCGGCGTAAGGGTTTAGAAGTTACAGATTTATTTCCCTCTTTTTTTATTCTCATACCACTGTGCGTCGTTGCGGCACCAGTTAGCATTATCCTATCATCCTAATATTTTACACAACGAGTTTCTACAATACATAGAAACATTCTAGAGGGGGGACTTCCTGTACCTAGAACATTTTTTTCGTCCATACAATCTTATAGCACTCTATGTTGATTATGCAGTAATCCTAATAAAATTTTCAATCGGTAAACTTTTGTGCCTAGACCCAATACAAGGCCCTATGTTTGCTTAATTTTTCGAAATTTTATCTCACTTATTATCAATATTAAATCAACGCACTCCTTTAAGTAGTATTCACTATTTTCTTTATTAACGTTATTTTTTAACCATATAACAATTAACATTTTCTTGTCTTTAATAATAATATGCCGCTTCAATTTTAAAATATAAATCAACTACCACTACAGCAGGTCCATACGCTTTCATTAACAATCTATAGACACCCTCTGACATATGCGATGGCATATTATCGGTAGATATAACACAGTTCTCAATTTCTGCATAACGTTTGGTTAGCGGCGCCACAAATTCATCAAAAACAGGCAAATTTTTAGAGCAATTCCTTAGATCATCCATTACAATTTCTTTATAAAATGTATTCATTGAATTAGTCAACGTTTCGTTGGCAATTTCCATGGGCAGCTTGTTGAAACTATTGCCAACCGTATTACTGCGATACAGAAAGACTTCGAATACTGTACTGTCATCGACATCAATTTGTAAATTCATAAAACCGGAAAGAGCAAAAACACCACGAGAAACACGTACAATTTCCAAATTTAAATCACATAAATCAGGATTACTGGTATTGGTGTAGACCTCGAGTAGTTCGAAAGACCACGATTTTTCATTGGCTTTAGCGAAGGATGTTTTCAATATAAAATATACAAATAATTGTATTAAGGAAGTTAATAATTTAATTTTCATTATTTTAAATTGATGCTCTGTTTTGAAGGCTGTTGGCGATCGTATTGATATTTAGTGATTATTTTAACTGATTTGAAGTGGTTTTATTTTCTAATTATATATGGTTTTATAATTACAGCTGTAATTTGCAATTGCTTATCAGTGATTTGAAATATAAGTATTAGGTTTTGTTTATTGTAGAACTACATATACAAAAATTTACACAATTTTAAGTGATAACAATTATTAACTTGTGTTTTATATTTGTTATACTCATACATTACAGCTGTAATTTGCGAAAGCCCTATATCAAATTAGATCAATAACTGAATACATTTCGACAAATCTGATGTTATTCGAATTAATAAAGGTATTTTTAGATGACAATATAGAGTATTAATACTTGTGAAAAACGTGTTCATTGTTTAAGCAAAAATATCTATTTTAATTTCAAATAATGCAAATATTTGTTATACCAAGCACCATAGTCCTGGACCAGACGTACTGTATCCTTTATTCCTAAGGATGGAGAGGCTTCCCGTCGTTCCTCTTGAAGACCATGGAATGGATAACCGATCTACAACTTCGTTCATCGATTGATCATACCAGACTTTCTTTGTCTCAGCATGAAGGGCAGATCTGTTGAGAAAGCTCTGCACTCGCTTGTGGGATTTTTAGAAAAATCAATCGAACATTAAGAATATGCATTGGTGGCCTTTTTGGATTTTGAGGGAGCCTTTAACAATGTAACTCTAGAGGGAAACAATCTATTGTCTGCTTTTGACCAATAGAGACATTATTTTCTCTATGGGGACTGCTACTATCTTTAGATTAGCGAACCGGTGCATTGGTGGCCTTTTTGGATAGGGGACTTTAACAATATGATGCCAGTGACGATTCTTTCGGCTTTATGCGGACTGGATATAGATCAGTATATTCTCAGCTTCATAGGTAGACTTCTGACCAAAAGAGTCATTATACCTTCTATGGGGACTGCTACTATCTTTAGATTAGCGAACCGGGGAACTCCGCAGGGTGGGGTTTTATCGCCACTCGTGATCTTGCTCATTAAATTTGACACCATGAAGTGCAAAACTGTAGATGATGTTGCTGTAGATGTTTCTGGGAAATATCTAGACACATTATCACAATGCCAACAAACTTCACTTAGTACACTTAACCATTGGAGCGCTGATAGTGAACTTGGTGTGAATCCTGGGAAAATGGAGCATGTGATCCTTTCAAGAAGGAACAAAACTCCATCCTATCCATTACTGCACCTTAACTGAGTGGAACTTAAGCTCTCGGATAGTGCGAAGTGCCTAGGTATCATTCTAGACTCCAAGCTATACCGGAGCCCGAATATCCAAGCGAGAGCGTCTAAGGCGGCTATCGCTATTTATGCCTGTAGAAGGGTCATTGGGAAGATCTGGAGAATAGAACTAGAACATCCGGGGTTGTCATAGTATCCAATCATTGTCGGAATAGGTTTTGAAAATAACAAAAAAGGTACAAATGACTTATGAAATGTAATTTTTTGTTTAATCGATAAAGAATTTAATTCTAGATCGAATATAAAACCGATAAATTTGAATTTCACGAGACCAATGTACTTTTTGTGTAGTTTTCAAAACCGATTCCAACAATGACTGGATTCTATGCCAACACCGATCGTGGTAAAGCCCACACTAATGTATGAAGAACTAGTATGGAGGAAGGCTCTAAGTAAATCCACCTACTGCGGGATGATTGTGCGATTCCTGCAAATCTCTGCATTCCATCTCGTGCTTTATTTGTTATGTTGCACTGGCTACCAATTCTCCCGAAATTCGGCGGTTAGGCTAACTATTGTGGAAGCATGGAGGTCTGGATGTAGCGGCCATGCGTCTATTCTTGGATGTATATCTTGTATTGACAGATGCTTCTCTGTATCAATGGCGGGCGAGTTACATTTTTCTAGTGACACGCTTGTCATCGTGTATGGGTAGGTAGTGGCTTCTATATTCCCCGTTTTCAGAAGAGGGTGTCTGTCAGGCTACAGGAAAAATGTAGTGCAATTCAAGCTGAAATTTCAGCTATTAAAAGTGCGGTGCATTGGATGAATATATGTTCTTTGGTGTGGATATCCGGATTTGTACTGACAGTAAGCCTGCAATTAAATTCCTTTCCGATGTCTATTCGACATCGAGATTGGTACATGAATTCCGGGCGAGACATTCTAAACTGGAGTAATTCTGGGTGCCGGGATACTCTGATGAACTTGGCAATGCTATTGCGGATGAACTGGCCAAAAAAAGTGCATGTCTTCAAGCCATCGAGTTCGATATTTTGGTAGGTTTACCGCTCTTCTGCTCTAAATCACTCATACAGCGTAAATTGCTTGAGTCTGCTCAGCTAAGATGGTGTATTTTGACAAATTGCTCAATATCGAGGATCACATGGCCCGTTTTTGACCATCATAGGTAAATGTCCCTCAGGGGGCTATCACGGGCTCGGCTAAGAATTTTGATACCCGTGTTTGCTGGGCACTGCTTAATAGGTGCACATGATAGGAGACTGAACACTCCATACAATGACTTCTGTAGAAGGTGCCATTATGAGGACGAGGAGGAAACGCTTGAACATCTCTTATGTCTTGCCCTGCTATGTCGGGGGCACAGACTACGACAATGGATAGTACCCGTGTTTGCTGGGCACTGCTTAATAGGTGCACATGATAGGAGACTGAATACTCCATACAATGATTTCTGTAGAAGGTGCCATGATGAGGACGAGGAGGAAACGCTTGAACATCTCTTCTGTCTTTGCCCTGCTCTGTCGGGGGCACGGACTACGACAATGGATAGTCCTTTTCAGCACGGCCTATCAGATCTTTCTAGTTTGGATGTTAAGACGCACGTTTATTCGTGCGTCAAGTTGGTTCGGCATTGAACCCCATTCCGACATGTGAGGTCCTCAGGAACTCTTGAGGACCTGATCATGATGCTTAGAACATCACGAAGGGACCACTTCATGGACCCAAGTGAGCTGGAAATACTGGCTGTCTTTGTAACCTAACCTAACCATTTGTTGAAATTAACTTACAGAAACCTCCAGATAACTTGCAAGCATGACTGATACATCAACATATTAAGTATGTTTCTGGACAGGTTGGTGTTTAAAATAGAGAAAATCTACTTTAAATTGGTTGAGATATAAAAAAATCTCGATTTTTGGAACTATTTTTTACCAAAGTCAAATATTAACAGAATAAGCAGTTACATTACACTATACTATAGAGTTGGGAAACTTTAACCCCCCCTCAAATGAAATTCATATGTAAACTTTCAAAACGCCGATACACGTGTCTTTTTTTTTTGTCTCCTCTATCAAAATTTAATGGTCGGACCTAGTAATTTTGGAAAAAATTTGATTTTGTTGTATAGTGTTATCGACATCTACTTCAGAAAACTTCCGAAAGTGTAGACTAGAATTACTAAAATGTACTGCTGAGTTTTTGGTTCCAATGTCTACATATGGTCCCAAAAGAAGTATCTAGTCAATAGTAGACTTCTAATGACATTTTTATAGTAAATAGCTTAGTCTGGGGTATAATAAGTCACTAGTACTGGAGACTGTGTCAATAGTAAGTCAGTACAGTTTCGAGTCAGTTCTTTTTATCGAACTTATTTCGAATTAAAATCGAAAATAAGAATTTATTATGATGCTCTACCCAATGTACATTTTTTAGAATATCGTATTTTAATATTTTATAGAAATGGCGAATAATGTTCGAGTTTTTTTTTAATGTCAACTTTTATTTTTAAACAAATTGACAAATTCATATACATTCATATTATTCTTTTGTCAATTTGTGAGAAAATAAAATTTTATTTCTAATCCTATCAATAACATATTCATAAAAATATAGTTTAACACGAAAAATGGATCAAAGACGTCTTAAACGAAAAGCGCAGCCAATTATTGATGTTGTTTTTGACAATTCGAATCTTCATAATCAGCAAACATCAGAAATATGTGCAGAGTTTATTGCATTTGAAAATGAAAACACATCTAACGCAACATTATTGGATAATAATAAAGGTATTGAATATGCATTATTTCAAGAAGAAATTGCTCGATGGTATATAGTATACGAAATTGTTCATATATTTAATCGAAATCGAATCAATTTAGAACATTTTTAATACCGAAAAGGGTATAGTATATCGATAAAAATTAGAATCAGAATAATAAATAATTTTCGACTCTTTATCGCTCTGCACTCTACTTAGGAAAACACGCACATTCTCGACATTATATCGAAGTCGATATCGATCACATTTTACGAAAAAATGATTCATTTTCGACATAACTTCGAATCATTTTGCATACTGGGTACAGTTTCACTATTGACATTTCCTGCAGGGATTATTTGAAAAATTTTTACAAAATCATCTGCCTGTTTCTCAAAGTCGAAAAGCTTTTGTTTTAATAAGACATTTTTTGACATACCTTTCTTCGAGAAAAGAACACTTTGGTTGTGGAACACTATTTGGTTTAGTGCTCAAAAGCTTTAAAAAGCTTTTTGGGTTTTCCTAACAAAATTACGGCATTCGTGATTGAGTAAAATTTATTGTAATTATACCCTGTGCCCAAAAATATTAGTCTAACACACAGATCGACTCAGAATCATTCTATTAATTATGACCGTTCGTCTGGCTGACTGGCTGTCCATGCAGTTTGAAGATCATGCGATCTAATTTATAACGATCGGTCCATAATTTGTCATAGCTTCATATAAAGCCAACTTTGTCACATGTACCTTCACTGAAATAATATTCAAAAATTCAATTCGGATTATTAATCCGAATAGTTTAATTAAAAAATTAATTGTATTGACGAATCTGTTAATTAATATGACAACCGTCATAATTGTCATAATTTTTTCAATGATTAAACTGATTCTATAGATCGCTTTTACAAAGTTGCAAAAACTAGTAATAATAATAATAATAATAATAATGTTATCTTTTAAAATCTTGTAAATTTTATTTAATTTGTATGTAGTTTTACAATTTCAAATCACTGATAGACAATTGCTAATTACAACTGCTAATTATAATATTTGCTATATATATATAAAGAAACCAATCCAAATCAGTTAAAATATTCGCTGAATATCATTACGAACGCCAACAGTTTTCAAAACAGTCAATCATTTCAAAATAATGAAAGTTAATTCAATAATATCATTACAAATTGTTTTATATTTAATATTAAATACATCCTTCGTTAATGCCTATGAACAACGGTGGTCTTTCGAATTAATCGAAGTCAGCTCCAGTAGCTCCAATCCTGATATTTTTGATTTAAATTTCGAAATTGTGCGTATTTCTCGCGGAAATTTTGCGCTGGATGGCATTGTTGATATAAAAGTTGATATGGATGATAGCACATTGTTCGAAGCCAGCCTGTATCGCAGTAATACGGTTGGAAATAATTTCCACAAGCTGCCCATGGATATTGTCAACGAAACTTTGACGGCTGCAATGAATGGAATTTATAAAAATGTTATAATGGATGAGTTGCAGAAATGCACTACAAATGCACCTGTTTTTGAGACATTTGTGGCGCCGCTAACCAAACGTTATGCTGAACTTAAGAACTGTGTTATCTCTACCGATAATATGCCATCGCATATGTCAGAGGGTTTGTATAGATTCGTAGCTAAATTGTATGGACCCGCAGTAGTGGTATTCGATTTGTATTTTAATATTGAAACGAGTCAATTATGGTAATTATTGTGTTGTAAAAATTATTTAAATAAAGAATAGATTTTGAAACATGTACTTACAAATATATATTTTTTCAAATCGTATGCTTTGGTTTAGCTTGACATTTAGTTTGTACTGCTGTGTTTACTTGCAAACTGTTCCGACAAAGTTTCCCGAACTTGTGATTGTTACCTACACCACTAGTTATATAATTAGCTATGCGGCTAGTTATTTTAACATGTGTCTATTCTAGGCGGAAGTCAATTGTCCCTACATAAATAGCAAAGACTAAACTCAATATTAAACAAGTAAGAAAGTATGGTCGGTCAAGCCCGACCATATAATACCCTACACCAAGTAAATGAGTAAAAATATTTTTCTTTTAAAAATTCAATAATTTATATTCGTGAGTGATTTTCGGAAGTGGGCCTTATACAGGAGCTATGACCAATTATGGACCGATCACCATAAAATTAGGTCGTGTGATTTATGTTTATATGAAAGTTATTTATGTTGAATTTTGTGTATATACCAACTTTTTTAAGTGATTTAAGCACGTTAAAGTGATTTCCGGAAGCGGGTCCATATGGGAGCTATTACTAATTATGGACCGATCGTAAGAAAATTTGGTGACATGAATTTTGTATATATAAAACTTATTTAGAGCGAAATTTGTGTAGATACATATATAAATTAAACATTTATGACCGATAAAGTCCAATTTCGGGAGGACATTTATATGGGGGCTAGGTGAAATAATGGACCGATTTCAGCCAGTTTCAATAGGCTTCGTCCTTGGACCGAAAAAAATATATGTACCAAATTTGATCGAAATATCTTCAAAATTGCGACCTGTACTCTGCGCACAAGGTTTACATGGACAGCCAGCCAGATGGACGGACGGACGGATATCGTTTAATCGACTCAGATTCTAAGTCGATCGGTATACTTTAAGGTGGGTGTTAGACCAATATTTTTGGGCGTTACAAACATCTGCACAAACGCATTATACCCTCCCCACTATGGAGGTGTAGGGTATAAAAATGCCCTTACTTTGTGACAAATGACTCTCCAACAGATAACTTCTGGTGGGTAAATTAACTACTGACTACACTCAAGACTACTTAGAGACACTAAAGTGACAAATGACTTCATGCTTGATTACCTGGAATATATAAAGTAGCCCATTGACTCACATTTGCATTACAAAGAGTATATACCTGTTAAATTAACCACAAATATATAAATTGGAGTCGGTAAAGTAATTTGAAATAAATAAAAATTCCTGAATAAAAGGGAATCATTGACTTCTTTAGTAGTCAATGTAGATCAGCTGGAATTTTATTTACCTGTGCGTGTATAAACTTAACAAATTACATATAAGTATGACATACAATTAATATCTGATTAGTATTACATGTATTTTCTAAATCACTTTAAACAATCAAATGTTTGAATTATTTAAAAAAAATAAAAAAAATATTTTTTAATGATCATCCACAACAAGTTATTTATTGAGTTATATGATCAGTATGACCATTAAACCTGACCCTTAATTGTTTAAGGCAGACATCAGTAATGATTTTTATTAGGTGATTCGTAATGATTTTTATCGTGATTCGAATATGGATGCCTATACATTTTAGTTAGAAATGGTTTTCTCTCAAAATTAATTACGCAATAGATCAACTGATGTGGAACCTACGGCCAAAAATTCTCACAAAATATGGTTAAGAGATTTCTGTTTTTGACATTTTGTGAGCCTTATTCATTATCTAAAAGAAACTTATTTGAATCTGTATAAATGAAAAATTATTAAAAATATAAAGTAGATGAAATCTGTCTGTTATTATACAGTTTTGTACTTTACTGGACTTTAACTATTAATTTAATATTTATGGAGTGAAGTGGTTAGTTTACTAACCACCGTGTCGCTTGGCATTAAAAATTACTATGATACAAATTTTTGTTTCCTATAAATCGAATATTTTTGACTAAATTTTCTGACCAAACAACCGAAATAGCAAAGTAACACTGAATTCGATGAACAATAAACACTCTGTGCTTTTTTATTGAATGCGTGAAATTCTCTTAAAAAACTGATTTTAACAATATTTTCAAATTAATATATTTATCTAACCAGAGCTCTGGTGACAGTAAAGTTTGGCAAGAAATCATAAACGATGACTTCAAAAAATACAATTGTTTAGCAAAATGTCAATAGATGCCAATAAACTATGTTTTAAAGACTATAGAAAAGGTGGTTAGTAAAGTGACCTCTCAACCGCAACTGTCGCGTTAACTGTTTTTTACAGGACAGGCAAATAACTAGTTAGAAACTAGAAAGAATTTCTCTTTTCATAGGAAAATTTTATCAAATCTTGATCGAACTGGTTTTGAATGAAAATATTTCGTGACTTTATAGATGTGTACTTAGAGAACCCGAAAAAAATCATTTACTGAGGTAATGTCTAGTTTTGTTTGCCAGCTTCTCACTTATGTCCTGTTCTATTTTGATTTATTTATCACCTTATTATACCCTTCACCTTCCTGAGAATATATAAGTGTATATATAAGTTTGTCATTCCATTTGTAATTTCCACAATATAATTTTCCGACCCTATAAAGTATATACATTAGACCGGGTCGATTTGTATGGAGTATCAAAAAGTAAAAAAAACGTATAGCAGAAACGCAATCTTGGGAAAATTCTAAGAAAGTTTCCTCAAGAAACCATAGGTCTAAAATCAAATCCTATCTTGCGCATTTCGTCTTTAAGCTAGGTACTCTGTTCAAAATTTCGTGGGAAATGCTGTCAAACTACATATAAAATATTTGGAATGAAATATATGCGAAATAATTTCGCAAAAGCAGTACTCTGTTTTTATTGTGGAAAACTTGTGAAATACATCTGGCAACCTTATTTTTCCACACGAAATAACATATTCAGCACTTCTTTCGCACGAAATTAAAACTAACAGCTAGCTGTCAAACAGCATATAAAATTTTTCGCATGAAAAAACCATAATTGTTCGCAAATATGAACAGAGTACTAGGCTTTACCCAATAAAAAAAACTATTAAAAAAAAATTATGTTGAAATATCATTGGATATTGGGCCTATGGTTTCTTTGGGAAAATTTCTTAGAATTTTCCCTAGAATGCGTTTCTGCTATACCCCAGTATGCAAAATGATTCGAAGTTATGTCGAAAATGAATCATTTTTTCGTAAAATGTGATCGATATCGACTTCGATATAATGTCGAGAATGTGCGTGTTTTCCTAAGTAGAGTACAGAGCGATAAAGAGTCGAAAATTATTTATTATTCTGATTCTAATTTTTATCGATATACTATACCTTTTTCGGTATTAAAAATGTTCTAAATTGATTCGATTTCGATTAAATATATGAACAATTTCGTATATTTTATACCATCGAGCAATTTCTTCTTGAAATAATGCATATTCAATACCTTTATTATTATACAATAATGTTGCGTTAGATGTGTTTTCATTTTCAAATGCAATAAACTCTGCACATATTTCTGATGTTTGCTGATTATGAGATTCGAATTGTCAAAAACAACATCAATACTTGGCTACGCTTTTCTTTTAAGACGTCTTTGATCCATTTTTCGTGTTAAACTATATTTTTATGAATATGTTATTGATAAGATAAGAAATAAAATTTTATTTTCTCACAAATTGACAAAAGAATAATATGTACATATGTATATGAATTTGTCAATTTGTGCAAAAATAAAATTTTACATTAAAAAAAACCTCGAACATTATTCGCCATTTCTATAAAATATTAAAATACGATATTCTAAAAAATGTAGATTGGATAGAGCATCATAATAAATTCATATTTTCGATTTTAATTCGAAATAAGTTCGATAAAAAGAACTGACTCGAAATGTTGCATACTGGGACGGTTTTTCGTGAAAAAATCTACCCACCCTAATATACATATATTCTGGATCCTTATAGATAGCGGAGTCGATTAAGCAATGTCCGTCTGTCTGTCTGTCTGTCTGTCCGTCTGTTGAAATCAACCTTTCGAAATCCCCAAATAACTTACATACACGATTCATACATCAATATCTCCGGAATTCTTCCGGCTCCGATGCTATTAAAAATCGAGAAAATCAGCCCACAAATGGCTGGGATATAAGGAAAAAACCAGGACAACCCCTATATCTGGATTACGAAATCATTAATATTAACAATATGGATATCTAATGATAGATATTTCAAAGACCTTTGCAACCTAAAATGGCTCAAAATCGGAAAAAATTTAGTTTTTTTTCGCTAAATATTTAAAAAAAATTGAAAAAACAAAAAAAAAATTTAAAATTTAATTTTTTTTAAATTTAAAAAAAACAATTCGAAAATTTTTTTTTTCCAAAAAATTAAAAAACTGGAAAAAAAAAGTTTTGTTTACCTAAAAATATTTAAAATTTTTATTTTTAAGTATAATTTGGTGAAGGGTATATAAGATTCGGCACAGTACCGAATATAGCTCTCTTACTTGTTTCTTTTCAATTCATTTTTTCTCTTCGCATCTAGTTCAAACTTAATTATATATCTATAACAATGGATCCTATGGGTAGCCGAGATATTTACTCAAATTATTTGTCATTGTTAGCTATGACACTTTCCCATCTTTCTGGCAACATATGAATTCCGAGCCATAAGAACTGCTCATCTTTTGAGGCCAAGAACGAATCAAACTCATATCGGATACTCTGTTCCAAAGTGAAGCGTATCCCAGAGAGAGAGAGTTCTTTATCATTCAAAACAAATAGTAGTCGGTCAGACTATAAAGCGGATGAGGCAAAACTTCCCAACCACTTCTTTATAAATACTTATTAACAGGTATTGCAACATGTGGCCGAGAGTTGTCATGATGGAATACGTGTTACGGTTACATGTCTGGCCACATATTCTGGGCGTTTTCCGGCCAATGCTCGCTTCAAACGAATCAGTTGCATTCGGTAGAGGTTCCCTGTATGGTCAGACTTCAGCAGCTCATAATAGATATGACCATTTTGTTCGCACCAAATACAGAGAATTACCTTAACGCCAGAGATATTTGACATTTGTGTCGATTTAGCTGGTTGGTAGGGCTTCACATACGTTGTCTTACGCTTCGGGTTATCGTAATGGATCCATTTTTCATCGTAAGTAATGATTTGGTGCTAAAATGATTTTCTTTTTTACAGTTCGAGCATCATTTCGGACATGCTTTCGGATGAATACTGCTGCTCGCAAACATTTTGAAATTGCTGCTTGAGTAGCTTCCAATCTTCAAACTTTTTTGACTAGCCTGGGCCATGTTTGTCTTCTGTGTCAAAATCACTTCTTCTGAATAGCACAAACCATCTCTCGCACATTGAAACCGATGCAACACATTCACCCTAAGCTTTGGTATCAATCGGTGTGATTCAGTAGCATTTTTTTTCAAATTAAAGAAGTAAAGCAAAACTTCCCTCACAAAAATTAATAACTAAAACCTGTAACTTCTAAACCCTTACTCTGATTTGAATGAAACTTGACATGCGCAAAGAAGAAGTATTGTCGAGTTTAAGTGTTGTATTTTGACCACTTAGGCACACCAGGGGTGTGGCCCGGGATCCCCAAATTTGGACACCTCGGGTATGTTCAATTTTTAAAACAATCGCATTTCTTCGTCTGTGTTCCGATTTCCAACAAATTTCATATATGGAATGTCCTTGTCGAGCACTGAAAAACATACAAAATCCTCTTTCCATTGATATATAACATGTCTTCCTTATGCTTTTTACGTGGCAAATTAATTAGGGAAAACTTATTTATAAATGTAAGTAACAGTGCTAGGTAAATTCGAGCGAGTTGTTAAGTTTTCCCTAATTAATTTGCCACGTAAAAACATAACGTAGACATGTTATATAACAATGAATAAAGGATTTTATCAACTTTTCAAAAATATATATAACTTTTGACAATTAAACAATTCATGGAAAACTTTTGTGAAAAATATGACAAAAAAACTTTTCTTGGGTTTTTGCAAAGATACAAATTTTTCAAATTGAAATTAAATTTTTATTTATAAATATTTTTTAATGAAATCTTACAGTTGTATAGATTTTTCTATTGAAAGTTGAAAAATAAAATTATATTTTAAAATTTGTAATCAAGAATCCCGCAATTCCCAACAAAGTGTTGAAAAATCCCACAAATTGCATTTTTTAGTTTTTTGGCTATAATATCCATGCCAGAGGCGGGGTTATAGGAAGACTTAACAAAATAATTAAGAACAAAATTGGCCATCTAAAGTGGGTACTTATATTTTGATATCAATTATGCGATTTGAGAATTTTTGTCCTAAATTTGAATTTTACATTTGGATGGACCTGATCCCCTCGGTATCAAAATTTTTAAATTTGTTTTCATTTAGGATATTTAATATAAAATTAGCTTTGCAAAAAGTATAAATTCTTAATACATCTTCTTAGAAATTTGTTAGATAACATAAAAAGAAAAACAGTACTTTTTTCTCAAAAATTAGCGAAATTTTTAAATTCAAATGCATATAACTTTGGAGGCGGTCACGATTTTTAAATAATTCTTGTTTGGTTTGACATAACAATTTTCTTGTTAGTTCCAGAAAAGAAAAATGGAGAAAATCGTTAAATATTTGGACCCGCTGTTATCAAAAAACTGGAGTAGGGGGGTAAAAATTTTGAAAATTTTAATTTTAAATGCGAATTTCTCCTAAGTATTAATTGAGAGCAACGACGAAGTTTTTTTGTAGTGCTCAACAAGGAGATTCTATATATCATTGTCTTAATATAAAAAGGCCCTAACTCGTGGTTTTTGGTAAGTCCAGCTTAAGGCATCGATATGTAACATTTTTGAAATCGGAACACTGACGAAAATTTCTATTTTACAAAATATAACTGAAAAGGTAAAGCCCCATATACTAGTTACTTAACCACTACAAATCGGCCTAGTCAATTAACAACTTTAATCGGCCTATACATTATTGTAAACAATTCACATGAAATACATTATTAATTATAGCAACAACATGCAGTTTAAATTCCTTTTAAATTAAAATTATCACCAGAAAATAATCTATATATACAATGTAAAAACAACAATTTTAATTTAGTTAAAACGTAAACATTAAAACAAATTAAAAATGTTGAATTATCGTCCAAGCTTATTATTATTTTTAATATTTTACTTTTATCCTCATGTACCAATAAACTGTCAGGTATGTTATGAATTTCTGAAAACAAAATAGAATAAAAATATTACTTTCAGAAAACCTGGACCTATGAATTGACCGATATTGTATTCAAAACAAGCGATGCCGATTTTTGGGATGGCCATCTAGAAATTGTACGCATAGCTCGTGGTGTTTTCGGCATAACGGGTTATTTTGATATAAAACAGCCGGTGGATGAAACCTCCAGCATGGAGGTGATTTTTTATCGTGACAAATACTGTGAGGGCAACTATAAAAAACAATTGTATTCGGTGAGCAACTCATCATTTCCGGATGCCATGAATAAATTCTATAAAAAACTTCTGATGGACAGTTTAGAGAAGTGTACAACAAATGCACCAGTCTTTGATAAATTTCAGCCACCACTTACAAAACGTTGCATGATTCTAGATAATTGTCAAATATCAACGGATAATTTGCCATCACATGTGGATGAGGGCTGTTATTATGGGTCAGTGAATATCTATGGACAAGTGGAAGTATCGATTATAGCGTATGCTGTAGTTGAAAGAAAATTATTTTAGTTTTCTGTTGTTTATTGTTTATCGAAAAGTTTTATTTTAAATTATTTCATTATTGAGCAATGATTAATGCCCGCAATTTCAACAAATATATATCTATCAATCCTTAGTTAGTTATGGAGTAAAATTATTTGGTAATTTTTACCCTTAAATATTTATTTGAAATTAATGTCAAGTTACCATTTAAGTAAATTTATCTGCTGGGTATTTTAGACCATACATATCTATTTGTTGAAGTTACGTTCAAAAATTTTAATAAAAATAAAGAAATAATAGGCATTAAAACTTTGAAATATTATAAATATAATCCGTATTTCCTGGTTATTCAAATAAATTTTAACTTTTTATTGCAATGTTAGAAGTGTATGAAGATCAATATATCCATTGTGTAAAATTTGTTGACACAAAATCACTAAAATGTTTATAAATCGTAACTAATTTAAGCTATTAAGTACATTCTTACTTGATTTTTCCACATAGAGAATGTCTAAAATTTACAAAAGATTTCTGGCTAATGTGCAACACTTTGCTGGTGCATACAACCTCTTTCGTTGAGTGCATAAATGTGATCGCCAAATTGAGAGAGCACTCTTGCAACCTCAAGTTTTCCACCTCAATATCATACAATTTTGGCAGAAATAACTATCATGTCGCCATATTGGAAACCAGTAATAGTTACTGCTAATCCAGCCTCATTTTTGAAGTCGTACGTGTATGTTTCAATAATAGCTCCAGTTCAAAACTTCCACCAAACAGTGATACGTTGTGAATGCATTTGCTTTCCGACAATTTAAACGATTAATAAAGCCATCAAATTGAAAATGTACTATATTGTTTTAGGATGATTTTGCTCGAAACTTTCGTTAGAGAATGTTACATTTGTCTGTTTCGAATCTTATATACTCAATACTAAACAGTTTGAAACAGCATAGGGAAGAACACAAATGTTCGTGCATGTTGATTCATATCTTTATTTATGTAAAACCGACAATGATATGGTGATCATTATGAAACATTTACACCAAATTTCATGATCATGCGTTTTAACATTGTCAATTACGGGAAAGGCGAACACCGATGTTAAAGTTAGATAAACAATTAACCTATATTAATTGTTGCTCCAGTGAACTAAGTGATTAGACTAAAATTTAAGATTTCTTAGGTTTTTAGGGCTAACAATTTTTATACCCTACACCACCATATTAGTCTAACACCCACCTTAAAGTATACCGATCGACTTAGAATCACTTTCTGAGTCGATTAAACGATGTCCGTCCGTCCGTCCGTCCGTCCGTCTGGTTGGCTGGCTGGCTGTCCATGTAAACCTTGTGCGCAGAGTACAGGTCGCAATTTTGAAGATATTTCGATCAAATTTGGTACATATTACTTTTTCGGCCCAAGGACCAAGCCTATTGAAACTGGCTGAAATCGGTCCATTATTTCACCTAGCCCCCATACAAATGTCCCCTCGAAATTGGACTTTATCGGTAATAAATGTTTAATTTATCTATGTATCAACACAAATTTCGCTCCAAATAAGTTTTATATATACAAAATTCATGTCACGAAATTTTGTTACGATCGGTCCATAATTAGTCATAGCTCCCATATAGACCCGCTTCCGAAAATCACTTTAATGTGCATAAATCACTTAAAAATGTTGGTATACACACAAAATTCAACATAAATAACTTTCATATAGACATAAATCACACGACCTAATTTTATGGTGATCGGTCCATAATTGATCATAGCTCCCATATAAGGCCCCTTCGAAAAATCACTCAAAAATATAAATTATTGATATTTTAAAAGAAAAATATTTTTACTCATTTACTTGGTGTAGGGTATTATATGGTCGGGCTTGACCGACCATACTTTCTTACTTGTTTTATTTATAAAATACATCTTTTAAAATTTAATTTTTCTTTAATAATGTATGTGAAAATAAATTAGTATTTAACTATTTAGTAGAGACAAAAACCACACTTTCTAACAGAGCTCATTTTACAGTTAACATAGCACTGTTAGTCATTTAACAGAGGTTAATACATAATAATTGAAGCAGATCAACATATAAAACTATATAGGGAAAGTCTATAGAAGAACCAAAGTAGTGGAAATTTATGTTTATGGAATTTGGAAATTTGGTTAGCCATTTTTTCAGATGATCAGTGATCAACAGAAATTT
The DNA here is from genome assembly GCF_958450345.1 of Calliphora vicina. Classification (NCBI taxonomy): domain Eukaryota; kingdom Metazoa; phylum Arthropoda; class Insecta; order Diptera; family Calliphoridae; genus Calliphora; species Calliphora vicina. Next base: position 80,290,980 of record NC_088784.1, read on the forward strand.
TACACATAACACTCTATATACGAATGGTAGGTCAATAAGTTCTTAATGAAGCTCTCTTAGTTTAAAATTTGTTTTGAAATTTGAAAAAATTTTATTACAAAAAAAGCATTTTTTGGAACAATTTTTTTCAGAAGATCAGACGCGGATCCAGAGGGGGTTAAATAGAAAAGTTTTCATATAAAAAATGGAATAAAAAGAAAAATGTAGAACAAATTTTAATTTTTCCCCCACTAAATGATTGACCTGGATCCGCGCCTGTCAGTAGTCAACATATAATTTACATAGTATTGGTAGAACTGGGCATCCTTAATGGAGCATTAGAAGTGGGATATCTAAACAAGTTTTGGAATTGGAAATAATTCGATGTTTATGGAATTTGGAAATTTGTTTAGCCATTTTTTCAGATGATCAGTGATCAACATCAACATTTAAGAAATGTTACACATAACACCTATATATGAATGCTATCCCAAAAAGTCCCTATTAAGTCCTAAACAAAGTACTAATAGTTTGAAATTTGAAAAAAAACGTTATTAAAAAAAACATTTTTTGGAAGAATTTATTTCAGAGGATCAGTAGTCAACATATAATTTACATAGAATTGATAGCCCAGGGCATCCTTAATGGAGCATTAGAAGTGGGATGTCTAAACAAGTTTTGGAATTTGAGATAATTCGATAATTCATTATTCTAAATTTTGAGAGCTACATATAGATAAAGAGATTTATAATGAATTTCCAAAAAATATTGAAAACAAATATTTTAACCCCAAGTGCTATTAAGGGTTAATTTTAATGTTTGTGCTGTTATTATAAATACTAGATATCATGTTATATTTTTCTTAAGTTTCATCAAAATCGGCCCAAAAATATATAACATTTCGCTATTTTTCCATAAGAAATTCCAAATATTGAAAAATTTTACCTTTGACCTTTTCGATTTAAGGGTTGACGTTTTCCGATTTTAGTAAAACTTTCAAACTATATTTAGAATTGCATGGATTATAATATTCTGAATAGGTTTTATTTAAAGTTTATAACAGTAAGGAAATTCGGTTCATTCGCCAAAATATGTCCATAAAATTAGTTCTTCTTGAAAATAGCTAAATTTATATCGCAGGTGCGGAAAAGCTATAAGAGGTATTGTCATACTTTTTTCATATTTTTATTCCCTATTATGTTCTCAATAAATCCCAATGTGATGATTAAAAAATTCTGAAATTTGTTTAACAAAATTTTTAAAAATTTAAAAATGGAGTTTTGAAACTGCTGTTAAAAAAAATATTTTTTTTTTGGCTATACCTGCGAATAGGTTAACGGTATCCTATGAAGACAAAAACTCATATACAAGTAAATATGGATATATTATAAGTAAAAATAAGCTTTTATTTTAATAATTCTGAAAATATGTTAATTTTGTTCCTACATTTCTTGTTCTAGTGGCTTGAGACACGTTAATGGCCTGGCGATTTTTTAATAACTTTAACATTTTTTAACCAATTTTTGTGTTTTAAATCTTGTTAGAATGACAATTACGTGTACATTTCGATTCTTTTAAATTAAATTGCAAAAGTAATTATTTAATGGCAAAATATTTACAAAAACTGAAAAAAATTGCATTTTCCCCTTGTAAATGCACCTCAAAACTAAATCGCAAGTCGGCACGGGTTTCAATCATGATAGAAAGACAAAATTTCATATTTAACTATAGTTTTATATATATATAAAAAATAGAGAGATATGCGTTTCAAAATTCCAAAAAAAAAAAATTTTAGGACACTCTAATGCACATACAATTTTCTGAAAATATGCGAATTCACTTAATTGTGAAATAATTCGAATAGAATCCATCGATTTTTATGATCGATATCTCATTTCGTTCATATTACATGTGACTTTGCAATAAATCTATAAATCTAAACAACTTCTACCGTTTTAGATTTTTCATGATTTTTTAAAACAAAAAAAATTGCTATTTTCACTTAAAAAATTTATTGATTTGCTTCAATTTGTTATTATAACTCCGAGACTGCTGAACCGATTGAAACACAATATATATGTGAAAATTTGTACATAGCATGGAGAAACTGTTCTCAAAATTCTATCAATCGAAAGAAGTACATTAACTACCCAATTTTATGTATATCAAACAAAAAACTAAAATTTTGTGAAAATGAGCGAATTTACATTATTGTGAATAAATTCGAAAAGAATCAATGGATTTCCATGAATAGTATCTCATTTTGTTGCTATTATATGTGGTTTTGCAATAAAGCTATAAATCTGAACAATTTCTGACGTTTTCGATTTTTCATGATTTTTTTAAGCAGAAAATTTTTTTTATTTTCACTTAAAAAATAAATTTTTTGCTTCAATTTGTTATTATAACTTGGAAACTACTGGGCCGATTGGATCACAATATATATAAGAAAATATGTACATAGTTTGGGGAAAATGTTTTCAAAATTCAATCAATCGAAAGAAGAACTTTAAGTACTCAATTGTAAGTATAAAATTTTGTGAAAATGAGCGAATTCACGTAATTGTGAATAAATTCGAAAAGAATCCATAGATTTTTATTGTCAATATCTTATTTTCCAGCTATTCTATGTGGCTTTGCAATAAAGCTACAAATTTAAACAATTTCTACCGTTTTCAATTTTTCATGATTTTTTTTAAACAAAAAATTAGCTATTTTCACGTAAAAAATATATTTGTTTGCTTCAATTTGTTATTATAACTCCGTGACTACTGAACATATAGAAATGCAATATATAAACGGATTAAAGGTTATGTAAATCTCAACTTTTCTAAAGTTTATTTTAATAACATCGGACCAACCCTTTTGGAGTTATCATAAATTATGTGGAGAAACGTCTAAAAAAATTAAAAAAAACTCCATAGAATTTAAAATTTGGAACATATTTGTACTACTGGAACCACAATACATCAAAATAGTGTAGTGATTTAAAAAGCCTCTAAAAAATTTTTCGATTTTTTAACTTCCGTGCTTGCGCGGCCACAACAAAATGCAGTAAACCACTTTTTTACCATCTAAATTGATGGTGCAGAGTTCCCATTAAATACTATGCTGAGCCTTGGTTTGAGTGATGTTTTTTTTATCGGAAAAAATAATGCTTAATGAACACACGAAATTAAATTTGTTTCCATTTTCTCCTCAAGTCACGTGGTAGTCTGCTAGCAATGGCTGTCAAACACAAACTAAATGATGCAGTTTGTTCAAATTTTGACAGGAGTCCACTGACAGATGCCTGTTGACAATCATATTATAGTGACAATTATGTTATTATAAAATTTAAACAGTAGACAAGTTATTGAAATGAAAATATTTATGATTGCATAGACCATACATAGTTACTGCAACCATGTGGTAATCAGGTCTTTTCTCTGCGTGTATATATTTTATTTATCTGAATAGATTTATTTATGTGAAATAAATAAATAAAAATGTGTTTTAAATAGCTTTGAAATTCAGCATTGAATTAATCAATTACAAGCTGTTTTAATCAATGTAATTTAAACATAATATTATAATTATTCCAAAAAAATTTTATATAAAAACAATATAGAAAATAAAAATTAAATTCAGTTGTTTTTCGCTGTACTTAATAAATAAAATTAAATATGAATTTATTAAATAAATTTCAAATATTTTTATTTTTAATGATTTACAAAGCATCAAATATAATAAAAGCACAGGTATGGAATAAATAATAATTAGAAAATTAAGCAGATTTCTCTGAAACTAATTCTATATTATTAGAAAACCTGGACCTATGACCTGACCAACATTGAATTCAAAACTAGCGATGAGGATTTTGTTAAAGCCGAACTAGAAATTGTGCGTATAGCTCGTGGTGTTTTTGGCATTAGTGGTTATATTGAGATAAAACAGCCGGTGGATGAAACGTCCAGCATGGAGGCTAGTTTTTATCGTGACAAATATTGTGATGGCAATTATGAAATACAACCGTATTCTGTGAGTAACACGGACTTTCCGGCGGCCATGAATAATATCTATAAAAACTATTTAATGGAGAGTTTAAAAGAGTGTGCCGAAAATGAGCCGGTATTTGAAAGATTTGAGCCACCGCTTACAAAACGTTGCATAGTTTTCGATAGATGTCAAATAAAAACGGATAATTTGCCATCACATATAGATGAGGGCTGTTATTTGGTGTCTATGAATTTGCATGGCCAGGTGGAGTCATCCATTGAAGTGTATGGTGTGGTGGAAAAAAAGGATTTGCAATGATGTCATGTAAAATTTAATGAATAAAGTCTAGTAGTTTCGGATTTATAAAAACAATTCAAATATTTTAATTTCATTATATAATATTATATTACTTCTAAACATTTGTCATTATGTTTTGCAAAAACTAGACCAAAAATGTAGCTGAAATTATTAAAATTGTTATGTGCTTGACAAATATGTTCATTTGTTTTTGGAGAAACTTTCCAATAGATTTTACAATAGATTTTATTTTCTTGCGGAAAAAGAAAACACTTTGAAACTCTTTGTGGTTGCCCACAAATAGTTTGTCCCTACCACAATTATCCCCCGTACTAATATAGTTTTGGTTTTGAACAAATTTAACTTTATTTATAAAAACAAAACTTTACTTTAAGTAATTTTTTTCGTTTTTTGTTTTTTTTTGCATTTGGTGAATGTTGTTTTAATACAAGTTTTTCATATTATAGTTTGCTTTGGATTTTAATGATTACTTTTGCAGTTGCTGTTGTTTAAAGTTAAACTATGACCATAAACAAAATCTGATACTGTTATAGTTTTTCCAAAAACAAAGGCACACCTTTTGTTTATGACGATGACGTTTTTTTTTTTTCTTTACCATGAAATGCTTTTTAGCCAGACTTTTTTAAAGCCTGCAGAAACAAAAACATAATGACCATTTGGTTTTGCTTAGCAAAAGGTTTATAGTTAAACAAATGTTAAACATTAACACTGAATATAAGAAAAATTATAATAATTTTCTCTAAACCATAAACTAAATTAATAATGTAGTAAAGTTTTTTTTGGTATATTTGGGCCATTTAATTAAAAAAAGTAGAAAATAATTAATAAACTCTCTTTTTTTATGGTGTTATTTATATTATTATATGAATTGCACCTTGACATTAATAATTATCAAAATTCATAAACAATTATTAATAAGAAATATAAACAAAATAGCTATTTTCCCCTTTATAATTATTTCATTAAAATATTTTTGTAGCTGTAGCTTGTTTAGACATTTTTATTTAAAATATTATTAGATCTTTGCTAACTAATCATTAAAAGTTTGTGGGAATAAATGTTGTTAAAATATTTATTTTTAGTTGTTAATTATTTTAGCCAAAACAAAAGTGTTAGGAAATGAACTTGAGTTGTCATCTTTTGTAAAGATTTAATGTGCAGCCATCCATAATAATTTGTGGGATCTTAGTTAATTTTCAACTCTTTTGAGATAAACAATTGTTAGTTTAACACCTTTCATCTGTGTTTAAAGACATTTTAAACATTTAATTTCAAAATTTTGTGGGTGGATGCTGGAGTTTGTGGTAATTTATTGTAGGCATTTAATCATATTATTAAATTTAGCCTTTTTTGGAAAAATTTCTACAGAACAATTTTATTCAAGGTATTGGTCATTTTTAGCTATGAACTTTTTCCATCTTTCTGGCAACATATGGATTCCGAGCCAAAAGAACTCTTCATATTTTGAAGCCAAGAACGAATCAAGTGGATACTTTGTTCTGAAGTGAAGCGTATCCCAAATAATAGTCGGACAGCGCAAGGTCTGGAGGATAGCATGAAATAGAAACCATGAATCAGGAACCGGTTTCTATAGAATAGCATGAAATGGGAATCGGTTTCTATAGAATAGCATGAAATGGGAATCGGTTTCTATAGAATAGCATGAAATAGAAACCGGTTTCTATGGAATAGCATGAAATGGGAATCGGTTTCTATGGAATAGCATGAAATGGGAATCGGTTTCTATGGAATAGCATGAAATGGGAATCGGTTTCTATGGAATAGCATGAAATGGGAATCGGTTTCTATGGAATAGCATGAAATGGGAATCGGTTTCAATGGAATAGCATGAAATGGGAATCGGTTTCTATGGAATAGCATGAAATGGGAATCGGTTTCTATAGAATAAAATGAAATAGAAATCGGTTTCTATGGAATAGCATGAAATAGAAACCGGTTTCTATGGAATAGCATGAAATAGAAACCGGTTTCTATGGAATAGCATGAAATAGAAACCGGTTTCTATGGAATAGCATGAAATGGGAATCGGTTTCTATGGAATAGCATGAAATGGGAATCGGTTTCTATGGAATAGCATGAAATGGCAATCGGTTTCTATGGAATAGCATAAAATGGGAATCGATTTCTATGGAATAGCATGAAATGGAAATCGGTTTCTATGGAATAGCATGAAATGGGAATCGGTTTCTATAGAATAGCATGAAATAGAAACCGGTTTCTATAGAATAGCATGAAATGGAAACTGGTTTCTATAGAATAGTATGAAATGGAAACCGGTTTCTATGGAATAGCATGAAATAGAAACCGGTTTCTATGGAATAGCATGAAATGGAAACCGATTTCTATAGAATAGCATGAAACAGAAACCGGTTTCTATGGAATAGCATGAAACAGAAACCGGTTTCTATGGAATAGCATGAAACAGAAACCGGTTTCTATAGAATAGCATGAAACAGAAACCGGTTTCTATAGAATAGCATGAAATGGAAACCAGTTTCTATAGAATAGCATGAAATGGAAACCGGTTTCTATAGAATAGCATGAAATGGAAACCGGTTTCTATAGAATAGCATGAAATAGAAACCGGTTTCTATAGAATAGCATGAAATGGAAACCGGTTTCTATAGAATAGCATGAAATGGAAACCGGTTTCTATAGAATAGCTTGAAATAGAAACCGGTTTCTATGGAATAGCATGAAATAGAAACCGGTTTCTATGGAATAGCATGAAATGGGAATCGGTTTCTATGGAATAGCATGAAATGGGAATCGGTTTCTATGGAATAGCATGAAATGGCAATCGGTTTCTATGGAATAGCATAAAATGGGAATCGATTTCTATGGAATAGCATGAAATGGAAATCGGTTTCTATGGAATAGCATGAAATGGGAATCGGTTTCTATAGAATAGCATGAAATAGAAACCGGTTTCTATAGAATAGCATGAAATAGAAACCGGTTTCTATAGAATAGCATGAAATGGAAACCGGTTTCTATAGAATAGCATGAAATGGAAACTGGTTTCTATAGAATAGTATGAAATGGAAACCGGTTTCTATGGAATAGCATGAAATAGAAACCGGTTTCTATGGAATAGCATGAAATGGAAACCGATTTCTATAGAATAGCATGAAACAGAAACCGGTTTCTATGGAATAGCATGAAACAGAAACCGGTTTCTATGGAATAGCATGAAACAGAAACCGGTTTCTATAGAATAGCATGAAACAGAAACCGGTTTCTATAGAATAGCATGAAATGGAAACCAGTTTCTATAGAATAGCATGAAATGGAAATCGGTTTCTATAGAATAGCATGAAATGGAAACCGGTTTCTATAGAATAGCATGAAATAGAAACCGGTTTCTATAGAATAGCATGAAATGGAAACCGGTTTCTATAGAATAGCTTGAAATAGAAACCGGTTTCTATGGAATAGCATGAAATAGAAACCGGTTTCTATGGAATAGCATGAAATAGAAACCGGTTTCTATGGAATAGCATGAAATAGAAACCGGTTTCTATGGAATAGCATGAAATAGAAACCGGCACAAACCATCTCTCGCACGCTGGCACCGATGAAACACATTCACCATAAGGTGAACTTTTTTCAAATTGAAGAAGTAAAACTAAACTTCCGAAATGAAAACGAAATTTGTTCTATTATCCTTCATAAACATATTGTTATGGTATTTCAATGTTTAGCTAGGTCCTGAAAATTCCTGCTGGGGACTATATTTAAAACAAATTGTTGTTTGCCTAACTTTAGACTATATTTTCATATAATTTATATTTGCTCTGTTTTAAGTATCGAATGATCTTGATATAAGCAAAATATTTGCTGTTGTTACCATTAAAAAAAACTTTTAGTTATTTTTAAATTGTATCTATATGAAAAGAAATACTTTTTTGTATTCATACTTAAGTCTAAAGTTTCATACACAGAGTTGATGCTATTTTTTATAACTTTATTTTACCGGTAGTCAAAGCCAATGAACTCTAGTGTTGTAACCTGCTCTTGCATTCAAGGATATCTGGTTAATAAAATTTAAAGACTCCTTAACAGCATCATACCATCAATATTGATGATGATAAATACTATAAAAAAAAGACTGAAATTAAATAATAGCGTCTATAAAAAAGAGAAAATTTAATGAATTTCATGTGTTTAAACTTGAAATCGATTAAGAAATGGGGAAGTAAGTTAAGGAAGGCTGTAAGAGAGAAGGTTAGCAAAAAGAAATTAAACTGAAAATAGATTAATGCTTTAGTTTTGTTTGAGTTGAAGGCAATAGCAATTAATCCAGTTTATTTCTAGGAATATTTGTGTGTCAACAGGAAAATTAGCAAAATTCTTAATATTAATATACCCCCATAATCACAAGCCAATTTTGTATGGATAAATTTAAAAATTGTTATTAGGGGATAACACATATTTTAGCATTTATTTTATTCATATTCAATTTTTAAATTTATCAAAGATTTATATGAGTAAGACCTGTAAAAATATTTATTTGAAAATTGTATTTTTATTTTACAATTTTCTTTTATTATCTTTTAATTGTGAAAACTTTTTCAAGGTTTTAGTGAAACCAACACTGTCTTTTGAAAATCATACGCAGGTAAATGTATAAAATAACGTTATGCCCTAATTAATTTTGATTTGTAACACTTTTTCACAATTTGGTCAGTGATACTTTGTATTTGTGTTTTGTAAAAAATAAATGTGTAAACATTTAAATGCCGCAAAATAAAATTGAAAAAATAAATGTTAAAAAAAGATGAGTTTAAAACCCTATAAACATATGTTAATATTTTGTAACAGTTTTTATTACAAAATGTTAAATATGATTCCACATTCCAAAAATTTATTCATTCTTTTATGACTTTTTTCCTTAGGTTGCATGTAACATCCTTTGGAGGCAACTACCTTGGAGACCAATTAACAGGTCCATTTTTTGAAATCAAGTTATTGCAAAATCCTGTTGAAACCAATTCTCGCCCGATCAATGACATATTTTCAAACATAAAATAATTGATTATGGTGCAGTAACGATCTGCATTAATCGTATCGCAAGCTTCGGCTGCATTTTTGAAGAAATAAGGTGCGATGATGCCTTTGTCTGGATGTAATGGAGTCTGTATGGTCTCCAAATGTGGCAAATTTTGTTTATTAACAAACACCTATAGTCAAAAATGAACTGAACACAATTTTGTGTTCAATTATTCTTATAGTTTCTCTTATAGTTTCCGAGTTATAGGCATTTGAAAATTGAAATTTAAAAATTTTGCCATACCTAGGGCGTAATTTTCGATCGAATGGACTCGAATTTGTTGTGTTAGTTAGACAAGTAAATTATAAAGAATATAAAAAAGATTAAGGATCCAAAAATAAAAGATTTGCAATTTAAAAATTCCTCAAATAGTGGATTTTTTTAGTTTTTTTGGGCTAAAAGGTGACTTAACTCTTTTTTATAAAAAAAACATTCTTTAAGAATATATGACAATTTTATGCTTTTCTGTAATATATCTTTATAGAGAACATTTTGGTATAAAAAACATGTCCTATTTTTTGAATATGTCGCCCCTTAGCCCTTCGGAATTTGACCTACTTTTTCTCAAAATTTAATTTTGAGCCACTTGTTCTTAAACCCCAATGCTGGGATCAGAAAGAATTTTCCCACCCTTGAAAGAAATGTGGATCTTATGAGGAAAATTGGAAAAAAATGTTTGCTTTTCAAAAATATTCAATGTGTATGTATGAAAATTATCAGATAGAGGGATTTGTATTTCAATAAAACTAATTTATTTTGATTTCATTTATGCCATCTGCCAGTTTTTAATGTGATTTATTTAAGATGTGATTTATTATGTGGCGGCATGGTGTAGTGGGTAAAGTGCTTGCCTACAAAATCAAGCACCCCAGGTTCGATCCCTGGCAGAGGACGAAAACTTTAAATCATGGTTTTCGAGTTTTTAAAATTAACCTCCCTCTAAACAATTAATCGAAGCCCCCTGAACACTCCTCCACCTGGAAAAGAGGATAACATCATGGAAAAAGTCAGGCATCCCGCCACCCCCTTGGAGAAAAAAGTATCCGGTTTATTTAAAGGAAATAAACCAGCGTTTTGAAAAGGTTAAAACGTAACAATATATAACATTTCGCTAACTTTCCATTAGAAATTTCAAATATTAAAAAATTTTGAACTTCACGATTTAAGGTTTACAGTTTTCCAATTTTAATAAAACTTTCAGAGTTTATTTAGAATTATCTGAACTATAATATTCTGAATAAGTTCTACTTACAATTTATAACAGTAAGGAAATTGAGCTCATTCGCCAAATTAAGGCCAAACAATTAGTTTTTCTCGAAAATTGCAAAATTTAAAGCTCATGTGCGGAATAACTATAGGAGATATTTTCATAATTTTTCAATATTTTTATTTCCTATTATAATCTCAATAAATCCCAAATGAGATGATCAAAAAATTCTGAAATTTGTTTAACAAAATTTTTAAAAATTTGAAAATGGATTTTTGAAACTAACGTTAAAAAAAAATAATTTTTTTAGGTTATATATGGATATATTTTAATTAAAAATTTGCTTTTATTTTAAACTTTTTCAAAATATATTAATTTTGTTCCTATAGGAACAAAATATTTTATCCAAAATATGGCCAAAGAATTAATTTTTTCTTCAAAATCGCAAAAGTTATATCGCAGGTACGGAAAAACTATAGGAGGTATAGACATAATTTTTTCAAATTTTTATTCCCTATTATGTTGTAAATAAATCCCCATGTGATGATCAAAAAATTCTAAAATTTGTTTAACAAAATTTGTAAAAACTTGAAAATGGAGTTGTGAAACAGCCGTTAAAAAAATAAATTTGGTTGATCATATCTGCGAATAGGTTAACGATATTCCAGGAAATATTTGGTTTTATTTTAATATTTCTCAAAATATGTTAATTTTGTTCCTACATTTCTTGTTCTAGTGGCCTGAGACACGTTAAAGACCTGGGGAATTTTTAATAACTTTAAAATTTTTTAACCAATTTCTGTTTTTTATGACTCATTAAAACGAAAATTACGTACACTTTTGTATTCTTTTAAATTTATTTGCAAAAGTAATATTTTAATTGCAAAATTTTTACAAAAACTGAAAAAATTGCATTTTTATACCCTACACCACCATAGTGGGAGGATATAATGCGTTTGTGCAGATGATTGTAACGCCCAAAAATATTAATCTAACACCCACCTTAAAGTATACCGATCGACTTAGAATCACTTTCTGAGTCGATTAAACGATGTCCGTCCGTCTGGTCGGCTGGCTGGCTGTCCATGTAAACCTTGTGCGCAGAGTACAGGTCGCAATTTTGCAGATATTTCTATCAAATTTGGTACATATAATTTTTTCAGCCCAAGGACGAAGCCTATTGAAACTGGCTGAAATCGGGCCATTATTTCACCTAGCCCCCATACAAATATCCTCCCAAAATTAGACTTTATCGGTCATAAATGTTTAATTTATATAGGTGTCTACACAAATTTTGCTCCAAATAAGTTTTATATATACAGAATTCATATCACCAAATTTTGTTACGATCGGTCCATAATTAGTCATAGCTCCCATATAGATCCGCTCCCGAAAATCACTTCATAAATCTCCTAAAAATTTTGGTATACTCACAAAATTCACCATAAATAACTTTCATAAAGACATGAATCAAACGACCTAATTTCATGGTGATCGGTCCATAATTCGTCATAGCTCCCATATAAGGCCCACTTCCGAAAATCACTCAAAAATATAAATTATTGAAATTTTAAAAGAAAAATGTTTTTGCTGTTTTACTTAGTGTAGGGTATTGTATGGTTTTTTTCCCTTGTAAATACATTTGAGAACTTTAGAGGGCTTGTGGCACGTCTTAACCCCAACCGATTTATCTAAAATTTTTTTAGGATGAATTTTAAAAAAAAGTTGTTTGAGTTGTATGTAACTTCGTGAGTGTTAAGCACCTTTTCCTCACTCCTTACTTTTATTGAACACATTTTTTTTAGTTAAATTAAATTGTATTGAAAAAATATCGATCTTGTTGCTTTTAAAGTTGATTAAATTGCAAGAAATGCACTTCTTAAATTTAAAATTTTATACAAAAACTTTTCCTTGATCTTTTTTTGTTTTAAAATATTAATCTTTATCCATTGTCTTGTATTTATTAAAAACGAATAATATTAATACTAAAAATGATTTATGAATATTAAACAAACGAAAACTAAATGATAATTTAATATGTTTGACATAAACATAAATACTCATTAGCATGCATTAGGTTAACATTAATTTTGCTACTATAATAAAAGCAAAAAAATATAAATATATGTGAATAAATTATTAAAATTAAATCTAAAGATCATACTTTGAAACAACAAAGTGTGAAGAAAATTCCTATTCAAATATTAAAAAAGTAAAAACGATAATTGCAAAAAATTGTGTGCATTCTTTTTTTATCAAAAATATGTCTAAAGCTGCTAATAAAATTGAAAATGTTGCTGGTTTGTTGAATCTACCAAATAACCCACCACCCCAGCAATACTCTGGCACTCACAGTAAAAGTTTGCTGCTCAACTCTTTTGTTTTCTACCAACTAATGTCTTTATATAAAGCAGAAAATTACATTTTTCTTAAAACTTAATCAGAGACATTTATGGGCGATAATATTGTTTAAAGTCTTGACTGTTAAATTTTGTTGCTTTTATTTATTTTCTTATCGAATTATTGGCATAAACTTTTAAGTTTAACTCTATTTAATGGCATGTTTTACAAGTTAAAACAATTTAGGTCGCAAGGGCGTTGAATTGCCCAAAAAATAAAACAAAATTAAAGCAAAAAAACATTAAACTGGTTTTCAAAGACTTTAAAAACAGTATTTACATGTATTTCCTGAATATAATGAGAATGTTGGTACCATTATTTTGCAGAGTTTTTTTTTCTTTTTTCTTAAATTTAACAAATAAATTATATATATTGACGGTTTAGTGTTGCAAACCTAGTTATTATAAGGAAAGTATGGTATGTGTTTTTTTTTGTTTTATACAATAAAATAAACCTTTCATTTTTCTACCCAAAAAAAAAAGAAAAGAAACATACAATTGACCACCCATATGGCTTGATTATGAGTCGAAAGAAAAATTGAAACCATATAATGCTACAAATAATGCCGATATATGACAAAATAAATTAAATACAATTTGATTGTAAAGTGGTTGCGGTTCATCACCTGTGATTTATTTCTGTTGGCAATTGTCTGCACAAAATCAACTGGTTTGCAATAAAGTTTCTTTTGTTGTCAAAAGAAATCAGAGCAAATTTTTAAATTATTATAAATAGTTTTCCCTTTTCAGTTTAGTCTTACCCTTAATTGTATTAAATTGTTGAGGTAATAAGTCAATATTCATAAAACATACCTGCAAAATAAAGAAAATTTATAATTATTTAATTTTGAAAATAAATTATTAATGTTTGCTAAAATATTTTTACAAGTACATATTGATTAGATTCCAGAGAATACAAAAATGATTTTTAACAATTTAATTTCATGTATTTCATATGTTTAATAAGTTTTAGAGTAGATGTCTAACTTTGTTGTGAGGGACAATTATGACAACAGAAATTAAAAATCGTAAACTAACAACCGAAAGAAACCATCTAAAATGAAATACTAAAAAACTGGCTACAAAATGTTGTTTAAAGAAATACTTTTTGTTAACAAATTTGTGACCAAAACCTAAATTTCCTCAAAATCCGTCAATTTCAAACGAAATAAATCTGGCATTTCTAAACGGCTGGTTCGATCGGGATAAAATTTGAAGTGGACGTAGCCAAGGAGCATTCGGCTTATTAAAATGGACCATAAAAATACTCCAGGAGCGGCTGTATGGGGGCTCAAAGTAGGATACTGATTTCAATGATTTTTATATTTTTGGAAAGGGCTCGGCTAGGTGCTATTTATCTCTTATAATTTCCGAATATAGGCATTTTAAAATTTAAATTTGAAAGTTTTGCCATTCCATGGTCTGCTTTTTTAAAAATAAAGGGCACACTTTTGGGCCGCAAGAAATCGAATTTACTTTGTTAGTTAGACAACTAAATTACCAACAATATACAAAAGATTTCAGAGCAATATCAATTATGGTTCCAAAAATAAACGATTTTCAATTTAAAAATTCAAAAAATAGTAGATTTTTGCCATTTTTTGGGCGAAAAGATGATTTAATTCTTTTTTTTTATTAAAAAAAAAAATTCTTTAAGGACATATAACAATTTTATGTCTTTCTGTAAGCCACCTTTACGTAGAATATTTCGGTATAAAAAACATGTCCCATTTTTCGAATATGTCACCCCTACGCTCTTCGGAATTTAATCTATTTTTTTTATCATAATTTCAAGTTTGGGCCACATGTTATAAAATCTCAAAGCTGGGATCAGAAAACGGCAAGCAGCTTTGGAAACCTTGATGTGTTTCCTATTTACATCCAAAGTATTTTTCCAGCCCCGAAGGAAATGTGAACCCTATGGGAAAAAATGTATAAAATAAAATTTTTGGGATTTTCCCTTAAATTTTTTAAGAATTGCGGGATTCCCTTTGACCTTTTGACAAGTTTTTTTACAATTTGTTATTTAGAATTACAAATTTAAAAAAACGTTGAAAATTTCATTGAGTTTTGTTAATAAATAAAGATTTTATTACATATTACATATTTATTGAGTTTCTAAAATTAAAATTTGTAGCAAACTTTTAATAGGATTGCAAATATTAGGAACAATTTTATCCACATTTATTGCGAACTAATTTTTTATGGTTTAGATAAGTTAATTTTTGGTCTTATAAAAAAATTTCAAGTCAATATCTCAATTAGATTAAAAAATATGCCACTTTAAAACTCCGCCCTTCAAAAATGTTGCACTGGTCCGTTGCCGCGATCGGACCAGCCGCTTGGAAATGCCAAATTTTTTTCAAGCACTCAAGTGCAAACTGTATCATTCCATTTTGATAAGAGATCAATGAAAACTAGATCAAGTGAGAGGATTGCTAGATCCAACATGTAACATTCAGGTATCAAATTAAACCAGACAGCCTGATACCCGATGCTTCAGGTCATCTTCACTATATTAACAAATCTATATATATAAATGAGCATTCACAAATGAGAAGAAAAAAAGGAAGACTGCATGTATGGCTACCGATCGCTCAGCGTTCCGCTAATATAGCAATTAACTTCGAAATGTCCTTCCGGTTCCTTTTCAACAGTTGTCTATTGCGTTTCTCATTGTTGAGTCTCACAATTTTTGGTCAGACTTGCATGTTTCTACTTCTGATCCACCTATTGTCAGTCTTCTGAAGGTTTTTCTTTTAATGATCCCAAGCGACAGATACTGCATCCAAGATATTTAAAGCGGACCCTTCGCTGGCCAGCTCGTCTGTCTGCTTATTAATGTAGTAGTTCCTATGCTCAGGGACGCTTCACCAAATTATACTTCAAAATTTTAAATATTTTAAGGTAAACGAAATTTAATTTTTCTTCCAGTTGATTTTTTCATTTTTTGGAAAAAAAAATTTTTTCGATTGTTATTTTAATTTTTTTTTTTTTAATTAAAAATTTTTTTTGTTTTTTCAATTTTTTTTTTTTAATTAAAATTTTTTTTTGTTTTTTCAATTTTTTTTTTTGTGAAAAAATATACGTCGTTGCAAATGGCTTTGAAATATCTATCATTAGATATCCATATTGTCTATATTAATGTCTTAGTAATCCAGATAGAGGTCAAAAATAGGTAAAAAATCGAGGTTGTCTTGGTTTTTTCCTCATATCTCAGCCATTTGTGGACCGATTTTGCTGATTTTAAATAGCAAAACTCTCGAAAGCATGTCTGACAGAATTATTGAAGATTTGGATCCAGAAGATAACTGGGGTCTTCAGAAAATTGATTTCAACAGACAGACAGACGGACATGGCTTAATCGACACCGCTATCTATAAGGATCCAGAATATATATACTTTATAGGGTCGGAAATGAAAAATGTAGAAATTACAAACGGAACGACAAACTTATATATACCCTTCTCACGATGGTGAAGGGTATAAAAATGCCTATTTAAGCCAACGCTCAATTAAAATACAGAATACCCTGTTCTTAGATTCATACAATTACTTACATACATTGTTATCTTTCACAATCGCTTTAAAATCATGTACACGTTTAAATAATAACAAAATTAGAAAGTAATTTGTTGATCAACTGTCCTATTTCCCCTATTTACTAGCCACACGACCACCAGCTTCTAACAACAATGTAGCAAGCATCATGGAAATTTAACATTTATTTGCCAACCTCACAACTTGCATCATCAATATAATCATTGTTACTTACTTTTCCATTTTTTTTTTTTTCAAACAATATTTAGTAAAAAAAATTAAAATTTTTTACAAAATATTGAATTTATTAAGTGTTTGTGCAAGCAAAAATACACATACTTTGTGGCTTCATTACTTTAACAATTTGCCACCATATAATTGATTGGCCAATCAGCCAACGAAAAAACTATAAACAAAATATTTATTTTATCTTATTTAAATAAAATAAAATTAACCATTAACATTTTAAATATTTGCAGACAGACAGGCAAACTTATGCCTGTGTATGTTTTTTTTCTGTTATAGGAAATGTCGTAAATGTATATTAATTTAAGTTTTCAGTTCCTGTGACATTTTGTAGGTGGTTTAAAGTAGATTTCAATGTTATTTTTTGAATTTTTTTTGTTTATATCTTAAATCTTATTACTTATCAATTTATTTAATGGGTGTTGAAGTTTAAATTTTTAATGCTGCCATTTGCGATAATATATAAGGTTTCTTTCTTTTATGAGGGAGTTTTTTACTTTTTACTGAAATGTTTTTTTAGGGATACTTTGTTATAAATGACAAGTCATTAAGATGTTGTGTTTTGAATGACAAATTGTGACATAAAGCAGTTAAACATGGGTTAAAGATGACTAAGAAAAATAAATATTATTATTTTTCTTATCAGTGCACAGAGGGCAGAATCAAAATTTTTTGGAAATAAATCTGGCATTTCTAAACGGCTGCTCCGATCGGAATAAAATTTGACGTGTCTTTAGCCAAGGAATATTCGAGTATGTGCTCAAAGTATGCCACTTTAAAACTCCATCCTTCAAAAATATTAATTTTTTCATATTTCAGCATAAATGTTTTAATTATGAAAAAATGCAATATTTTTGAAAAACGAAAATTTAAAGTGGCATATTTTTTGAACTTAATTGAGATATTGACTTGAAATTTTCAACTTATCTAAACAAAAAAAGTTAGTTCGGAATAAATGTAGATCAAATTGTTTTAATATTTGTAATTTTATTAAAATTTTGATACAATTTTTAGTTTTAGAAACACAATAAATATGTAATATGTAATAAAATCTTTATTTATTAACAAAACTCAATGAAATTTTCAACGTTTTTTAAATTTGTCATTCTAAATAACAAAATGTAAAAAAAACTTGTCAAAAGGTCAAAAGGAATCCCGTAATTCCTAAAAAATTGAGCGAAAATCCCAATAATGCCATTTTTACAATTGTACCCATAAGGTCCACATTTCCATTGGGGCTTGGAAAATACTTTGGTAATAAATAGGGAACACATCAAGGTTTCTGTTTTCCGTTTCCTGATCCCAGTTTTGGGACATGTATCCCAAAGTTGAAATGTTGATAAAAAATAGATCAAATTCCGAAGAGCGTAGGGGCGATATATTCAAAAAATAAGACAGGATTTTTATACCAAAATGATATCGGTAAAGATACCTTACAGAAAAGCATAAAATTGTTATTTGGTCTTAAAGAAAGAAGGTTTTTTTTTAATAAAAAGAGAATTAAATCCCATTTTCGCCCAAAAAACAGAAAAAATCTACTATTTTTTGAAGTTTTAAATTGAAAATCATTTATTTTTGGATAAATAATCGATATTGCTTGGTATATTATTGGTAATTTAGTTGTCTAACTAACAAAAAATTTCGATTCCATTCAGCCCAAAAGTACGCCCATTATTTATAAATTGTTCCTTATATTTGCAATCCTATTAAAATTTTGATACAAATTTTAGTTTTAGAAACTCAATAAATATGTAATATGTAATAAAATCTTTATTTATTGACAAAACTCAATGAAAATTTCAACGTTTTTAAAATTTGTCATTCTAAATAACAAATTTTAAAAAATTTACCAGTAAAAAAAACTGGAAAAAGGTAAAAGAGATTCCCGCAATTCCTAAAAATTTAAACGAAAATCCCAAAAAGTATATTTTTGCAATTTTGCCCATTTCCTATTGAGCTGGGAAAGTACTTTGGGAATAAATAGGGAATACATCAAGGTTTCTAAAATTACTTTCCGTTTTCTGTTCGCAGCTTTGGGATTTTAGAATATGTAGCCCAAAGTTGAAATTTTGATAAAAAATAGATCAAAATTCCGAAGGGCGTAGAGGCGATATATTTGATAAATAGAACATGGTTTTTATACCAAAATGATATCGGTAAAGATACCTTACAGAAAAGCATAAAATTGTTATTTGGTCTTAAAGAAAGAAAGTTTTTTTTTAATAAAAAATTATTAAGTCACCTTCTCGCCCAAAAAAACAGCAAAAATCTACTATTTTTGAATTTTTATATTAAAAATTGTTTATTTTTTGATCCGTAATTGATATTGCTCTGAAATCTTTTGTATATAATGGTAATTTAGTTGTGTAACAAACAAAAAATATTCGAGTCCATTGGGTCCTAAAGTCCAACCTATATTTTTAAAAAAGCGGACCAAAGTATCAAAAAATTTTTAATTTCAATTTTGAAATGCCTATAACTAGGAAATTATAAGAGACAAATAGCACATGTAAGCGTGTTTTTTCAAGATTAGCCAAAAATATAAAAATCTTTGAAATCGGATGGGGAAAAAAATTTTACGTGTTTAAAAATTTTACATGTCGAAGGTATAATTTGAGCCTCCATATCCTCCGCCCCTGGATCATTTGCTAGGTACATTTTAATTACATAAACTCTAATGCTCCTTGCCTACGCCCATGTCAAATTTTATTCCGATAGGAGCAGCCGTTTAGAAATGACAGATTTATTTCTAAAACATTTTGATTCTGCGCCACTGAGCAACAAAAGAAAGCCAAACAAGTTCGCTATGGACCTAACTGAACTTGCATCAGGATATCATTATTATAACATTCTAAATTTTACCTTAGTTGTGGAACAAAAAGATGCATTGAGTCAACGACTAAAACTAATTCACTCAATTTTTAAATATTTTGTTGGTCATACAACATTTTAAAACAATTATCCGTCTATGTTTCTGAATCAGAGGATAAGTAAGGGTCTTGAAGATTTTTGTGATTTTTCAGATTGCACCCTGGACGTTTTCTTCTGATCGTAATTGGTGCATACAACGGGATGATTTGAATGAACGAATTATTTTTCAATTCAATAATTTCTATTTCATATTTTTGCAAACACTAGCCTTGTGTAAGAGTCTACAGTTTAATTCATGTTTTATTTAAGTACTTCAACTTTATAACTAGGTTCATGTTACAAATTGTACAAAAAAAATCACTTAATTAACACTCAATCAAGATATTTATGACACTTGTCCCCTGGACAAAACCCAAAAAAAGTTTAACAAATGTAGTATTAATTAAATTTTTAATTATTAAACAAAATAAACATTTTTTACAAACTTAAACAAAAAGTTTTTTTGTTTAATTAATAATTTAAAAAGGTGTGTGTTTGTTGAAACAAAAAACCACATTATTGGCATAATTTATGTGTCTGTATGTTAAATCGTCTGTGTTTTTTTAAATAACATTTGGTTGGTTTCATTTTTTTTTAACTTAAACGAATAATGTCCAGTGATTAAACATAAGACAATTGCCAAAGTTCACTAGAGCAATAATATTCAACATACATAACGATCCAGCCATTACTGGGTATAATTAATTTGTATATTATAATATTGAAAGTCCACAAAACTTTAAAAATACATACAATATAAACAAACAAAGAAAAACAAGACAAATGCAAACGCCAACTAACTAGTGAACAAACCACTTGATAATAATGATTCTGTTTCTTTAACCAGGTCACATGTAGCCGAGTATAATGAAAACGTGCCAACTAAATGTCACCCTAAACAAAATATCATTTATCATTTTATTATTTCATATTTATAACAATCTAAAATACATTAAAATACCCAAGAAATACAAATCAACAAATCCAAAAAATAATTTACAAAACCTATGAAAAAAACCACAAAAAAATGAAGAAGTACAATGAAGAAATGAGCAAATAATAATGAGTGACATCAAAAAAATAAGAAAAAAAATACTTGTATTCATAGAAGATTATTTATACACAAATATAGAAAGAAGCATTAAGATATGTTTATTTTTATGTTAAAACACAGTGGGTGAGATGGAAAATTAAAAAGTCATTTATGTAAATACTGCATGGATAGATATCATTTCCAATGGTAACCACTGTGCCCAGATACTATGTAAATAGAAACAACATGAACACAAAGCCAAAACAAAGCCAAGACCAAAAATGTGTAAAGATACCTACAAAAAAGTCGTTATTATTAAATGAGATCTCCTGTAGTCATAAAAATGTCTACGATGTGTGACATGTTTAACTTTCAAAGTTTGTTTCCTAAAATTTTTGTCTTCTTTGTATGCAATTATTAACGCTCTAAAGATTTGTTTGATTGTTTGTTGGTTTGTATGCTTGTTTGTCTGTAGGTGTCTCTCTACACCATTTCCTATTTCAGCTACCTATTTCAGAATATTCCAAATATATTTTAGAAGTTTCTATTTCTATTTCAGAAATTATTGGGTGTATAACTTAAAAATGCGCAATTTTTTTTTTAAATTTTTAGCTTTTATTTTGAAAAATTTGTAAAATATAAATTTATTCAAAATATTGGACATTGAAGATTTATTTCCAAAATTTTTTGGAAATAAATCTGGCATTTCTAAGCGGCTACTCTAGGGTGGCCCTTAATAAACGAAAGTTGGATTTTGGCCATTCTCACCCCCCCCATTTGGTGAACATTAGTAAAAAAAATCAATCTTAAAAAAATTTTAGGTAAATCGGTTGGGGTTAAGGCGTGCCGCAAGCCCTCTGAAGTTTTGAGATGCATTTACAAGGGGAAAAATGCATTTTTTTTCCAGTTAATTAATGGTTAATTTCCATTCTTGTGCTGTTATCATAAACACTAGAGTTTATGTTATATTTTGCTTAAGTTTCATCAAAATCGGCCCAAAAATAAATAACATTTCTATATCTTTAAATTAGAAATTCCAAATATTGAAAAATTTGACATTTGACGATTTAAGGTTTAACGTTTTCCAATTTTAGTAAAACTTTCAGAATGTATTTAGAATTATCCGAAATATAATATCCTGAATAGGTTTTAATTAAAATTCATAACAGTAAAAAAATAGAGCTCATTCGCCACAAAATGGCCAAATAATTAATTTTTCTCGAAAATTCCAAAATTTAAATCGCAGGTACGGAAAAACTATAAGAGACATTTTCATAATTTTTTCATATTTTTATTCCCTATTATATTCTAAATAAATCCCAATGAGATGATCAAAAAATTCTGAAATTTGTTTAACAAAATTTTTAAAAATTTGAAAATGGAGTAAAAAAAGAAACTGCCGTAAAAAAAAATATAATTTTTTTGTTCATACCTAAGAATAGGTTAACGGTATTCTACGAAGACAAAAACTCATATACAAGTAAATATGGACATATTTTAAGTAAAAATGAGCTTTTATTTTAATATTTATCAAAATATATGTTAATTTTGTTCCTACATTTCTTGTTCTAGTGGCCTGAGACACGTTAATGGCCAGGCGAATTTTTAATAACTTTCACATTTTTTGACCAATTTCTGATTTTTATATCTCATTAGAACGACAATTACGTACACATTTCTATTCTTTTAAATTAAATTGCAAAAGTAATTTTTTAATGGCAAAATTTTTACAAAAACTGAAAAAAATTCCTTTTTTCCATTGTAAATGCATCTCAAAACTTCAGAGGGTTTACGGCACTAACCCCAACCAATTTACTTAAAATTTTTTCAGGATGATTTTTTTTACTAATGTTCAACAAACTGGGGGGTGAGAATGGTCAAAATCCAACTTTCGTTTATTAAGGGCCACCCTAGGCTACTCCGATAGGGATACAATTGCGACGTGAGCTTAGTCAAGGAGTATTCGAGTTTAAGTTATTAAAATGATTCCTGCAAATTCCCAGGTGCGGAGCTATGGGTGCTGAAAGTAGGGTACCTTCGACATGTAAAATTTTTGAACACGTTCCATTTTGTAAAGTGCAATATTTTTCATGGGCGGAGTTTTGAATATAATTTAGATATTGACTTGAAAGTTTCTTTGTAAGACTAAAAATTAACTTATCTAAACAAAAATATTAGTTCGGAATAAATGTGTATCAAATTGCTTCTAATATTTACAGGCCTATTAAAATTTTTATACAAATTTTAGTTTATAAAATCTTTATTTATTAACAGAAGTAAATGAAATTTTCAAAGTTTTTTTTAAATCTGTCATTCTAAATAACAAAGTGTAAAAAAACTTGTCAAAAAGTCAAATAGAATCCCCCAATTCCTAAAAATTGGAGCGATAATTTTGCCCATAGAGCCTACATTTCCTTCGGGGCTGGGAAAATACTTTAGGTATAAATAGAGAACACATTAAGATTTAAAAGCTAATTTCCATTTTTTGATCCCAGCTTTGGGATTTTAAAACATGTGGCCCAAATTTCAAATTTTACAAAATAGGTAAAGAAATTGACCTATTTTTTATTAAAATTTAAAATTGGAATTTTTAGTTTTTTGGCTATAATATCCATACCAGGGTCGGGGTTATCAGAACCCTTTACAAAGTAATTAGAAACATAATAGGCCACCTAAAATTGGTTACTATATTTTGATATCGAATATGCGATTTTAGAATTTTTGCGCTAAAATTTAATTTTACATAAAAAATAGGTGTTTTTTGAATGGACCTGGTCCCCTCGGTAACAACATTTTTTTAATTTTTTTTCATTTAAAATATTTTATGAAAACTTAGCTTTCAGAAGGTATATATTCCTTATACATCCTCTTATAAATTTTTTGCGATAACTTAAAAAGAAAAAAGTACTTTTTTCCCAGAAAATTTTTTAAATTTTTTTAAATTCAAATGCTTATAACTTTGGACTTAATCATTATTTTTAAACAATTCCTTTTCTATTTGACACAAAAAGGTGTTGTTACTCCAACAAACGAAAATTGGAGAAAATCGGAGTGCGGTGGGTACAAACTTTCAAAATTTAATTTTCAAATGTGAATACCTCCTGAGCTATAAGAGATATTATATGTGTGTAATTTTTTTGAAATCGGAACACAAACGAATAAATTTGATCGTCTTAAAAATATAACATGCCCGAGGTGTCCTACTTTGAGGACCCTTGGTAGCGGCCCCGGTGGGCCCATGAGGTCAAGGTTCAAAACTTAAACTCGACAACACTTTTTCTTTGCGCATGTGAAATTTCATTCAAACAAATCTAACCATTTACATATTTCCCTCTTTTTTTCGATACCACTTTGTGTCGCTTACGATAAAATTCGTTTTCTGTAAAATATAAACATTGACTTACGATAAAATCTTACCCGCTATAATTTTTAAGTTATTAACAATTTTGATATTCCAAGAACGCTAATACATCAGTCGGTCCATAAAATTTTAATTTTAGCAATAAAAAAAAATTTAGAAAATGTCGCTTACGATAATTTGGCGCTAAGGGCTCGAAATGTTCTTAAAGAAAGTTTTTTTCGCCCAAAAAACAACAAAACTCTACTATATTTTGAATTTTTTAATTGAAAATCGTCTATTTTAGGATGTATAATTTATATTGCTCTGAAATCTTTTATATATCGACCCCTTTGCGCGAAATTATCGTATGTTACAAAAACAAAATTTCACAGGAGAGCGTTATTATTATTAAATTTCTTTGCATTGACTGGTATAATCTATACCAAATTTTAAATGGGATACAATAACCGATTTAGTAAATTAAATTTCACATACGATCAAATTAACTTAGTAATATTTCCATAAAAACAGCGAATATCTGTACAATATTTTACTATGTAAAAATTTAACATACGATAATTTCGCGCAAAGGGGTCGATATTATTAATAATTTAGCTGCCTAACTTACAAAATCATTTCCAAAAGTACGCCCTAATTTTTAAAAAAGTGGATGGCCAAATTTTAAAGTTTCAATTTTAAAATGCCTATAATTCGGAAATTATAAGAGATAAATAGAACACGCCAAGCTCTTTCCTTTTAAAACAAATACTCCATGGATACGATCATGGCAAATTTTATCCCGATCGGATAACCCCTTTAGAAATGACAGATCTATTTCCAAAAAAAAAAAATTGATTCTGCCCCACTATGCATTATTAACTATGACTTTTTCCCATCTTTCTGGCAACGTATGGATTCCGAGCCAAAAGAGCTGCTCTTTTGATGCCAAGAACGAATCAAGCCAATATCGGATACTCTATTCCAAACTGAAGCCTATCCCAGAGACAGCGATCTGCATCGATCGAAACAAATAGAAGTAGGACGGGGAAACTTCTCAATCACTTCATTCTAAATACGTTTTAACAGGTACTGGAACATGTGGCCTAGCAATCTCATGATGGAATATTAAGGTTTCATGTATGGCAGCATTTTATGGACGTTCGCTTCAAACAAATTACTTACATTCGGTAGAGTTTTCCAGTGGAACCCTTTTTTCCCACCAAATACAGAGAATTACCTTTGCGCCATGAATATTTGGCTTTGTTGTCAATTCGGCTGGTTGGCCGTGCTTCACATACGTAATGGTTCTATTTTTCATCGGAAATAATGATTAGGTGCAAACATGATTTTCTTTTAAAGCGTTCAAGCATCATTTCGGACATGCAATATCGTCTTTCAAAGTCCCTCGGATTCAATTCGTATCAAATTTCCCTAATTTTGGATGAATGCTGCACTCGCATATATTTTGAAATTACTGCTTGAGTAGCTTCCATTGATTTTGCAAGCTTCTGATGAATTTTACAACAATCTTCATGGAGTAATGCCTGGGCGATCTTTGTGAGAGAACCATCTCTCACACGTTGAAACCGATTGAACGCATTTACCATAAACTTTGGTGAGCAATCGGTGTGCTTCAGCGGCATTTTTAATGAAGTAAATCAAAACATTCCGCATATTATTGGTTGGTAAAAAAATTCGACATTTTCGAAGCAAAACACCTTTGTTATTTACTGTATAATATTCAATAAGTCCCCTTTTACAATGCAGAAATTGAAAGGCAGACAGACGAAGTATGTGGGCAAGGGGTTGAAGAAGTAGAGTGTGTTTTACACAGGTTTAAGTTAGTTCAAAAGATAATGAGAAAAATGTCTGCCTTTCAATTTCTGCATTGTAAAAGGGGACTTACTTAGTGAGAATAAAATACAGAGTTTTACCCTTCATACACCCAATTAAATTTGAAACTTCCGAAACATGATTGGAAATGGTGTAGTTATTGTGGCCTTCATATCGACCCTTTTGGATTTTCGATGCTCCGAATGTCTGAAATTGTTCTCAGCAAAAGTTCTACTAATGGAATGCTCCTTAAGCCGGATAGGTCCAGTGATTTGGAAGTATTTTTAAAACAAATTAATCTCCTTTAGGCAGACGCTCCCTTGGTCGGACGTGGACCCGTTTTTGCTTTAAACCATATCCCGTAGCCGGACAAAATTCGTAATGAAGGGTAAACGTTTTTCAATTTTGTGTTAAGGAAGGAAAGAAAGTGAGAGATTGTTTAAGTGCACTTAAATGTATGAAAATATGAAACACTGCATCACAAGCACACATGGTTCTGGGAATCACATAACTTGTTTCATATTATAGGCAACGAAGATGCCGATTTTTTTAAACGTAAGATGTAACAATGGTTCTTCGAAATTTGATTTCTTTAACAGAAAAAAGAAAAACTTTCAATGCGTGATCTAGCAGAAAGTTAATGTTATAAAAAAGCCTATTTTTATTTTTATTTCAAATATTCACAGTCTGCTGATATACTAAAGATATACCAGTCAAATGGCAATCTAACGTCGATTACAAAAAGAATTGTCTCCGTAATAATATTCCAGTTGTCATAAGTAATAATATTCCAAGGGCAAAGAAATAGCTAAGTAAGAGGGACATTCCAGGTTTTATGAACGTGATGAAAATTTATAATATTTCACTCCATCAGTAGTTATGATGGAATATACAATAGCTGCACATTTAAATATTTTCTCTTGAAATTCTTAAGCAAACGATCCCATAGGCGGTCATCTACCGTTACCGATCAAAACAGCTTCTTGCTACTTTGACATAAAACTCGAAACTTCAAATACAATGAGCAGCCTTTAAACGTTTGCATTTCCTTTTAGATAATGGAGGACAATTTAGATCTTGGGAGCATCTGGAATCCAAAAAGTGCTAAATAAGTGCCACCCTATTGTATATGTTACAATGAAACATGTTATGTCGCTGTTTCTTTTATTGTAATAAATAAAAAAGAAAGATTCATTATAATTTATTAGCAGAAGTTTTGATTACAAACAAGTCTGCTTTAATTTATATTTTATTGTATTTTCTATGATAAGATGACAAAGTTAATTTCTTTTTTCAGACACATAAACAAGCATAAATTATTTATAGCTCTCGGTAGTTTTCTATTTAATAAAACAGAGACAACGAAAGAAATTCCTATTGTTAATGCAACGCCTCTTGCTGGAATTTGATATGTTTTGTTTAGGTTGAAAGCTGTCTGTCTGTTTGATGTTTCTAACATACAACTTGTAAGTGTTGTCAGCTGTAGCAAGCAACTACTTGTCAACCATCACTTTTTCAAATGTCGGTGAGATGTATTTTAACTGTTTTTATTATATACATCAACATTAGCCAGCCAGCCAGCCAGTAGCTGTATGGTAAATATTTTGAAGGTGAATTGTTTGTAAATGTCAGCAGTAATGTGTTGTATGTACTTGCTATCGGCATAATTAAAGTAATTTGATGGTGGTTTTGATTTGAACTCTGAAATAATATATGATTTATATCATTGAAGTGTAGTCATCATGGATCTGTATTCAAAAGATTTGTCTTAATAATCGTTATGAATGTAAGATATCAAAGTAATTACTAATTTGAATTGAGGCCCAAAAATTAGTATTAATTAAGTTTTCTGCCTTAAGATTGCACTTTAAGTTAAGTTTTGAACTTCAAAAAATAAGAAATGTACTCTTTAGGACATTTTGATGACCTTCAAATACGACCCTCCCATTCTAACTGGCTGATCGACGTAACAGAGGCGTATTCGAGTTAAAGTTTTGACGGGGGTTCCAACAGACCCCTCAGTATTGTTTCTGTTTAAATGGTAGCAATTTTTTGTGGTCAAATTTCACACGCAAGTCAACCAAGAATTTTTGCTCAATAATACGGCTCAATAACTTTAAAACTTTACAATAAAGTTTTTTTTTAATAGAAATTGTTTTCATTTGAAAGACAGTTTATGGTATCAGCACTTTCCCAGTCAAGTATGTAAAAGCACAGAAAATGGAAACAAAAAAATATATTTGTTAAAAAAGCCTTCGAAAACAAATCTTTAAAAAGCATTCATCCATTTATATTTGATTGATTAGTAGATCACAAAACATACTACTGGCATAATTATTTATATGAAAGAAACTCTCTGAACAAGTATTGAATATCTTTTCTATATAAAGTAAAATGTCATTGACCCTCATTTTTATGGCATTTATTAAACATGGAATTTAACCAAAAGAAAGAGGAGACTTATAATTTCGTTAAAAAAAAACAAATTATCATTAGCATCATCATTGTAATCAAATTTAATATTCAATCACTTGAAAACATAGATCGAAAATAGCTTATCCATTTATACAAGTTTTAGAAATTAACACTTATTTTCCGTTATAAAATAAAAATAACTTAAATTTACAAAATCGTTTCAGCTGATAGCATTTTCTAATAAAGATTTTATCCAAAATTGAGTTATTTTACGATTAATGTTTTATAAAGGCAAATTCATCGTTTAATGCCAAAAAAAAACTAAATACTGCCCACTATTATGACGAAGCAAAGCCAATAAATCTGCCGAAACAAAGCAAGTGAAATCCGTGTTTAGTGCAAAAAGAAGTCAAGTGACAGCAGCTTTATGGGAATATTTTTCAATGTGCTACAACGGAAGCCTAATACACTGTATGATGACGAATAGTTATTTCAGAACAAATATGCTTTTGAAGTTCCTATACTTTAGAAGTTCTTAATAAAATTAGAATATTTTATATGAAATTCACAATAGTAATGTTTGTTTGTTTTTTTCAGAAACCAGACAAGTGCAAACTTTATATTATTTTTAAATATATGTTAATATAGATAACAAAAAGCTTTATGTTTATCAAACTGTTACACAAATGGAAACTTTCATAGGAAAAAACATAAATTTTGTAAAAATAATTTTTAGGTTTGTTAAGTAAGTTTTCTTTGATTTACTCAAAATCAATAATTTGTTGCTTGACTGGTTTTTGAGGGCTACAATAAATCATTTCGGTATACCTTTCCTCCTCATTATTTAAGAAGTCTTATACCATATATTTTTTGACTATAAATATCCAACCATCACTTACATGAATATCAATAATTTGTTGCTTGACTGGTTTTTGAAATAAACGATTCAATTGTTTGCAATTTGTATTAAGGGCTACACTAAATCATCTTGGGATGAGAACTTTTCACTTGATTCTTTAAGAAGTCTTATACCGTATCTTTTTTTTGAATATGGAATTAAATTGTTTGGTAAAATTATACAAGTGTTATTAAATTTTTATTAAATCTATTAAAATCATAGCATTTTTGTAGTATTTCATTTCGTTCCTTGCCCAAAACTTCAATTATATAGAGATTTTTGTGTAAATTTATTTAAAAATTAACTGCCAAAATAAATTTTTAATAAAATCTACAGAAATATTAGCATTTTTATAGTGTTTCATAAAATTCCATATCGTTCCTTTTACTTGAACTTCACGAAATATGCAGAATTTTGTAATTTGATTTGAAATATTATCAGATATAATAATTTTTTTAATAACTATCAACTAATTAAAAATATATTAGAAGTGTTTCATTATATTCCATTTCGTTCCTTAAACTTTATAATTATTTCATTAGAAGTATTAAAAAATGTTAAGGAAATTATTTCTGGTGAAAAATTTTAAAATTTATTATTGTTTCACAAAATTCCATTTTGTTCCACTAAACAAACTAAACCAAATATCAAACAAATTTTGTAAAAAATAAACAATTGTTATAAAATTTTAATAAAATCTATTGAAATAATAAAATCTTTTTAATGTTTCACTGTAAGAAAAACTTAACAAAATATAAAAAAATTCAAACCAAACAAACATTTTAAAAAAAATTTGTAAAAAAAAAACAATTGAAATAATCTATTGAAATAATAAAATCTTTTTAGTGTTTCACTAAATTCCATTTCGTTCCTCTAAGAAATTTTAACGATATATAAACAAATTCATACAAATTTTGATAAAATTAATCAAGTTCTAATAAATTTTAATAAAACCTATTGAAATATAGTGTTTCTTTAAATTCCATTTCGTTCCTTATACCAAATTTTTCTAAATAAAAAAAAATTCCATATGTTTGTTTATGTATAACAGATATTCAATCAATCCCGGTTTAATTAATGCATTTTTATAGAGTTAAAATTAATGTTTCACATAATTCCATTTCGTTCCTCTTGCAAATCTTAACAAAATATGAAGAAATTGTATAAAATTAAACAAATATGATATATTTACATTAAACTCAGGTTATCTAAAGGCATTTTGTAATGTTTCATTTCATTCCAATTTGTTCCTCATATAAAATTTCTAAAAAATATTAAGAATTCTTTTTGTATGCTTTGTTTTCTTCTATTTTGATCATAATAAAAAATTTTTTTAGGAAATAAAATCCAATTTTTGATACTTATTTTCTCTTACTGCTGTGTTTCTCCCAGTAACTTACTGCAAAATATGAATTTTAAGTAATGGATTTTAGCAAATAACCTTTTGAAAATAAGTAGACCCCTTTTTGCGGTCTCTGTTTGAAAATAATAATAAAAAAATTATTTTGGCTATTTCCCACAGTGACACTAATCATTAAATTAATCATTTGAGATATTTAATTTTATATAATTTTAACTAAAAAATCAATCATAAATAAAATTCTGTTTAATAATTTCTAAAATTTTTTTGTTTTCAAAAAAACTTTCTTCAATGAAACATCATAAATTAAACAACTAACAACTTTCGCTTTCCTTAAGGTTTTATATAAAAATGTGTGGCATAGAAAATAAAAGTCATAATAATTAAACATTTGAAATGAAATAAACAAAAAAAAAAGAATTCTTTTGTTATTAAAATTTCATGCAAATTAAGATGGTTAATATTTAAGTTTATGACCAATGCTAGAGATTTTGACTTCTGTTTTGAGGTTTTTATGAGCAAAATCTTGAATAATATAAATAAATAAATAATAATTTAATACTTTAATGAGCCAAAGAATTTGTTTATTTACAAAATTTTCTATAAAACAGCATAAATATGTTTTTCTCATGCCACTGAAAAACACAGCTAATGGCAGTTTATGAATTGTAGTCCCCAATATATTTAATCAGTAGTTTTTGTATTTTTTTTTGTTATTTTTCTTTTCCATTTCCAAAAATTGTTATTTATGACCAAAGTAAAAATTGCTAAGTGGCATATAAAAGCATATAATTTGATTTGCACAGTAACGCTTTAAGGCTTTGGCTGATAATCATGTGAAAATAAATAAATAAATTGTTTTAAACAAGGGTTTCTTAATTTTCAAATAAAATGCCGTTATTCATGCATATTTTGGCTTTACCAAAGATTTAAAAAATTTGCGATATTTTGAACAAAAGACAATGCAAATATAAAAATAATAATGTAACAAAATTTTTCAAAAATATTGGTAGATTTGTCAAAAACCAATGATTTTATTTATTTATTTTAGTTTTATTTTTTTAAATAAAAACTAAAGTGTTAAATTTAAATAAATAGGTGTATTTGTTTGTTTTTTAATACTTTAATTCAAATCAAATGCTTTGTTAAAATTAAATTGAGTGTATAAATTGTTGTGATTTATTTGGTTTAGTAAACAAAAGATTTAAGCAATACACTTGAATGGTTTTTAATCAATATTTGTTTTTGTTGTTGTTTTGATTTTATTTATTCTATCGTTTAGTTAATTATTTACAATTTACTTAAGCTATATTTATTGTTATAGATTCCTACTTGTTTAGGAGAGTGTAAGGAAATTTAAAGATCACTTGAGATCTGCTTCATAAGAAAGTAGACGAACAAATTAAACATTGCTACTATATAAATCGGTGGTCGGCACAAATAGCTACCAGAGGACAAACCAGCTCGACTTTTCAAATGTACACGAAAGTAAAACTAGTTAAATCATCAAAAGTATACAAATCGGATATTGTGCATTAAAAATACAATCAGAATATTTGTTTTATATAATGCATACTATAATTCATTTACTGCCTGAGGCAAACACTGATCTATATATCAAAGATTAAAACCAACTAAGGAGTGAGATCGAAAAAATCTTAACATACATAAATGTTAATAAAAAAGAAACCACTAAACCTACAGTTTTGATTTTTTTTTAATTGAAATTATTATTACAACTTAGAACAAGTAAGAGAGCTATATCTTATATACCCTTCACCAAATTATACTTCAAAATACAAATTTTAAATATTTTTAGGTAAACACAATATTTTTTTCCCAAAGTTGTTTTTTTTCATTTTTTGTAAAAAAAAAATTTTCGAATTGTTATTTTAATTTTTTTTAAAAAATTTAAAATTTTTTTTATTTTAAATAAAAAAAAAATTTTTTTTTGGGTGAAATAAAATTCGGTTTAAAAAATATTTTTTCAGATTTTGACCCATTGTAGGTCCACCTTACTATGGTCTTATATACGTCGTTGCAAAGGTCTTTGAAATATCTATCATTAGATATCCATATTGTATATATTAATGACCTAGTAATCCAGATATTGGTCAAAAATCGAGGTTGTCCTGTTTTTTTCTCATATCTCAGCCATTTGTGGACCTATTTTGCTGATTTTAAATAGGAAACTTTTCGAAAGCATGTCTGACAGAATTATTGAAGATTTGGACCCCGAAGATATCTGGTCTTCAGAAAATTGATTTCAACAGACAAACATACATACGGACATGGCTTAGTCGACTCCGCTATCTATAAGGATCCAG
The DNA here is from genome assembly GCF_958450345.1 of Calliphora vicina. Lineage (NCBI taxonomy): Eukaryota > Metazoa > Arthropoda > Insecta > Diptera > Calliphoridae > Calliphora > Calliphora vicina. Next base: position 80,323,837 of record NC_088784.1, read on the forward strand.
AATATATAGACTTTACAAGGTCGGAAAATTATATTGTGGAAATTACAAATGGAATGACAAACTTGCGGAAACCCTTCCATTAAGGTTTTCATAGAGCTTTTTTGACTTCGTTCGAATATGTAGTCCATCTCCATTTAAAATCTACCACACTTTTGGACATCTTTTTTGTGATCTTCGAATCTCTTTTAACAAGATGACAGGATGTCAAATCAGGCAAAAAATTAGTGGACACATTAAGATGTCTTATGAATGGCAGCAACCTCTTTTGTAAACATTCTTTGATGTAAATTTCGGTATTATAGAAACCTTTGTAACAATTGTTTGGCTTTTTCTGCCGAAAATTGTCTGCTTCACTTTTCTACAACATTCCCTTGAGCAGCAGCAACATAAAAATAAAACCCGAAAGCCCGAAAAATTGTCCATACGTACATTTCGTCATTCACTATGCAGCAGGTAAATTTTTTTTATAAAATTTGACTTCAATATCCGTGCTCAGTCTTTGGCCTCTAAATTTTTAGCAGAGTTCATGTTGGGAACTTGTTGAGGCTTGTATGTTTTTATACTTTCATTGGCTTTAACTTTTCGTACGATATAGTACGAGTACTGAACTAACCGAGTACTGAAGGCTCTTTTGAAAATGCTTTCTATTTAATGGCTTTAGAAACATGATGTGGACCTTTCCTTCTACCTGAACCTGGTTTTCTATCATCGGTTCGACGGCAGGCCTTTGATTGTTTGGCCAACTTTTTGTAGAACAAAGTTGGGTTTTGTTGAAAATATTTAATAATTTTTTTCTGGTCACTCATTTTTGTGCGGTTGAGAAGTGGCGATTTTGATACGGAAGACTAATATCGCCCAGGCCAGCAAAAAATTTGAAGACCATGAGTTGGAGGCATGAAGATTGTTGTAAAACTCAACAAAAGCTTGCAAAATCCTTGGGAGCTACTCAATCAGCAAATTTCAAAACATTTGCAAGCAGCAGGATTGAAGCCGAGATACCTTGAAATACGATTTTGCATGTCTGAAATGAATGGAAATCATTACTTACGATGAACATTGGATCCATTACAATAACCCGAAGCGAAGACATCGTATGTGAAGCCCGGTCAATCAGTGAAATCATATATTTAAAGATGTTATAAAGGGTCTTCCCACAGAGACTTCCGAATTTTGACAGTTGATAGCGGCTATAATGTTGAAGCTACATCTGTCGAATTACCTGTTATTTATTCAGTTTGTTTTGTCAAGTTACCATGGACGGATATAGCATTCAACAACACGTGCAAATGAAAAAATTATTTTATCAAAATGAAAAAATATTTTTATGTTGGGACAACTTTCCACGCCCTTTGTGGAGTGTTCCCATTTCTGCATGAATAGGTTCGTCAACAAACAAAATTATCGAATTTGGGACGATACCAATCCCCGTGAGATCCAAGAGCGTCGAATGCATACCGAAAAAGTCACTGTTTGTTGTGGATTTTGGTCTGGCGACGTCATTGGAAGATATAAACATAAACGACATGTGATTTCAACAGGACGTCCCAATATGTCACACTGCACAAGTGATTTGAGGGCATGGTCTATACGAATAAGCCACAAACCACAGCGGCTCTCAAAGACGACATAACCAATGCCATCGGTCTAATTCAGCCAGTGTCATGGAAAATTGGATATTTCGAATGCTGATATTTTATTCCATACATAGTGGCATCGATAGGTCTTTCAAACTAATAATAAATTTCGATGATATCTCACACACACTTTGTTTTATTTAAATTTAAAGATATTCTATTATTTTGGACAAAAACTCTTATAAAAATTAAACCACTGGAAAAATTTATCTCAATCAAATAACAAATTTGGTTGTTTAGCTTGTTGTTAAATTTATTAAAGACTCCTTATAGGACAGGTCATCCAAAAGTAAATCTGATGACAACAATGAGATTACACCTACATACGTTAAACACAATTCAATGGCGTTGTACAAAAACTCAAGGCAAACCAAATATAATTAATTAAATTTGATCCAAGCTATATTAACGTAAACAAATTAAGCCCATATTTAAATAAATTTACAAAGATAACCATTAAATGGATACTATACAAAGTACATAATAACATATGTATATTGTAAGTAATAAAATTACACAAATCTAAATCATCTCATCAAATTTAATTGAAATTTATGCATTTTTTTATAGCAAATAAATACTTAATAATCATTGTGGTACTCAAAATATCAAGTGTTAATTGTGGTATAAAAACTAACAATTTATTAAGCCGCCTATAAGATGAGTAACAAAAATAATAATAATAAATAAAAAACTGTTAAAATATGTATTTTACACCAAAAAACTAAAACGAATTTTTAAAAGGAAATGCTGGACGGCATGTTTGTAAATTAATGACGTCTGTTGTTATTTGTTGCTGTAATCAAAACAACAAGAAATGGAAACAAAATGACACACCCACAAATTGGACACAGATTAAATATATTTTTTTTATTATAATTTACCCACTGTAGGCATTTCATTTACAATATTTATGTTTAATTATGCATGTGTATGGGGTTTTGTGTATCTGTGTGTTGAGTATGCAAAGTAGCGGTTTCTTTTGGTTCATTTAAATCAAAATCATTGCAGCACATTCACTTTCAATGGCGTTTAATTGTTTGTAGACCCAGTAAACAGTTAGTATTTAGTATATAGACGTTAGTATTTAGTAATAAAGACGTTAGTCTTTAGTATAAAGATGTTAGTCTTTAGTATAAAGACGATAGTCTTTAGTATAAAGACGATAGTCTTTAGTATAAAGACGATAGTCTTTAGTATAAAGACGTTGGTCTTTAGTATAAAGACGTTGGTCTTTAGTATAAAGACGTTGGTCTTTAGTATAAAGACGTTGGTCTTTAGTATAAAGACGTTGGTCTTTAGTATAAAGACGATAGTCTTTAGTATAAGGACGTTAGTCTTTAGTATAAAGACGTTAGTCTTTAGTATAAAGACGTTAGTCTTTAGTATAAAGACGTTAGTCTTTAGTATAAAGACGTTAGTCTTTAGTATAAAGATGTTAGTCTTTAGTATAAAGACGATAGTCTTTAGTATAAAGACGATAGTCTTTAGTATAAAGACGATAGTCTTTAGTATAAAGACGATAGTCTTTAGTATAAAGACGATAGTCTTTAGTATAAAGACGATAGTCTTTAGTATAAAGACGATAGTCTTTAGTATAAAGACGATAGTCTTTAGTATAAAGACGATAGTCTTTAGTATAAAGACGATAGTCTTTAGTATAAAGACGATAGTCTTTAGTATAAAGACGATAGTCTTTAGTATAAAGACGATAGTCTTTAGTATAAAGACGTTAATCTTTAGTATAAAGACGTTAGTCTTTAGTATAAAGATGTTAGTCTTTAGTATAAAGACCTTAGACTTTAGTATAAAGACGTTAGACTTTAGTATAAAGACGTTAGACTTTAGTATAAAGACGTTAGACTTTAGTATAAAGACGTTAGTCTTTAGTATAAAGACGTTAGTCTTTAGTATAAAGACGTTAGTCTTTAGTATAGAAACGTTAGTCTTTAGTATAAAGACGTTAGTCTTTAGTATAAAGACGTTAGTCTTTAGTATAAAGACGTTAGTCTTTAGTATAAAGACGTTAGTCTTTAGTATAAAGACGTTAGTCTTTAGTATAAAGACGTTAGTCTTTAGTATAAAGACGTTAGTCTATAGTTTAAAGACTTTAGTCTGAAGTATAAAGACGTTAGTCTGAAGTATAAAGACGTTAGTCTGAAGTATAAAGACGTTAGTCTGAAGTATAAAATCGTTAGTCTAAAGTACAAAGACGTTGTTAGATTTTAGTATGAGCAATGGATCTGCAAAATGTTTATTGGGATATGCCAACTTGTAAGTATGTATTTACATCCATACAAACATTTCAATGTAAGTTAATGTGTTTGTAGTAAATATGTTTATTTATTTATATTTGCTGTTACATTCACATGTATTCAAGCAAATCCGTATGTATATGTGTGAAAAATTAACACGTGTTGTTGATCCGGTCTAAATTTTTTCACAAAACACTCACACTCTTACACAAATCCCAACAAATAAACCGACTTACAGACACATTCATTGATATATTTTTTATTATTATTTTACATTACGTTTTTAGTGTTGGCTTTAATTTCTTTTTCCCACATTAAGGTGTTTTAGATTTAATTTGCCAAATTCAGTTGTAGTTTTTTGTTTATTTCTTTTTTTATTTGTAAAATTTATACATTTTTATGATTGCTTTGCGTTTGTGGCAACAAATAAAGTTTCGAATGGAAAACATACAGTTTATGTTACAAGAAATTATGTATGATTTCATATACAAAGAAATAACAAAACTAAGCTAGAAAACAAAATAGCTTTAGGTTACAATCGCCTGTAATTGTATTGAGACCAAAGGTGATCAACACCGGGCATTAAATTAAAAAAAAGAAGTGGTTTTGTAGTAGAGTGGTGGTAGCATTTGTCTACACATTTCTAAAGCATTTTATAATTTTAAAACTGTATTGAAAAAAAAAAACAAAATTATGAACATAAAATTTATGTATGAATACGAAATTTATTCATCGGCTAATTTTAGGTTATTTAATGCTATAAATTGTGGGTTGCCATTATAGATTGTGTGAGAAATTTTTCATGAAATTACAAATACATTTGGGCAGCTGCAAGGTGTACGATAATAATTTAATTTAGGATTTCATACGGGATGTTTTGAATTGTATATAAAGGAAAATTATTAAAGTCAACTGGATCAAAATCTGAAAATCTCAAAAATCCTAGAGGACTAAGTACAAGCCTACCTATATCAAAAAAAATTACTCGAATTAAAAAATCAAATATAACACTGAGAATTTTAGTATAAGACGTAGTCTTTAGTATAAAACGTAGTCTTTAGTATAAAACGTAGTATTTAGTAGAAGACGCAGTATTTAATATAAGACGTAGTCTTTAGTATAAAACACTGTATTCAGTACAAGAAATTGTATTTAGTATAAGACGTAGTCTTTAGTATAAAACGTAGTATTTAGTATACGACGTACTCTTTAGTATAAGACGTAGTCTTTAGTATAAGACTTAGTCTTTAGTATAAGACTTAGTCTTTAGTATAAGACTTAGTCTTTAGTATAAGACTTAGTCTTTAGTATAAGACTTAGTCTTTAGTATAAGACTTAGTCTTTAGTATAAGACTTAGTCTTTAGTATAAGACTTAGTCTTTAGTATAAGACTTAGTCTTTAGTATAAGACTTAGTCTTTAGTATAAGACTTAGTCTTTAGTATAAGACTTAGTCTTTAGTATAAGACTTAGTCTTTAGTATAAGACTTAGTCTTTAGTATAAGACTTAGTCTTTAGTATAAGACTTAGTCTTTAGTATAAGACTTAGACTTTAGTATAAGACTTAGTCTTTAGTATAAGACTTAGTCTTTAGTATAAGACTTAGTCTTTAGTATAAGACTTAGTCTTTAGTATAAGACTTAGTCTTTAGTATAAGACTTAGTCTTTAGTATAAGACTTAGTCTTTAGTATAAGACTTAGTCTTTAGTATAAGACTTAGTCTTTAGTATAAGACTTAGTCTTTAGTATAATACTTAGTCTTTAGTATAAGACTTAGTCTTTAGTATAAGACTTAGTCTTTAGTATAAGACTTAGTCTTTAGTATAAGACTAAGTCTTTAGTATAAGACTTAGTCTTTAGTATAAGACTTAGTCTTTAGTATAAGACTTAGTCTTTAGTATAAGACTTAGTCTTTAGTATAAGACTAAGTCTTTAGTATAAGACTTAGTCTTTAGTATAAGACTTAGTCTTTAGTATAATACTTAGTCTTTAGTATAAGACGTAGTCTTTAGTATAAGACTTAGTCTTTAGTATAAGACTTAGTCTTTAGTATAAGACTGAGTCTTTAGTATAAGACTAAGTCTTTAGTATAAGACTTAGTCTTTAGTATAAGACTTAGTCTTTAGTATAATACTTAGTCTTTAGTATAAGACTAAGTCTTTAGTATAAGACTTAGTCTTTAGTATAAGACTTAGTCTTTAGTATAAGACTTAGTCTTTAGTATAAGACTTAGTCTTTAGTATAAGACTTAGTCTTTAGTATAAGACTAAGTCTTTAGTATAAGACTTAGTCTTTAGTATAAGACGTAGTCTTTAGTATAAGACTTAGTCTTTAGTATAAGACTTAGTCTTTAGTATAAGACTAAGTCTTTAGTATAAGACTAAGTCTTTAGTATAAGACTTAGTCTTTAGTATAATACTTAGTCTTTAGTATAATACTTAGTCTTTAGTATAAGACGTAGTCTTTAGTATAAGACTTAGTCTTTAGTATAAGACTTAGTCTTTAGTATAAGACTTAGTCTTTAGTATAAGACTAAGTCTTTAGTATAAGACTTAGTCTTTAGTATAAGACTTAGTCTTTAGTATAATACTTAGTCTTTAGTATAATACTTAGTCTTTAGTATAAGACTAAGTCTTTAGTATAAGACTTAGTCTTTAGTATAAGACTTAGTCTTTAGTATAAGACTTAGTCTTTAGTATAAGACTTAGTCTTTAGTATAAGACTAAGTCTTTAGTATAAGACTTAGTCTTTAGTATAAGACTTAGTCTTTAGTATAATACTTAGTCTTTAGTATAAGACGTAGTCTTTAGTATAAGCTACGTCTTTAGAATAAGACGTAGTCTTTAGTATAATACGTAGTCTTTAGTATAATACGTAGTCTTTAGAAGAAGACGTGGTCTTTAGAAGAAGTCTTTTGTATAAGATGATATCTTTAGTATAAGATGTAGTCTTTAGTAGAGGACATAGTCTCTGGAAAAAGATGTAGTCTCTGGTATAAGACGTGGTAGCTAGAATACGACGTAACCTCTAGTGTAAGTCATAGTCTCTAGTATAAGACGTAGTCTCTAGTATCACACATAGGGTGTAGCATAAGCCGTAGTCTTCGGTATAAGACGTTGTCTTTGGTATGAGACGTAGTCTTTATTATAAAATTTTTAAATAAAATTGAAATAAAAAAGAACACTCTAGTATAACACGCAGTCTTTAGTAGAGGACGTAGATAAGATCCAATCTTTAATATAAAACTTCTGATTTTCAAATACTACCTCCCTCTATTTTTCAAAAGTAATTCTTATGCATTTTTTTATTCTTTATTTTAATACTATTTTGAAGATCAAATGAATTATAATAATGAATTAATCAATTTTGCAATTAATGTGCAGACATAAAGCATTTTGAACAACAAATTTGTTTTCTAAAATCTCAAAGATTTTTATAATGCTGGCATTAATTCTAACAGAGAATATACTCATCGAAACATACAAAATTTCATGTTAATTAAGCAATTAATAACAACAATATAAAATAAATTTTGTTTGTTAAATAATTTATATTCAGCTATATTCAAATCGGGTATAATTATATTTTTTTTATATCTGCAACTTCCTTGACTTAATTTTAAAAACAAATAAACAAAAAATTAATTTTAATTTTGAGAACAGCTTGGCTTGCAATAAATTACATTGAAAGATGAAATTGATAAGATGATTCTTATTAGAAACATAAGCACTATAATTATAGTCTTAGGAAACATGGAATTAGTTTAGAAAGTTTGTGTAGAACATATAATTTATAGGTCATGTTTAAGAATAATTATTAGATGGGATGTTGTAGAGAATATGTTTATTTTTTGTTGAAAAAATAAGAACCCAAAGAACAAAACAAATGAGTTGTTATGTTTTTAATCAGTTTCCATAAATATAATGAGATGACCTTTCATGACAGTTTTTTATATTTGATTCTATACATACATGAACACGTTATATAAGATAATTATTCCATAAAAATTCTTCAAATATCTTAAAAAAAGTTACATTCATTTATTTTTTTGTTAATTTAAATTAACTTTAAATAAATGTTGTATATTTACTTAATTAATTTCGGTAGCTGTTGGTGACTAAAATTTAAAAATATTTTCAAGTCTAAACTTGTGTTTAAAACACATTCTCATAGGCATCTAAATAACATTCCAAAAATAAAACAATTCTTAAACTTCAATTGAATTTTATTACTCTTAAATATTGTTATTGAATGTCTAATAGCTGTTTTTTAATTGACATTACAATAAACTCATTGCGAAATAATTATAATTTGGTGGCTACAAAAAAAATGGTTAAAAGCAAATGTTTGTTTTCAGTCACCGATTCATTTGAACGATTGTCTATCGGTTAAAATTTATAAATTTAAATTTTATGAACTCACATGTTTAATAAATTATGAATTATAGATCTGCAATGTTTTTGTATATTATTATCAATTTTTGTTTTTGAAACAGGTTCCAGCTAAAAAATTCCTTATCGATTTAGTAGTTATAAAATGAATTAACTAAATTAATGTAATTATTCATATTAATGGTTACTTGAAATAAAAACAATCGATGTTTTTAAAGTATTAGAGAAAATTGTAAAAAGCATTTCATTTAAAATAAAACGTAGTCTCCAGTATAAGACGTAGACTTTAGTATAAGACGTAGTCTTTAGTATAAGACGTAGTCTTTAGTATAAGACTTAGTCTTTAGTATAAGACTTAGTCTTTAGTATAAGACTTAGTCTTTAGTATAAGACTTAGTCTTTAGTATAAGACTTAGTCTTTAGTATAAGACTTAGTCATTAGTATAAGACTTAGTCATTAGTATAAAGACGTTAGTCATTAGTATAAAGACGTTAGTCATTAGTATAAAGACGTTAGTCTTTAGTATAAAGACGTTAGTCTTTATTATAAAGACGTTAGTCTTTATTATAAAGACGTTAGTCTTTATTATAAAGACGTTAGTCTTTATTATAAAGACGTTAGTCTTTATTATAAAGACGTTAGTCTTTATTATAAAGACGTTAGTCTTTAGTAAAGACGTTAGTCTTTAGTATAAAGACGTTAGTCTTTAGTAAAGACGTTAGTCTTTAGTAAAGACGTTAGTCTTTAGTATAAAGACGTTAGTCTTTAGTATGATATTGTTTTGTGGATGATATTGTTTAATATCTGGAAATTGTGAAAAGCGTTACAGATATTAATACCGTTCACATATCATTAGCTAAACACTACATTCCTTGAAAATGAATGTATACATCTTCTGTTAGAATTTTTCATTAGCGTTAACATCATCACACTGTTGCATAATAAAATTATTTCAACTACAATTGCTTGAGTGAAAGGTCTCTCAACTCAAAACCACAAATTATGGAATACCATTTCATTCACATTAAAATTTAACAATAAAGCCATACGGCCATAAAACTGGCTTACGCAAAATTTATTTCACAAAAATTTAATTAATCTGACAGTTAACAAATCAACAAATAGATAAAATAAAATTCAATTTAGGCATTAACTTAATAGTTTTAAAAGCCATCATCTAATAGAGAAAGGTATTTTTTTGGTGGCCCTTAAACTTCAACTGGAAAATTAACATTAAATGACAATTTTTCACATGCAAACGATTTTGTAAAAAACATTTGACCCATTTATTAAATAAGTTTTTATTATGAATGTTTATTAACGTATTGTATTTGTTTTTATTTGATTGAATATATTTCAGGTATTTAATTTTATTTCATTTCTTTTCTTTCTCCTTTTTTCAAAGTTAAAATACAAAAATGTAAATGTAGTTAATCATTAAATAAATGGCATAAACTAAACATTAAAAAACAAAAAACAAAATAACAAATTAACATAATCTCATAATCGTAGCAATAACAACAACAGCAGCTACTTACAAGCAAACAACAAAAACAACATATAAATAAATACAAATGAAATAAAATAAAAAACAATTTACATATGTTATCAATTTACAACTAAAGTAACAACAAAAATAACAACAACAACAACAGCAGCAACTAAAGATAAATGCACAAAGACACAAAATCAAATAAAATGCAAAATAAATATTAAAGAAAGAAGAAGAAGAAAAACAGCAACAACAAAATCGTTGTAAATAAATAAATGAATAGAAACAACAAACTGGTTTGTTGCTTAAGTCTTTCGTTTTCATTTGAAATGTTTGATTTTTATTATTTTTCTGCATCTTTTTTTTTTTTCTTCTCTCAATTTTATTTGCAGACTTGAAAAAACCAAAATACAAAATAAACAAATATGAAAATGACAGAAAATGACATTAAATACGAGAAAATAAAAATAACAACAACCGAAAAAAATAAATTGTAAAAATAGCAAAAACAAACCAGTCAAATTGATTGAAAAAATTTACAAAAAAAAAACAACTAGTAGAATATTTTTATATAATAAATAAATATACATAAATATTAACTTAATAAAAACTATAATGTTATATTTATAAAAGAACTACTTTGGTAATCTAAGCTTAGAACTTGAGGTTACAAAATCTAGGGTTTCTTTTGTGAAACCAATACAAGAATTAACCATAATGTAAAATTTATATTCTATGTTTGCAGATATAAAAACGTTCTTGGCTTTTTTGTGCAGAAAATATAAAAATAAACTTGAACATAAACTTAAAAATTACTGGTTCAACAAAATAACCCACCAAGCCATATAAAATTTCATAATTTAAAAACTAGGGGTAATGGAGGTAGCTTTTGCTAGTAGATATATGTTGTTTGTAAGCCAAGGAAAATGTTTGTAATAAACTAATATGGACAATCTTCACCTTCATATTGAACAATATAAATTTAGTCACACAATGAATCTAATTATACTTAATAAAGAACTTTTAGCACGTTGACTAAGTTATAGAAGAATAACTAAAAAAGACAAAAAATTAAGTTAAAGTTAACAATTCAAGTATTGATAATGTTAAAAGACATTCGAAAACAAATTCCATCATAAATATTTTGATCAGATTCCCTCCCGTCCACAAAACAATTGACTAGCAAACTCTTTAGTTTCCGTATATTTTAGGCTTTGATCAATCGAAATATTTTCATTTTGTTCGAGCTCCTCATCTGAGATAAAATCAATTTCGTTTGAAGAGGATTTAAAATGAGTTTTCTTAGATAACTTACAAAAAAAAGTAAAGAATTGATTTTCCAGAGCCACACTCAAGGAAAACCAAAAATACGGCTTTCCTTTATTAACTATGTTGTAGCAGGAGTTGAGCTCTTTGCGATATTCGGGAATGTAGAATGTCAAAATGCATGAAAATGGAACACAAAAACGACAATTTCCCCTATTTATTTATGAAAAATGGGATTTTGAAAATCCCGAAAATCCCGGTATTTAAAATTAAAAAACCCCGGGCTTCGGGATTTAAGAAATCCCGAAAACCCCGGGATTTTCGGGAACGGGATTCCCCGTTTGGCATCTCTAATTGTAAGCTATCCTGTTGCTTTAACCTGTAGTAATTGTAAAATTCTCAGTGATCTACCTCCATACTCTCGTTTGTTCTAGGATTAGCACAGTTTCAATAATATTCTCAACATTACCACAGCATATGGAGGTTCACAGTCAATGAAATCTCACATGGCTTGAAACCGGGAAAGATTATTCCATAGTATCCGTCATCACCTCGATATTCTGCTGTCCCCAATGTAAACCAGCATGAAAACATGGATTTTGAATCATTTGTGGAGTTTAATTTTTGTTCAGTATCATAAAAATATCATAAAATATCACCCGGTTAGATTGTTTTATTCATTAAAATAAACATTGGCTTCACCCTGTCAACATGATCGAAAATATACCTTAGGGTGCTTCATAAATCACATACTTATCATGTAAGTGCCAAATATCCTCAAAGTTTCTGTCATCACCTCTTGGGTCTGGAACTAAGAAACCATATAAGTATTCTATTAAGCGATAAATAGACCCAACGTGCGACTAGACTCAATTAGAGTTGAATTAATGCAAATATAGTTGATTAGAACAAAATAGAGTAGAGCAGATTTAACAGTTGAGCAGACTCAACTAAGTTGAGCAGACTCAACTAAGTTGAGCAGACTCTATATATTAAGAGTTATCATAGTTTACTCAACTAGAGTTGAGCAGACTCAACTAGAGTTGAGCAGACTCAACTAGAGTTGAGCAGACTCAACTAGAGTTGAGCAGACTCAACTAGAGTTGAGCAGACTCAACTAGAGTTGAGCAGACTCAACTAGAGTTGAGCAGACTCAACTAGAGTTGAGCAGACTCAACTAAGTTGAGCAGACTCAACTAAGTTGAGTACTCTCACTAGAGTTGAGTACACTCAACTAGAGTTGAGTACACTCAACTAGAGTTGAGTACACTCAACTAGAGTTGAGTACACTCAACTAGAGTTGAGTACATGACATCATGACAGGAGAGTCAACTCTAGTTAAGTCTACTCAACTCTAGTTGAGTCTGCTTAACTCTAGTTGAGTCTGCTCAACTCTAGTTGAGTTGAGTACACTCAACTAGAGTTGAGTACACTCAAGTAGAGTTGAGTACACTCAAGTAGAGTTGAGTACACTCAAGTAGAGTTGAGTACACTCAAGTAGAGTTGAGTACACTCAACTAGAGTTGAGTACACTCAACTAGAGTTGAGTACACTCAACTAGAGTTGAGTACACTCAACTAGAGTTAAGCAGACTCAACTAGAGTTGAGTAGACTCAACTTGAGTTGAGTAGACTCAACTAGAGTTGAGTAGACTCAACTAGAGTTGAGTAGACTCAACTAGTTATGTACAAAAGTGACGAATAAAGTTGTTCAATTAATAATTGTTATAACGCTTCAAATAATTATAAAAGATGACAAGCTGTTGTTCAAATGATCATTACTGCTATCTAAAAATGGGGATCCTTTCATCAAATGCTGCTCAACAGTTATAATTAGTTGTCATCCCAAATAACACCATCGCAGAGACGTCTTTCATCGATACATATCACTAAAGATCTTCTTATGAACGAAGTAAACAAAAGTCATTCTGGTACATTTACTTTCGGCCCGCATAGATTAAAAATGAATGATTGGAAACGAAACTTATATAGAATACTTCAATAATGCATCTGCGGGGGAAAAACAAGGCTATAACTGTGTTAAGATCTTAGCAACAGTTTAGATGTCATTTGGGCATATATAGACTGTCATGAACTCACAGAATTTACCAGATCATAGATCGTGAAAGAAAAATTTTGAGATTTCTACAACTTAGCGATAGCATTTAAAGAATCGTCTGTGTTAAACAAAAAACATTTTGGCATGAATGTGGTAATATCAATAGTTTTAGTAGTTTGAGCCCCCATATTTGATCGTGTCATACCCTCAGGCTCCACTTTCCACAGCGATATTTAAAGTCTAACGCCTATAAAAAAGCAGCCGTGGAAAACAAAATATATTCCGCATCCATTGTACTCATTTTCAACATGCACTAGATCACAGGTCGTGAAAGACATTCACAGATCGTTAACAACATCAGTTCACAACTCGTGGAAATCAAGAATTTTCTACTAAGTGAAAGCATTTTACGAAGCTGTCACTGTAAAACGGTGGTTGAAATATACCAACAGACCTAATGTATTTTGGATTAGCTTAGACTTTGTTGTACCAACAGAATTTATTAGATCAATATTCTGTTTCTAATGGATAACAAAAGTCATTTTGGACCAACTATAAACCAAATGAAGCAGCACTTGATCACAGCTCTTGAATAAAATTCACAGCTCATAGTTAAGAAAGATGATTTGGAAACAAGGGTAGTAGATATTAAACAACAATAATGTTTTGGAAAGAGCTTAGGCTTCATCATGTGGAACGATCTATTAGATCACATCTTGTAAAATACAGAAATATATGCATTCAACTCAGCGATCATATTTGTCTAACAATTTGCAGCCACTACTGCCAGTAAAATCTGTCCGAACAAATTCGGTTGTCACTACGAAACTGTTTAATCTGTACACAGAATTCAATGGTTTACAACTCGTGAATGACATTGATAATGATCTTTTTTAGATCGAGTTTTAGGAACGTGCTGCGAAAAATAACTACAGTTTGCACTAGATAACAAATCGTGATCGACATTGATGGATATGCCTTCAACTCAGCGATCTCATGTAGCGAACAATCTTAAGAAAATAGAAGACATACTGGCACAACTCAGTATGAATAAAATAAGTACATTGAAGCCTGTGTTGTAACCAGCATATAATGGGATTCGTCCATTGGAAAAGCCGTAATATCCTTTGGTTGAAAAAACGCTTCCTGGCAATTATCATTTGGTTTAAGGTGTATAAATGACAGAGAAGAATTGCATTACTCATCACAATAAATATTTATGCTTAAAATTCTCTGTGACCTTTCAAACGAATTGAAAATAAAAATAGTTTTATAAAAAACTATGATAACTCTTAATATTCTTACACATAATTAAATTAATAAAATAAAACTAAAATAAAGTTCAATAGAACTCATTTAATTATGACACGTAAAATAAATAGACAGAATATTTTTTCTACAAATTACAACATTATTGATCATTCTTCACAATTTACAACAAGTTTTTTGTAGTTGCTTTAAAACCATTGATTAAAAAATAACCACAATATGAATATGAAGACACAAACAAGAAAGAGTCACTGTGCGATCGCACGAATGAAAAATGTTTAACAATATTTTAGTTTCAGTTTTAGTTGTAGTACTCACCTTGTGCGTAAATTGCCGTTGCGAGTGTTGGAACTGTTCAATGATTTGGCAGCCAATTTATAGGCAGCACTAGTGCCACTAGTGCCATTACCGCTATTCAATTGACTGGCACTGGTACGTGGCAAACGTGCTGAGGGATTGCCAGTACCGGGTCGGACAGCACCAGCACTGCCAGCCACCACAATGTGGCCACTTAGAATGCAAACGATCAATAGAAGAGCAATTGTTAAAGATGATAATGATGATGATGATGTTTGTGTTGGTGCTGCTTTTGTTGTTATTGTAGCAAGTGTTGGCGGCAATGTTGTGGCTGCTGATGACAATGACGACGATGAAGACAATAACGATGCTGCGGACGATGAAGATGATGTTGTTGTGGATGAAGATTTTATTTTATTTTTTGTTAAGAACCTGTTCTTTAGCATTTTGTTGTCGCTGTTGTTAAGTTGTTGCACATGATGTTGCTGTTTATTATTGTTTTTGCTTTTATTGTTATTAACAATGTTTAAGCCACCATGTGCTTTCATTGCAACGTTGGCCTTAAAGGCCGACATGATGTTTTATTTCAATTTTATTTTTCTATTTTGTTGTCTTTGTTGATGGATGCTTTGAATATTTTTTTTTTGTAATTTTTGTTTTATTTTGTATTTCAAAATGAAAAAACACACACAAACACAATTTTTGTTTGATTTTCCACTTAATTTTTTTGTTTTCCTTTTTTTATTCCACAGAAGTTTGTTTTTCTTTCTTATTATTGGTATTTATTTTTTTTGGTATTTTTTGCCAACTATTTGATAAGTTGTTTAACTATAATTTCAAAGAAGAAAATAAAAATTTATAATACATACAATATTATTGAAAATGTTTGTTTTTAAATTTATTTATTTTTTTGATTTTTGATAGTTTTTTTTGTCATTTTGTTTTTGTAATTCATTGACTTTTTGAGCCGGTTTTTTGTAATATATTTTTTCGCATTTATTTTCATTTTGTTTATTTTGTTTCCAATTTATATGATTTAATACTTTATTACTTTATGCCAAATAAGCTAAACTAATCGTTTTTTAGCTTAAATGTAAAATAATATGGTTAACTTACATATAAAGTTTTGTTTACAAATTTGTATTATTTTCTTATTTAATACAAAATATTATATCACTCATACGCCCTGATTAAATTTAAATTATTGAGTCTAGTGATCATGGCATTTGTTGATAACAGTTTTCGAAAGAACATAGTTTGATTCTGATCCATCATTGTTGCCAATTTCCAACAAATATCACAGTTTATTTGCTTCTGATTTGTTTTCTACTAGTACAATGATTCAATAAGATCAGAATAAACTTCTAGATCACATAGATCGGAAACTCTCCTTTCAAAAACCTAACTCAGCTGTCAAAAACAACACATGTGCGATTATTTTTTTTATTTTTTTGTTTGACTTCTTTTCTAGTTTCCGATCTATGTATATTCTAGATATTCATAATGTTCTGGAGGTACTAAGTATATACAGAAATGAATATTGATCATATGATGATCTACTTCACATTTAAGTGCCTTATTTTCATAATCAATAGTACTTATATCCTCTATTTATGTTCTAGTATGTTCTTATCTCTGATATTAATGTCGAAATAATGCAAGTGGATGAAAATTTGTTTATTTTTTTTAATAAACTTCCATGATCTATTGTGGAACATCATTAACCTTAGACTCATTTCTGCAGACTTTAAAGATTTGAATATTTCAAACTGACATCCTGAAGTGAAAACATCAATTGATATACTATATATGTTGTAGACCAATTCGTTGGGTAAACTAAATCTTATGCTAATGACCAAACATGCTGATGACTGTTCCCTACCGGAAATTCAGCTGAGTCTTCCGTTATTTCACCAGTTAACAAAAGTCATCTGAATTTGCAAAGTACAGGCTCCAATAGATCCGGGGAAATAACATTAAATTAATGTTTTCATTAAAGGGAGATCCGTCGGAAACACATTTTTTTAAGATGTGTGCCACTGAATGACGAAAGGCAATGTATGCTGGTTTTACTAGTGACTATGATGTTACAAATTATGTTAAAAATATAGTGTTAAATTTGAGCGAAAAGCTTAATTGATGGATGTTGTCATAGATAAGGCTATAGAGCAAGCTGTTAAGGTCTATCTTTATGAGAATGGTGGTTAAAGATCGTCTGCAATCACAAGAAAACTTACTAAATTCCAAAGTAATGTTCAAAGAGAGCATAATAGAAGAAGAGGATTTTCTTTGATGCACATGAAAATATTCTAATCACAGAACAATCTGAGCATTAAGTTATGGAAGGTTGTGATGAGAAAGAATGATACAAATGGAAATACATACAAATCGTAACCTCAAAAGTGCGGTACAGGATATACCCACAAAAGAGAACACGTGGCTGTGATCTCTTCGAAAAAATTAAAGGATTTATGAGTACCATCAATAAGCATAAATATCTACACAGAGAAACCGAACGTGTTGCCGATCGAATGATTCGGTTGAACACATAGAATTTTTTGGTTCTATCAACAGAAAATAAGTTGAGAACGAAAAATTTCGGTTAAATCAACCAAACTTTTCTTATTCATTTAAAATTTTGTAGCCACAACTGTAAAATTCGGTCGCTAAGTTAGAATCATTCAATTGGCAACAAATTCAGTTGCTATCACGAATCTGTTTTCTCAGTGTACCTACTTGCTATATCGTAGAGTGGCTATTTCGGTTATCAAATTTAACAACTCTAGCTACATCCAACGAAACTAGAGATTTACAAATACCGTAAGATTTGGAAGTGGTATTTCATTAATCACATTAAAGTGGAAGTTTCGAATCTTTATCAGTCCATTTAGGATATAGTTCAACAAAATGAAACGATCTGGTAAATGGGAACAATACAGGAGTGTATCTGTATAAATACGAGGCAAAACGCAAACCAGGAGAAAATACATATAACAAACTCCCACATCGGCGAGATTGCATAGGATTACTTCTGGCTTAACTTTGTGTGAAATTGTGAAACTGACCTCCTAAAAAAGCACATTTGAACTTATACGACATAGTCGTTGGGAGATCGAGGATTTACTACTCTCACTTGATAGTAAAGTTTCACAATGATGAGTACTCAGTATATAATCCCCTTACCAGATTCAGAAGTGTATTTCATATTTATCGCGGTGTATTTTATGCTGATTAAAGAGGTGTTAATTCCTTTAAAGCTTTGACGAAGATGATATTGCATTTTTTTAGATATTTATAGCCTACTGTGTTTAAAGATATGATTCCCCCAAATGAAGATTTAGATTTAGCGAAACCTACAGATCAATCAGTGTTCCATCTACATATTAGGATGAAAATTAGTATAAATATGTGAAGGGAAAGTCTAGATTTATTTTGTGTAATAGGAGATCAATAGTGAAGTATATACACTGAATGCTTCTTTCGACACATGAAAAATGTTTTTTGTCCAGTGGACATCGTACTGAATTATTATGCCTAGAACATCAAGAGCTTTTGATTCTTTAATACGAGTATTTACACCATCCATAAAAACAGATGAAGCAACATGATTTGTAGTGCATGTTAATATACAACGGTGAGTCTTGCTTGAATTAAAATCTACTCTATTTGCACAGCCTCATGCAGAAATTGTCACACGTTCTTGGTTAAGCGTAACATCCATTGCCTTTGCCTCATTGCCCCAATCTTAAACAGGCTTGGTCTATAACTGTATGAATATGAATTTCAAATGTTGCTGTAATCTGCAAAATAATATATGTATAAAGTCGTTAAGACAAATAAGGAACAGAGTAGGATAAATAACTGTGCTTTGCAGTACCGCTGAATTGAGATTCCATCTACAACAACCCATATAGCGCGATCTCTGAGAATACTCGACATTAAATTTATTTACGTCATATAGATATAGATCCTTTGAAAAGAATAATGGATTTTGAGAAATTCCTTTTGAATACAAAAAGATGTACAAGTTTTTCGCAAAGGAAACTGCAGAATCTGAATTGTCCCTCTCCTATACTTAGAAGAGGGAATCTATGTATGATAATACAGTGTGGCATCCGTTTGAATCGTCATATATTCGATCTTGCGAAGGAAACTTTTAGGTGCTTGGGTTTCTTTAGACGGTGTCGGACATATTTCTTCCCTTCCGACCTTCTTCGTATATACACGAGCTTCATTCGTCCCAAAATGGAATATAATTCTCACATATGGGCCGGAGCTTCAATGTCAAGTCTAGAGCAAATGGACCTGGTTCAAGGAAGGGCGGTGATGAAACTTTTACCCGGTTTATCGATACTTTGATCGCACCCATTTGCTATAAATTTGAATATCGACCGCACGACACATTATAGGGAAAACTATTTTTTGGAATCTACTACCTGTCAACGTACTTCCGTCGGAATATAATATTTATCAATTCAAGTAAAACGTCAACAAACACTATTTCCTCTCTCCTCCTCCTCATAACTTCATTTCCTAACAGCAACACAATGCACTGCATATATAGGGATATCCCCTGAATATTGGTTAAATAAAAAAATAAAAAATGGATAGAAGGCAATTATCAATTAATGTTATACAAGTCATAATACGCTTGGTTCAAATATGATAAGATTAGGAATAATTGAAGATAATATACAATTTTTGATGGTGCAAGGATACTGAGAATTTCCAGCAATATTCAATGGCCGATTTAATATATATAATTGGATGCTACTGAAAACCTGACAGATATCAGAGACTCAAACCCGAGGATATTACAAAACTATATTTATATCAACACAGAAAAAATTATATTTCAATTCAAAAATTTATCCCATATTGAACTGGTTTCAATTATTTCATAATTAAATCAAGTATTCATTTGCTCAAAAACAAAATTTCTTGATATTTTCTATTGAATTTTGAGTTTTGAATTTGATTATTTTGACAATTGAATATACAATTTTCGTTATTGGTTGAATTCAAATACAAAAATTATTGAATATATAATTTTCGTAATTGAAACACAAAAAATAACAAAAATGTGTTAAAATGGAGTAAAGACACCTTCAACCATAGAGAATAGACATAGATCGGAAACTCTCCTGTCAAAGACCTAACTCAATTGTCAAAAACCTAAGTGGTGAGAATGAATTAAAAAAAAACATGTGAAAACAAAAACAACACTCGTATGTGTGATTATTTTGAGTAGTTTTTCTGTTTGAGTTTTTTTCTAGTTTCCACTCTATGTTTCTTTATGCCTTCAACCAGGTCTTCCCCTACACTAATGTTTCATAATTCATTCTATTAGACTTGCTCCTGTTTCAAATACGAGAGCTGAGCAATAAGTCCTTGAGTTTTTGATTGAAACACAGATTTTTGTATAAAAAATCATTTTGTTTTTCTCCTTCGTCATCAAAATAGATATTTATTTGTGAGCTGATTTCATCGTTAGAGTTAAATCTCTCTCCGCCGGTCCATTTGTTGAGATTTAGACCCAAGAAATAGTCACTCGGTGCTAAATCCGGAGAATAGGGCGGATAAGATAGCCTAATTCATGAATTTTTGGGTGGAAACTGCACATGTGTGCATCCGATTGTAAGCAAAAGCGGAAGCCATCTTGCGGAAAGTTTTCTCATACCCAAGTGATCATTCAAAATTTAAACCACAGAGCTATGTGAGATGCCTATAGCTTCCACAATATCTCGCACTTTCAATCTCCGATTTCGGGAGTAGAGACCTCAACTGGGCCTCAAGAATGTTCGTCATCTTGAGTGTTTGTGTGACCACAACGAAATACAGTAAACCCCATTTTTATCATTGAAATTGATGGTGCTGAGTTCCCATGCACTTTTTTCCATTTTCTTGTCAAGTCACTAGGTAGTCTGTCATCAATGGCTGTCAAACATAAACTAAATGACGCAGTTAGTTCAAATTTTGACAGGAAACAACTGACAGGAGCAGTGTTGCTCTTTAAGTTAAGAGGTGGGAAATTAAAAAAGTCACGGACTTTTTGACTAACCCTAGTATTATAAGAATAAGTTAATGGCCACAATTATATTTAATTTTATTAAGATAAACTATACTAAATCAACTGTGTGAAATAGAAGTAATTTATCTATTTAATTATTCAACAAAATGGTTAAGAAATACCTAAATTACTTAAGTTATTTTTGGCAGCATATGACATATACTAAATACATTTAGTTTACTGATTATGAATCAAGAATATTGCAGCATTTTAAGCATATTTATAATAAAAAAAAAACCTAAAATGTTTACAAATCACGTTAGATTTCAAAATTATCTAGAATTGAAAACTACATAGTAACATAGATTGATCTTGCATTAAGAGGAAATAGAAACAAAAATCAAGTTTACATTTAACATACAAATCATGTACTTCAGAAGTGTTTTTTGTAAAAAAAAATTAAGTGTATTTAACTAGGATGTAGACAAAATAAATATTTCATATTATGAAATACAATATTTTTTTGTTAATTCTGTCGTTTAGTCTAATGTCACTATGCAAAAACCAACAGCATTTTAGCTCTACATTTTAACTAGTTTTTTGTTTGTTTAGTTTTATTCTAATATTATTTTTTTTGTTTTTTTTTCCAAAAAAAACTTCCTTTCATTTTTCAGACAGACAGCCCAAAAAAAAATATATAAAAACTATTTTAGCACTTCTTGTTAACACGTCAATACCAGCCAGGCTTATTTTTTTCAATATCTTTTTCTAAACTTGTATAAATTCTAAAATTATTTTAGAAAAAACCATTAAACTGCATTTAACAAAAATTCACCGAAAAAAATCTAAATTAAAGCATGAAATTAATAAAAAAAAAAATAAATTCAAAATACAGCAACAAAGTTGGCAAAAAAATATATGTTTAGAAAAAACCAGCTCAAATGTAATATTTTTATAAATGATTAAATTTTGATTTTTTTCTATTCGTTCTGTAATTTTAAGCAACTGTATGCAGCTACTATTTTTCGATTTTTATTTAGTTGTGTTTTGTTTTGTTGGTTTTATTTTATTTATATTATTTTGTTTAATATATTTTTATTATGTTTTATTTTGTTTTTTCATATGATACTGGTTTTCTAAAAAATGTTTGTTTTTTCTTGTTGTTTTTGTTATTGTTAAACCACTTAACATAATATTTATTTTCAGTAAATTTATTTTAAAATTTTTTATTTATTTTTTATAATTGGGATTTTTTTATTGGAGTTTTATAGCAAATTTAGTTTTCAGTTGTTAAAATATTCTTAATTATATTTTGTTATAGAAACTGTTTATTTGATTATTTCAAAACTTATTGTTATTATGTATTTGTTTCGGTTAATTTATGTTCAATATTTGTTTTGTTTTGAATTAAATCATAGAGCCATACGGTAATATAGATTCGAGGCGTAATTGTCAAAACCTAACTCGTGCAACATGTTAAACACATGCTAGTCAATGTATTTTTTTTTTTTTTTTTTTTTTGTAACAGACACATGATTTGTTGCATTATACGAATCGGAGTGTCTCGTATCTATGTAAAATTCTCTATGACTGAAGTTTTATTCATATTCATATTATTTTGAGTTAGATATCTCATGTCTACAAACCCACCATCAGAGCTTCGAATTAATTAGTCTCTAAAATATTAATTCATAATTAAAATATGTCACACAGAGAAAACAGATTCGTGATAGCAACCGTATTTGTTGCCAATCGAATGATTCGGTTGCATACATAGAATTTTTCGGTTCTATCAACAGAAAGTCAGTTGATAAATAAGATTTTCGGTTGAAGCAACCAATATTTTGTTACCCCTTCTAAAATTTTGTAGCCACAACTGTAAAATTCGGTTATTAATATAGAATCATTCGATTGGCAACAAATTCGGTTGCTATCACGAATCTGTTTTCTCTGTGCAGCAATTTATTCCGTAGAACCATTCTCAAAGGCTAATTCATTTGCTTCAATTCAAAGAATTTTTTTTAATGCTTCATTCAACCTTTGAATGAATAATCCCATGTTTTTATAAAACGTTTTGCTCATTAAATTCGTCACAGTAAAGCAAACAATTTTGTTTTCGGCTGTAGTAAAATAATTTTATAATTTTCAAAGGGAATTAATTCTTTGAATATTTTAAATTTTGATATAAAAAATACCAAACCAAATCTGTAACACTTAAGTTATTTTTTATTGGCGAATCATTCATTTAGCAATTCTTCAATTGTATAAAAACAGCCTGTAATTTTTATACAAACTATAAAAAAAGGTGGGGGTATATTGTAACATATCGTAATATTGGTCATATAATCAAAAAGTATATATATAATGAGTCCTCATAAGATCAAGCTATGCTCGTTTTTGTTGTTGTAGCAACAGTGTTTGCTGAGTTGACAGCCCTTGACCGAGTGAACTCGGGTAATTCCGGTGCGTAGAACCGTTTGTAGTGGCTATGCCCATCCGCCTGTCCGTTTTTCCGCTTGTCTGTCTGCCTATTGAAAACGCGATAGTGCCCAAACAAAAGGAGTTATCAGCAGGCGGCAGAAAAAAAATTTAAAATTGTTTCCAGACAAGAAGACGGTATTAAATTCATTGTTACTTAAAGACTGGAATAGTGTAAATTGATCTGATTACACTGTGCAAAAGTGGTAAGGTATAATTATGAAATATGTACCCCCAAAAATTCTTACATCTAACAAATCCCAACGCAGTCATTTAATAATCGATTTCATATTAAAACAAGTAAGAAACCTATATTTGGCTGTGCCGAATCTTATATACTCTTCGACAAATTATACTTTAAAATTTTTTCAAAATTTTTTTTTTTAATTTTGTTTAAAATTTTTTTTTTTTAATAGTTTTTTAATTTGTTTTAAAAAAGTTTTTTACAAATTTTTTTTTAAATTTTTTAAAAATTTTTTTTTTTAATTTTATTGAAAAATATTCAATGTAGAAATTACATACGGAAAGACAAACTTATATATACCCTTGCCACTCATGGTGAAGAGTATAAAAATGCGAATTTAATATCCAGAGGGTTTTTAAATAATTGGTCAATTCACAAGGTCTCTTATCATGTCATATTGTCATAATGTCCTAATATTTCACAATGTTTTTATTGCTTTTCAAGCAAAAAATATCCTAAAATAATACTACTTTGTATACTATGTTTATTTTGTTATCGTAACCAACCAGCAGAGACCTGCGACGAATGCCTAAGAGTCGACTAAGCCGAGCCGTCGAGTTGTGATATATTGGGATATTATGACAATATGACTGTAAAGAGACCTTGTGAATTGACCAAATATATATTATTTGTATGAATAATCGAAAATTTTATGGATATTTTGTGAATAATATAGAAATGTTGGAATATTTTTTAAATATTTCACATTGGCAGTGAATAAAACTTCAAAAAGTTGTATTTATTCTGAACGAAACCTTATGTTATTCACTAATAAATCGATTGTAAAATAAAAAATTTATGCATTTGAAATAATGTTGATAACTGTTGCGCACTATTTAGAATTATTTTTGATAAGATCCTAATAGTCTAAATCCTGACGCCATGTCATTAAAAAAAATAACAAAAATTTTAAAAATTTGTTTTCGTTTGCATAAAAATTCTAGTGTTTTTAAAAGGTAAATTAACACCTAAAAATTCTGACATTGATTTTATTTTGTTTTTCTTTACTGAAAACCAAAACAAAATTTTTAAATTGGTTAAAATTATTTTTGTATGAAAACTGTCAGTATAACTACATATTAGTTAAAACATAACCAGACTTCGTGATACTGGGGCTTAGTAATTTTATTACTAAAACATACACATTTTAAACTAAGTTTAAAAAATTGTGTAATAAGCGTAAAGCAAACCATGCCCACTTTGTCAGAATTTTAAAGTGGGCGTATATAAATGTTTTAAATTTACAATTTTCTGGGTTCATGAGTTATGATTCAAATGAGTTTGTCAAAGTAAATTAAAAATTCTATCCAATTTATTTTCTTTAGAATAAATCAGGCTTTCTAAACAAAATATTGATAGATCTATTTATTAAGAAAAGAATAACAAAAACTTGTACTGTTTGCTTTGTATTTGTCCATGTAAATCGATATTTACCAACTATCCATTTTTTGAATATTTCTCAATTTTGATGGAAAATAAAAAAAATAACAATTTATACATATATTTGCAATGTTTTCAAAATAAGTTCTTTGATTATTCCTTTACCTAATGCAAAAATGTCCAGTTGCCCGTCCATGCCCCATTTTTAGCTAGAGGTAAAATTTTGAAAAAAGACATGCTTCCAAAAATGTGTTGCATGCATTATTAGGCAATTATGACATATAACCGTGAAAACCCATTGCATATTCCATTTTACTGATTGTGAGCAATATTTTACACAAAATTGAAAAATAAATTAAAAAAAAAAAAATTTAATCGTACAACAATTTTTAAAACAATATTTTAAATTTTTTCTGAAATAATTTTAAATCATAAAAAGAAACATGAAAAATCAAAAATTTTAAAACAATATTTTATTTTACTTGCCATAAAATTGATTTTTCTACAAATTTCAACTTTACTAACCCATAAGTAGGCACCTAAATGGCGTGTAGAACCCTTTTCAAACATTCATTTCATCGGTTGATCAATTATTTTTATATGCCTTTTACATTTTTTGGATTATCTCATTTGGTTCGAAAGTTATGATTATGTAACGAAAAAACTCAAATGCTGCCACTCTGCGTCGTACACATTGAAACTAAAAAAAGGTAAAAAAAATTTAAATTTTATTTAAACTAAAAGCTTAACTTATAAATCTTAATTAGCCCTATAATTGGTGCATTCCCATGGGATAAATACAGAAGACATTTTCGCGGCCAACAACTCAAACGCCAATTTCATCGAAGCCTGATGCAATATATTAACTTTTTTTTAAATCATGTCGCATGGGACCTTTTTCCCTTCATGATATTTATGTAGTTTCTGTTGCTTTATTTGCGAAATAATATATAAACAAGGTTATTATATATTTAGAAGTTTATTTATTTCAATATAATCTCAACAAACTTAAAACTTAACAAAAATATTTAGTAGGAATAAGCCCCTGTCTATAATTGACAAATATTTATCATTGTTTTCAAGACAAAGTTGTCTGAGCAAAAACAATACTACTAAATGGGGACTATACCTGATAATTTTTTGTCTTGCCATCCATTTTGACATTTATAATGACAAAAATGTATCAAGTAAAGTATTTAGTAGTAGTAAGATTTTAGATATCAAAAGTCAATGCATAATGTATCTCTTTAAGAACTTATATCAAAACAAACCGTGATTATAAATATTCAAATGAGAAAAGATGCCCTTAAGCGACTTTGCATTCGAATATGTCGAAATGGGTTTTGAATAAATGTAAAATTTCATTACATTATTTAAATTGGATTGTTTCCCTATATGGAAATTTGATAAAACAAACAGTTTTTAAAAAATTTTAATTTTCTGGTCTCGGTGGTGCTTTCGGTATATAAAATTATACATTATTTTAAAGCTTAAGTAATTAACTTTCCATAACTTTTTCGATTTAGTAATGTCACATCGCAAGATTACTTAAGTTCGAGAAACAAATTGCAGACATATTTATTCAAGTGCCATATGGGCATTTCCCTGGGTCAAGAACGTACGTTCGTACGCTTTTGATGTCCAAAAAATATAGAAAACAAAACATTTCCTAGCATTTTTTTTGCGATTCGATAGCATTTTGGTAGCTCTATGTTTAGTGCAAAAGATGGATTCCATGGACTTTAAATTTTCATAGTGATAGTTATAAACATGTGGTTACGAACGTTCGCAAAATAGAAGTCAACTTTAGCTGACAGTAGTGAAATGTAAAAATCTGCGAAATGGAACGGAATATTTAAAAACGATTAATTTATTTTAAAAGTGTATTACTGTAGGTCTCTATTCGGTATTTACACAATAAAATATCTCTATTGGTTTTTGTTTAATTGGCTTAATTAGCTAGTTGCGAACGTACGAGTTTTCCATATGTTTTTATTATTATCACCATGCGTTTTCCCATAAATATCTTTAAATTTCCTTTACAAACAAGAAGAAGGTCTGGTCGGTCAAGCCCGACCATATAATAACCTACACTAAGTAACACTTTTCTTTTAAAAATTCAATAATTTATATTAGTGGGTGATTTTCGAAGTGGGCCTTATATGGGAGCTATGATCAATTGTTGACCGTTCACCATGAAATTAAATCGTAGTTTATGTCTATATGAAAGTTATTTTTTATTGAATTTTATGTGTACACCAACATTTACGGAATCGGGTCTTATATGGGACCGATCATAATAAAATTTGGTGACATGAATTCGGTGTATATAAAACGTATTTGGAGCGAAATTTATGTAGATACCTACGTAAATTAAACATTTATGAATTTCGGGAGCACATTTGTATGGGGGCTAGGTGAAATAATGGATCGATTTCAGCCAGTTTCAATAGGCTTCGTCCTTGGGCCGAAAAAAATTACATGTACCAAATTATATCGAAATACGATGATTATCAACATTTTATTTTTCTATCCTGGTTGACTAATCGGAGGAAATGCCCATATTAGATTCGATATTAATAATATTTTAATAATGAAGTTTCAACATTGTAATCAAGAAAACCGAAATATATAAATTTGCTACATTATGAACTAAATTCAAGGATCCTGTAAAAAATTCTACATTTCTGAGAACATTTTTTCGCATTACATAGTTTAATTTTAATAAAGGTTTAGTGACTGGGTTGAATACTAAATAACTCCGTTTTGGAACATTTTAAAATATCCACAACATTTTAAGTTATATAGTAAAAAGCATAAGTTGTTGCACCTTCTCGCATTCATTTAGAATATTAATATTTTTAAATTATAAAAACTTTAAAGACGGTAGTAGTAGGCCTGAAAATGCATTCAACTTTGTTGTGTGTCAAAATTATAATTCTAAATTACAAAATAAAACCAAATTATTTAGTTTCATCCAAAAGCTTTAATTTGAATTGAACTAGTTCATTTAAGCTTTTGAGTTATTACTTATTTTTGTTCAAATCTAATTGAAATTGTAATTGTTTTTTGATATTTTACAAATGAAATGAAAAAATGTCTCAAACACATTTGAATTAATGAAAAATTTAATAATTGTATTGTTTCAGCTGGTTTAAAATGATTTTAATTTAAGAAAAATTAAATAAATTAATACAGCATTAATACCTTATGCTCATAATTTCTACAAACAAATCTGGAGTATAAATTTACCTAAAAGGTAACTTGAAATTATTTTCAAATCAATATCTACGGATAGAATTTAACAAATATTTTCATTCCATAAATAACTAAGTACTGATTGAAATTGTGGACATTGTGCAGAACCACGATAGAAAAAAAATTATAAAAAATCAAAAAATATTTAAAAACAAAAAACTGAGTGATTTCCTACGAATTAATATTTAATTAATGCTTTAATGAAATGGTTAAGAAATCCAATTTAACTATTTCTTCACAAAAATGGACAATAATATTATTCCCAAAAAAACCTAAAATAATAATCAACATAAGTAAAAAAATAATTTGAAAATCTTCGTCCAAAAAATCTAAAATATCCAGCATTTTATGCAGCTTTACAAACATTTTATCAACATTTTCAACTCGAATTCAACATATTTCAGTCCATAGTTGTAGATTTATAGGTTTTTTTTATTCCGAATAAAATTTAAATATTTTAAATTTTATCTATATAGTTTTTTTAATATCTTTTTTTTTCTTTCATGCATTTAAACATAGTTGTTTTTATTAATTTAAACGTAACTATAAGTTTTGAATAATTTTAATAAAACTTTCATAATTTGGTTTTTTTATGCGATAAAAATTTGTATAATCATGATGTTATGTTAGTTTAGTAATTTATTTAAAACGCGATTTTATATAATTATAATTTTGAAAGTACATATTTGATAATGTAGTTTTATTAAATTTATTATTTTTACTTTTATTTTTAAGTATTTTAATATCTTTATATATTATTTAATTCATTTCAAATGAATAGTATTTTTGTTTAGTTAAAATGCACATATTTATTTATTTTAATATATTTCTCATTAATATTTATTTGGCACGAAAAAATTCATAATTTTCTTTCATTAGTTAACAACGTAAACAAAATATTATTTTTTTGAAATATTATTAACCTCGATGCGTTATTGAGCAATATTAAATCACTAACAAATCTTTATTTCTTTTTTTGTTTTTAAATTTTTTGTAATATTTTTGTTTTTCTTAAACAAGTCAAACCAAACAAAACACAGAAGATGAAAACAGAAGAAAAAAAATAACGTTTTAAAGTCGTCGACAACACGAATCTTAAAAAAATTTATATATTTTAACAAATCCATAGATCCATATTAAATAAAAACAAGATTTCTGTTTTCTTTACAATATTTTGTGGAAATCGTAATGTGAACGTAAGATGTGGATGAGAAGAAAACTTAAAAAAAAATCAAAAATAAAAAAATAATAAACTAAAAAACACTGTAACGAAAACTAAATGATTAAATAGTATGAGACACGCGAGCGCTTTAAAAAGTTTGCAACCGTACGGTTAAATGGTCAAAACAATTCTGGCAACAGCAGCCGTAAGTGCAGCAGATATTGGCCACCAAAAATGTAACGAAAACGAAAACTACAAATGCTACAGCAACAGCAACAAATACCTTAAGAAAAGCTAGTTTTTGTACAACCAAAAAAAAAAATAAAAAACAAATCTCCACCAGCTGTTTTAACCACCACTAAACCGCCACCATAGAGCACCCAAACATTATTTGATTAATTTTATGCTCACCAAAGCAAACAACCATCAAACTACTCCCCATAAAGAGGTGAATTATGTTTTGTGGGGTCTGTGTGTTAAGTTTGTGGGCTTAAAAGAAAATCGAAATCAAAACAAACCATAAGAAAATCATGCTCTTTTTAGCTACCAGAAACTTCTTTCGCTCTCTATCTCTCTCCCTCTCTTTCTTGCAGCAAATAAAATAAACAAGTTGTATTTGGATGCTGCGGCGAATTCATTCATTGAGAAAAATATTTAAAACAACACAAAACAATATCAATATAATTCGCTTGTTTTTATTTTACCGTTTATTGTTTATTGCTTTATTTGCGGCAGTTGTTGTTGTTGTTGTTGCTGTTTTTGATTTTGATTTTTCTTTTTATTTGAATGTGGGCACGTTTGTTTCTTAACTCTTTTGTTTTATTATGATTGCTTTTTCTTGTCACTCTCAGTTTTGCTGTTTTTTTTCATTATTTTATGCCTGTTCATTGCCAATTTATATTTTTATTCTTTTCGTTTTAACTATTGCGCTTAATTTATTTTAATCTTATAATTATTTTAATAACAAATTATATTTATTTATAACAATAAATTCTTGTGACAGCATTCCCAGAAAGTAAAAACAAGTCTTAGCCAATTTTGGTGTATAGAATAGAAGAAAATTTTTTTTTAAATAAATCGCAGTTTGAGCAGTAAAAAAGGGGAATCTTATTTTGATTTATAATACTGTGTTGCAAAGATGTTGCTTTGATTCTTTGAAAATACATGCAAAATCTGGAGTTAAGTTGAACAATTTTTCGTACACATTGGGGTGGTCCTTATTTGGTAATTTTTAAAATTTTTTTAAAATTGTTCTACGTCATCTAAAAGCCAAATGCTGAAAATGTCTCATAATGTTTATTTAGAGTTTGGTTATGGTTATTAGATTTCATTTACAAATAGATGTTTAAATAAAAACATTTTCTGACATCGATAACCCTTTATGATTTAATACCAAAAAAAATCGTAAAATTTCATACGCAGAGTAAGTACGGATAATGTGTTATACCTATTCTTTTCTTGTATAGTTACTTCGTTGTTAGCAGCATATCAGATATTTCCTCGTCATTTTTCGTGTCATTTAAATTGATGCTTTCGTCACTTAGTTTGAGTTCTCATCTTAAGAACATTGCGTTTTCTATCGTACTCTGTTCAAAATTTTGCTTGCAAAAATGTTGCCTTAGTTTTTCTACTACCGCAGGTATTGTAGTTTGTGGCATATTGTAGGAGGTGGCATATCTTCCAGGGATTAGCCAAAATTTTAATTAAATTTTTTTTTTGCCTCTGCAACATCCAACAGAAAGTATTCATAAATAAGAAATTATTTAGGTAGGCCCAAGGTTTCCATTCTTCTAAGGAGTTTGTCAAAGTACAGCAAAACGACTGCTTCATACAAGAGGAAGTCTAAGGCTGATCGTTCACCAATTATCCAGTGCATTTGTACAGAGTTTGTTTGTACATTGCCATTCCGTTTGTAATTTCCAAATTTAGTATTTGCGGCCCCTTAAAGTATATATATTCTGGATCGTTATAGATAGAGGAGTCGATATAGCCATATCCATCTGTATATTAAAGTTAACTTTTCGAAGTTACTAAATAACTTACTTACATGAGTGATACATCAATTTATCTGCTATAGTCCTACTTAGATTGTTATTTAATTGCGATCACCACATTTATTTCTCCATTTTTTTTTTTTGTCAGGAAAAATATCAAAGTTAGTTTTTACCATGGTAGAACCAACCAGGTACAATTATTAGGGAGAGTTTTAAATATTTACCCCTACAACGTCAAATAACGCATTTACTCTAATCACTTTTTATTTTGTATTCACAATGTTTTGCACGTTATATTAAAACTAACGCATATTTATTTGGAAAAAATTTAATTTAATTGAATATTTCAAGAAAAAAAAATAAATACACAAAAATTTGTTTAATTAATTTTTCTTTGTCTTAGACATTTCGTTTTGTTTTTTCTAATTTTCTTTTGTTTGACGTTATAGGGAATGTATAATTGAGAACGTACTTTCTAATTATTGTACCTTGCTTGTTCTGCTATGGTTTTTACCAAAAATAGTTTTTAATATTTATTTTAAAGTATACTTTATTAAAAAAAAATGTTGGTGAAAAAATTATTTTTGGTAAAAACTTATTTTGGTGAAAGAAATACAAGATGTAGGGTATATGAATTGGCACAGCCGAATATATCACTGTTACTTGTTATACCCTACACCCTACACACTATAGGGGGAGTGTGTTATGTGTTTGTAAAGCCCAAAACTATTAGTCTAACACCCACCTTAAAGTACAATGTCCGTCCGTTTGTCTGTCTGGTTGGCTGTCCATGTAGATTTGTGCGCAAAGAATTTGGCACATGTATTATTTTCGGCTCAAGGACGAAGTCTATTGGAACTGGTAAAAATCGGTCAATTATTTCACCTCGTCCTCTCGAAATAGGACTGTAGCGGCCATAAATATATCCACACAAATTCTTCAACGAATACGTTGTATATACAAATAAAGCACACCTACAAATTTTGTGCGCATCGAATCATAATTGACCATAGCTCCATTCATCGAATTTCAATACGATTCGTCTTTGGGCTGAAACAAATATTTTGTACCAAATTTTATCGAAATATCTTCAAAATTGCGACTTGTAATTTGCGCACGTTTACATGGACAGCCAGCCAGACAGACGGACATCGTTTAATAAAACGTTGCACAAACGCATTATATCCTCTCCACTATGGTGGTGTAGGGTATAAAAATTCAACAGAAATAACTTTAATATAGAATTAAATCTAGCGATAAAATTTCATGGTGATCGAATTATAATTAGCCATAGATCCGAATAAAGTTTAACAGAAAGAAGTATCAAATATGTAGACATAAATCACGCGACCTAATTGCATAGCGATTTGTCATAGCTCCCATAGACGCAAATTTTATATATAAAGAAATTTCATGGCGATTGGTCCGTAAGTAGTCATACCTCCCATATAAACCCACTTCCGAAAATAAATTATTGAAACAGTTTTTGTTCATTTTCTCAGTGTAAGGGATCAATCGTAAGATAAGTGGTAATAAACTACTGGTCCGATTGCAAAATGATGTATGGATCGATGGATGGATGGATAAAGCATAAGCAAAGAAATTTCCTATAGACACAAATCACGTCGATAGGTCCATATTGTTCATAGCTACCATATAAAGCCCACTTCCGGAAATAAATTATGTATGGATCGCCTGTAGGGTTCCTAATTTCCCTGACTTTTTTCTTTCCCAAACACCAGAAAATTTTTTTCGAATAAATTGACTTATAATTGTACCAGGGTTTGAAAAAAAGTATAAAATAACTATATTTGGTTGTACAATGTTGGTCCAGCCTTTATAAAGGTTTCTAATTTAATAGTGACATTTTATCGGTATTGTCGCAGTCGTAATTTTAATCAGTATAAAATCAATAAATTCTTTGTTTAATTAAAGAACTTAAGAATTTCGACTATGTTAAATCTATAAAACATGCGTAGTTAGAGACATTTTTCATATCTGATTGTAGATAAACAAATTTGAACCACTATTATTGTTATTATTTTCTCTAAATATGAATAATATTCATTGAATATCCCTAAAAGTTGAAATGTTAGGCATCTTAATAATTCTTTAGGAACATAAACTTTAAATTAGATTCATAACCAATTTTTTCTGCTGTGGCATGAATCGGTTATTTCGATCGTAATATTTCTTTGCCAACTGACTATCTGTTGCTAGAACCGAAAAAAATCTATGGATATAATAGAATGATTCAATTAGCAACAAATTTGGCCATCGAAACGAATCTGAACATTGTAACTTTTAGAAGAAAGCTTATGAAGAATTTCCCAAAAATTCCCGTAGAAACTCTAATCGCCAGAAATTTAATATTCTTAAAGTATATATCCTCCTCTACGTTTAGTTTATACATAACTAGCTGACCCGGTGCGCTTCGCCACCCCAATTAGAAGAAAGAAATAGTACTATTAAGTCTCCCGCTCACTCCAGTGCACATAATCTTTATTTCATGTTTCTAAATTCATTGTTGAAGAAATTACTAAAAGTACCATTCGAATAAAGAAATACTACCAAAAAGTCTACCCTAGAATCCTAACTCACTTAGGACCATATATGCTTAATTTCATGATTCTAAGTCCATTGTTATAGAAATTTCAAAAAAGTATCATTATAATCCTAACTCACTTAGGAAGATATATGTTTAATTTCATGTTTCTAAGTCCATTGTTATAGAAATTTCAAAAAAAGTACCATTAGATTAATGAAAAAGTATCATGAAGTATCCCCTTGAATTTTCACTCACTTAGGACCATATATACTTGTAGTTTCCCACTTACTTGGGTCCATATAAGCTTTATTTCATGTTTCTAGGTTCATTGGTGAAGAAATTACAAAAAGTACCATTAGAATAAATAAAAAGTACCAAAAAGTCTCCCCTTAGAATTCTCACTCACTTAGGATCATGTACACTTAATTTCATGTTTCTAAGTCCATTATTATAGAAAATTAAAAAAAGTACCGTTATAATAAAAAAAGTACCATGAAGTATCCGCTTGAATTTTCACTCACTTAGGACCATATACACTTAATTTCATATCCATTATTATAGAAAATTCAAAAAGTACCATTAGAATATAGAAAAAGTACCAAAAAGCAGCCACTTGTGGATTCCCACCCAATCGGGCCCATGTAAGCTTTATTTCATGTTTCTAGGTTCATTGGTGAAGAAATTACAAAAAGTACCATTCAAATAAAGAAAAAGTACCAAAAAGTCTTCCCCTAGAATTCTCACTCACTTAGGACCATATACATATGCTTAATTTCATGTTTCTAAGTCCATTGTAATACAAAATTCAAAAAGTACCATTAGAAGAATGAACAATTTTAAAAAAGTACCAAACTGTTTACCCGTATTTGGCCTAAAATACACCATGGCACTCGAGTTCCAAATAACAACCTGTTAGTTAATTTTTGTATGAATCCAGGAACCAATGTTAAAAAAATTATCAAAATCGGCTTAATAATTTGCAATAAAATGTATTTTCCCGATTTTATCCCCTTTTTGGTACCTTTTTTATCCCCAATGCGGTGGTAAAATATTATTAAAATAATTTTCTGTATCGTGGTGGGAGCTCATAGTAAAATATTCGAATGTCTATGTCAAATTATAGAAAAACATATTTTATGAAAAAGTACCAAAAATAAACACAATTTTTATCCCTTAAGGGTTCGAATTTCCAAAAAGTACCAAACTTATATTTTTTATTTTTTGATAAGTAAAGAATACGATTTAAATTTTGTTTCTACGTTTATTGGTTTAAAAGATACATAGGGTGCCAAAAAAGTACCAGTAAGTATTATTATTAGTTTTGAAGATATAAGATTACCGGATTTACCCTTTTTTACCCCCTAAACGTTCGAATATCCAAAAATCCCTTCTTAGTGGATCGTTTTGGGGAGGTAGGAACCCACACTAAAAATTTCATGATTCTAGCTTCAGTCGTTTGGGCTGTGGGATGATGAATCAGTCAGTCAGTCAGTAACGTTACTCTTTTATATATATAGATTTTTCACTGCGCGACGCACGTTGGGATGAATCATGTTCAAAGTGACGCTTAATTGAATTTTTAGAATTAATATTTAGCACCGGCAAAAAGTTGACAAAATTCTACATCAGTGCATAAATTTTTCGTATTTTTGGTAAAAATTAATCAAAATTAAAATCATAATTTTTTTTAACTTTTAAAACGAACATTTTATGATGGAACCATCAACTTCAGGTATTTTAGTATATGGATAAGAAACATTTATTTAGATTTCTTTGTAAAAGTATTTTTTTATGTTCCAAATTTAGTGCATTTTTCAAATTTGATAGATAATAACACATTAATTATAATAAATATTTGTATTATAATTTGTAAAAATAAATAAAAATAGAAGTGTCATTTTTTTTATGATAAACTTAGATTTTTTTAAAATTCTCTATTTTCGACCCAGTTTGACCACACTATGCGAAGTCTTTAGCAAAATCAGCAAGAACGGGCCTATAGTTAATCCCTACTTGTTGATTAACACATATATTTACCATAATTGCTGCAATAAGTGATTGTAGTTTTCTCGAGGAAATTTCAAAATTACTTATTTTTATTAATTAATTATTTAAAATGCCTCTACTATACTATCATCTCATGTAGTAGAATTATCTAAATATTTTCATCTAAAATGGTGTTAAATTTGCTACAAATTTCAAATGTTTCTCTGTACAATTCATAAAGACAAAACACCAGAGAATTTATGAATTTTGTATAATTTAAATCACTTCGTTTTAAAATGCAATTTAAATTAAAGCACCAACTGCATAATTTAACAATACAAGCTAAAGGCCCCTCCAAAATACAATATATGAGTATTAACTATATTAAAAGACAAACGCAACAACTAAATGCATAGTAAGTATACAATACTCTTGTAATATTTCCACAAAAAAAAACAAACAAAAAAACGTTTGCTTAGTTAGAAACAGTTAATATTACAATTAAGGCGATTTTTTTATTTTAGCATTTTTATCAAGAAAAATAGAAACAGCAACAACAACAACAATAATAAATACATTTATACTTTTAGACAATTTTCTATGCAATTCATAGATTTTGATACTCGCACACGTATTCATTCATACGCTTACATTATGTTAGATACCTACTTTTAGATACTACACAGCATTAGTTAGATAGACAGACAGACAGATAGATGGATACAGAAAATTTATAAAATGCCTAAAGTAAAGTACATGCGAATATAACTATAGCACTGTTATGGCCCAGTTTCCATACGGGCAATTCAACAATTCACATTGCGATTATAAATTGTCCAAGTTGGTGATTTCTGCGTTTTGTTTGTTGTAATTTATTTGGTTTTTTTTCGTTTGTTTGTTCATACCATACCTTACAATACATTACCTTTTGTTAATGTGGTATTATGGGTTTGAGTAGAAGTTTGTAGCATTCAGTAAGTATTCTAGGGGATGTAATTTGTTGTAATCCCCAGCAATATTCCAATATATTAGTCTTATTAGATCTAGTAGTAAGGAATCAGCAGAAGCTACGGCTGATCCTAACGTTTCCCTTGCTCTGCATTCTAAAAATACAGACGTAAACATGATCATAAGTGGTCCCTATGAGAACCAACCTGTATTGCTAACAAATTTGTCAAGATCCATCTCCTCTGTCTTTGCCCTGTTCTATCGAGGACTCGGACTTCGATAATAGCTAGTCCTTTTTTGCATGTGCTCTATCTACTGTGGACGTCAGCAAGATTGATTCGTTCATTCGTGCGTTAGCTTGGTTCGGCACTGAACCCATTTACGACATGTGAAGAACCCCTTGAGGACCTGAGCATGATCCTTAAGATATCACAAAGGGACCAATTCATGGACCCAAGTGAGCAGGTTAATACTGGCTGCCTTCATAACATAACCTATCAGTTACAAAGCTTTGAGACAGTACTAATCATGAAAGTGTACCAAGAATGCTTAGTCTGGGCTTCTGTAAAGCTTAACAGTTACAAATAAGGTGTTGTACCCATTCCATGAATCCAAACTACTTTCACAGTGGTTGTTAGGTGAACAATCCACACGCTCTGACATGTATGTATGTTCAATTGCTACCAACAACCAAGATAGTTCTTTTCCCAGAATAGACCAGTTGAGTTCCGTTTCTTTTAACGTTCATTCATCAATCAAATTCCATACTACAAACAAGGGGATATCTCCGGATGACCTTATGTTCTGGAACCCACTCAATCTCGAAAAGATGTTGGCTAAGATGGACCAGGAAATAAATGCAGTTGAGAATACATTGTGACCTCTTTACTTTGGAATTGAGAGCATTCATTAATGGATGTCATTGGTCGACGCACAATGTAATTTGAAACTGATAGTCCGATTTTAATAAATGGCTATAGAAAAGGTATTTATCTATTTGTGGGGCGGGCGGAGTTTCAAGCCTTCAAAGCGTGGTAAACATTTTTGTTTCCTATCCAATTTGAAAGATTTTAATAAATATAGAATACTAGCTGACCCGGTAAGCTCCGCCACCCCAATTAGAAGAAAGAAATAGTACTATCACTCGGGTCCATATAATCTTTATTTCATGTTTCTAAATTCATTGGTGAAGAAATTAATAAAAGTACCATTCGAATAAAGAAATAGTACGAAAAAGTCTACCCCTGGAATCCTAACTCATTTAGGACCATATATGCTTAATTTCATGTTTCTAAGTCCATTGTAATA
Organism: Calliphora vicina; assembly: GCF_958450345.1. NCBI lineage: Eukaryota > Metazoa > Arthropoda > Insecta > Diptera > Calliphoridae > Calliphora > Calliphora vicina. Next base: position 80,361,815 of record NC_088784.1, read on the forward strand.
GAAAATTCAAAAAAGTACCATTAGAATATAGAAAAAGTACCAGAAAGTCCACTCTTGTGGTTTCCCACTCACTCGGGGCCATGTAAGCTTTATTTCATGTTCTAGGTTCATTGGTGAAGAAATTACAAAAAGTACCATTCGAATAAAGAAAAAGTACCAAAAAGTCTCCCTCTAGAATTCTCACTCACTGTTTCTAAGTCCATTGTAATAGAAAATTCAAAAAGTACCATTAGAAGAATGAAAAAGTACCTATAGTTCAGTTCTCACATTTTGGTACCTAAATATAATCCCTTATTTCTAACACTAACTTCACTCAGATACATATCAGCTAACTTTAATGTCGATAAGTGAAATAATTTAAAATATTAAAAAGGTACCATTAGGAGAAAAGTTCCAATTTCCCTTTTCCTCCTTGAACACCCCTCAAGTTTGAAATTTAAAAATATTTCATTTTGCAAAAGTTTTTTATGCTACAGACATGTCTCAATCGATTAAAATCTGTGTTAATGTGCCTAATAATAAATATGTTTTAAAAAAAGTACCAAACTGTTTGCCCGGATTTGGCCTAAAATACACCATGGCACTCGAGTTCCAAATAACAACCTGTTAGTTAATTTTTGTATGAATCCAGGAACCAATTTTAAAAAAATTATCAAAATCGGCTTAATAATTTGCAATAAAATGTATTTTCCCGATTTTATCCCCTTTTTGGTACCTTTTTTATCCCCATTGCGGTGGTAAAATATTATTAAAATAATTTTCTGGATCATGGTGGGAGCTCATAGTAAAATATTCGAATGTCTATGTCAAATTTTAGAAAAACATATTTTATGAAAAAGTACCAAAAATAAACAAAATTTTTATCCCTTAAGTGTTCGAATTTCCAAAAAGTACCAAACTTATATTTTTTTGTTTTTTGATAAGTAAAGAATACGATTTAAATTTTGTTTCTATGTTTATTGGTTTAAAAGATACATAGGGTGCCAAAAAAGTACCAAAATATAGTTTTTACACGTTTTCTACCCTAAAATGTTCGAATTTTGAAAAAGTACGAAACACCTGTCAGCTTATTTTTTAAATGGAGTAACATGCAATTTCAAGTTTTTTTGTATCTTTATTAGTTTTGAAGATATAATATTACCGGATTTACCCGTTTTTACCCCTAAACGTTCGAATTTCCAAAAATCACTTCATAGTGTATCGTTTTGGGGAGGGAGGAATCCACAGTTAAAATTTCATGATTCTACCTTCAGTCGTTTTGGCTGTGGGATGATGAATCAGTCAGTCATTCAGTCAGTCAGTAACGTTACTCTTTTATATATGTATATTAGAGTGACAATCAGTTGTATGGAAAAAAATTTTTGTTAAAATTTTGAAGAGTGCCGGGCGGAATATTGTGACACTAGGCCTAAATGTTAAGTGCTGAAAATTTGAGCCAAATCGGGCAACGATTTCTGGACGCGCATCGAGGTCAAAGTTCAGATATATGCAAAATTGTACTGTTAATATGGAATAAATAGGTGAAACTCGTTAGCTTTCTGCATTGTTTTCTAGAAATATGTAGATTTATTTATATTAATGAATATTACATTAAAAAAAAAGTTTTGGAAATTAACCCTGTATCTCCTTTGGTTCAAAATGACCCAAAAACTGTATTATCGCCAAAATTAGAGAAAAATGCAAATTTTTCAGTTTTTGAAAAAAATTTGCTACTAAATAAATACTTTTGCGTTTTACTTAAAATTTATAACAGTAAGGAAATTGGACTCATTCGCCTAAATATGGACAAAAAATTTGTTTTTCTTGAAAAACGCAAAATTTAAATCGCAGGTACGGAAAAACTGTAAGAGGTATTGACATAATTTTTTCATATTTTTATTCCCTATTTTGATCTCAATAAACCCCAATGTGATGATCGAAAAAATCTGAAATTTGTTTAACAAAATTTTTAAAAATTTGAAAATAGAGTTTTGAAACAGCCGTTAAAAAAAATTATTTTTTTTGGCCATACCTGCGAATAGGTTAACGGTATCCTACGAAGACAAAAACTCATATACAAGTAAATATGGACATATTTTAAGTAAAAATGAGCTTTTATTTTAATTTTTCTCGAAATATCTAAATTTTTTTTCTAAATTTTTTGTTCAAGTGGTCTGAAACACGGTAATGGTCTGGCGAATTTGTAATAACTTTAACATTTTTTAATCAAATTTTGTCATTTATATCTCATTACAACGATAATTACGTACATATTTCGATTCTTTTGCATTCAATTGCAAAAGTATTTATTTAGTAGCAAATTTTTTTCAAAAACTGAAAAATTTGCATTTTTCTCTAATTTTGGCGATAATACAGTTTTTGGGTCATTTTGAACCAAAGGAGATACAGGGTTAATTTCCAAAACTTTTTTTTTAATGTAATATTCATAAATATAAATAAATCTACATATTTCTAGAAAACAATGCAGAAAGCTAACGAGTTTCACCTATTTATTCCATATTAACAGTACAATTTTGCATATATCTGAACTTTGACCTCGATGCGCGTCCAGAAATCGTTGCCCGATTTGGTTCAAATTTTCAGCACTTAACATTTAGGCCTAGTGTCACAATATTCCACCCGGCACTCTTTGAAATCTAAAAAAAAAAATCGGCTGTCACTCTAATGTATATAGATACTAGAAGAGATCATCATCGTTATATCTATATATTATCTCCCATTTGAAAATTAAAATTTGATTATTTTTAACTACCTAAATCTTGTTTTTTGATAATAGCGAACCCAAATCTTTCCCGATATTTTGCAATCATTAATCAATCTGAGAGAAACAAAGAAGCCAAGTTCATCAGGCAGAGTAAATTGAGGTCGCCTCACCCAGTAGAACAGAGTTTTCGGCTCATTTATCTCTTAGCCATAAACTACGCCACGATTATATTGCTTACTTTTTGTAGAATGGTGCGATCATGTTGAAGTAGGTTCGACTCCTTTAGTTGTATTACAAGTACGAGTATAAAAGCTACATAGAGACTTTCGCCTTCGACTTTCAGCACTACGTTTAAAAGAGTCCAAAATTACGCCATGGTACTTGGCATCTCTCGAGAAATCCAGATTGGTACCATCCAGAATAACACATGATAGTAGTGCGTCAAGGTCTGATTGGATGATAACAGATATCGTTGGAAGAAATTTGCTTTAAATGTGGAGCATTACGCCATCAGAATCTGCGACTATCTTGGTCCTACGGAGCCTGGAAAAGATTTTATTCCAACAAGGTTGTACAAAAGTGGAAATATAACCATCCTTGCAGCGTGTCTCCGGTCACAACTTTCCTAAATTCGATCTGATGCACGATGTTTAATTTTATTCCAACGCAGGTGTAAATGGCATATTTGAGTTTCAATTTGCCATCTACATGTATTTGATGGTCTTCTAATATGCCGACTGCTCTGAACGTTCCAATCTATCGATTGTTTAGCAATATCGTTGGACTCATTATGCAGTGTATGCTCAATCCCTTTCCATTTGAGTTTTCGGATTTTAATTTGGATAGGTTGTTGACCAGTTTCTGACCAGAGACGATAATTTGAGATTGTTCTAGGTCAGAATATTTGTAGAATCTTTCTCTGACATTTATTTACAAAAACTTGTGTGGAATATATGGGACGTGATGCTGCATTCTACGTCTAGCATCCATACAACAATGTGGATTTTACATTCGAATTAAATATTTTTAGCTTCGTCCTTCTTGATATATGTATATGAAGAGTTCCACACTGAATTTATTTGGCCGAATGCTTGCCGAGCTTTGTTCATGCGGCTGGAGATGTCAGCTTTGGAACATCAACATTTATCCAATATGCTTCCCAGATAACTGAATGATTCTAGTTCGACAAGCTATTGCTTCTGAACAGTAAATATTTGCTCATTATTTACGTTTATTTGCATTATTTTTGTTCTGCTTATATTTATTTTCAAGCCAACGTGTGATGCAGTTTCCTGGACTAGTGATAACGTAGATTGCATGTCTGAAAAGGTGTGAGTAAGTAGACAAATTTAATCAGCACAGTCAAGGTCCTACAGTCTGCTCTGGAGACCCCAAGTTATTGCCCTTCTATCAGATGTTGTCTTATCCATTACTACGTCAAGTACAGTTAAAAAGCAGGGTAGAGTTATTATTTTGTAGGTCAGTTGTTTTTCCAGAAGAATACGACAGGTAACATTTTTATATAGACCTTTGATGAGACTTATTAGCTTGGTAGTTACATCTTTACATTCTAATGCGCTCCATATGACTGCGTGATTTAGGATGTCAAAAGCCTTCTCAAAGTCTGTAAACGTTAGGTGCAGCGGTGATCTCCATCCTACAGGTTGCTCTATGAGCACTCTTAGGCTCTTAATATGATTAACACAGGATTTGCGAGCATGAAAATCGGCTTGTTTCTTTCTAAGCTCAGAGAAGAGAAGCTGAAATTATTTTATTTATTATGTGTGTAATCATCTTGTTGATCATACTCAAAAGCGTAATACCTCTCCAATTTTTATGGCCTGCAAGATTTCCCTTTTTTCTGTAAATTTATGCTGACACCTTCTGCAGTTTCCTTCTGGAAGGAGTTCCGTACGTGAGTAAATGGGCACTCGTTATTCCGTCAATTTTTAACAGTTCTGGGGAGATATTGTTTATGCCTAGCGATTTGTTGTTTTTCAGTGATTTTATTGCTTCGCAAAATTTATGTTCGTCAAATTGTATACAATTCTTCCCAAGTTGCTGTTGTTGTTATTTGAAAGTAATGAGTTCTACATCATCGTTTTTTAATTGTTTAACAGTGGGTTTTGAACTATTAGATATTTTCTCCCATACGATACATTTCGGCAGCGCTTCTTTAGCGATATTGTTAACCCAGTTTCATTTGTATCGCCGGTATGGTATGGTATTCAGGCAGCCGTCCAAAACCTTCGTCTCCTACAGCTCACTTGGGTCCAATAATCGTTCCCTTTGTGATACCTGAAGAAGAAAAATTAAGACAGAAAGAAGGAAATAGAAATTAAAGAAAAGGGAAATCTATAGATTAAGTTATAGTGAAATTTCGAGAATAGAGTGTATATAAAAAGAGAAAAGAAGGAGGAGAGTGGTCGAGAATTCAATGAATTCGAATAACGCAAAGCATCATGGGATGGTTTCTGGGTCCCTAAGAGGCATAATTTGCAAGTCTGGTCTTATCAACCATCCGTTTTCCCTAATAAAGGCATCTATACACCTTAGATCCTTCACAGATAATCCGGAGAGGGTACTCAGGCATCGTTCACCTAAGTGCCTGGCACATAGATCACCCAGTGCCGGGCAGTTACAGAAGAAATGTAGGATGGTCTCTTCCTCATTCTGACAACTTCTACAGTAGTCGTGATAAGGTAACCCAAGTCTTGCAGCATGGGTACCGAAGGTGCAATGACCGGTGATCATTGCCACCATGTTGCTCAGTCGTATTCGTTGTAACCGAAGTAGATACGACGTGCATCGTGGTGGCACAGGTGGATTCATTTTCCCACCTTGCTTGGGCAATTTCGTAATATACGTCATGTATCAGTTCCTTGCAGGTTGACAGCGGGATTCCACAAAGGAAGTCTATATCGTCGTCCGACATCAAGGCTCCTCTTCCCGCCAGGTAATCAGCAATACAATTACCCTCATTATCCCTGTGTCCACGTACCCTTGTGAGTACAACTGTCGAATGTCTCTTCATCTCATTTAAGGATGTCCGGCATTCCTAGACCATGTTCGATGTTATATAAACACCTACCAGGGATTTAATTACGGATTTACTGTCAGTATATATACGGATATCTCTACCAGATACACTGTAATATCTGAGCCAGTTTGCCGCTCTTCTTATGGCCGATATCTCGGCCTGAAGGATGCTGCATCAATATGGGAGTCTAAAGGATATTCCTATTCCGAATTCAGGAATGTATATACCACCGCCCACCCTTTCTCCTGTCTGGCCGGTCTGACTGTTGACACAATGCTTTGGTTGACCGCGCTCTGCTATTATTAATTGAGGCTTTAGCGTCCTTTCTCTCCAACACCTGTCTCCAGGTTTCATCACTAATCCACTCTTTACGGGTGTTGTTCTTATATCCCATGTGATTGTCTGCAGCTTTGTTAATATTTTTTGTTTCCTCCTAGCAACGATCGCTAACGTGAAGGAGTTTGCAACTGTTGAATACTAGAGTTCATCAACGTTATATCTTCTTTGGGAGATTTGACCAAACTATAACTAATTTGCATATTTTTCACTTCAGCATATTCCCCGTCCAGTTTGTTATTCTTTTGTCTAACCACATACCCGGATTGAGAATATTCTTGACATAGATATCAGTCAATCTTTCCAAAAGTTGCAAAAGTTATCCACGTTTTTAATAAAAACGATGAGAGACTGATTGAGTTTTATCTTTATCGCTTTTGGAATAAATGCTACAATAACCTTCCTCCCGGAATTTACCCTAATTCTAGAGTAACAATTATTCCCATGATGGCTGATATTGATCTTTGTAATAACTCTGAGAATAAGCCATCCAGCATTGAAGATTAAAGGGCATACATGTTGCCACTGTCCATGGAAATTTCACTTCATTCATATTGGATCCTACTCGAAATGAGACTTCTCAAGGCGTTCTAAAACTGATCCCTTATCATCAAATCTACAACCAGTTTATGTCGATTAGTAGTTCCAATGTTTCGATACTACTTTCCGTAAAATTACAATCCAGTTTCAATTGGAAATTCTAGTACTTTAGTGATGCTTTTATTCTTAAGTTTAAGCCTTATTGGATTGTACACTTTCTATTTCGGAGTCTAAGGAACGCGGAAGCGCCAGGGATCTTGGAAATTTTAAGTACTTTCTTCCGTAGAACCGCACTTATGATTTTTCGCTTTATTTAAATGTTTCCTTAGCTACATCAATCTAGAATTACTTTATGGTTGTTGAAATTTCCAAGGTCCCTGGAGCTTACAGGAGTGTACAGTCCTATAAGGCTTAATTTTAATGGATAAGTAAAAGATAACCACAAATAAAACTGTTCGCTACTGGAGATATTAAAGGTTAGAGGTCATACAAAATTTTTCTTAAGATTTTTCTCCAAATTATCAGTTCTCGTTTTAAGAAATAGTAATTTCATTATTAGTTTATCTTCTTATTCCCCTGAGCAATATTTTGTAGGGTCTCCTCATAGTCCAACTAACTCAACTAAGTGTTTTTTTTTTTTTTTTGCTAACGTTTTAATTTTAGGTCTCCTTTGTTGTTGTCTCCACTGGTAAGTAGATTTGTACAAAGTTGCTTTATGTATCTTTCATTTGTTTGTAACAAAACTTATGAGGAGTTTTGTCGTTATAATGCCGTTCGTTTGGTTATTTCTTTTTATCGAAACGCTAAAAACATTTTTGTTTCGTTTTAGTTTTTATTCCTTTTGGTAAACACTATTGGGAAATTGTTTGACAAAAAACTCAAAAGATGCATGTCTCTTTCGTTTCTGTCCATTTGTTGTACAATTGTTTTGTCTATTTGGGAACAAAAATTTACGATTTAATAACAGATCAATCGATAGTGTTGAGTAAAACAGCATCCAACAACCACAAACAAAAAATCATTAAACATTTGTTCAACAAAAATATTTACTAGATTTTTATCTCGCACACAAAAAAAACTAAACTAAACAAAATGTTGTTTTATGAAACTGTTAGCAAAATCATATTGACTTGAGATTAAGCTGACTTGAATTGACTTGACTTGGTTGGAATTAAACTGTTTTCAATTGCATTATATATTTACTACAGCATTGAATTGCAGTGAATAGGGTTTGAGAAATTTTTTATTTCTTAAATAGTTTAAAATGCTGTTTGTTGTGACAGTAATGATTATGTGTTGATTTGGCCTATGAACTTGCAACTTTCTTTTAAATTGAAAAGATTTTGGCTGTTAACACAATGAAGACAAAAGATAATGAAAAAACAAAAGAAAAACCCAAAATATTTTTTAAAATTTTGTTAAAGCTTTCAACTTAGGTTTAAAATATAAAAGCTTATTTGGGATGGGTCTAAAGTTTTATTTGAGAAACGTTTTCAAAGTAGTTAGATGTGATAAAAAGTTATTTGTTCTACAAACGACTTTTAAATTCTACTGATAAATGATTATGCACAAAAATCTCTGTCCATACTTTTGCTTGATCACCATTTGTATTGTTAAAACTAATAGAACTTTAGCAATGTCCTTAAAATGATCAGTGATGACTGATCAAACTGATGACAAACATCCTGAAACTGAGGAAATATTTATTGTTTTAAGTATGTTTAAAACATGAATACTAAAGACCATAACTGACATTTAAATAATCCAATGGAATAAAACCATTAAATATCTTATTTATTACTAAGATTATTTTTTGTAACATCATTCTAAATGCTTTACTTTCTAATATTATTCCAACTTCAACTACATACATACATTTATGGTTTCTTAAAAGGTGTATTTCCTTTTTTTTCTAAAGTCATCTAATGAAGTTGTTAAATTTGTTTAAATATTTTGAATACATGTGTAGCTTCTTTCACAAAAGTTGTTTTAAAGTTCAATTGTATGATCAACTACAAAAAAAAGTAAATGGTGATCATCTAAAGATGAACATCAGCGACAGCAACAACAAAAACAACAATTATTAATAATCTCCCCAAGTGCTAATAAATTATATTTTAAGAATACGCTACTCTAAAGAAGGCTTATTGAATTATTTAAGACATTCATAAATTTTAAATAACTAAAAAATTTTATTATTTTTAAGTTTATTACAATGGTATTTATTAAAGTAATTATGTACTTAATATGCAAAGATTTGTGGAAATAAGTGAACTTTTTATTTGAGCTGACATGGATTTTGTAAGAACAAACAATGCTCTTTGGTATAGAAGCATTTTATTTAGGGAAAATCGGTAACAAACCCCGAAAGTTGGTCAGCTCGGTACCACAAAATCTTAAAAAATATTATAGACCCAACAGTTTTCAATGGAATATATCACAGAATGCACGTGGAATAATTTTTAGTGAAAAAAAAATTTTTGAAAAAAAAATTTTTATGAAGAAAAATTTAAAAATAAAATAATAATTGGTGAAAAAATATAATAAATAAAAAATTTTATGAACAAAAAAAAATTTGTTGAAAAAAACTAGGGTGATAAAATTTATGCTTTGAATTTCCCACCTCTTAACTGAAAGGGCAACACTAGGGTGGCCCTTAATAAACGAAAGTTGGATTTTGGCCATTCTCACCCCCCCAGTTTGGTGAATATTAGTAAAAAAATCATCCTGAAAAAAGTTTAGGTAAATCGGTTGGGGTTAACACGTGCCGCAAGCCCTCTTAAGTTTTGAAATGCATTTAAAAGGGGAAAAAAATTTTAAATTTTTTGTTTTAAACAAAAATGTTTAATTTAAAAGAATAGAAATGTGTACGTAATTGTCGTTCTAATGAGACATAAAAAACAGAAATTGGTCAAAAAATGTTAAAGTTATTAAAAATTCGCCAGGCCATTAACGTATCTCAGGCAACTATAACAAGAAATGTAGGAACAAAAGATATGTTAATATCTTCTTCTTCTATATAAATAAAAATCAAATGTCGTTCGTTGGTAATTGCATCAGTTTAGAACGGTCGGACCGATTTTGACAATTTGTTTTTAAAATTGTTGGTCATAGTCCAACTTACGTTTTACGGAATGAAAAATTGACAACGCCCACATTTTTCGATTTATCTAAAATCGGAAAACGGCTACACCGATTTGGCTAATTTTTTGTTTAAATGTTCGTAATTATCCAATTTAAGTTTTTACTAAAGGAAAAATTAACCACGCCCACTTCTACGACCTCTTTTTTCGATTTATCTAATTTGTTTTGTTTTCAAATGTTCGTAGTAAAATTCGTAAGAAAAATTTACAACGCCCACTTCTTTTCGATATATCTAAAATTGCAGAACGCCTAGACCGATTTGGCTAGATATTTTTTTTAAATGTTCGCAATAGTCCACAAAAGTTTTTTACAATCTGTGATCAGTCATATTTTTGAACAAAAATCGATTTTTTATATAAAAACTCAAAATATCTAAATTCGCTAATAACTTGGCCAATAATCGTTTAATCAGGAAAAGGAACGCGATCTGTGATCACTCATATTTCAGACTAAAATTCGATTACTTATATATATTACTAAAAATATTGTTACGAAATTGTACTTGAATTCAAATATAACGATTTTAACGGCTGATTTAAAAGTAGCCTAATGCTTTCAAATAGCAGTGCTGTAATAGCAAACTGTAACATATCTGTGGGCATTATTAACATTGAATAAAAGCTTTCAGTTGACCATTGATCGTAAGTTGGCAACGCTATATATTTAAAGGAAATAAACCAACGTTTTGAAAAGGTTAAAAAGTAACAATTGATGTCAGAAGTGGGATTGCAAATTAATAAGCATGAAGTTTGAGGAACTAAAGGTTGAACAACTCAAGAAAGAATTGAGTAAGTTGGAGCTACCAACAGCAGATAACAAGGCAGAATTGCAAAAAAGGCTAATAGATGAATTCAAGCGGCGTGATATTGACATCGGTACTTACGAATTAGAGTACAAAGAAGAAGCTGAGATATGTACCCGTTCAGCAACGAGCAACATGGACTTAAACACAATGTTTGCCGCCATGATGGAGAAAATAACGAAAATTCGAGGCTTCTAGCTGAAGTTCGAGAAACTTATAAAGTAAATAACGAGAAGCTTCTAGCTGAACTTCGAGTAAACAACGAGAAGCTGTTAGCTGAAGTTAAAGAAACTTCAGAAACTATCAGAGTAAACAACGATAAACTTCTAACAAAACTTCAAGAATCTTCTAGAGCCACAGATAAGAAAATTCAGAAAATGTCTGATGTTATTAACAACAGAGTGGATGGCATTGATAAAAAGGTGTCGGACTTGAATAATGTGCAATGTCAAAAAGAGGCAGTTTTAGAGGCTTTAAATGAGAAACAATGTAAAGCCAAAATTAAATGTTATAACTGTGGTAAAATTGGTCATATTCAGAGAAACTGTAGAGCACCAAGAAAGCGAACCAGATATGTTTCACCATCAAGAAATAACCAGCTGGCGAATCATCAAGTATTACAGGAGCCACTTTTAAAAAGAGCTAGCACTGAGGCAGAGGATTTGGTATGGGCCCGTGAGGAAGTGGAGGATTTTATAGACAATGGTTTGTTGGTGTTGAAATCAGCGGATGTGAGAAGTGGCCATGTAACAATGGAGGCCCTCGTTGAACAGTGCAACGCTGTTTGCTGCGACCGTATATTCGAATTCGAACATTCAGTTAAAGAACATTGTAGAAAGTACACCACAAATGGCGTATGTATTAGAAACCTCTATACAGTTAAAGAGAAATCTAGAGTGCAGATGGCAGTGTTATAAATAGTGGCAGAGGTTGCAGTGTGAGTGAGTTTATCAGAGACGCTTTTCGAATAAACATCAACTGAGTGCTTTAAAGTGTGATGTATTTTCAAGTGAATTCGTGTACATTATAAAGTGTGTCTGTATTTCTGCGAATTTATAAACGTGTATAAAAATAACATTGAGTGACTATTTAATTCTGTTGTTGTACATTTTAAATAAATAAGGAGTTGTTACAATTTTTAAACTACTAAACGGCTTTTATTTGCAATCAAAAGTATCCGGTTTATGTAAAGGAAATAAACAAACGTTTTGAAAAAGTTAAAACGTAACAATACGTTTTTTTTCTTTTTAACTATTTTTACTCATTTCAAACCGCTTCTCACAAATTCACAAATCGAACACAAGCATTTTTTTTAATTTGGACAGAACAACGTCTGTATTTTTGTATGAAAATCACTTAGTTTTCAAATAATTTTTGAATGTTTTTCATAGAAAAATTTTAAAATTGTTTTCCATTCGCGTTACTGAATCAGGCCATACAGATTCCTCAATTTCATTTATATAAATTCTCAGGGCATAAATCAGAAACACGAAAGGAAAACTCTCAAAAATTATTTGAAAACTGAGTAATTTTCATTAAAGCACTACCTGACCCGACAGACGTTTTCCTGTCCAAATTAAAAAAATGCTTGTGTTCGAATTAAAAATTTAAAAAATTTTTAAATCGTTTTCCTTTCGTGTTTCAGAATTAGGCCCTCAATTTCATTTAAAATTTTCTCAATTTCACATTGAAATTCTCTATTTCAATTGGAACTTTCTCAATTGAAAATTTATATTATCAATTTCATTTGGAATTTTTATGTATAGTGTTCTCAATTTCAACTAATGGTGTAGATGTGAATTCCAGTAAATTGATGCCTATTCACGATAAAAATCGGCTTTAAAAATTTCGACCAAAACCACACAAACTGAACTTTGACTAGATTTTCAGTGAACAAATTTTATCTAGTCAACACCAACATGATGACCAACATGTATGAATGAATTAGAGAATGAATGAATTTACTAATATATAGAGCCCTAACTGCAAAAATATCCTAACCAACAATATATTCGATTTTAATTTTTTAATGGAAATCAATATCTCTTGAAATTTCATAGATGTACAATTTTATAGCAAAAATAATTTTAGCTTAAATGCACATCGACCGTATATTTAAATTGAATTAAAACATCCCAACAATCACATAAAAAGCTTATCCTGTAATGTTTGCTATTATGCACTTAAGATATTTTTGCAGTTAAGGCTCGATACTAGTATTTTACTAACAATTATACGTAATGTATCATGAACATCGAATCTAACATTGATGAGAGGATGATGATGATGATTATAGTGATGATGTTTTGTATTTTTTTGTTCAGCCAGTTTGATGTTTTCGATTTATATTGATGGTTTGTTTCATGACTGGATGGTAGGTAGTATGTACGATGTATATGAATGAATTGTTGGACGCATGGACACTTGCAGTTTTATTGCACGAGTATGTACATATTTATACTGTTATTTGGGGCTTTAGTTAGTTATTATGTTACGTTGTGTTGTGTTCTGCAGTTAAATTTGGCTTCTTGTTTTGTACCGATGATTTATTGTTAAAGATCATTACAATTTAATGGATAATTGATTGGTTTCATGTGAGTACATGAATTGTAATTTGTTAAATAATTCTTTAACGCAGAACACAATCAAAAATGAATTTAGGATTTGAAGTAACGACACAAATTAAGAGTTTCGTTTAAACGAGTGTGTTGAATTGTTAATAAAGCGTAAAACGAATAAGTATTTAAAAGTAACACTCTACAGGGGGGATTTAATCAGCGTATGTTGTTGTTTAGCATATGTGGAGAATAATTTGGTGTTCTTAATGTAACTTAAACTTAACTAACCCCCTTATTTGTAATGCAAATTTGTATTTTATCAAAGTTTGATAAAATAAGTTTTTAATTTTTGCATATAAAATAACAGAGAGCATGTAGGCATAAACATAAACATATCACACCGATGGCTTACCCACCGATAATGTGTTCCATTGGTTTCAACGTGCTAGAGATGGTTTGTGCCGTTCAGAAGTGGTGATATTGACACGGAAGACAAATATCGCCCAGAACCAAGAATTGGAGGCATTAATCCATGAAGATTGTTCTAAAACTTAATAAGAGCTCACAAAATCATTGGGAGCTACTCAAGCTGCAATTTCAAGACGTTTGCGAGCAACAGGATTCATCCAAAAGCGAGGAAATTGGGTACCATACGAATTGAAGCAGAGACACGTAGAAAAATGATTTTGCATGTCCGAAATGTTGCTTGAATATTATAAAAGAATATAAGATTTGCACTGAATCAATACTTGGGATGACAAATGGATCCATGTCGCTAAGGTACGAAATTGGGTAGCATACGAATTGAAGCCGAGAGGCCTTGAAAGATGATTTTGCATTTTCGAAATGCATCTCGAAAGCTATAAAAAAATCAGTTTTGCACCGAATCATTATTTGCGATAACAAATGGATCCATTACAATAACCCGAAGTGTAAGAGATCGTACGTGAAGCCCGACCACCCATCCGAATCGAAACCAAAGCCAAATATCCTTAGCGCAAAGGTAATACTCTGTATTTGGTGGTTGCAAAAGGTTTCTATCTATTATGAGCTGCTGAAATCTGACCAGACCATCACAGGGAACCTGCACCGAAATCAACTAATTCATTCGAAGCCACCATTTGCCGAAAACCGACCATAATATGCTTGCAAAACCATTGGGAGCTACTCAAGCAGCAATTTCAATATGTTTGCAAACAGCAGGATTCATCGTAAAGCAGCGAAATTGGCTACCATACATTTGGAAGCCGAGAAACATTGAAAGCTGATATTGCATTTTCGAAAGCTATAAAAAAATCAGTTTTGTACCGAATAATTACTTGTGATGACAAATAGATCCATTACGATAACTCGATGCATAAGAGATCGTACGTGAAGACCGACCACCCACCTCAATCGACACCAAATATCCATGGAGCTAAGGTTATTCTCTGCATTTGGTGAGAGCAAAAGAGCCCTATATATTATGAGATGCTAAAATGTGACCATACCATAACAGGGAACCTGCACCAAACTCAACTGATTCGTTTGAAACGAGCATTTGCCTAAAAACACCCAGAATGTGCGACCAGACATGAAACCATAATATTCCTCATGACAACGCTCGGTCACAAGTTGCAACACCTGTTAAAATTATAATTTGGAATGAAGTGGTTGGGAAGTTGGGCCTCACCCACTTTATAGAGCAGACCGTGCCCCCTGCTAATAATGGCCAATGCTTTTAATAGTATGTTTCAAAATTAAAGCTTAACATTTAAAAAAAAATACCGCATTTTTAAGTCATACAACAATATAATTTTCAGCATTTAATTTTTAGATGACAGAGAACAATTGTAGACCTTGGGAGCATCCAAAAAGTGCCACCCTACTGTCCACGGAGGTTCCCAGCCGGAAAAAGATGTAGTAAAGAGACCTTCCTATAGGCCTTATTTTGCAGACACAAGGACACCCAGTCGCATTGCAAAATCGTTTCAATTTTAGACAGCGTGTTATTGTGAGACAAGGCTGTGTATACTCGCTTCTGTTACAGCGCTGATAGAAGGCATATTAGAAGGTCTTCCGTTAAAGGTCCGTAAGGAGCCTAATTGATGGTCTGCTGAAGCAAGCTTAAAGAGGGTTATTAGGAAAAATATTCATTCTGAATTCAGCATAAAACCTAAAGAATTGATTTTAAAAAAACTACTTCAGGCGATCTTCACAACATCAAATATTATAAAAGACTAACCCATATGCATAAACAGTTTATAAATTTATCAAAGGTTTATAAAACAAAATTTCCATACAAAATCTGTTTCATAAACCTTTGATAAATTTATAAACTGTTTATGCATATGGGGGTAAATGTTTTAAAAGATTTTGATCCTTCTTCCGCTTTCATGTAATGGTTTATAGTAAAGAGAGCTAAATACATTTTATTATAGGAACAATTTACAAAACCAAGCAAGTTTGATTTTGCAATGCAGTCTTGAATATATATGAAGATTTTTAGAAGGAGACGCAAGCCCTTGTAGAACGTCTTCTGAGAGCAAGCAGAGTGAAATGTGGAAACTTATAGAATGTGTGAAGAGGTCTTTCAAAATGCTTACAAAGTGAAGCCCTAAAAATTTTTCCCGCTAGGTTATGTCAATATGATTTTAATCGTTCATTTATATAAATTATAATTCTTTAATTCTAATATAAGAGTTCTCTGAGGGTAAAGCTAATTTACATGGGAAAGAGACCAAGTGGGCGGACAATAGTTAATAGGATTTGTATATAAGTTGATCCTTCAATAGAGAAAGGCAGAAATAAATTGCAATTCTCTCAGGTATGAGTTCAGTTTCCACTAAACATTTTATTGACAACATTTCTGAGAAGACGTCTGTATGTATTTTAAATCTAATTAATAGCAATATAAAGACATTATTGTAGAATGTCCCTCTATGAGCCTCATTAAACTAAAATAAATTAATATTTCAAACTAAAATGATCAGTTTAACTTCCTTGTCTCATAAATAGTTTTTAATGTTTGCATTTTTTTCGTTCGTCTTTTTGTGTAACCTGCTGTCATAGAAAATAATAAACCAAAAATGTATATAGTTTTTATGATTTATGATCTTCCATTTGCGGTTAATGTGGCTGCAGTTGATGATGAGCTTGTGCTATGTCTTGTTTGCTTCTTTTGACTTTGCTAATAGATTTAAACGTAAAAAAGTCTGAATAACAAAACCCGCAAAGAGTCATTAATATTTTGGGTGTCCAAAAAAGTGACATTTACAACATTTTATGTCATTCAGCTAAATGTCAATTCTCTAATTAACATAAGAAAAATCTATTGAAGTTGGGGGAGGAAAGAGTTATAAGTAACAAATGAAATAAGATGTAAATATATTTTTATAAAACTATATTGTTGTTGGAAGGTATTACATTAATGTAAATAGCACAAACCATAGAGAAATAACATAGAGCGGAAACTAAAAAAAAATCAAACAAAAATATTACTCAAAACAATCACACCTACGAGTGTTTTCACATAGTTTTATTTACTAATACATTCTCACCACTTAGGTTTTTGACAACTGAGTTAGGTATTTGACAGGAGAGTTTGCGCTCTATGTGTATTTCCTTACGGCACAAACACCCTACTGAAAATTCTGTTAGATCGACCAGGTCAACTGCATAACTCTATTTAAACATATTTTCCTCGCTTCAAACGAATCAGTTACGTTCGGTACAGGTTCCCTGTGATGGTCTGGTCAGATTTCAGCAGCTCATATTAGATATGACCTTTCAGTCCCACCAAATACAGCACATTACCTTATCGCCATGAATATTTGGCTTTGGTGTCGCTTCGGCTGGTTGGCCGAGCTTCACATACCATATCTTACGCTTGGGGTTATCGTAATGGATCCATTTTTCCATTTTTTTTTCCCAATGATTTTGCAAGCTCTTGTTGAGTTTGACAACAATCTTCATGAAGTAATGTATCCAATTATTGGTCTTGAAACTTTTTTGGCTGGCCTAGGTGATCTTTGCATTCTGTGTCAAAATCACAACTTCTGAACCGCACAAACCATCTGTCGCATGTTGAAACCGATGAAACACATTCACCATAAGATTTGGTGAGCAATCGGTGGGTTCAGCATGTACAGAATAACAAGTGCTCCAGCTCACGAAATACTGACGCTAGGACAAACCTTTTGACAAACGATATCTTAGAATAAATTATACTTTTATTTTAGTTCGGAACATCCACAGCTATTTAATTAAGGCCATCTTAATGTACATCCATTTTTAAACAAATAATCCTTTACATTTTAGTTGTTGAAATAAAAATTTAGAAGTTTTGAGTTTTCCACAGCAAACAAAAGCTATGATTATCAAACACTTGCCACAATTATTATTACAATAATAAGT
Source organism: Calliphora vicina (assembly GCF_958450345.1). Taxonomy (NCBI): domain Eukaryota; kingdom Metazoa; phylum Arthropoda; class Insecta; order Diptera; family Calliphoridae; genus Calliphora; species Calliphora vicina. Next base: position 80,379,334 of record NC_088784.1, read on the forward strand.
TTATTTGTATTGATTTTGATTGACGCTATTGATTGACTTTTAATCAAAATAACGAAGTCGCTTGTTTGCGTCAACCAACTGTCATTAACAGGAAAAACCTAAGTAAACAAAAAAATAACATCGACAAAGATTTCCAGTTAAAACAGAGATCCCGCTGGGAACTTATGGTAAATGTTGTTTAAGTAACTTTAACTAAAAAAGGTGTTTGATCAATAGCAATTTTTTTGGTTAATTCTCAAATCTCAATTATTTACCACAATTTATCTAACATTTACCGGCCAACTAATGACCAAATATACAAACACCCCCACACATAGAAAATTATGTTTTTACAGTTAAACAAATAGTTTATTATAATTCAAATATAGGCAATTCCACGAGAATCGCTACCACGACTGAAAACACAAAAACAATTGAAACTTTTTTTTCAAGATGATTTGTATAGAATAAAATAATAAAATGTTACTATGTGAAAGTATTTAGATCATATTACAACATTTTAAAGACAAAAATAATAGTTTAAACTGATTATATTTAATGTTTTAGGCTAAACTAGGCGAAAACTAGGCTCCCAATTAGCTTGTAGTATGAAATGATTATGACTCTGATTGTTTTTTTTTGCTATTTAAAATTGTTTATTGAAACCGAATGTATATTTTCTATTCACTTTTTTAGTTTATGTATACATATATTTACAGAATATATATTGTTTTATTATAAGAGAAAAATCTGTCACGTACGGTATGTCACGTACGATATTAAATTTTATTTATTATAAAATCATCCAAAGATTGTTTTTATTTAAATATAACCGATTGTAAAGGAAAAATATTTCGTTTAGTGTAATAAATTAGAAGAAAACATAACGCCTCTCACGATTCGAAAATTTTCGCATATTTCTACATGTACTTCAAAATGACTTCCGTTTTATGTCACGTACCATATACCCTTATTTCGCTCGATATTTTGGACAACAATGTTTCGAAAAAAATGTTTATTATTTTCAAATATAGTACCCTCTGAATGGAACATAAATACCAAATTATTTTTCAGATACTCCTATTTTTGCAAAATCTATTCCACTCTATAGGCGTACAAATGTCACGTAGGATGATAGAATTGCCCATATGTAAAGTACCAGGTCTATGCAGATAAACCAAAAACCAACGAGCACTTGAAAACGAATATTCGACTCGTTATTGTTGAAATACAGTCTGATTTACTGTGAAGGGTTTGTGAAATGAGAAGCTCCAAGTTACTCCATCATAATCCATACAAATCATATTAGGTGTATAACTTAAAAATGCGAAATTTACAATAAAACGAGGTTTTTGTTTTTAATAACTTATATGCCATTTTGAAGGGTACATATCAGTCATTTATTCTCTCTTAGTTATAGAACATTATGGTGTAAACAAACCAGTTGTTTTCTTCTGCTTTGAAAATGTCGAATGTCATACGCGGGAAATTTTGCTTTAGTTCTTTAATTTGAAAAAAAGTGCCGCTGAAGCACACCGATTACTCAGCATATCTTATGGTGAATGCGTTTCATCGGTTTCAACGTGCGAAAGATGTTTGTGAGGTTCAGAGGTAGAGCTTTTGACACGGAAGACAAAGATTGCCAAGGCCAGCCAAAAAAGCTTGAAGACCAAGAATTGAAGTCATTACTCCATGACGATTGTTGTTCAACTCAACAGGAGCTTAAAAAGTCATTGGCAGCTACTCAAGCATTTAGGATTCATCCAAAAGCAGGGAAAATGGTACCCACGAATTGAAACCGAGAGACCTTGAAAGACGATTCTGCATGTCCGAAATGATACTTGAATGCAATAAAATAAAATATTTTTTGCATCGAATCATTACTGGCGATCAAAAATGGATCCATTATAATAACCCGAAGTGTAAGAGATCGTATGTGATGCCTAGCCAACCAGCCGAATCGACATCAAAGCCAAATATCCATGGCACTAAGGTAATGCTCTGTATTTGGTGGGAGCCAAAATGTCATGTCTATTATGAGCTGCTGAAATCTGAAGAGACCATCATAGGGAACCTGTACCGAACGCAACTGATTCATTTGAAGCGAGCTTTGGCCGACAAACGCCCAGAATATGAGGCCAGACATGAAACTGTAATAATCCATCATGGCAACGCTGGGCCACATTTTGCAATATGTATATAAGGCTATAGTAAGTTGGACCTGCAAAAGGTCAAAATCGAAAAAAATTTAACCCGATTTTTTTTTCATCAACAAAATTTTTTTGATCATAAACGTTTTTCACTAATAAATTAAAAAAAAAATTTTAATATTAAAAAAAAAAATTTGGAAAAAAATTTTAATGTCCGTCTGTCTGTCTGTCTGTCTGTTGAAATCAATTCTCTGAAGACCCCAGATATCAACGGAATCCAAATCTTCAATAATTCTGTCAGACATGCTTTCGAGAATTTTGCTATTTAAAATCAGCAAAATCGGTCCACAAATGGCTGAGATATGAGGAAAAAACCAAGACAACCTCGATTTTTGACTTATTTTTGACCTATATCTGGATTACTAAGACATTAATATAGACAATATGGATATCTAATGATAGATATTTCAAAGACATTTGCAACGACGTATATAAGACCATAGTAATATGGACCTACAATGGGTCAAAATCGGAAAAAAACATTTTTTAAATTTAAAAAAAAAATTTTAAAAATTAAAAAAAAAAATTTTAAAATTTAAAAAAAAAATTTTAAAATTTAGAAAAAAAATTTAAAATTTAAAAAAAAAAATTAAAATAACAATCGAAAAAAATTTTTTTCAAAAAAATTAAATTTTGTTTACCTAAAAATATTTAAAATTTTGAAGTATAATTTGGTGAAGGGTATATAAGATTCGGCACAGCCGAATATAGCACTCTTACTTGTTTCTTCTTAAATGTTTAGGTATCGGTATTCTTGACAAAATTTGGAAGATTTTTAAAGACCCCAACTGAGAGGTAACTGGGAGTAAAGTAATAGTTTTAAAAGAACTAATTCGAAACCAGAACCAAATATTTGGTCGAACTCTACTAATTAGTATATTTTGCGGAACGAATTGAAATTTAAGCTGTTTGCGAAATTTAGTTACCTATATTATTTCTCGCAGTGTGTACTTAACTAAAAAGACAACAACAACAGTTCCAGTACAGTGCAACATACATATTGTACTGTACTGTAAATTCCTTAAGTGCATATGTAGGTATACAACAACATTATTAATAATATTAAAATAGCACCTTCATTCCCTGAATGGGTTTCAGATTGTATTTTTTCTTTAGAGTTTTTTTTTTTTGTTTTTTGCAAATCAATGGAAAAAATATCACAAATTATGGCGTTTATTGGTACGTAACGCGCGCGTTACTTTCTAAAATATGCAGAAAAATAAATAATTTTTATACATTTTACGAACTGTAAAAGAAAACTGAAACTTACAAAAGTTTTGTTTTTTGATTTTGAGATTTTTTTTGTTTGTTGTTGTTGTATTTTTCTTTATACTTAAAACTCAAACATAATAAAACTAAAATTAAATACTTATGTCGATTGATAGTACTGGCAGCAAGCAAACAGTACATGTCAGTATATATTGTATGAAATGAGTACTACACCATAAGTATCTCGGTTGTTTTTGTTTTGTTTAGTATCTTTGCAAATAAGTATGTTGATACATATTTGTATGTTTATAGTAATGTTTGATGGTTTTTTTGTCAGTATTTTTTTCGGTATGATATGATTTGGTTTGATTTTAGTTTAAATTTTTGGTTTGGTTTGTATTACGTTGTAGTATTTGTTTCTTTCTTATGGTAGCAACAAGCTCCTCAAAATGTAACAAACTGAACACAAAATAAAATGCATTCATAATATTTGTAACCATATTTGTATAATAATTTAATGTTGCATGAGACCAACAAAGCCAAAAAAAATTGAATTTAAAATAAATAAATACAAAATATATAGATATATAGGTATATAACAACACAAACGTTTCTTGAATTGTAGTACGAGTAACTATTACACTGCTGCTACAGCTATAGCTACTGCCACTACCACTGCTATTTGCTACTAACTTACTTAGTTCGTTGTACACCAGTAGTATGTTTGTATTTAGTACCCCTCCTTTTAATATGTTTAGACCATATTCATACAAGTGGAATTGTAAATAGTGTAACAATTTTTGTTTTGATTTTTTTTTCCTTCTTTAAAAGATGTCATGCTACAATCAGAAGACGGCAGTGACGTTTACTCCACTCTAATGTTTGGACAAAATCAGTTCAATTGTTATAGCTTTAGCAAGACTCCAACTTTGAGATATGGGATATTCCATTAATCATAATGCCGAAGTTATTGAGATATTTGGAGATCTACCACACTTTAGGACACCTTTTTTGTGCTCTTTGGAAGATTTGCCTCTCTTGGAACAAATACCACATTCTTGTTCTTGTACCACTCAAGACCTTGCTTACCATAGTGGCACGATGCCAAATCAGGAAAAATGAGTGGACACATTAAGAAGTCTTATGAATGGAAGCATCCTCTTTTGTAAGCATTCCTTAATGTAAATTTCGGTATTTAAAGAGAACTTTGTAACAAATGGTTGGTTTCTTTTGCAGCAACTGAATGTGACAACGTTCCCTCGAGCTTCAGCAACATAAAAATATTGATCCGGAACTGCGAAAAATTTTACAGAACATACGTTTCGTCATTCATTATGAAGCAGATATATTTTTTTTAGTGGCGGCATGGTGTAGTGGTTAAAGTGCTTGCCTACAAAACCAAGCACCCCAGGTTCGATCCCTGAAAAAGGTCGGAATCAAAGATCAGCAAGGTTCCCCACCACTACACCAAATACACAGAGGGCGTTGTTTCTAGGCAACGACAGATGGCAGCACCATTATCCTAGACCAGCTACAGCAAACCAATCATCTACTTAGCTGGATCAACAACCGATTAACGAAACTGACACAAGGCAATAATAACAATCGATTGAATCCCTATGGCAACATCATACATGTATCCGAAGACCCGCTACAGCAGACCAATCATCTACTTAGCCGGAACCAACAACCGTTTAAAACTGATACAAACAACAACAATCGATTTAATGGCAACACCGTACATGGAGACGCACGATACTCCAATAATTAGGAAGGACAGTGCAATCTACATGGGAAATACGCGAAAAAAAACTACTTCGACAATTCGTATAAGATGGAGATGCTTTGTGGAAGCCAAATGCCCCAAGAGGGGTAATGGAAAAATTTTTTTTTTTTTATAAAATTTAACCTCAATTTCCGTGCTCTGTCTTTGGCCTCAGGATGTGTTGGGAGCTCTTTTGAAAATGCTTTCTATTTATTGTCTTTAGAAACATCATGTGGACCATCAGGTTTTCTATCAACGGATAAGTTCTTCCGATACAGTTTAATAACATTTGATTCATTTCAACGGCAGACCTTTGATTATTTGGCCAACTTTTTGTAGGACCAAGTTGGGTTTTGTTGAAAATATTTAATAATTTTCGCATCCACTTCTTTTTCGTCACTCACTTCAATCAGAATAACAATAAATGAGCATAATTGGCATTAAACATACTTTGATTAAACATTGACTGACATACTTTTCAGAGATAACTTGATAAAAAAAATCAAATTGTATTAAAAGTTTCAAGGAAAAACGTGTGTTAAGGTTTTGCGATCTCACTCCTTATATTAGATCAATGAGCCAAAAGAACTGCTCATCTTTTAAGGCCATGAACGAATCAAGCCAAAATCGGATACTCTGTTCCAAAGTGAAGCGTATCCCAGAAAGAGCGTTCTGCATCGATCAAAACAAATAGTAGTTGGATGGGGCACAGTCTAAACTATATAGCGGGAAAGAAAAAACTTCCCTACCAATTCTTTCTAAATAGTTTTTAACAGGTACTGCAAGATATGGCCAAGTGTTGTCATGATGGATTATTACAGTTTCATGTCTGGCCGCATATTCTGGGCGTTTTTCGGCCAATGGTCATACGAATCAGTTTCATTCGCTATAGGTTCCCTGTGATGGTCTGGTCAGATATCAGCAATCTGGTCAGATAATCAGCAAAAAACAGAGCATTGCCTTAGCGACATGGCTATTTGGCTTTAATATCGATTCGACTGGTTGGGATGGGCTTCACATACGATCTCTTACGCTTCAAGTTATCGTAATGGATCCATTTTCCATCGCAAGAAATGAATGGGTGCAAAAATTATTGTATTTTATTTCGTACTTGCAAAATCGTCTTTCAAGGTTTCTCGGCTTCAATTCGTATCGTACCCAATTTCCCTGCTTTTGGATGAATCCTGCTGCTCAAAAACATTTTGAAATTGCTGCTTGTGTATATCCCAATATTTACGCAAGCTCTTGTAGAGTTTGACAACAATCTTCATAGAGTAATGCCTCGTCTTCTTGGTCTTCAAATTTTTTTGGCTGGCCTGTGTGATCTTTGTCTTTCATGTGAAAATCTCCACTTCTGAAGCGCACAAACCATCTCTCCCACGTTGAATCCGATAAAAGACAATCACCATAACCTTTGGTGAGCTATCATTGAGCTTCAGCTGCACTTTTTTTCAAATTCATAGAAGTAAAGCAAAACTTCCGGCATATGACGAATCGTTGGTACAAAATTCAACATTTTCGAAGCAAAACAAAAACTTTGTTGTTTACACTAATGTTTAATAACTAAATGAGGAAAAAATTACAGATATGTATTCCTCAAAACGACATATAAGTTATTAAAAACAAAAACTCAGTTCAAAAGATACGCCATCTATTGTAAATCACGCTTTTTTAAGTCATACACCCAATAATATCAAAATTTTCATGAATATATCTGGTGTATTGATACCACATTATGTCCATAGGTTTTCTGTGGGCTTCAGAAAACATAACTTTAAACACCAACTGAATTTGCAGAGCTATCAATACAGCCAAACCATCCAAGGCAAGTGGCCCAGATGGTATATCCACGCTGATGTTGAAACATCTTCGCGAAAGGAGAGTTAAGTACTGACAGTACATTTAAATACCTTGAGTCTGGAAAAAGGTACTGTCATCCTGATTTTGAAATCTGAAAAGAATCCTCATGAACTTGAGACTCTTTTCTAACCCTAGCTGTTCCGTCACCAACAGAATGTCAAGATCGTGACATGCACAGCGCCGGTTAATGATACATCCGCCATTGCCACTCAGATCTCACCAAGCTTAAACTAGTAGAGGTCTTGTGAAAGGATGATTCTCACCTGTCCAAAGTCTTCAGCAATGTCAGCCACAATCTTCCATGAATGTCAAACCACATGAAGAGAGATATCGTAAATTATATGATTGGCCGACAAAGACAAACGCTCAAAACCACGAAGAGATAAGCAAGACACGTGTGATCTGTAGAATTGTTATCTCGAAGAAACATACAACTTCTTGCTGTGAGTAACCTGCAACTACCACCAGCGATGACTTCGGCATTAATATACACCGCCTGAATGAAGAAGCTAAATCTTAATCATGGCATCGTTGACGATAGGATCCAAGTAGCGATTCTAAACCATTAAAAAATCCAGCATGATCAACTTCGTTGAGTGACATCCAGTCGAAAAATATTCAAAGCTGTTAAAATAACTATCTGCCAGGCATGGAACATCGTTATGCTAACAAAACTGTTCCTTCTGGGATGTCTTCGTAGGAGTCATAGTAGCTTCAATATCAAACAGTTGGATTTGTCCAGAGGAAAGACCTTCGAGATCTTCTACTTCATATAAACGCTATCATTGCATCATGAATGTCGTACATGGAGTTCCACCATAGAAGGATCAACTAGGATCTGTTACTTTCCCCTACTGGTCCCGCTTTCCCCAATTTATTTCCAACTTGTGGTCCCATGAAACGTTCCACATATTCAACTGTCCAGCCAACCATAATTCATTTAGTCCAATGGAATTGAGGACTTATCCAGTAGAAGTAGAACGCTTCCAAGGCACAGTAGTATAGATTTTTTTTTTATTTTAGAAATAATTCAACTTTTTTGGTGAAAAAATTGGGATTGCAATTTATTTTCTGTGTATTTATATGTTTTAAATTTCCGGGATTCCTGATAAAAATTTCAGGAAAATTTGTTGTGAGAATTTCCGAGATAAAAATCCCATTTGGAATACATCATAGTATATAAAACTGCTGTTCATTTTGGAATTCCAGTTCCATCAGTTTCAACTTGTGACAGATGGTTTGTTTGGTTCAGAAGTGCTGGAAGACAAATATCGGCAAGGCCAGCCAAAAAAGTTTGAAGACCAATAATTGTTGGCATTACTACATGAAGACTGTTGTCAAACTCAACAAGAACTTCCAAAATCATTGGGAGCTATTCAAACAGCAATTTCAACAGCAATTTTTGCACCGTATCATTACTTGCGATGAAAAATGGTTCCATTACGATAACCCGAAGCGTAAGGGATCGCATGTGAAGCCCGGTCAACCAGCCGAATGGACACCAAAGCCAAATATCCATGGCTCTAAGATAATTCTCTGTATTCAGTGGGAGAAAAATGGTCCTATGACCAGACCATCACAGCCAACCTGTATCTGCAACTGATTCGTTTGAAGCGAGTCTTGGCCGAAAATCTCCCATATTATGTGGCTAAACGGGAAACCGTAATATTCCATCATGACAACGCACAGTGGTATGAGAATAAAAAAAAGGAAAAACTTCTAAACCCTTGCGCCGATTTGAATGAAATTTCACATGCGCAAAGAGGAAGTGTAGTCGAGTTTAAGTTTTGAATTTGGACCCCAGGAGCGGGACCAGGGGTTCCCGAAGTAGGACACCTCGGGTATTTTCAATTTTTAAAATGATCCTATTTCTTCGTTTGTGTTCCGATTTAAAAAAAATTACGCATACAGAATCTCCTCGTCGAGCACTACATAAAACCTCCTCGTAGCTATCAATTATCTCTTATAGCTTAGGAGAGATTCGCATTTGAAAATTTAATTTACAACATTTTTACCCACCCTTCACCAGCTTTTTGGTGACCGCTGTTCCAAATATTCTCCGATTTTATCCATTTTTAACAATAAAAAATAAAGTGTAAAGAAAGAAGTGTTTAAAAATCATGACTGAGTCCAAAGTTACATGCATTTGAATATAAAAAAATTAAAAAAGGCGATCTTTCGCAATTTTTTTGGGAAAAAAAGTACTTTTATTCTTTTTAAGTTCTCTAAAAATTTTCTAAGAGGATGTATAATGAATTTGTACTTTTTGAAAAGCTAACTTTACGCCAAATATTTTAAATGAAAAAAACATTTATAATTTTTGATACTGACGGGATCAGGTCCATTCAAAAAATGCCTATTTTTTATGTAAAATTCAACTTTAGGGCAAAAATTCTCAAATCGCATACTCGATATCAAAATATAGTAACCTATTTTAGATGGCCAAATGAGTTCTTAATTATTTTGTAAAGGGTTCCGATAACTCCGTCCCTATTATGGATATTATAGCAAAAAAACGAAAAAATCCCATTTTTGGGAATTTTTCACGATTTTTTTGTGAATTGCGGGATACTTGAGTACAAATTTCGATATTTGTTTTTATTTTTCCATTTTAAATAGAAAAATCTATATAACTGTGAAATTTCATTAAAAAATATTCATAAATAAAAATTTTATTTCAAGTTGAAAAATTTGTACTATGCAAAATTCAATAAAAACCATTTTTTGTCATATTTTTCAAAAAAGTATTCCATGAATTTTTTAATTGTCAAAAGTTATATACAGTTTTGAAAAGTAGACAAAATCCTCTATCCATTGATATATAACATGTTTTTTTACGTGTCAAATAAATTAGGGAAAACTAAACAACTCGCTGAGAATTTACAGATTTATTTCCCTCTTTTTTATTCTCATACCACTGTGCAACGCTCGGCCACATTTTGCATTACCTGTTAAAAAGTATTTAAAATGAAGTGGTTAGGAAATTTTGCTTCACTCGCTTTATAATCCAGGACCTGACCCGGCCGGCTACTATTCAATCGATGCAGAACGCTCTCTTTGGGATGCGATTCCTATATTGATTTGATTCGTTCTTGGTCTCAAAAGATAACCAGTTATTTAGGCCCATTCGGTGCCCTATGAGGCTTCACAGTGCTGCACCTAGGGGTCTGCTACGCCTATGTCAATTTTCATGTTAATCGAATCTGCCAGATAGAAATGGGAGATTTATTTCCAAACTCTTTGTATCCAGAGTGGTTAGAATTTAAATTTTCTTATTTATTACCATTTATATGTATTGCCAACGGCTTCACATTGTCACCCAAATGTACAGAAGACGCCTGAGATCTACACAAAAAAATAAATGAAATCCGTAGTGAAATATTTGAACGTTATAAACCAGCGATACAGTTCCTACTGGTTTTGTTGGTGTTGTCGCCAATGTTGTTGCTGCTGCTGTTGTCCATATTTATCAGTTAAAAAAGTTTGTTGCACATGAGCATTTTAGTTACAAATAAAAACGAGAAACAACAAAAACAACAACGACAGCTAAAGCAACAATAAAATACAACCGAAACATTTAAAGGAAAATATTGTATTGCATTTGTAATTTTGTACAATTTTTTATTTTTTTTTTTTTTTGGACACAAGTCGTCGTCGTCATAGTCATAGTCGTCCAGCACTTTTTAGGCTGGTGGCTACAACAATACACCCACTTATGAACATGTATTTACTTCAATGATTTTTTTCTATTTTCTTTCTAATACATAACATCAATTTTGTTTCAGTTTATTTTTGTTTTTTTTTTTTCATTTTGAATTCGAATTTAAATTACTCTGGATTACAAGTTAAAGTAGTCAGTCGTCATCATCATATGGACACTCAGTCCAAAGAGGTAATGCTTGTTGCTTTTGCTGGTTGTGTTGGTGATTGTAATTGTTGTAATAGTTTGTTGTTGTTGGGGCAAAGTGGGATGGCGTGTTGTGGACTTTCCATGGAAGACATCATACATTCATACATTGAATTGAATCAATTTTTTCTACATATTATTTATTTATTTTCGTAGGAGTCCATGTAACATTTTCACTAAGACGTACTTGTTGAATGGCTGACTGGCTGGGTGAGTGAGTGAGTGTATGTATGTGTGTTTCTGTCTGTCCGTCCGTCCCACAATGTTTGAATATGTTTTGTTCGTTAATTATTCGCATATTTCAATTAACAATATTGCAATGAATTTACAATTTGTTCCTGCCACCATGTTTTTTTCTTCAATAATTTTTCAATTGAAAAAATTTTTTAATTGTTTTACAAGCATTTCTCTGCTACAATTATCAATTCAATTTTTGTATATTTTTTTGGTTTCTTTAGTTTTGAGTGTGTGGAATTTGTTTGATTTAGGAAATCCAGTTTATTGTATTATAACTGGCGTTAGTATTTTGAAAGGAGGTAGAAATTATTAACTGAAATTATCCAATATTATAATAAAATGGCATGGAGTGGGTGGTAGCAAAATTATTGATGTATATACCCAATGAGGTCAGTCTTACAGCAATTTTGGATGATATAAAAATAATTTAAATACTTTAAGAAATTCATCAAAGTAAACATGGATAATACGGAAGACTGTTCATTTTTAATTAATTTTGAACAATTATATAAGAAGTGAGATCGAAAAAACTTTTAAAACCTTAAAAAAAGGCGGCACCTACAATATCTCAGAATCCTTTCGTCCTTTATGTCCTTGAACAAATTTTTTATTCTTTTGTTTCTTCCAGAAACAAAAAAATATTTTTGAAGATTTCAGACGCTTGAGGTTTTTCCTTCGGACTGAGGAGATTAAAAACATACAAGGCTCAAAAAGTTTCTGACAAGAACTCTGCTAAAAATTTAGAGACCAATAATTGACAGAGCAGGGAAATTGAAGTCAAATTTTATAAAAAAAAAATATACCTACTGTATAATGGATGATGAAACGTATGATCTGGAAAATTTGTATCAAGAGAGGCAAATCCACAAAACTACCAAGAGCTAAGGCCAGTGGAGAGATACTGGGCTCTTGTAAAAATAGAATTGAAGAGCACAAAAAATGTGTCCAAAAGTGTGATAGATTTTAAACGGAGATGAACTACCTGTTCGAATAAAGTGACAGAAAGCTCTATAAAAACCTTGATGGAAGAGTTTCCGAAAAAATTCATCACTATTGATTAGAATTATAAAAATAATATTTTTGGTAAGTTCTAATAATAATTTCAATCAAATAAAAAGAATTTTCGATCTCACTCACTGTACTTGAATTCAAATATAACGATTTTAACGGCTGATTTAAAAGTAGCATAATGCTTTCAAATAACAGTGCTGTAATAACAAACTGTAACATATCTGTGGGCATTATTAAATAAAAACTTTCAGTTGATTTGATCGTAAGTTGGCAACGCTGTATTCGATTTCGAATATTCAGTTAAAGAACATTGTAGAAAGTACACCACAGATGGCGTATGTATTAGAAACCTCTAGACAGTTAAAGAGAAATCTAGAGTGCAGATGGCAGTGTTATAAATAGTGGCAGAGGATGCAGTCGTTAGCAGTTTATCAGAGACGCTATTTGAATAAACATCAACTGAGTGCCTTAAAGTGTGTTGTATTTTTCAAGTGAATTCGTATACATTATAAAGTGTCTGTATTTCTGAGAATTTATAAACGTGTATAAAAAAAACATTGAGTGATTATTTAATTCTGTTGTTGTACATTTTAAATAAATAAAGAGTTGTTACAATTTTCAAACTACTAAACGGCTTTTATTTGCAATCAAAAGTATCCAGTTTATTTAAAGGAAATAAACCAGCGTTTTGAAAAGGTTAAAACGTAACAATATGTTTGGATCGCAAAGTGAACATTTTTCGTCTTTAATCGAATAATGTAACACTTCAAAAATGAATGTTAAATAGACAGCCAATTTGCTGAGATGTACGTATGAAGACATCCACTCCCAGATAGTTCCGTCAGGTCATGCAGGAAGAATTCCATTTCAACCATCCAAGAGTAGGCACTTCACAGTCCCATAACAAACAAGTAAGAGAGCTATGCTCGGCTGTGCCGAATCTTATATACCCTTCACCAAATTATACTTCAAAATAAACATTTTAAATATTTTTAGGTAAACAAAATAAATTTTTTTAAAAAGTTTTTTTTTAAATTTTTTGTAAAAAAATTTTTTCGAATTGTTTTTTTTTAAATTTTAAAATTTTTTTTTGTTTTTTCTAGTTTTGTACACAGAGAAAACAGATTCGTAATGGCAACCGAATTTGTTGCCAATCGAATTATTAGGTTGCATACATAGAATTTTTCGGTTTTAGCAACTGAAAATTAATTGATAAAAAAGAATTTCAGTTGAAGCAACCAAATTTTTGTTACAAGTTCTAAAATTTTGCATCCACAACTGTAAAATTCGGTCACCAAGGCAGAATCATTCGATAGGCAACAAATTCGGTTGCCATTACGAATCTGTTTTCTCTGTGTAGTATTTATCGAAAAAAACTTTTAGTGAAAAAAAAATTCGGCTTAAATTTTTTTTCTTCCGATTTTGACCCATTGTAGGTCCAACTTACTATGGTCTAATATACTACGTTGTTGCAAAGGTCTTTGAAATATCTATCATTCGATATCCATATTGTCTAAATTAATGACTTAGTAATAAAGATATAGGTACAAAATCGAGGTTGTCCTGGTTTTTTCCTTATATCTCAGCCGTTTATATCGAGCCGGAAGAATTCCGAGGCTTCGGAAAGTTGATTTCGACAGACTGACGGACATGGCTATATATAAGGATCCAGAATATATATACTTTATAGGGTCGGAAAATTATATTGTGGAAATTACAAACGGAATGACAAACTTACCCTTCTCACGAAGGTGAAGGATATAAAAATGGAGACTTAGTCCCAACATAGTTAAATGGATGTATAATGCTATAGTACGTCCAATTCCAACTATATAAAGTCCAGAGAGATCAGCCTGCGTTGGTATAACTGGTGCACTAAGAACTAGTACTTCAGAGGCACTGGATCTTGTTCCAATAGACCTTCACATTATGGCCTCCGCTGCCTGCAGCGCAACGAGACTTCACGCAACTGAATGTTGGAGATTGAGAACAAATGGCCACGCGGGGATTCTGGGCCAACTGCATTCGTTCATATACCAACTTTCGGACTATATTTCTCCATATACAGATTTTGATAGGATGTTCAAGGTCTTAATTCCCTCCAGGAGTGAGTGGTGTAGGGGTCATCTGGTGTACGAATATGATACCAGGATATATACAGATGGTTCTAAAATGATCTTTGATGTTGGTTATGGTATTTTCTCTGACGATACCGTCTTTCAAATGAATGTAGTGTTTTTCAGGCGAACATTTTCGCAATTATGATCATAATACTCGTGGCAATATAGGTATTTTTGTAGACAGTCAGGCGGTACTTCTCTCACTGAAGGCCTGCACAACTTCATCTTCGTTAGTCTGGCATTGTAAGAATACTTTGTCAAGTCTAGATCGTCTATCTGAAATTACCCTAGTTTGGGTCTTTGCGCTCAGAGACCACTATCGCAATGAGGTAGACGAATTAGCCAGGAGGGCATCTACTTTAAATATCTCCAGTGCGCTCTCAGTAGTAATTCCACTGGGGAATATTAAAAGTATTATCTTCAGACACTTTCTTACAAAGGCTGAGAATAGCTGGCGTAACCTTGACACATCCCAGCAAAAAATATTCTGGATTTGGAAGCAATAAATATGATTACTGCTACATTAATTGTATCCTAAAATTATTGCCGTACAAAAATGATTTTGGAAGGCATACAGTAAGCTATTCGTATAGGTGGTGAAGAACTTAGAAAAAATCATCGCTTCTTGTTAGGCAATCACTGGGTCTGTAAGATTTTATTGCTTCTCAGCAGCTCTAAAATCTATGTGCACAATTATTTGCACATATTTTATTCGATGAAATCAGGTTAATTTTTAAGCTGTGAAATATGCTTATTTTGGATTCCTTGTGTAGAGCCTCTACGCGAGGAATCCCATATAAAAATCATGTAATCTTTCATGCGAAGTGGTAGCAGTATACAAGTGCTCTCTGTCTTACAAACCTGCTTCCGAGGAAGCACCATTTTTTGCTGGGATGTAGGGTGGTCAAGTTAATGTGGCCCTCTTTTAACAAAAAACTAACTATGCAGCTGATAATCCGAAATATAAGGGATATATTAAGGTTGCTGGCAGTATTAATGGGGCACTGGACGCTAGTCAAGCATTCATATCGCCTGGGACTGCTTTTTAACTACCATCTGTAAGGCTAGGGAAAAAGAGGAAACGATGTGTGAGCTTATCTGCGAATGCCCAGCCTCCTCAGATCACATTCCGTAGTCGATCACTCTGAATGTTTATCAATGTTGAGATTCATTAATATTTGGGCTGTATGGCCCTTGTTGTCGCAATTATAGAGACCATTATGTTCCCACCATTTGCACAATGAAAGCGGTATACCATCTAAGAGTGAGACTTCCATCCGAAATACAATTTCCACAGTTAATTTAGTGTATCTTTATCCAGAAGAGGCCAATTGAAGAATGTCTCGTCATCTCGTTCAAAGATGCCCGGCATTTTTTGATCAGATTAGGTGTCGTGTAGAAACCCTTAAGAGTTTACAGGGCGGCATGACAGTTAGCGTAAATCTAAATATCCACACTGGTAAAACCTCAGCGAGTTCGCGTCCCTATACACAGCTGAGATCTCAGTCTGAAGATCTTTGTG
Organism: Calliphora vicina; assembly: GCF_958450345.1. NCBI lineage: Eukaryota > Metazoa > Arthropoda > Insecta > Diptera > Calliphoridae > Calliphora > Calliphora vicina. The sequence continues at coordinate 80,395,154 of NC_088784.1, forward strand.
TATTTGGTGGCAAAATAAATTCAATCTTTTGAAGCGCTTGAAATCACTGTCAGATAGAAATGACTCCGTCGATATACCTCTGGATTACACAATGCCCAAACCACTCTTGATCCCCATTTTCTGATACAGATACCGTCATATACACATTATGGACAATAACATTAAAATGTCTGCTTACGGCTCTAAATCACATGAAAGAATTGGATGTGGGATTTACTCAGCCCAGAATATTACTACCCACTGAATGGCTAAAAACACTGTCGCGACTTGTTCAGTAACAAGTGATATCATGCAAGGTAATCATAAACTTTACTGAAGGTAATGCGGCCATTAGATGCCCGTAGGAATGTTTATAGAAGGTTCACATCAAAAACAAGTAAGATAGTATGATCCGTCAAGCCCGACCATATAATACCCTACACTAAGAAAAAGAGCAAAAACATTTTTCTTTTAAAATTTCAATAATTTATATTTTTGAGTGATTTTTGGAAGTGGGCCTTATATGGGGGCTATGACCAATTATGGACCGATCACAATGAAATTAGGTCGTGTGATTTGTGTCTATATGAAAGTCTAGTATGTTGAATTTTGTGAGTATACCAACATTTTTAAGAGATTTATGCATGTTAAAGTGATTTTCGGAAGCGGGTCTATATGGGAGCTATGACTAATTATGGACCGATCGTAACAAAATTTGGTGACATGAATTTTGTATATATAACACTTATTTGGAGCGAAATTTGTGTAGAGACATGGATAAATTAAACATTTATGACCGATAAAGTCCAATTTCGAGGGGACATTTGTATGGGGGCTAGGTGAAATAATGGACCGATCTCAGCCAGTTTCAATAGGCTTAGTCCTTGGGCCGAAAAAGTAATATGTATCAAATTTTATCGAAATATGTTCAAAATTGCGACCTGTACTCTGCGCACAAGGTTTACATGGACAGCCAGCCAGCCGACCAGAAGGACGGAGATCATTTAATCGACTCAGAAAGTGATTCTAAGTCGATCGGTATACTTTAAGGTGGGTGTTATAAACATCTGCACAAACGCATTATACCCTCCCCACTATGGTGGTGTATACAGTTCTATTTTTCACAAGAACCATGTAAACGTATGAGTATTATTGAACTAACCCTCTCGCTTTATGGAAATGCGTAGTGCAGACCATGCCCTGTAAAATAGACCTACAATTTATAATCTTAAAGATTCTAGACTACCAGATTGCCAATCATAAGTAGAACTCAAATTGGTTTTTAACCAGATTTGTGTTGGTTTTGCCTTATATGCTGGAACAGGGACCTGCTAATTTAAATTTTAAACAATGTAATGTTTAGTGGATTCACAACTTTCTCCAAAGGTAGGATTGGTACACAATTGCTAATGTTTTTCCCCTTTTTCGTAAAAATACAGCTTTATTACCCTATCATATAAGACTCATCACCGCCTACAACAAGATTTTGGACGTCAATCACTTCATCAGTATCTGCAAACAGTTTAACGGTATGTTACACTGGATTTAACTAAGTTTTGAGGCTCTGGGTATATTATATTTTCACTTAATATTTATGAAACTAACAGAAACTAATCATACTCATTCAAATTTCATACTCATTGTCCTAGATTTTTGCTTGCAACACTTTCGTAAAACATATATACTACCACTAAATTTTCTCATAAACCCACTCCCAGTAAAAACTCCTTAAAACGAAAATATATAACATTTTTCGTCATCAATAAAACACCCAAACAATCACCTTCCATATATGTATGTATCTATAGTAAATATGTACATATGTACGTGTAAGTAAGTATTTGTTTTTTACACAATCAATTTGGCCACAAATTTGTAAAACATGACTTTTTCTTGGTAATTGTTGTAAAATCATTGTTGCTGTACACTCGTATTAGTTGTACAGTTAGTGTTTTATTAAACAATTTCATTAAATACTAAATTTATTAATCGATTACAGCAACACCCCCCAATAAAGCCCACACATTTACTTTATTTAATTTTGTTTTTTAACATAAATTAAAACCAAACAGAATTGCAACAAAAACAAACCTATATAAAACGAATAAAATATTTCAAATATTAATGTTACACTCTTAGTTGTTCCCATTCATTTGTTGTAATCATGTGTATTGAAAAACATCATTCAATTGAATGAAATTGCATTTAATTAAATTAAGTAAATATTTATATATTTCAACGCATAATTACATACAAATTAGAAATGTTTTAAAATGGACAGTGGGCATGAATATCTAAAACTATAGGAAAATAGCTATCATTTATAATTTACAAAAAAACTATCTGGTTTTTGTACGGACTAATAAATATTATTCCGTCCTTTGCAGAAGGATATCTCGAAATTCATTTCTTTAATTTATTTTTTTTCATAAAAATTAGTTTATATTGTTGGGAAAAATAAGTTTTTACCTTTTAAAAAAGGTACATAACCATAAATGAACCTACGCATATTCCCAACAGTGATGGAGTGAAGGGAAACATACTTGACTTATTGTTAACCTCACACCCAGAAAACTATAATGCTGATATCCTTGCACCCATGGGAAATTCTGACCATGGCACCATTTTCAACTCATTCTCGTATTCTACCCAGAACGTTTGGTGTTTCATTACATGGACTGAATCATTCGATTAGCTACAGATTCGGTTATCACTACCAAAACAGTTTTCTCTTTGTACTGATCAACTCCGTAGGCAGGCACGTAATGACTCTACGAACATACACGGTCGCGAAAGGCTTAGCTACGAACATCGCATACGAGTTAGAATCATGGATGCCCCAAAAAAAAAACAGCAAAAGTTTCTTGTCTTTTGTCAAGAGGATTTGGAACAAATGCTTTAATTCCTAATCTTCTTACGGGTGATTGTAAACGAAGCTAAAGAAAAAGCAAACCTTTTGGCAAAAGTTTTCTCAACTAATTCATTTCTTCTCGACTGCAATCAATCGGTGCCTGTTGTTGTTGTTGTAGCAGCAGTGTTTGCTGAGTTGACAGCCCTTGGCCGAGTGAACTCGGGTCATTCCGGTGCGTAGAACCGGCTGTCGTGGGAATGTCGGTGCCTGTGATACCCACTGGTATCACAGGCACCGATTGTATTATTCCCAAAATATTCTTTAGAACTGTTAAGAAAGTTCTTTCCGGACTCAACGTGAACAAATTCCCTGGTCTGAATTGTATTTCAGCACTTATTTAAAAAAATGTTCATCATCACTTATGAACCTGGGATTTTCCCCCCAAAAAAAGGCGACCCCACCAATACGCATAATTATCGCCCAATCACAATTTGTTCGCCGCTCTTTAAGGTTATGGAGAGCATGTTAGACTATCACCATTTTAATTATTTAGAATCGAATAGACTTCTGAATGACCGACAATATGGCTTCCGTAGTAGTCGTTCAACTGGGGGCCAATAGGTCCCCAGTTGTGGTGTCAATCATGGGAGAGAGTAAGGTAGTCGCACTCGACATTTTAAAAGCATTTGACCGGGTGTGGCATGATGGACTAGTTTCGAAATTGATCTCGGTCGATGTCAGGTTGAAATTTCTCGTTTCATTTCCAGTTTCCTTCGTAGACGTACTATAAGGGTAGTAATAGGTAGGGTTTGCTCCGATAACTTCATATTGTGCCCCCAGGGCTCTGTTCTTTCTCATTCCCATTTTAAATTCTCATGAATGATTTACTCACTTCAAATCCAATTTATTCTTTCACGGATGACAGTAACATATCCAGATGGGTTGAATTGAACCAAGTTAATTTCAATACACTCAAAACTCAGTGTTGCCTATTGACACACAAAAGCTTTGAGATTTCACCACAATCCAGTCTTCGTATGGGTAACGAAACTTTTGCAGTTTCAGATAACCTTTTTATTCTAGGTACGAGATTCTAGGTCCGTTGGAATCGTCAAATTTTCAATGTGGCGAATGAAAATTTTACGTGCTTGGGTTTCTTGAGACGGTGTCGGTCATATTTCTCCCCTTCCGACCTTCTTCGTATATACACTAGCTTCATTCGTCCATAAATGGAATATAATTCGCACATATGGGCCGGAGCTGCCAGATCAAGTCTAGAGCTGCTGGACCAGGTTCAAAGAAGGGCGGTTGATGTTATAGGTGATGAAACTATTAACCGGTTTATTGATACTTTAGAACATCATCGGAATGTGGGCAGCATATCCTTATTTTTCAGATATTATCACGGATGCTGTTCAGCAGACATAACTAATCTCATACCTAATACGCGCATTTTCATTCGGAGCACACGACTATAAATTTAAGTATCAACCACACGACACATTATTAGAGAAAATTATTTTTTTGATCGAACCATACGTATGTGGAATCTACTAACTGCCAACGTCTTAACTCCGGAATATAATATTTATCAATTCAAGTCAAACGTCCACAAACACACTTTCCTCCTTCCCATAACTTTTTTTCCTAACGCCAACACAATGCACTGCATATATGGGATATCCCCTGTGTTTTCCTATAAAGTATACCCTATAAAGTATATGTATTCTGGATCCTTATAGATAACGGAGTCGATTAAGCCATGTCCGTCTGTCTGTCTATTGAAATCAACTTTCCGAAGCCCCTAAATAACTTACATAAGCGATTCATATATAAATATTTCCGGAATTCTTCAAGCTTGGCTGCTATTTAAAATTGAGAAAATCGGTCCACAAATGTCTGAGATATAATTGGGTATAAAATATTTTTTAACCCGAATTTTTTTTTTCACCAAAAGTTTTTTTTCGCTAAATAGTAAAAAAACAAAAAAATAAATAAAAAAAAAACAATTCGAAAAAAAAAAAATTTCAAAAAATTCAAAATATTTAAAAATTTAATTTTGAAGTATAATTAGGTGAAGGGTATATAACATTCGGCGCAGCCGAATATAGCTCTCTTTTTATACCCTTCACCTTCGTGAGAAGGGTATATATGTATAAGTTTGTCATTCCGTTTGTAATTTCCACAATATAATTTTCCGACCCTATAAAGTATATATATTCTGGATCCTTATAGATAGCGGAGTCGATTAAGCTGTGTCCGTCTGTCTGTCGGTCTGTCGATGATTTCAAAGGGTCTGTTGATTTCAACAGACAGATGGACAGTCTGTTGAAATCAATTTTCTGAAGACCCCAGATATCTTCGGGATCCAAATCTTCAATAAATCTGTCGGACATGCTTTCGAGAAGTTTCCTATTTAAAATTAGCAAAATCGGCGCATAAATGGCTGAGATATGGGGAAAAAACCAGGACAACGTGGATTATTGACATATATCTGGATACTAAGTCATTAATATAGACAATATGGATATCTAATGATAGATAGTTCAAAGATCTTTGCAACGACGTGTATAAAACCAACTTTTTTAAAACAAACTTAAATTTAAAAAACTTAAAAAAAAATTTTAAAATAAAAAAATTTTTTAAAAAAAATTTTTGTTTAACTAAAAATATTTGAAATTTGTATTTTGAAGTATAATTTGGTGAAGGGTATATAAGATTCGGCACAGCCGAATATAGCTCTCTAACTTGTTTTATTTAAATTTACACAACAATTTAAATAGTCACTCTCTTTTAAGACACACACTGTTAACACTGTTCAACCTAATTATCTGTATAGTATTTATATACACAGTGCCATCTTCTAGTAGTTTAATGAATTATCTAACGGCAAAATTAGAATGTTCTATTTCTAGAGCTTTTAGTAATCTTTGAAAAATATCTGCCATAACCTATCATGTCCCACTGTACCTTATAAATATGTATGTACTATTAAACTAAGTACTTTTTGCTAGTATTAGATTTTTAATTTTAGTTTCTTTCCCAATTTCATTTGATTTGCCGTTAATAACTTTCGAAAGTCATACTCGTTTAATTACAAAAAAAAATAGACTGTAAATTAAAAGTTTGTTATTTGTTAACAAAAAAAAAACTTTTATTAGTAATTAATCTTTATTTCATTTGAGTTTTTTTTCTCTGTTCCCCTGTTCAAACTTTAACTTTTGGCGATGTTGAATAATTTCTTTCGTTACAAGTAACAATGAACTTAACTTTTTGCCAACAATTAGGGGAAATAAATAAAATAAACATTAAGAAATTTTAACAAAAAATAAAAATAAATACTTAAAATATCTTTAATTAAATGTAAAGAGAAATGATTTAGCTTTACATAATATTTAGTTCATATTTCTCTGACAAAAACTTTAAGCAAATCTTAAATCTATTGCAACTCCTTTCATTTGCCAAGGAAATTTAAACTAATTGTGTAATTATAACAATTAAATTGTCACATGATTTATAACTATAGAACCAAATCATTTTGAGTGACTGGCTCGAGCTCTTGTTGTCTAGATGGCTGGCTGGCTGGTTGGCCACATAGTTGTCAGTCTAACTTGACGGGCTGACCACTCGTAAAACATTATTTTATTCAATCGTTCATGTATGAATGTCGGTTTATGTGTTTGTGGACTTACTAGCTGAAATGATTTACACACCATATATTTTTGCTTTATGTTCAAACATCTTGGACAACATATACCGACTACAAAATAGATCTATAATAGGCTCAACAAACATTTCAACACTTTTAAAGTTTTTTTTGTATTTTTATTTTACTTTTTTTTGTTGTTTCTGTTTTGCTCGTTCCAAAACTCCCCATTAAAACATTTATTAAAAATATTTAGATACATACATGCGTACGAACATGCAAGTACGTGCAAAGATTGACTTACTATATTTATGAACACAAATAACTGTTAAATCTTATCCGTATCTCCTTCAAACTATATGTCAGTCAGTCAGACAATCTGTAGCAAACATATGGAAAGTATTAGGGGTATTAAATAGGTTTTTGGTATGAAGTATAACTAAGTAAATGAATGATTCCTTTTTGTATGAAACTTTGAATCATTATGGCAATGAATTGAGATTTTTTGAATGCTTTCATTTGTCCAAAATATAAATTGAATTAAAATTTGAATAAATTCATCATGAATTAAAATTTTAATAAACTCATCTTGAATTAAACATTCTTCAATGCATTCGATTCATCAAAAAAAGAATTGAATTCAAATTTGAATGAATTCATGAAGAAGAAACAAAAAGAACAATTTTAATCTGCGTACAGAGGAAAAATTGATTACGGATATGAATTCACTGTAGAATATCCTTTAAATTGCTAACCTATTCCCCTGATAAAACCTAGTATGTTAATCAATTTACAGCCAGCAACACTCCCAAGTTCATCTAGAAATCTGTTACCTAGCCATTTAAATCTATGAGTCTGTAGTCTCGGGCAATAGCACATAATGTACTCTCCTGTCTCCATATCCTCTACATCCCCACACACCCTACAAATATCCTTTGAAATATAGTCCTCAATTGAGCAGTGACCGGTTATCATTCCTACTAGAATTCGGAGACTACATCTATCCAAACCAGTTAGTGTTTTGGTTGTCTTTGTATCCAGTTTTGGCCAAAAGGCCTTGGACATTAGACAATCCGTGCAACTATTCCCGGATCGGTTGGTGGAATCACGGATTCTTTCAAATATTAGCCTGTACTACTGACAAATCGGAGGTTTTACCCCCAGTTCCCTAGTACCCTGGTCCACATCTGAACAATGTATGGCCAGTTCATCTGCTACCTCATTTCCCTGTATGTTACAGTGCCCTGGTACACAACACAATCTGATTGAGTAGTCCTCCACTAAGCCAGAATATATTAAGTGACATTTCAAAGCATTAAGTGCCGCCTGACTGTCAACATAAATAGCCACTACAGATTCCTCACTGACGTTTGCTTTTATCAACTCTTTGGCTTCCCAGATCGCGAAGATCTCTGCCTGGAAGACGCTGTACTCGTCAGAGAGTCTATATAAAACCCGGCTACTGTTCCAGAGTCCATCTTGGATCCATCAGTAACAACTGCACTCCCATCGAATAGTGGATCGGATCCAACCCATTCATCCCTACTGGAGAACCAACATTAATCTTTCTTTTAAAAAAAATGTTCTTGAAGAATTATCAGTTTCTAAATCTACCATCTAATACTATTTATATCCAAATTCAGTAGTATTGTGGAACCTGTCATGTTCAAACAAAGCTTCAAAGCCCTTGATTCTTTACATCCTCATTTGTCGATCCAGTATTGGTAAGTGTTGTACAGAATGTTTTCCAATATCAATCAATTCATCTCTCACCAGCGCCGTTAGCTCGTCCATTAGCTAACCTTTTAAGCACTTCATACAGTGTCGGCGTATTTCCTGTATATTGGAATGTTGCTAATGTCACTCCAATTCCTAAAAAGGGAGAATTTGTTTTGCATTTTCCAAAGTAATGGAGAGTATGGTAAATATTTGGAGTCTAACAATTTATTGCTTTCGTAGAGGACGCTCTACTGGAGACTTGCTGGTCTTCCTGTCGGAAAAATGTTGTCGTTTTAGCGAAAGTAAAGTGATGAATCTAGATATTTCCAAGGCGTTCGATAAAGTTTGGCATGGTGCACTTTTATTAAAACTTATTGATTTTGGTGTCCGTATTAACCATTTGTTATAGATGGGATTTCATTAAACGATTTCAAGATCAATTCAGGGGTACCGCAAGGCTCCGTTCTTTCTCCTACTCTATTCCTTATTTTTCTCAAAGTCAAACTTCCAACCCTACATGTATTCTTATTCAGTTACAGACCAAGCCTGTCGGAGATTGGGGCAATGAGGCAAAACATTAATTATTCCCTTAATATGGACCTTCTGACAATCTCTGAATGGGGTCGTGTGAATAGGGTCGCTCGGAAACGCTTGCAAGACTCAGTATTGATGTTGACACAAAAAGAACAAGGAACAATGTCACTCCATCTGTATTTTTTGATGGTGTAAATATTGTGGAATTAGACGCTAATGTTCTGGGCATGAGAATACAATGTAATATCCGCTGTTCTAAACACATTTCTCAAGTGTCGATAGAAGCATTTAAGTGTCTCAGTTTTCTGAAACGGTGTAGGAATTGCTTCACTTAAACTGATCTCCTCACTGTTTACACTACCTATATCCGACCGATAATGGAATACAACTTCCATAAGTCAAAGTCTATTTTGGAGCTTCTCGCTCGCGTACAGGAGAGGGCGAATGTGATTATTGGTGACAGTAATGTATCCAACTCTATTGATTCGCTGGAGCACGGACGAAATGCGAAATGGATCTGTGTACCAAGTTCTAACAGATTTGGATCGGTTTAGGCCGATGCCATACATAAGTCAAAGTCTATTTTGAAGCTTCTTGCTCGCGTACAGGAGAGGGCGAAGGTGATTATTGGTGACAGTAAGGTATCCAACTCTATTGATTCGCTGGAGTACGGACGAAATGCGAAACTATGGAATGTGTTGTGATACCGGGAGATTTTTACATCAAGAACTCATCCATTTGTGGTCGATTGGCCAGTGGACCGCACAACAAACTTCAGAGTAGATTCGTTCTTTAACCATACTGTCCGTATGTTGAAGTATTTCCTGTCATTTTCAATGTAGGAAAGTTCAAATCGAATGACCACAAACACTACTCCATCTTTCCTCCCTCCCATAACCTATTTTCCTAGTTCCAACACAATGTTTTGCATGTGTCATCCCCATGAAAAAAATTCCGTATAACCATAGTGTAGTTTCTCGAAACTCTTCCGGCATTCCTATCTGAGAATTCAGTTGAAGATGCAAGATCATCTTATAAGTTACTCGATGAGCTCGTTTTCCTTGGGCTCAGCTAAGAAGATTCGTAGAGTTTGAGTAAGCTTCTTGTCGCCATTCCCACTACATACATCTCAATGATTAATAGATGTAGAAAGATATCCATGGCCGCATGTGGGCTGTTTCTTATAGCTCCGATAATGTTAAGTGTAGAATATCTCTGAGCTTTGACCACTGTCTTCCTATTACATTAATTTTCTTGGTTTCCAGTTCTTTGGTTTTGTCAACGAAGAGATTTTACATACTAAGTGTCATGTGCAGTCGAGCGGACTGACGCATGATCGTATTAGTCATGGCACCATCCCAAAAAAGATAGGCAGGCCAATAATAGGGCGGGAAACAGACAACATAATACCTACACCGAATTTTGACAGAACATTTAAGATCAGAATATCGACAAGGGATGATTGGGCCGCGAACTCTGTCCTAAGGAATGACGTGATCTCAATCTACACTGATGGTTCAAAGACAGAAAGAGGCACGGGCTCGGGAATCTTCCCAGATGAGCTGGACCTTTTGATGTCTATACGATTACCCGATACCTGCACGGTTTTCCAGGCAGAGTTTTATGCCATCGATACAGCCGCGAGAAGAATCCGGGAACTGAATCTCGAAAATTCAACTATACATATCTACTTGGACAGCCTTGCATCAATCAAGGCTCTTAACTCCATCGTGATCAGGTCGAAATGTCTTCTCAATTGTATCAAATCACTGGCACAACTGACACAACATCACGTCGAGTTGATTTAGGTTCCAGGACACGAGGGCATCCGGGGAAATGAAATATCTGATGAGTGCGCAACCAACGGTTCGTCCCTGGACGTATCTCTATCGCAAAGGGATATTCACACTCCCCTGGTGACAGTATCGAAATTGATAGATGAATGGGCTTTGAGTGAGAAGGAACTCAGGTGGTCAAATATCATCACTTGTATAATATCCAGAATGCTCCGGCCCAATCTGACAGAGGATAGAACTAGGACTCTTTTGTCTCTTAGCAGGAATTCGATTAGACTTCTTACGGGTATAATTACTGGGCACTGTTTGATTAGACATATGTCGGAACGTATGGGCTACCCACGTTATAGCTATTGTAGAAGTTGTTTAAATGAAGAGGAGGAGGAATCGGTACAGCACCTTCTATGAGAATGCCCAGCCTTACAAGAGCATAGACTACTACATCTTGGTAGAGCTCTTTTCCATGATATGGACTGTCTCAGAGATGTGTCAGTAGTAAATATGATCAGATTTATTAGAAGTACCGGTTGGTTCCCACGGGGACCACAGGAATCACATAGTCAACGAAATTAGGGAGGGAAACTATTCTCACTTTATGTACGAAATTTCAGCATAAGGGAATAGTATTTCTAAGGGTACCACAATGAGCCACACAGCCTCCGAGTGAACTCGCTAAATTGCGAGCAACCCACGTAACCTAACCTAACCTAAGTGTTATGTGCATGATATCACTGATAGTGGGAAGAATATTTCTCAAAATCAATATCACTATATCATTGTCTAATGCAACTATTTTTCAGCTTGGTCATCATTATTATCCAGTCTACCAATTATTCTTGGACTCCAGAGAGTATCCCTAATCACCTCAAAACCAAGAAGGTCACCTACGGATATTCCATATACTGTAAACATCAATTCCAATCTAAACAGATTTACCATTAAGGTAGTCATGTTGAGCTATACGTATGACACTCTCAAATATGGGACAGAAGAAAATACGACAGACTGATGGTCTAAAATCATTTGGTTTCGATTGGCTTGCTTTATCAGCCATGGCTATAAATATGATCAAAACTTCTTTCCATGTCGGAGGATGGACCGAGATATTGCTCAGCGGAGCCGGAATGGCTCAAAGGTTTTACCGTTCATGACTTTTATAGATATTACAAAACGGCTTAGAACTGTATTGAGTATATTACTCTCGATTCTGTATCTACAACCAGAAAGGTGTGCCTCCATAAGCCAGAATCTTCAGTTGAGAAAAAATTTGTTCTTTTTACGTTGGAATTGAGGGATATATGTATATGGTCGACGTCTCGAGATTTAATTATCGGATTCTTCTTGCGACTGTATGTACTTTTTGTAGAATGGTGATGTAACTAATGCAGTCATAATTGAGTAGTTTTCGTATTAATATGCTTTCACAATCCAGGAAGCAATTCTAAGAGGAGTTTTTGGAGCAGTGTAGTTTTTCAAAAGCATGAGACATGATCCTACTCTATTGAAATTATTGTTTCTCATTTTTCTCTCGGCCTCCGGTAGCTATCACTGCCAACCACTATTGTATGTCCCGGCTAGTCTTCAATAACAAATGATATTAATATTTCTGTAATTGGAGTCCTAGAAACTTTGCTAATTTTGTAGTTTGAAAAAAAGTAAAAACTGTATTCTATTAAATTGTTGAGGCCAATATCATTTCCAACCACCCAATCCAAAAAAAAAAATACTCATACTTCTATGCCACCATTTATTTGTACTACACAATTTCTGTGAGTTGTCTGTCTTTCTATGGTCTACTGTTATAGTTTGACTTCATTTTATTTTTTTTGTGTTTTTTCAGTTTCGCTATCAACATTTATCTCAACATTTTGATCTTGTCAGCAAAAAGGCTTTACTAATCCATCATGTGTTTTTTCCAAATTCACTTTTTTTTCTGCCTGTATTTCTCTCCTTCTTAACAACAACTACAACAGAAGAAATAAATAATTTTTTTTGTTGTCTTATATTTTATTTATTTGGTTTAGTTGTTTGGAAATTGTTTCCATGTGCGTTTAAAAATCTAAATTATCATAATTTTTATATATACAGATTTGTTGTTTTTGTTTTTTTGCTGCCACAAAGTTGCAGTTGTAAGTTTACGACAGATATAAGTATTTCGTCATGTGGACATTCTCTTGTTGGGGAAAAAAAAGCGAAATACATACTTTGATTCTGTATTAAATTGCAAATTAAAGCGTCATTTATGGTGGACGGAATAAAATTTTTTGAAAACTGTGAACAAATTATGATTGATCAGATTTACGGAGTAGCAATCATCATTACATACAATCATCTGTTCAGTTGGTTGCTTGGTGGAGCGATCGATCGTCCAGTCTGGAATCTATTGAATTACCAGCCATCAATTATTACAATTGAGTTGCTGTTCAATAGACAAACTAGATGGAGAGAGCGAGATAAGAAAATTTAAGTATTATCTGCTGCCAGTGCCTTGTGAGGGAAAATAGTCACGTATTTTAGATTATTTATTCAAAAGGTTATTAATTAAATTACAAGTGAAATAAATTATTAGTTAAATATATGTTGGTATATTTAAAATATTTGAATTATTTGCTTGAGATGCTGAAACATTTTCAGCACAGAATCATTATCGCAGGAAATCATTCTCAATGTATGGGTGTATAACTTAATAATGCAGGATTTTTTTAAATTTTTAGCTTTTATTTTGAAACATTTCTACAATATAAGTTTATTCAAAGTATTGGTCATTATTAGCTATGACCTTTTTCCATCTTTTTGGCAACATATGGATTCCGAGCCAAAAGAACTGATCATCTTTTGAGGCCAAGAATCCAATATTCAAGCCAATTTCGGATAATGTAATCTGAAGTGAAGCGTATCCCAGAGAGAGCGTTCTGCATCGATGGCAACAAATAGTAGTCGGGCGGGGCAAGGTCTGGACTATAAGGCGGATGAGGCCTTCTCAACCACTTCATTCTGATCATCTTTTGAGGCCAAGAATCGGTTATTCAAGCCAATTTCGGATAATGTGATCTGAAGTGAAGCGTATCCCCGAGAGAGTGTTCTGCATCGATGACAACAAATAGTAGTCGGGCGGGGTAAGTACTGGACTATAAGTCGGATAAAGCCTTCATTCTAAATACTTTTTAACAGTTATTGCAACATGTAGCCTAGTATTGTCATGATGGAATATTACAGTTTAACGTCTGGCAGCATATTCTGGCCGTTTTTGGGCCACTTTAAACGAATCAGTTGCGTTCGGTACAGGTTCCCTGTGATGTTCTGATTAGATTTCATCAGCTCAAAAGAGATAGGACCCTTTTGCTCTCAGAAAATACAGAGCATTACCTTAGCGCCATGGATATTTGCCTTTGGTGTCGATTCGTCTGGTTTCATATACGATCTCTTATGCTTCTGGTTATCGTAATGAGTCCATTTTTTATCGCAAGTAATGATTCTATGATTTTTTCTTGTAGCGTTTAAGCATCAAATCGTCTTTCAAGGTCTGTCAGCTTCAAAACGAAACGCTTGAGTAGGTCTAAATGATTTTGTAAGCTCTTGTTGAGTTTGACAACAATCTTCATGGAGTAATTCCTACAATTCTTGGTCTTCAAATTTTTTTGGCTGACCTAGGCGATCTCCGTGTCAAAATCACCACTTCTGAACCGAACAAAGTATCACTCGCACGTTGAAACCGCTGGAAAACATTCACCATAAGCTTCGGTGTGCTTATCTCATAATAGATAAGATCCTATAAATACAGAGCATTTTTAGTCGATTCTGCTGGTTGACCGGGTTTCATATACGATCTCTTATGCTTCGGGTTATCGTAATGTGTTAATTTTTCATCGCAAGTAATGATTCGGTGCAAAAATTATTTTCTTTTATAGCGTTTAATCATCATTTCGGACATGCAAAATCGTCTTTCAAGCTTCGTATGGTACCCAATTTCCAATTTCAGCTGTTGGGTAAATCCCGCTGCTTGCAAATTTGCTGCTTGAGTAGCTTCCAAACTCTTGTTTAGTTCCACAACAATCTTCATGGAGTAATGCCTCCAATTCTTGGTCTTCAAAGTTTCTTGGCTGGCCTGGGCGATTTTTATCATCCGTGTCAAAATTACCACTTCTGAACCGAACAAACCATCTCTCGCACGTTGAAACGTATGAAACACATTCACCATAAGCTAAGGTGAGCTGTCAGTGAGCTATCAGTGAGCTTCAAAGGAACTTTTTTCAAATTAAAGAAGGAAATCAAAACTTTCCGCATTTGACGGTTGGTCTTTCAAGGTCTCTCAGCTTCAATACGTATGGCACCCAATTTCCCTGCTTTTGGATGAACCCTGCTGCTCGCAAACATTTTAAAATTGCTGCTTGAGTAGCTGCCAATGATTTTCCAAGCTCTTGTTGAGTTCGACAACAATCTTCATGGAGTAATGCCTCTAATTCTTGGTCTTCAAACTATTTTGGCTGACCTTGGCGATCTTTGTCTTCCATGTCAAAATCACCAGTTCTGAACCGCACAAAACATCTCTCGCACATTGAAACCGATGAACACATTCTCCATAAGCTCAGGTGAGCTGTTGGTGAGCTTCAGAGACACGTTTCTTCAATTTAATGAAGTAAAGCAAAACTTCCCGCATATGACGGTTGTTACAAAATTCGACATTTTCAAAGCAAAAAAAACTACAGCTCCGAAACCTCACTATGTGTTTGCCAACTGTCATTGACAGGTCAAATATAATATCAGTAGGAGTTTAGGTCAGGTTTGCAGGCAGCCGCAAAGTTTAAAAAAAAAGCAAACACAAACTGTGAAGCGTTTTGCTTGTCTGTAGACGCACAGAGTCTCTGGCGGGAATCGAACCCGCAACCCTCAGATGAATAGTTCAGCACACTATCGATTGGTCTATCGGGACACCTAAAGTGAATGTGAAGACAGAAAAGGAGAGCAGCTCACGAGGGTCCCGGCAATAGGTCCCTTTGTGTTACCTGAAAGTAGAGGGACAGATCGAAATGAAAAGAGACGTGATAAAAAGATTGAAAAGTGAAGAGGATCCGAAAAAAGAGAGGAGATTAAGACTAAGAGATTGAATATACCCTGAAAAATACTATTACTTTTAGTTGTTGTAGCAGCGTGAACAATTTTACAATATTTAATCTGGGGGTTCTGCAAGATCAAGTCCAATAAATTGTGCTACTTCTGCTGGGTGAGTCCATAAATCCACTGGATGTAGTGAAGTAGGGCTGGCTGGACAGTTGAAAATGTGGAGGGTTTCATGGGGACCCTGACCACATGCTGGGCTTAAGTTGAGGACGGCACGGTCTATGCGGTCTACAACTATTACTTGAAGTCTTTATTGGTTTATCAACACCTTATCAAACAAACCTCGTAAGCAGGCTTTTCTTCCAAACAATTAACATACTTACAGCTAATATACAACTCCATTATTTGTACAAAGTAGTAGTAGTAGTTGTTTCCCAAGACAAGCTAATTTCGGGTTTTAATGTTTATAGTTCTCCCAGATTTATGCATCTAGACATAAATATATCTTTCCATCAACTCCCACGCATTTCAAGCGACTACAAACAAATATATGTATTTGAATACAATCTAAGATCCTATTGCAATTTACACATTTCTTGCAAAATGCCTTTAGGGTTTACTTCAACAAAAATATAAACAAATTGAAAGCAACATAAGAGTATGTGAGAGTATAAATCTATAAATTGACAGCAAATTTTAAAAGCAAAAAATTCATGTGATTTAAAAAAAAAAAAAAAGTTATAAACAAAATTTTATTAATGATCTATAAATGAAACGAATCAATGAATGGAAGTTTGAATGTTGCAGTTATATTGAGGAAGCTAAAAAAAAATAAGTTGAATACCCAACCACACCATTTTCAATCAAATTGAAACATTAACCACATGTCCGTTCGTCTGTCCATCTCATAGGCTTTTTTCCTATAAAATGTTAAACATTTATTTAAAAGAAACAAAATTGCAATGTTAAAAACAATTATAAATAAAAAATACAATTCAATTATTAAATAAAATAAATTGAATTGCGAATGTTTTTCTATTTAGATTCAGCCAGTCTTGGCTAAATGCAGGAATCGAGTAAAAACTCACCTGGCAACAAATCTAATTTAATGAAAAGTCTGATTTACAAAATATTTACGTTTGAATAAGAAACAATAGTGAACGATTAGTTTTTATTTATTTCTCTCTTTCTTATTTACAAATATACAAACATTTTGTGCAACTTTTTAGTTTCTAGCCGTAAATGTATATTCGTGATATAAAGGAGTGAAATCGTGTTTGAGATCCTCTATGGAACTGATTATTTACATCCAACATTTCGTTTGACGTTTCGAGATTTGAGGCAAACAACATATTTTTAAAAACTCACATCTAATTTCATTGAGTCAATTTACTCTTTCAAATATTTGCTAAACAAATGAACCATTATTAATAGCTTAGTATGAATATAATAATAGTAATAATAAACAAAAAAAATAAATATAACTAAAAAGGCAAGCAAATACTTTCCTTATAAAAAATATATTATACCCTACACCACCATTTGATTCCATATAACATTATCTGTCCGTCTGTCTGTCTCAATTTATCAACCTTATTGCTTTAAATTGGTATCAGACGAAAAATCATACACAAAATCGATCCATTACTAATCAAATATACATATGGTCTATTCACAAGGTCTCCTATCATGTCATATTGTCATAATGTCATAATATTTCACGACTCGGCGGCTCGGCTCTTAGGCGTTAGGCGCAGGTCTCTGCTGGTTGCTTACGATGATAACACAATAAACATAGCATACAGAGTAGTATTATTTTAGGATATTTTTAAACCATTGTGAAATATTAGGACATTATGACAATACGACATGATAGGAGACCTTGTGAATTGACCAGTTGTTTCTTTCTAAAATCCTTTTTAATAATATTGTTACGAAATTGTACTTGAATTCAAATATAACGATTTTAAGGGCTGATTTAAAAGTAGCATAATGCTTTCAAATAACAGTGCTGTAATAGCAAACTGTAATATATCTGTGGGCATTATTAAATAAAAGATTTCAGTTGATTTGATCGTAAGTTGGCAACGCTGTATTCGAATTCGAATATTCAGTTAAAGAACATTGTAGAAAGTACACCACAGATGGCGTATGTATTACTAAGATCTTGAATATTCGAATTTTGACAGTTAAAGAACAATCTAGAGTGCAGATGGCAGTATTATAAATAGTGGCAGAGGTTGCAGTCGTGAGTGAGTTTATCAGAGACGCTTTTAGAATAAACTTCAACTGAGTGCCTTAAAGTGTGTTGTGTTTTTCAAGTAAATTCGTGTACATTATAAATTGTGTCTGTATTTCTGCGAATTTACAAACGTGTATAAAAAACATTGAGTGACTATTTAATTCTGTTGTTGTACATTTGAATAAATAAAGAGTTGTTACCATTTTCAAACTACTAAACGGCTTTTATTTGCAATCAAAAATATCCGGTTTATTTAAAGGAAATAAACCAGCGTTTTGAAAAGGTTAAAACGTAACAATATGTAATATGTAGGGGGTGGATTTATAAGCAAATGCTTGTTTTTGTGGAACGTCCAAATATAATGACGATTAACTAATTATACTCCCGAATCACACATTTTTCTATAAAATGGGATCGATTTGTTATGGCATATTTTTGCATATTTTATTAATAATTCATATTTGTATGCATATAATCCCAATATTTTATAAACATATTATTTTTTGTCATCGATCTACAATACAATTGTTATTGAAATACTCGTAGCAACCATTTCTCTGTGTTGTGTAATTTTTAACTTGTAGCTCCTATAGGGCATCTTATAGTCGCTGATACTGTAACAAAAATGCACACTAGTTTATTTTATTTTCTTTAAATGAGCCGTAAACAAACAAAAAAACTGCATAAAAACCAAACAATTACGAGGAGTAAATAAACCAACATGATCCGTATTTATGTAATAATGATCACTCTCTACTATTTAGTATGAGTGGTCGCCACTACGATCTGTAAGTATATGGTCAATGGACTGAATGACCGAATACAAATCTATGGCAAATGTGAAATAAATACAAATAAAAATAAAAATTTATAAAAATAAAATAAAACTCAACTTAACTTAATCGAAAGCAATACTCCTCGTTTAAGAAGCAAAAAACCATTAACTGAAAGTTTATGTTTAGACCAACTGACCAATTTACAAAAAATGTATACATAAAAATACACTTAAATACATATATTAGTTACAACCCTGCAGTACTGGCAACATTTCCCTCAAGTAGTCCGAGATTGACTACTGACTTCTTAGTAGTCAATCCAATCCGATAATATACGTACAAGCTACAAATTGACAATGCAATAGCCAGTTCTTAGTACAGACGCGGATCCAGGGGGATGAAAAAAAGAAAATTTCCCTACATAAAACCGAAAAATTTTAATATAAACAAGTAAGAGAGCTATATTCGGCTGTGCCGAATCTTATACCAAAATCTTATCACCAAATTATACTTCAAAATAAAAATTTTAAATATTTTTAGGTAAACAAAATTTATTTTTTTCGAATTGTTTGTTTAATTTCTCTTTTTTTTTAAATTAATTTGTTTTTTTGGTTTTTTAAATTTTTTTTAATATTTAGCGAAAAAAAACTTTTGTTGAAAAAAACTCGGGTTAAAAATATATTTTCCGATTTTGACCCATTGTAGGTCCAACTTAATATGGTCTTATATACGTTGTTGCAAAGGTCTTTGAAATATCTATCATTAGATATCCATATTGTCTATATTAATGACTTAGTAATCCAGATATAGGTAAAAAATCGAGGTTGTCCTGGTTTTTTCCTTATATCTCAGCCATTTGTGGACCGATTTTCTCGATTTTAAATAGCAACCGAGCCGGAAGAATTCCGGAGATATTGATGTATGTATCGTGTATGTAAGTTATTTGGGGGCTTCGGAACAGACAGACATGGCTTAATCGACTCAGCTATCTATAAGGATCCAGAATATATATACTTTATAGGGTCGGAAAATTATATTGTGGAAATTACAAACGGAATGACAAACTTATATATACCCTTCTCACGAAGGTTTTTGGAAAAAAAATTATTTTATTTTTCAACATAGTCTCTTTTTAGCTCTTCTACACTCTGTCCAACGTTTCTCAAATATTTTTATCCCTTCCAAAAAATAAGATTTGTCGAGGTCATCAAAAATAGGTATTTGTTGTGAGATGATTTCATTGTTGGAATCAAATCTCTTTCCGCCGTTTGTTTGGAAACTAGAAATTAAACCAACTAATTTCCTAAATCCGGAGAATATGGTGGAAGAGGGAGCATTATTCATGGATTTTTTCCATGGTTACTGCACATGTGTGCACCCGATTGTGATCAAATGCAGCAGCCATCAAGCTTTCTTGTGCCCAAGTGATCATTCAAAATCGAAACCACTGAGCCATGTGAGATGCCTATGGCTTCCACAATCTCTTGCAATTTCAATCTCTGATCGGCCAACAGCCTATCGTGATTTTTTTCAATTGTTTCGGGTGTAGAGACCTCAAGTGGACGTCCAGAATATTCGGCATCTTCCGTGCTTGTACGGCTACAACGAAATTCAGTAAACCACTTTTTTACCATTGAAATTGATGGTGAAGAATCCCTATAGAAATTATTAAGCTTAGACTTTATTTGAGTAATGGTTTTTTCCGTAAAAAATAATGCTTAATGAGCAGACGAAGTTCACGGGGTAGTCTGCTATCAATGGCTGTCAAATGCAAACGCAAACATTATAGAAACCCTTTAATTTCGATTTGCCCTTGTGATACTTCAAAGACTATAGCTCCGCCTGACTTCATTTTTACATAAATAGTTACCGCGTGTGACATTAACCATTCCTAGGCTTTTTTTTGGCAATTTCTCTGTAAAATGATACATTAGTCGGTGGTCAAGTGAGTACGTGGACTCGGACATATTACGGGTAACTGCGTTGCTGATGATTTGATGCAAGCTACAAATTAGTAACTTCTACTATGAGCTCACTCAAATTAGATGGGATTGTGAACCCAAATGTAGTATAACCAGGATATGGCCCCGACTAAACCGAGGATGGACAACATATCTTCTTGGCTTGACATGCTCGCAATTTAGTGATGTAGTGGCGGTTATTGCCGGTCACTACACTTTTGGCAACATTGCGATAAGACTTGGCATGCCCTACAACGACTTCTGTAGAAGTTGTCAAAATGAAGAGAAGACAATTTTTCATCTTCGTTGTCATTGTCCGGCATTAGGAGATCTACGCATAATGTTTCTGGGACATCGTTTATTAAATAGTCTTTCTGAGCTCTCGGACATGAGGTTAGAGTGCATTAATGTCTTTGTCAGGAATAGTAATTGGCTAATAAGGTCAGACACGGATACCTAATAACTGCCAATTGACTGGTGCTTAATAATAATCTCCTCTCTTTTTCGGAACTTCTTCATCCACGCTTTTCAAACTCTTCATCACATCTGACTGTCTCCTTTTCTTTTCATTTCTATCTGTCCCATTTTTCTTTCTGCCTGGACGCACGTGAGCTGCTCTGCTTTCCTGTCTCCACTTCGCGGCTGCCTGGAAACCTAACTAACCTATATTAGTTGGAATGTATATATGATATCCGAGTGTCTTCTTTATTGTATAGACTTCAGTATCCCTGACAGTCTTTATCCATCCGTGAGCTGCACACCATTTTTGCAATCTCTCGGATCCTTACTACAAGCCTATCTGCTTTCCCAATAAGGGTGTCGTACCAAAGTTAATTTTAGACATCTGGAAATCTACTCTACCACCGTCCAGCATTCAGTGACTTGAAATTTGTTGGACATTGGATGCAGCTTGATACGACTTATCTTCCCGGAAGTCTGAGTTCCAATCCCAGATTCAGCTCGGCCGAGTATATCCAACTCATCCTTGTGAATTTGAACAGTCGGCATGGCCTCTATACATAATAAAATAATACAATGTCAATTGTCTTTACAATAGAATACCAATAGTTTAGAGAAAAGTCCATTGCCACTGTCACAACTGCTGGGTATATTCATTTAATAGTTGTGATTTTATTTGTGTTTTACAATTACTTTTTTCGCGATAAAATTTCCTCTCTGTCCAAATAAATTTCAAAGATTTTAAGACAATGTTGTCAAAATTATAATTTTTAGAAGAAAAATTAAAGGAAATTAAATAATATAAACGTTTATTATGCCCATAAGTCCAAGCTGATAATATTCCCTATGGGATAGTTATGCTATTATGCCAACTGGGTAATTTAATAAAAAGTGTTATTTTTGATAATTTTCAAAGTAATTTTAACATATCATTTGATAGTTATATCCTACACCACCCTAGTGGGGAGGGTATATTGCGGTAGTGCTGATTTTTGCAACACCCATCAATATTAGTCTAACAGCCTTAAAGTATACCTATCGAATCAGAAACACTTTCTGAGGATCGCATCTTGAGGATCAATTCATAACCTAACCTAATTTCATGGCGATCCTTTCATAATTTTTCATAGCTCCCATATAAGGCCCACTTTCGACAATAACTCATGCAAACAAAATTATTGTAATTTTAAATGAAAAATTATATTTGCATATCCTCAGTGTAGGGTATTAGGTTAGGGCTTGAAATGGACATTCTAAATCGAGACCTAAAAACTATTATTTACTAATACAAATTACTGAAACACTCTTTAAAAAATATCCAAATATTAAAATTATCTAGATTTAAAACAAATTTTATTTCCAATTTACTTTTATTTATAGTTTCTTTTTCAGTTATCGCGTTTGAAATAATTTATAATTCAAATTTAAAACAATTGTCTAAAGAATGATTATAAAAAAATGCATAATTTAACCACTTATAGTTAGAAATACATTAATAAGCTGGAATTACATTTAGTTTTGCACCAAATAAAAATGACAACTTAAATATTCAAAATAAAATCAAAATTATGTTCATATAAGTAGTTTATTCAGATAATTTCGTTATATGCTTTAGGGAGCGATTATAACAATATTTATTGATTACTTTGCTAAAACAGATGGATCACAAGTGTAAAAAAAAACTATACAATTCAACCAAAAATCCAAATGTAAAAAGAATGACTTATATTTTCAAACATGAACGCGGCTATAAGTCGGTAAATAGTGGTCCAAATGAGAAAAGTACAATAATCTATTATCACTTATATTTGCAAGCAAAAATCAATTTTTTGTATGAAAATTAAGTAGCTTAATAATGATCTAAATGGAAAAAGGACTAGTTTGTTAATATATAGAATTAAAAAAGTACTATTATAATAAATACAGAATTAAAAAGTACTATTAGAATAAAGAAACAATTTCCCTAATTCTCTTTTGTAAGTGTATTTCATGTAAAAAGTGCCATTTAGACTAAGCTAGCTTTCACTTCAAAATAACAACCTGTTAGTAAACTTTTGTATGACTGCAATGTCAAAATTGGCTTAATCTATCTTCTTCTTCTTCTATCTATATAAATAAAAATCAAATGTCGTTCGTTGGTAATTGCATCAGTTGAGAACGGCCGGACCGATTTAGACAATTCTTTTTTTAAAATGTTGGTCATAGTCCAACTTATGTTTTTACGGAATGAAAAATTGACCATGCCCACTTTTGATTTATCTAAAATCGGAAAAAGGCTGCACCAATTTGCAAATTTGTTATTAAATGTTCGTAGTAAATTTTAACACGCCCACTTTTTTTCATTGTATCTAAAATCGCAGAACGCCTGGTCCGATTTGGAAGGAGAATGTATTGCAATGAGTTGATCGACCGCCATCTGCATCGTCAAAGAAATTTCAACGGCGGAAACAAGGAAATCCAGTTCCCGGTGTGTTTCTATTTGCGTTTGCAAAGTTCACCGAATAAAAATCCGAACTCATCCGAAAGGTGTTTACAAACATTGCACAAAATTACAATAACCACGATTGGTTGAGCAAACGTGCTATATTGGCTGAATTTTGAATTTTAAGATTCAAATTGAAATTGCTATCGAATTGATGACGTACAAATCGGTGGGTTCCGTTACTTCCCAAGATGATGTCGTCATCTTGCCGGATTACCGCCTCACAACCTCTGATGAATAAACTCATTGTAGCAACAATACTTAATGGAAAGTACAAAGGAGATGCCGTTTTTGACATGCCATTCGATTTTAAACGCTTGCAGCTTCCGTTACGGCTTGCATTCGCAATGACAATTAACAATTGTATGTCGCCTGTTCCCGAGTCCGAATACCATCAGCATTATTTGTTTACGCGCCAGAGAATTGCAATGAACGAAATGATGATATCACAGCAAACCTATCCAAAAGTATTTCTTTATTTTAATTGGTTAACTGTAAATCGATCTTTCAATCAAAATGTAAATGGCGTAACTGAGATCTGTGTTCACTCATATTTCTGGCCAAAAATCGATTTTTGTATAAAAACTCAAAATATCTAAATTCGTTAATAACTTGGCCAATATGCGTTTAATCAAAAAAAGGAACTCGATCTGTGATCACTCTTATTTCTGGCCAAAAATCGATTTTTTATATAAAAAACTCACAACATCTAAATTCGCTAATAACTTGTACAATAAGCGTTTAATCAAGAAAAGCAGCTCGATCTGTGATCACTCATATTTCTGACAAAAAATCAATTTTTTATATAAAAACTCAAAATATTTAAATTCGTTAATAACTTGGCCAATAAGCGTTTAATCATGAAAAGGAGCTCGATCTGTGATCACTCATATTTCTGGCCAAAAATCGATCTTTTTATATAAAAAACTCAATATATCTAAATTCGTTAATAACCTGGCCAATAAGAGTATAATCAAGAAAAAGAGCTCGATCTGTGATCACCAGGGAAACCGGAAATATGCTCTAAAAAAAGCGTTTTAGGCGCTTTAAATATGCAGTAAAAACTTTAAAATATGCTCTTACAATTTAAAAAATATGCTCTTAAAAAAATAAAATTTACATAATTTTTAACCAAAAAAAATTTACTTAAATTTTAAAATAAAAATCGTTGTCTATTGGATCTGAAAACATTTTTAAATATAGAAAATGTTCTTTCGACATCAACTGATGTTACAAGAGCAAATTTAAAAGACAATATTTCTTTAACACTTAGAACGGTTAAGTTTGAATTAGAACTAAAATTTTATATTTAGATGGAGCTATTATTAAAATAGTGCTTGTTTTATATTAAAACAAGTAAGAGAGCTATATTCGGCTGTGCCGAATCGTATATACCCTTCACCTAATTATACTTCAAAATAAAAAAATTTAAATATTTTTAGGTGAACAAACATTTTTTTCAGTTTTTGTATTTTTTGGATAAAAAAATTTTTCGAATTGTTATTTTAAATTTTAAAAAAAATTTCTGTTTTTAAAATTTTTTTTTTGGTAAAAAGCCATCTATTTTTCAATTTTGAATTTTAAACAAAGGAAGTAAAAACCTGTAACACAACAGCGAAAAATAAGTATGACAAAATTTGTTTTTGATAAACTCAAAATATGCTATTAAACTGTAAAATATGCTCTAAAAACGCAAAATATGACATAAATATGCTCTTAAAACAAATATATGCAAAAATATGTATTTAAGGGTAAAATATGCAAAAATATGCACTAACAAATCGATGCCAAAATTCTTAAATAGTTCTGAAACGTGTAAATATCTTATCCATATGCTCATTAGACTCACCAGAAAAAACATGCATTTGCATATTTTGGTTTCCCTGGTGATCACTCATATTTCTGGCCAAAAATCGATATTTTTATATAAAAACTCAAAATATGTAAATTCGTTAATAACTTGGCCAATAAGCGTTTAATCAAAAAAAGGAGCTTGATCTGTGATCAGTCATATTTCTGTCCAAAAATAGATATTTTTATATAAAAACTCAAAATATCTAAATTCGTTAATAACTTTTAATCAAAATAAGCGTTTAATCAAAAAAGGAGCTCGATCTGTGATCACTCATATTTCTGAAGAAAAATCGATTTTTTATATAAAAACTCAAAATATATAAATTCCTTAGTAACTTGGCGTTTAATCAAAAAAAGGAGCTCGATCTGTGATCACTCATATTTCTCGCCAAAAATCGATTTTTTTATATAAAAACTCACAATATCTAAAATCGTTACTAACTTTGCCAATAAGTGTTTAATCAAGAAAATGAGCTCGATCTGTGATCACTCATATTTCTGGCCAAAAATCAATTTTTTATACACAGAAAAAACTATTTCCTAAACCGTTTCAATTCACATATATATCACATATTGAACTGGTTTCAATTATTTTATAATTGAATCAAGTATTCATGTGCTCAAAAACAAAATTTTCTGATATTTTCTATTGAATTTTGAGTTTTGAATTTGATAATTTTGACAATTGAATATACAATTTTCGTTATTGGTTGAACTTTAAATACAAAAATTATTGAATAAATTATTTTCGTAATTGAAAACACATTTTTGTTATTTTTTGTGTTTTCAATAACGAAGATTATCTATGCAATAATTCTTGTATTTAAAGTTCTTGTATTTACATTTTTTATATAAAAACTCAATATATCTAAATTCGTTAATAACTTGGCCAATAAGTGTTTAATCAAAAAAAGGAGCTCGATCTGTGATCAGTTTTTGCTTGTAAGGTACACTCTAATGTACATGTATTCTGTTGTTGCAAGTCTTAGGTTTTTGACAACAGTACATATATTTTATTCTATGACCATAAGATTCAGTACATATTCAGTACTATTTTTACCCATTTCAAACCGCTTCTCACAAATCGATCACTAGCATTTTTTTAATTTGGACAGGACAACGTACATATGTATGTAGGGTCAGCTAGTTTTTAATAAAATTTCCCGTTTTTAACTCTTTTTGGTAATTTTTCCCCGTTGATATGATTGACATAATTGATACAATTTTTACTCAAATAATTTTCAATATAGTAGTTGGAATTCATAATCTCAATAAGCACCAAAGCCACTATAATTCAAGCAAGATAAATTTTGAAAAAATAAAATATTTTTCAAACAAAAAACATGTGGCTTGAATTTATGTTTCCTTTTTACTGAAGAATTCTATTGAAATAAAGTGTAATACAACTGTAATTCAATTGTTTGACTATAATTCAAAGCAGTAATTACACTTGCTTTCAACTTGAATTCCAGTAAAAATGCTTATTGGGATAATATATTTATATGTCAATTTATAGAGAAACATATTTTATTACCTTAAGGATATATAAATATATTTTTCGTTTCTGCAAAATATACATATTTCGGTTCTATAATGGTTTAAATGTCTGTGTAAAATTGCAATTTTCAACAAAAAAAATTTGATTTGTATTTTATTTAAATTGCTATAGGTACTTTCTTACTTGTTTTTATTATGTACCTATACAAAAATCACTTGTTTAAAAATTAATTCAGTAAATAATAAATGCAAAAATATTATTATTTCTAAATAATAAACTCACCTGAAATACAATTTACATTTTTTTACATACATAAATACATACATATGTATGTACATATTTTTTATATTACATATTACATAAAATTTAAATACCCGAACCGATTACCGTTTTATTTACATTAGCTATAGAGTTAGCAACTCTAGTTTGCTTTCTTACTAAATTCAAAACAATGTTTTTGTTTCCGTAAAAAAACTCTTCACTTGCTAAATTAAGTTCACTTTTTCTCTTGCACTGCTTTTATTTTGAATTTTGCTCTTACTTTTCATGTTTTTTCTAAATGGAAAAACAATAACAAACAACAACAACCCACACGCAAAATCATATTTAAAGGGCCTTAGTTTAGAAAAACAACAACAACTAAACACATCTTATAATTTAGCTTTTTTCCACTGATTTACTTTAATAAAAACTCTATTTTAATGCAATGTGTTCTTTTAATTTTTTAGCTATTTTATTTAATTACACTAATTTCAAGGTTAATATTCTATTTAATATCTATTAATGACAGACATCACGAAAGTATAACGACGAATTTAAAACGAACCATTTTAGAGGAGACCGTGTAAGAACTAAAATGTTTGGCAAACAGAGCAGAGTTGCCAGCTCAAATGGAATTCTGTTTGATAGAAGGATTTCATTAACAGGATATTAATTTAATTGTAGAAAGCTAGTGGAAGAGGCGAACTGATATATACATAATATTATTATTAAAGATTTCAATTCCAATTTTAACATTCATAAGAGGATAAAGTTTATTCATATTGAAATTTTAAATTGATAAAAGATTTATAAAACAAATTTTCTTCACATTTTAATTGAAGTTTCGACTTTTGGGTCAAACTATAGCTAGTTTCAAAAAAAATAATAACGAAATTACAAATACAACCGGATACAAAAAAATCATACAATTTCATGCATATCCTCAAATCTCAATTTTTACATTGTCAAAAATTTGTTTAAATGAAATTAAAAAAATTAAATAATTGTTTCCGATTCGATTTTAACAGTTGTACCTATAATGGTTTAGTGCGGTGCACGATTTGAAATTGTAGGATTTCTTGGAAATTTCATAGTATTTCTTTGAGTTGATTATTTACGTGTTCGTAAATTTAAATTTCTAGGACATTATTAACTAGTGTTTATAATCCGGTTAATCGAAAACCGGGTTTTCTTCGAAATCTTTTGCGAATCGCAAACTTTAAAAAGCTAAAAAAAAAGTTGTCGAATAAATTTGTTTAGGGTATTTATGACCCAATAAACTCAGAAGAGCCATCAGAAACTAATTTGCAAATTAAGTTTAGAAAATGGTGAAGAGTGCCGCAGGGCATTGTTGCCGGTTTAAGCCTAGTACTCTGTTCATATTTGCGAAAAATTATGGTTTTTTCATGCGAAAAATTTTATATGCTGTTTGACAGCATTTCGCACGGAATTTTGAACAGAGTACCTAGCTTTAGGTGTAAAAAATAATAAGCTGTAAATATTAATTACGATACGATTTTATTGAAAAACTAATGGAAAAGATACAATAAGTAAGAAAATATCGTTACCTTAATATAGAAAGGGCCTAACACGTATTTTTTTAAGTCGAGATTTTTTTTGCTAAATATGATATATTTTTATTAAATTAATTTAACAAATTGTTTACCAACAAGTAAGATAGCTATATTCGGCTGTGCCGAATCTTATATACCCTTCACCAAATTATACTTCAAAATAAAAATTTTAAATATTTTCAGGTAAACAAAATTTATTTTTAATTTTTTGGAAACAAATTTTTATCAAATTGTGTTTTAAATTTAAAAAAATTTTAAATTTTTTTTAATATTTAGCGGAAAAAAACTTTTGGTGAAAAAAAATTCGGGTTAAACATTTTTTTCCGATTTTGACCCATTCCAGACTTCAACTTACTATGGTCTTATATACGTTATTGCAAAGGTCTTTGAAATTTCTATCATTAGATATCCATATTGTCTATATTAATGACTTAGTAGTTCAGATATACATATGTAGGTCAAAAATCGAGGTTATCCTGGTTTTTCCTTATATCTAAGCCATTTGTGGGCCGATTTTCTCGATTTTAAATAGCAACCGAGCCGGAAGAATTCCGGAGATATTGATGTGTGAATCGTGTATGTAAGTAAGACAGACAGGCAGACATGGCTTAATCGACTCCGCTATCTATAAGGATCCAGAATATATATACTTTATAGGGTCGGAAATGAAAAATGTAGAAATTACAAACGGCATGACAAACTTATATACATATACCCTTCCCACGAAGGTGAAGGTTATAAAAACTAAATTTCTTCGAAATCCGCAAAATTCAAATCAGTTCTCACGCTAACGCTTAATAGGTACAAAGTTACAAATATGCTTTTGTAATACTTTTTAGCTTTTATTAAATTCGAAAACTTTTTTAAATTTTATTTTAAAAAAATGTGTACTTATGTAAGTACAATTATATATCCCCTGCATTCTGTATTATCTTTATATATATAATTCTTATGTATGTACGTGTGTTAGTAACTGAACTCCTCCTTAAAGCTAGGTACTCTGTTCAAAATTCCGTGCGAAATGCTGTCAAACTACATATAAAATATTTGGAATGAAATATATGCGAAATAATTTCGCAAAAGCAGTACTCTGTTTTTATTGTGGAAAACATGTGAAATACATCTGGCAACCTTATTTTTCCACACGAAATAACATAAGCAGCACTTCTTTCGCACGAAATTAAAACTGTCAAACAGCATATACATTTTTTCGCATGAAAAAACCATAATTTTTCGCAAATATGAACAGAGTACTAGGCTTAACGGCTGGACCGATTTCGATGAAATTTGATGTGTGTGATTGAGTGGGTCCCTGGATGGTTTAGATTCACAATTGACCAATATAGGAACAATGAGCATGGCACCTCCCATACAAAGTAAAAATTTATTATTGCATATCTGGAGTACTATTATAGTGGGAGTCTTCAAACTTAGTGTGAGCTATGGCAGAACAACGTTTGCCGGGACAGCTAGTACTGTAATAATATTTAAATTATTATAAACAAATTTTATAATTTCTAAAAAGAATTTTAATATTTGAGATAGACAATTGTCTTAAATACGACAAATGTGTATGTGCAATTGTTTGAAAAACGGTGTTTAGTAGACAGTACCCAGCTGTTTTACAAGTAGTCAATGTATACCTTTTATAATTTGAAAAATCCCCCAATCTATTATTAAACGCAGTACGAATATAAATATAACATTTTATCGAATACGCCTAAAAGTCAATACATACATACATAGATCGGAAGCTCTCTTGTCGAAAACCTAACTCTGTTATCAAAAACCTAAGTGGTGAGAATGCATACTCGCATGGGTGATTTATTATACCCACCATCAAAAACCTGGGGGTATATTGATTTTGTAATTTCATTTGTAACATATCGGATTATACATCATATACATATATTCTGGGTCCTTATGAAATTCTAAGACGATCTACAAAGGTATGACCTTCGTCTTTCTGTATATTGAAAACACGATAGGTACCAAACGAAAGGAACTATCTGGTTGAAATTTTCCTCAAATACTCTGTTGATATGGTTTGTTGGTATTAAAAATGGGCAATATCGGTCCATGATTTCACATAGCCCCCATACAAATGTTAGCCCGGAATAAAGTTTGAACAGTCATAAATATTTTGTTTATGATAAAATCTTGCACAAATTAGTTCTAAGTAGTCTGAAATTATAGTGTGAAGTATTGTGAAAATCGGACCATAATTGACCCATATAACCCCTATATTAGAAAAATATTTTATTTTCACATATTGATGGTGGCTATACAGGATTCAGCACAGCCGAATATAAGACCCCTTTCACACTAGGCAATTTAGTTGCGCAAGTCTCTTTTGCAAAATTTTCTTCTCCTTAAACCGACATTACCTCTGACGTCTACAAACACAAAAGACTTGCGCAACTAAATTGCCTAGTGTGAAAGGGGTCTAACACTCTTAATTGTTTATAATGAGTATATGTTCGTGAGTTTACTGGAATTTCAATATTATATCAGTACAGATTCAAATTGGAAATATACAGTGGCGTGCAAAAAAATACAAAGCTGTGCCATATGACCTTTGAATGTGACTCGAATGGTCTCCACATAGCAATTTTTATTGCTAAACACAAGCAATAGCGAGAAGTTCTATAAAAAACTGATGTGTATTTTGCTTATATTTTGTGTTGAATGATTTTTTTCACTAATTTCTTTGTTTTTTACATTTGGTACTTAAATAAATTAAATATGTATGAATTAATCGCACTGAATCATAGAAAGAAGAAATTTTACATTAATGACAACTGAACTGACAGCTTATTGCTTAGCAATAATTGCTCAAGCTATCAGTAAAGCAATCATTGCGCAATGGATTGCTACTTATGGCAATTTGCAGTCTACACTCGCAAATTTCATTGACACAATCAAATTTGACAATTGCAGCAATAAATATTGCTACATGGAGACCTGGGCTATAATAGTGATATCCAATTTATCACTTTTTTTTTTCAATTTTATTCTTTGTAATCGGAATTTTCTTATTAGCATCATTACGTTTCTTTTGACAAAAGTGAATAATTTGAGCTAGAAAAAAAATTTAACGTTATGAATCTATAGTAATAGTAAGTTTTGGTTATTTAAACATTATCAATTATTGATTTAATAATAGAAACAACAATCAGCTGCTCTAGAAGATGATAAATCCATGGGTGAAATTGGGCTCTAATACGATATTAGCAAATCCACGGTAAGCCGAATTGCATCGCCATTTCATCTGAGCAACAACGTGGACATAAAGTCGTCCACAAACCGTTCGCTATGACCATCAGATGACAAAAGTGGCCAAAATTGATTTACGAAAGACAGCAGTAGATGTTGCTAGTTACGCAAATGAGCACCTAGGAGTCCCCATTAGCTTTAACACTGATATACGCCGAATAACGCCGACCCTCCAAGAAAATACAATAATAAGAAACGCCTGGACTTTGCGAGACCATCTATTTATTGGTCAAATGAGTAGTGGACCAAAGTGTTGTGGAGCAACGAAAGCAAATTTAATATATTTAGCTCAGGTGGAAAAAACTACGTACACTGGCCACCTAAACAAAGATAATCTCCTCGATATCAATTACCAACAGTCAAACATGTTGGTGGATCAATAATGGTGTGGGATAAGCAATAAGATTGAAAGTAGGAAATATGAATGCCATTAAATACTGTGAGATGCTGGAACAACACATGCTACCCCATTTTCTTTAAAGAATGGTTCCTGGTGGGACAATGACCCCAAGCACTCAAGTCGCTTAGCAAGCAACTTTTTAAGCAACAATGATGTGCAAGTTTTGGAGTCACCGACACAATAGAAAATCTAAAGCAGAAAAACCCTTCAAATTTAAAAAATTTAGAAACAATATTTAAAACAGAATATGAAAATATATCTCGATATTATTATATCTCTGACTTTTTCATAAATTAAACAAATAAATAAAAATTTGAGTGGCTAGTTTAGATATATTTCCTTACATAACTTAACTATAATTGTAGAAAATAACATATGATGCAGTTTTAGCCTTTTTTGTTCGCAACTGTAAGTATTTTAAAATTATAATTACATTTTAGCGAGAACATTTGCATGTTTAATTTGTTCTCAGCGCGGCCATTTACTTATCGCACGAAAATAATCAGAAAATGTTGGTCAGCACATTTGAAAAGGGAAATACAAAACTAATAAATATATTCATATACATCCTAAAAGTTTTTGTATACATACTTATTTTACAGATGTTCTTAAATTATTCATATATTTGCGATTGTTTTCAAAGAAATAAAATTGTTTACTTTGAAAACGAAAACAGTCTTAAAACTTAGCATTACGTTCAGACTATCTTTTGGTTTTGTGCGCTCTAGAATAAATCGTCGCCAGAATTATTAGGGCGCTGCTACACTTTCAATATATATCGAACGCGATCCAGTATCACGATACTTATTGAACGTGTAGCATGCAGTATTGATGTATTGCGTTCCAAATCGCAGAATAACCTAATTTTGGGTGATCCATTACTATGGATCGTGATCCAAATATCACAATATATGTTGAACGTGTAGCAGTGCCCTTACGGAAATAAATTTGATCTTCTGTGTGGGGAAATGGGTCGACGATGTAGTAACGAGACATCTATTGATTCATTCAGCGAACAATTTCGACTACGAAGTGTTCACCGAATGAAAATATTGAAGGCTCATCGAGGCGAAGGTGAAGAATCACTGGATCATTAGTCAAATATAAATAAAAGTTTCCAGTTAAAGTGATGCACTTTTAGCGTTAATGTTTCATCTTATAAAAATAAGATTAAATGCTTAACATATTTGATTTTGATGTACTTTTTTCCAATATTTTTCAGATTTTCTTCAAAAACTGATGATAACAAAATATTCACGAAGTTTTGTTTGTCGATCGAAATTTCAATGTGGTGTAAGGACTTATAAACTTCATTTGATTTATATTGTCCACGAAAATAACTTTTGTATCTGAGATCCATTGAAAAACCTTTAATCGAACAGAATTCATTTATTGTTTAATTAATTCAAAATAGTTACACACATGATTTTCTATAGAAAATACTGTTACATACAAGATTTTCTATAAAAAATACTGTTCTACACACGATTTTTTGTTTTACACAGGATTTTCTACAGAAAATACTGTTTTACGCAAGCTTTTCTGTAAAAAATATTGATATACACAAGATTTTCTATAGAAAATACTGTTATACACAATATTTTCTGTAGAAATTACTTTATTACACAATATTTTCTATAAAAAAATAGAGTTTAACATAAGATTTTCTAGAGAAAATACTGTTCAACACAAGAATTTCTATATAAAATACAGTTCTACACAAGAATTACTATAGAAAATACTGTTTAACACAAGATTTTCTATAGAGAATACACAAGATTTTCTATAGAAAATTCTGATTTACACAATATTTTCTATAGAGAATACTGTTCTACATAAGATTTTCTATAGAGAATACTGTTCTACACAAGATTTTCTGTAGAAAATACTGTTCTACACAAGATGTTCTGTAGAAAATACTGTTCTACACAAGATGTTCTGTAGAAAATACTGTTCTACAGAAGATGTTCTGTAGAAAATACTGTTCTACACAAGATTTTCTGTAGAAAATACTGTTCTACACAAGATTTTCTGTAGAAAATACAGTTCTACACACGATTTTCTATAGAAAATACAGTTCTACACAAGATTTTCTATAGAAAATACTATTTTACACAAGATTTTCTATCGAAAATACTGTTGTACACAAGATTTTCTATAGAAAATATTGTTCTACACAAGATTTTCTATAGAAAATACTGTTCTACACAAGATTTTCTATAGAAAATACAGTTCTACACAAGATTTTCTGTAGAGAATACTGTTCTACACAAGATTTTCTATAGAAATTACTGTTTTACACAAGATTTTATGTAGAGAATACTGTTGTACACAAGATTTTCTATAGAAAATACTTTTCTACACAAGATTTTCTATAGAAAATACTTTTCTACACAAGATTTTCTATAGAAAATACTTTTCTACACAAGATTTTCTATAGAAAATACTGTTCTACACTAGATTTTCTATAGAAAATATTGTTATAGAAAATACTATTTTACACAAGATTTGCTATAGAAAATACTGTTTTACACAAGATTTTCTATAGAAAATACTGTTTTACACAAGATTTTCTATAGAAAATACTGTTTTACACAAGATTTTCCATAGAAAATACTGTTTTACACAAGATTTTCTATAAAAATCACTATTCAAGACAAGATTTTCTATAGAAAATACAGTTCTACACAAGATTTTCTATAGGAAATACTGTTTTACACAAGATTTTCTATAGAAAATACTGTTCTACACAAGATTTTCTATAGAAAATACTGTTCTACACAAGATTTTCTATAGAAAATACTGTTCTACACAAGATTTTCTATAGAAAATACTGTTCTACACAAGATTTTCTATAGAAAATACTGTTCTACACAAGATTTTCTATAGAAAATACTGTTCTACACAAGATTTTCTATAGAAAATACTGTTCTACACAAGATTTTCTATAGAAAATACTGTTCTACACAAGATTTTCTATAGAAAATACTGTTCTACACAAGATTTTCTATAGAAAATACAGTTCTACACAAGATTTTTTATAGAAAATACAGTTCTACACAAGATTTTCTATAGAAAATACTGTTCCACACAAGATTTTCTATAGAAAATACAGTTCTACACAAGATTTTCTATAGAAAATACAGTTCTACACAAGATTTTCTATAGAAAATACAGTTCTACACAAGATTTTTTATAGAAAATACAGTTCTACACAAGATTTTCTATAGAAAATACTGTTCTACACAAGATTTTCTATAGAAAATACTGTTCTACACAAGATTTTCTATAGAAATGACACAAGATGTTCTATAGAAAATACTGTTCTACACAAGATTTTCTATAGAATAAACTGTTCTACACAAGATTTTATATAGAAAATACTGTTCTACACAAGATTTTCTATAGAAAATACTGTTCTACACAAGATTTTCTATAGAAAATACTGTTCTACACAAGATTTTCTTTAAAAAATACTGTTCTACACAAGATTTTCTATAGAAAATACTGTTCTACACAAGATTTTCTATAGAAAATACTGTTCTACACAAGATTTTCTATAGAAAATACTGTTCTACACAAGATTTTCTATAGAAAATACTGTTCTACACAAGATTTTCTATAGAAAATACTGTTCTACACAAGATTTTCTATAGAAAATACTGTTCTACACAAGATTTTCTATAGAAATTACTGTTCTACACAAGATTTTCTATAGAAATTACTGTTTTACACAAGATTTTCTATAGAAATTACTGTTTTACACAAGATTTTCTATAGAAATTACTGTTTTACACAAGATTTTCTATAGAAATTACTGTTTTACACAAGATTTTCTATAGAAATTACTGTTTTACACAAGATTTTCTATAGAAAATACAGTTCTACACAAGATTTTCTATAGAAAATACAGTTCTACACAAGATTTTCTATAGAAAATACAGTTCTACACAAGATTTTCTATAGAAAATACAGTTCTACACAAGATTTTCTATAGAAAATACTGTTCTACACAAGATTTTCTATAGAAAATACTGTTTTACATAAGATTTTCTATAGAAAATACAGTTTTATATAAGATTTTCTATAGAAAATACAGTTTTATATAAGATTTTCTATAGAAAATACAGTTTTACACAAGATTTTCTATAGAAAATACTGTTTTACACAAGATTTTCTATAGAAAATACTGTTATACACAAGATTTTCTATAGAAAATACTGTTCTACACAAGATTTTCTATAGAAAATACTGTTCTACACAAGATTTTCTATAGAAAATACTGTTCTACACAAGATTTTCTATAGAAAATACTGTTCTACACAAGATTTTCTATAGAAATTACTGTTCTACACAAGATTTTCTATAGAAATTACTGTTTTACACAAGATTTTCTATAGAAATTACTGTTTTACACAAGATTTTCTATAGAAATTACTGTTTTACACAAGATTTTCTATAGAAATTACTGTTTTACACAAGATTTTCTATAGAAAATACAGTTCTACACAAGATTTTCTATAGAAAATACTGTTCTACACAAGATTTTCTATAGAAAATACTGTTTTACACAAGATTTTCTATAGAAAATACTGTTCTACACAAGATTTTCTATAGAAATTACTGTTCTACACAAGATTTTCTATAGAAATTACTGTTTTACACAAGATTTTCTATAGAAATTACTGTTTTACACAAGATTTTCTATAGAAATTACTGTTTTACACAAGATTTTCTATAGAAATTACTGTTTTACACAAGATTTTCTATAGAAAATACAGTTCTACACAAGATTTTCTATAGAAAATACAGTTCTACACAAGATTTTCTATAGAAAATACTGTTCTACACAAGATTTTCTATAGAAAATACTGTTTTACACAAGATTTTCTATAGAAAATACAGTTTTATATAAGATTTTCTATAGAAAATACAGTTTTATATAAGATTTTCTATAGAAAATACAGTTTTACACAAGATTTTCTATAGAAAATACTGTTTTACACAAGATTTTCTATAGAAAATACTGTTATACACAAGATTTTCTATAGAAAATACTGTTCTACACAAGATTTTCTATAGAAAATACTGTTCTACACAAGATTTTCTATAGAAAATACTGTTCTACACAAGATTTTCTATAGAAAATACTGTTCTACACAAGATTTTCTATAGAAATTACTGTTCTACACAAGATTTTCTATAGAAATTACTGTTTTACACAAGATTTTCTATAGAAATTACTGTTTTACACAAGATTTTCTATAGAAATTGCTGTTTTACACAAGATTTTCTATAGAAATTACTGTTTTACACAAGATTTTCTATAGAAAATACAGTTCTACACAAGATTTTCTATAGAAAATACTGTTCTACACAAGATTTTCTATAGAAAATACTGTTTTACACAAGATTTTCTATAGAAAATACAGTTTTATATAAGATTTTCTATAGAAAATACAGTTTTATATAAGATTTTCTATAGAAAATACAGTTTTACACAAGATTTTCTATAGAAAATACAGTTTTACACAAGATTTTCTATAGAAAATACTGTTTTACACAAGATTTTCTATAGAAAATACTGTTCTACACAAGATTTTCTATAGAAAATACTGTTCTACACAAGATTTTCTATAGAAAATACAGTTCTACACAAGATTTTCTATAGAAAATATTGTTTTACACAAGATTTTCTATAGAAAATACTATTCTACACAAGATTTTCTATAGAAAATACTGTTACGCATAAGCTTTTCTATATAGAAAATACGAGTTTAACTTTTTTTTAGTGGATTTATATATCAAAACTTAAATGGTACAATAAGGACATACTTATATTAATAATGAATCAAATGATTCCAATACATTTTAAGTAATAAGGAATGAAGCCTACGTATCAGTTCGTAATTAATTTCTTAATGGCGTAGTTGAAATAGCTTTTTAAAATTGATTTAAGAATTAATCATCAGAATCCAAACTTTGCGTATTTCAACATTATCCAAATTAACAACACTTGGAATTATTTCGAGCTTCTTGTTCAAGGCGAATTCAATACAAGGTGAGAGCAATTCTACAACAAGTACAAATACCACAGCAAGTTGCTTTTGTTTATGTTGGCTGGAACTTTTAAGGGCTGCTTCAAGGTGCATTTAATAAGGTGCCATCGGCAGCACAGCTGATTATAGAAATAGCACGCACAAATGTCAAACTACATATATAAAAAATATTCGCCCGTACGTCCGTATGTCAAACTCTATATATAAAAAATGCATGAATTCGCCTGTATTTATTTCAATTCGCCACTGCCAAGGTGCATTTAATAAGGTGCCATCGGCAGCACAGCTGATTATAGAAATAGCTCGCACAAATGTCAAACTACATATATAAAAAATATTCGCCCGTACGTCCGTATGTCAAACTCTATATATAAAAAATAAGTGAATTCGCCTGTATTTATTTCAATTCGCCATTGCTGTCACCTTGTTAAATACGCCTTGGCCACTGCTGTCACATTGTTAAATACGCCTTGGGCTGCTTGTTGTTTTTGTTGATTTTACGTTTTTTGTAGTATTCGCAACAACAAACACTAGTGTATTTGACAGTTCGAGTCTCTACAGAAGTGAAGAACAAAATAATTAGCTAAACTATCAACACCACCTCGTATAGATTCGCGTTGATGTTGATATTTCTCTACAATTTCTTTTAGTTCGTTATCGAAGTTTGTGTTTTAAAAAATTTCAGCGCTAAATATTTTTATTGCAATTTTATTGCACGGCGTACACAGAAAACAAATAAAATAGTACATACGTTCTCGTTCATATGGATACAGAAAATCCCTACAAACCTGTTGAAAATAAACTACAAGACATTCAACAGCAACAATTAATCATGGATCATGTTAATTCTAGTGCTCCACCAATGTACAATAACTATGCACAACCGATGACAAGTGCTCCTGCTTCTGCAGCTACGGTGCAAATTATGCCAATGGCTAATCAGCCAATATTCCCTCAACCTGTAGGTCCGAAATCTATGGAAATGAATTGTCCCAGTTGCCGTTGTCGCATTGAAACTACTGTACGTCATCGTTCTACATCTAAAACTCATATTGCATGTTTGTTACTCTCTTGGACATGGTAAGTTATTTTTGATGATCAATCACATTTTAAAATATTGAATTTTATTTTGCATTTATTAATTATTTGTAAAACTGTACTTGTAGCTGCTGTTGCTGTTTGCCATACTGTATGGATTCTTGCCGCAATGCTAATCATTTCTGTCCCATGTGCGGAGCATTCATTGGTACTTATTCGTCATAAGTCGTACTTATGAGAATTTTTTTTTATCTTTTAAATATGAAGCATAATTCATATGTTCATACATATATTATTTTAAGGTACAGTTACTGCTGTACTGCAAATACAATTCGGTATTAATAAACAAATCATTTTTTAAAAGCTTTTATTAACTTCCAATGTTTGTTTATGATTGTTTATTTTTTGGT
Organism: Calliphora vicina; assembly: GCF_958450345.1. Taxonomy (NCBI): domain Eukaryota; kingdom Metazoa; phylum Arthropoda; class Insecta; order Diptera; family Calliphoridae; genus Calliphora; species Calliphora vicina. The sequence continues at coordinate 80,435,027 of NC_088784.1, forward strand.
TTAAAATGTGTAAGTCCCCTTTTAGAATGTAGAAATTGAAAGGCAGACACTTCTCTGTTGAACTAACCTAAACCTGTGTACTACACATCACCTCTTCAACCCCTCGCTAACATTTGCCTTTTAATTTCCGCGTTGTAACTGAACAAATTCTCATACCCCGAATAGTCTGAATAGTTCGAAATGGTTTCAAATCCGTAGTTTTATTCCGATAGATTTCCTTTTAGGTTCTTCAGATTCCGTGTAATTTATAAATTCCAAATATACCTGTATTTCAATTCAATTTATTTATTGATAATCTGTAAGCCAAAATTTCTGATTTTTATTCGACAGCGTCTTTTATATTAAAACAATAGTGAAGTTTTATTTAAAATTTTAGAAAAACAAATACTGTGCACTCGCACTGCACCCTAATATATGAACACCCCAAAATATGAACTCTATTTTACTTCCATTGGCTACTCTAAAATATGAACTTAGTGCAAAAGCTTTAAAATATGAACAGCTTATTTTTGATATTTAACGGATTTTTGCGCATAATAAATAACTTTAAGCTTTTTTAAATCCAATAAAAAAAATTAACATAAGAAACTTATTTTTATGTGAAAAATGTTTGTAGATGGGAATTAGTTGCCATTCGCAAATATGAACAATCTTCAAAAGTGAACTGGCCTTGTTTTAATTGGTATTTCATATTATCGCGAGAGCACTGTAATTACAAAAGAATATCAATTCCACTTTGAAAACTGAAAGTGAAAATTGTATTTTCAATCATTTTAATTTTTTAAAGTTCAACCCAAGGCGTATTAATCAGGTGAGAGCGTCTCGGCAACAAAGACAATATTTGTCAAGAGACTGAGAATCAAAACAGAAAAATTAAAAAATAAACTGGTAATTTTTTATAAATACGTAGAACGGGAATAAAAAGCTTATTGATTACAATATAACTTTTAAACTAGCCATAACAGTGTCCATCTGTTCGTGTAAAACATTAGCAAGTCCAAAATACACAAACTAATTCTTGCAAGGAGTTTGTAATGAATACACCTTGAGTTCAACCACTAACGAAAATTTATTATTCAATTATACGAATTTTCAAATTCTCAAATTTTAGTAGAACATTTTGTTTTTGAGGATATGATTCAGTTAGTCCCCATCCATACTGGGAAACATTTGCTGCAAAACATTTCAGTTTGTTGATGAAAGGGGAAAGAGGAATGGAAAAGGGTACTCTGTTTCATGTACATGAAGTTTTTGTTGAGTATGTCATCCACATTTATTCGTTCATATTCGTTCTGATCAGAAATGTCAAAAACTGAAAAGCAAAAACTTCACCGTGTGGACACGAATGCAGTTTCAAAAGAGAATTTAAAAATGTTTTGCAGCAAATGTTTCACAGTGTGGACCGGGATTTACGAAATTATTAAAACTGGTTAAATCTGATAAATATTTGAATTGAAAATGTCTACAAAATAGTTTTTTCTGTGAATTTATTATTTTTTGAATTTTTTTGGAAAATTTATTTGCATGAAGTTTTATACATAGAGAATAGACATAGACCGGAAACTCTCCTGTCAAAGACCTAACTCAGTTGTCAGAAACCTAAGTGATGAGAATGTATTAGTAGAAAAAACTATGTGAAAACAAAAACAACACTCGTATGTGTGATTATTTTGAGTAATTTTTTTGCTTGAGTTTTTTTCTAGTTTCCGCTCTATGTTTCTCTATGGTTTTATATTTTTTTTGGTATTGAGTTATAATATTTAATCATCTAAGCATAGAGAATTATACATAGAGGCGTGACACTCCGATTTGTCAAACAAAAATCATAAGTACAACAACAAAATACATTGACTAGCATGTATTTTGTTGTTGCGAGAGTTAGGTTTTTGACAACAGACTTAGGTTTTTGACAATTACCCTATGCATCTATGGGTAAATGAAATACTACGAATATTTTTAATTGGAATTTTGTTCAACAAGTGTCTTTAACATGTCAAATATGTATGCACAATAGTTTGAATGCTTAAAACGGTATTTAGTATTCAGTAGCCATCAGTTTTACAAGTAGTAAATGATCCCTTTTAGACAATAATTTTTCCTAATGCCTAATTACTTGACTAAATCCAATTTATAAATTTTTGGATAATTTGACATGTATGTGTTCTTTGAACTGCAAATATAAGTCAACTAGATACTTTATACATTCCAGGTAATCTAGCTTTTAGTCAACTGTCACTTTAGTGTCATTAAGAAATTTAGGATGTAGACATTTTAAATTTTTTCAAGCCTTGAATTATTGTCAAGCAATTGAATTATAGTTGTATTATATTTTATTTCAATAGCATTCTCCAGTAAAAAGGAAACACAATTTTTCAAGTTTAAAACATAATTACATTTGCATTCAAGTCAAATTCCAACAAAATGATCAAGTGCTTGAATTTTTGGGACTTTGGTGCTTATTGGGTAGTTATCTAAGTGTGCTTTTGTAATCCGGAATTTAGTCTTTGTAATCTCTGTAGTGTGATGGTGACTAATATTAAAATAACAGCTAAAAGTAAATGTCATTCATTTTATTGGAATTTCAATATTCTATCAATACAGTTTCACATTATAATTAAATTTAATAATCATGTTTAACTTATTCTCAGCGGCCACTAATTTACTTATCACATGCAAAAAAAAAATAGAAAATGTTTATCATCAGCTCATTTAAAAAGGGGAAATACAAAACTAATATGTATATACCTCCTAGGGTGGCAACTTTTTTTTAATAAAAAGCGGAAACATTTTGAAAAATGAGGGGATTTTAAAACTTACGCGGTAAAATAATAAGAAAACAGCTTCTTTACTTTAAAAAGAAATTATTTATAAGCATGCTTTCAAATCTAAAAAAAAAGAATTTACTGCGCTCTAATGTATGCTAACAAAATAGTATGTACCGAATGTATACATACAGTTGCGAGCAAAAAAATGCAAAGCTATGCCATATGACCTTTGAATGAGACTCGAAACTAATAATATTATTTGCAATCTGAATTTACTTAATAGCATCATTACGTTTAATTTTCTTTTGAGAAAGTTCTAGTTTTTTTAAATTCAGTGAAAAAAATTAATAATTTGAGCGAGCAAAAAAATTCAAAGTAAATGAATCTATTATAGGCTGTTCCGAATCTTATATACCCTTCACCAAATTATACTTCAAAATACAAATTTTAAATATTTTTAGGTAAACAAAATTTTTTTTCTCCAAATTTGTTTTTTTAATTTTTTGGAAAAAATTATTTTCCAATTGTTATTTTAAATTTGTTTTTTTTTAATTTTTGTTTTAAAATTTTTTTAAAAGTGAAAAAAAAATTCAAGTTAAAAAATATTTTTTCCGATTTTTACCCATTGTAGGTCCAACTTACTATGGTATTTTGGTGAAAAAAAAATCGGGTTGAAAAATATTTTTTCCGATTTTGACCCATTGTAGATCTTAATACGTCGTTGCAAAGTTCCATATCCATATTGTCTATATTAATGACTTAGTAATCCAGATATAGGTCAAAAATCGAGGTTGTCCTGGTTTTTTCTCATATCTCAGCCATTTGTGGACCGATTTTGAATAGGAAACTTCTCGAAAGCATGTCTGACAGAATTATTGAAGATTGGATCCCGATGATATCTGGGGTCTTCAGAATATTGATTTCAACAAACAGACGGACATGACTTAATCGACTCCGCTATCTATAAGGATCCAGAATATATATACTTTATAGGGTCGGAAACTTATATTGTGGAAATTACCTTCTCACGAAGGTGAAGGGTATAATTAAATAGGTTATTTAAATAAACATAAGTTTTAAACTTTGTAAATAATTGTAAATAGAAACAGCTATTAGCTGATAGCATATCGGTTAATATATGGCCCCTTTTGTTCTTCCTCTGTTTGATTGTAAGATTAATATTTATATATTAAAAAAGTACCAGTTTCCCTTTTCACTCTTGAACTGTTTGAATTTTCAAAATACGAACATTGTTTTGCGAACATATTTGTGATAAAGATAGTTTTCAAACGAATATCTTCAAACCTTTATTTAAACAAGTAAGAAAGTATGGTCGGTCAAGCCCGACCATATAATACCCTACACCAAGTAAATGAGTAAAAATATTTTTCTTTTAAAATTTTAATAATTTTTATTTTTTAGTGATTTTCGGAAGTGGGCCTTATATGGGAGCTATGACCAATTATGGACCGATCACCATAAAATTAGGTCGTGTGATTTATGTCTATATTAAAGTTATCTATGTTGAATTTTGTGTGTATACCAACATTTTTAAGCGATTTATGCACATTAAAGTGATTTTCGGAAGCGGGTCTATATGGGAGCTATGACTAATTATGGACCGATCGTAACAAAATTTGGTGACATGAATTTTGTATATATAAAACTTATTTGGAGCGAAATTTGTGTAGATACATAGATAAATTAAACATTTATGACCGATAAAGTCCAATTTCGAGGGGACATTTGTATGGGGGCTAGGTGAAATAATGGACCGATTTCAGCCAGTTTCAATAGGCTTGGTCCTTGTGCCGAAAAAGTAATATGTACCAAATTTGATCGAAATAGCTTCAAAATTGCGACCTGTACTCTGCGCACAAGGTTTACATGGACAGCCAGCCAGCCAGCCAGCCAGCCAACCAGACGGACGGACGGACGGACGGACGGACATCGTTTAATCGACTCAGAAAGTGATTCTAAGTCGATCGGTATACTTTAAGGTGGGTGTTAGACTAATATTTTTGGGCGTTACAAACATCTGCACAAACGCATAATACCCTCCCCACTATGGTGGTGTAGGGTATAAATATGAATACAGATTTGAAGATATTTGAGTTATTTCGCTACATTTTTTATACTTTTTTGTCTAAGACCCACAGAAGTATATACGTATGTATATTCTGGGTCCTTATAAAGTTCTAAGACGATATAGCTATGTCCGTCCGTCTGCCTGACTCTTTAAAACACGATAGGGACCAAACGTAATGAGCTAGCTGGCTGAAATTTTCCACAAATACTCTCTGTTGAAAATGGGCAATATCGGTCTATGGTTTCACCTAAACAAATAAACCCCCGTAATGCTGTTCGAACAGTCATGTTGATTACGATTGCCGCATAATAAACATGATCAAACTTTGCTTCTCTTTCATCTTGGTTGCGCTGCTTTTCGTAAAAAATATCTCTCTAAATAAAATAATTCAAATTCAGTCAAAAAACTCTATTTACATTTTATTTACAGGTTACTTAAATTAATAAACAATATGTAAATCAAAAGCCTGTAATGCGATGAGGAACATTTACATTAATCTCCACAACTGAATGATTTCTGTCCAAAATGTTCGTCTTTTATACTCCTGTTCCGTCCTGTCTTCATTCGTCTTAAAACCAACCCATTAACCAATATATTGTCTCTGTCATGTCAACCTAGCCGAACGTCCTGTCAGTTCCCCCTGTCAAAAACTGTATTCTATTTGTCCCGTTCGTACATTTGTTTTAGCAGAGACAAATATTTCGTGTATTGCATTGTATGAATTGTATTAAAGAGTGAGCATTTTATTTTCAATTTGATTTAAAATTAAAATACAAACCACAAACTAAAATCAGCTTTTTTTGAAATTGTTTCGATAGAAAGAGAAAACAAATTTGCGGTTTAATACAGATAGTATGTTAAAACAAACAACTATAATATAGTTGTCTGTACTATATATAGTTACTATATAAATAAGCACAAAACCAAACCGTGTCGCCTCTGTATACTTTGTGATACAAACAGCAAACAATTATTTGAATAGAATTATATATACAACAAGTATTTTTATAACAAGTAGATGAGCGAATAATTATAAAACAAACTACATTATTTTTAATAAGTACTTCCACTTTTGTTTCAACAATTAATTATTCATCCATTAACATTAGTAATATTTAATAATTTCTGTTTTCAAATGATTCACGAATGCAATGAAACATTACCTCAATGAGCTTAGTTCTTTTGTGAAATTGTGGATTCTTGACAAGTTTGATAACACTCTGATTATCGAAATACAGAATAGGAGTTTGTATATTGTCACCAAGCAAATCATTTAGTAAACACTGTATCCAAATAAGTTGCTTAACGTTTTCACATGCTGCCACATACTCAGCTTCTGTTTTCTAGATGACCATGAGATCGTACATACTTTATTGAACCACTTATTCAAAATCTTGTTCTACTCAAAGTAAAAACTACGTTGTTTACTGCCTCTCCCCAGTACCTTAAATTAAGTCCCTTACTATATATAATCATAGATCTAGCAGCTTCTATTATAGATCTCATATCAATCTCGGCTGTACCATTGTGTTCTGGTGTAGATCTTTGGTGTACTACTTTATATTTACTTAAAATATAACTCACTTCTTTATTTACGTAATCGGAACCATTATCCGATCTTAATGTTTTTACCTTTTTTCCAGTATCTGATTCCACTTGATCTAAGTATCTTGACATTATTTGAGAGACATCAGAGTTTTCTTTTATGCAATAAACATAACAATAGTATAAAACGAGCGCCACCAAATTATTTTAATTGCATCGGTCCGCATAAGGACTGAGATCGAAAAACTGTTAATAAAAATGAAACCACTAAACTTACAGTTTTGATTTGTTTTATTTGACTGAAATTAGAATTTACAAAAAATATTATTTTTATAGTTCTAATCAATAGTGATGAATTTGTAAACCTTTTTCGGAAATCCACGAATTTATATCCGCGTAATTTTGTTCAGGCTTCTTTGCAACTCCACTTACAATGTCCTAAAGGTTGCTAGCATGAAGTACCACCTCTACATGGAATTTCCACAAAGTCCAGCCTTCCGAACCTTCTAGTTTAGAGATCTTGACTTCCGCCAATTGTATAATAATAAGCTTTTCAATCAATCATTCTAACGAAATGAATATTCTTTCAAAGTTGTGGATATAACCAAAAACCTGTTAGCATAGAAAAATATTTCGTGTATTTCTTTGTGAAAAGAGTGACAATTTTTAAAAAAAATACCATATACCAAATTATACTTAAAAATAATTATTTTTTTTAAATATTTTTACGTTAAGGTAAACAAAATTCAATTTTTTTTTTTAAATTTTTTTATAAAAAAGTTTTTTTTAAATTTTTTCTTTTCGAAATGGTTTTTTAATATTTTTTTTACTATGGTCTTATATACGTCGTTGCAATGGACTTTAAAATATCTATCATTATATCACTATATTATATCTCAGCCATTTGTGATTTCAACATACAGACGGAAATGGCTATATCGACTTCGCTATCTATAACGGTCTAGAATATATATACTTTGTGGGGTCGCAAATGAAAAATGTAGAAATTACAAACAGAATGACAAACTTATATATACCCATGCCACTCAGTGCGAAGGGTAAGAAATGTAAGGTAAGGTTTCCAGGCAGCCACGAAATGAAGAAGAGCAGTTCACATGGGTCCAAGCAATGGTCTCTTTGTGTTACCTGAAAGTAGAAGAAAACAGAAGAAAGAGGGACAGATATAAGTGAAAAGAGAGAAGGAGAAGATTGAAAAAGTTAAGAAGGAGATGTCTGAAGAAAGAGAGAGGGAGGAGATCTTAAAAGTTACGTGCCAATGAGTCGGCGGTTATTAGGTCACTCTAAACAGATCCCCGTGTCTGGTCTTTTTAACCAATTACTACTTCCTATAAAGGCATTAATGACCTCAAGCCTCATATTCGAGAGCTCAGAAAGACTATTTAGGGAACGATGTCCCAGAAACCTTAGGCGTAGATCTCCTAATGCGGGACAATGACAAAGAAGATGAAAAATAGTCCCATCCTCCTCCTCGTTTTGACAACTTCTGCAGAAGTCGTGGTATGGCAAACCAAGTCTCCTAGCGTGGTTACCAAAGGTGCAGTGTCCAGTTATGACCGCCACTACACCACTCAATTGTGAGCGTGTAAAGCCAAGTTGTTCGTCCCGATTTAGTCGGGGCCATATCGTCCTGGTTATAGTGCATGTGGGTTCACAATCCCATCTTGCCTGAGCGAGCTCATAGTAGAAGTTACTAATTTGTAGCTTGCATTTGGATAACGGAATCCCACATAGGAAATCTATGTCTCCGTCAGGTAACATGGCGCCTTTTTTCGCCAGATCATCAGCAACACAGTTGCCCGTAGCATCCCCGTAAATTAGATGTTGTGATTACACCTGTTAGGGATTTTATAGCGGCCTGACTGTCAGTATATATACGAATATCCCTGTCTGATATCTTGTTATAAATAGGCCAGTTAGCCGCCCTTTTGATGGCTGATATTTCAGCCTGAATAATGCTACATTCATTTGGAAGTCTAAAAGATAACCTAATGTCGAGATCCGGAATGTAGACACCTACGCCAATTCGATCTCCCTTCACAGAACCGTCCGTATAGACTGAGAGACCCGTTGTGTCATGTAAAGGTCCGCCCATTGATTCCGTATCGTACGGAATTGAGAAATCGAAATTCCTCGCTATGAATGGCCTAGATATGCAGTAATCCGGAAGAGTCTGAATACTACCTATCATGCTGGCTCCACTACATGGATGCCATTTTTCTTGCCATTCGATTCACAGGGATCCAGTTTAATATAGTAAAGAGCGACTTTGTTGCGGTCGTTCTTAGAGCTCCTGTTACCATTCTTCGAAGGGTATAATAATTATAAAACAAACTACATTATTTTTAACAATTTGTCCCTAGTCCATTGGTCTCTAAAAAATATATGGATATAGATGGTAGTATGTCTGAAAGAATCGTTTTCGAAGTGTCCTAAAATTTGCATGTTTTCCCCCAGATTTCAGGGGGATGTCTGATGATCGGCCTTTGGTAATAATCCACTTTCCTTAAAATCCTAGCAGAAAAAGAACTTCATAAAAGACGAGGTTGTCATTTGCTCCCTCAGAAAATGATTATTCATAATTGTCTTGCCGAATATAAAACTTTTACTTTTTCTGCACTGTTAACAATTTCAGTATTAAATTGGAAATTCTGTTTTTATATATAAAAAAACCACAAAATCTAATTTAAGCAACGGTTCCTGTTAACAGTGATGCAAAGTGTGTGTTTTATGTTTATATTTTAAATTTTATTTTTCATGCTTATAAAAATTAATTCCATTGATCTGACCTTCTGTACGTCTCTGTAAAACACTCTCACATGTATGTTGAGATCAACATTCCGTAGCCCACAATTCAAAGTCCTTTGCAACGACGTATATAAGGCCATAGTATGTTGGACCTATTATTTGTCTTCTTAAATGTTTGCCTTTCAATGTCCATAAAATGTTAATTTTCACTGATTTTTTTTTTGTCTTAAATTAATTTGGCCTTTCTCTAAGAACAAACTTTTAATATAATTAATTACCATTAGCTCAATGTGTGATAGTACTACGCAACAGTCTTTTTGTACACATGCAAATATCGATACCTAGGTGAAAGTAGAGATCACTGCGTACTCAGTTTTTCTTGATCGGGTCAGATATCCAAATGGTCTTCAAAGAATAACAAAATTTCAAAAATTAATATATAAAATATTTGAATCCTACATGGGTATCAAATAAAAGGTAAGAAGTTCAGCAGTCTAAAAAAATATGGACCAAAAATTATTTTTAAAATTTTGTATGAAAAAACACCAAAAAATATAAAAAAAACTGGAACAATTTTAATATTTTTACCATACACATGAAAAAAATGCTATATTCCCGAAAGTAGAGTCCTTACAGGGGGAATATATCCCCCTTATTAATATATAATTTTATTAGACTGCTTAGCTCTTATTTGATACCCATTTTGGGATGTATTCTACAGAATCTATAAGAACAATGACATCACAAATTACTTAGCGTTTTCTTTACTCTAATTAAGAGTTTTAATTGACAACACTCTAATTAATTTTATTCGTTGGAATTCAAATTCGCTAATTATTTTGTTTGATTTTAGTAAACCAGCGTTTGTCGTTGCAATCAGTTTAAAAACTAGAAAGAAGTTCTCTTAGTCAAACAATCATGAATACTGTTCATTATGAGCTACCAGTTAACAATAATCCTCCGCAAATGGTGACAGTAATAAACCAACCATTATATCAACAACCTATGGGTCCTCGTTCTACGACTATGACATGTCCTAGTTGCCATTCTAAAATTGCAACTAGCGTAGTGCATCGATCTACAATTAAAACTCATATTTTAGCTTGGTTGTAAGTTAATCTTATTTATTGTCTTCATAAAATCAAAAACATTTTATTAATTGTTTGTTCAATGTTAATTAATATTTTTAATGATTTCAGTTTCTGCTTTATACCTTATTGCATGAATTCTTGCAAGGAAGCTAATCATAGTTGTCCCAGCTGCCGCACATATCTTGGTAAATATACGTGATAAGTTGTGCCAGTATTGGATTTCGATTTCTAATATGTTAAATGTTTAATAAATCACTGATTTTTTTAAACTACTTGAAAATAAATTATTGAATGTTTTATGGAATAAACTAAAGAAGTTTTGTTGTTTTTATTTCAATTTTATAATCAATATATAAGGAAAAATCAAGATATAAGGAAAACAAGTAAGAGAGCTATATTCGGCTGTGCCGAATCTTATATACCCTTCACCAAATTATACTTAAAAATATATTTTTTTTAAATATTTTTATTTAAACAAAATTTTTAATTTTTTTTTAAAAAAGTTTTTTCAAATTTTTTTTTTTTAAATTTCTTTAATTAATTTTTTTGGAAAAAGAATTTAAGACAAAAAAAATGTTTGATGAAAAAAAATATTTTTTCCGATTTTGACCCATTGTAGGTCCAACTTACTATGGTCTTATATACGTCGTTGCAAAGGTCTTTGAAATATCTATCATTAGATATCCATATTGTCTATATTAATGACTTAGTAATCCAGATATATGTAAAAAATCGAGGTCCTAGTTTTTTCCTTATATCTCAGCCATTAGTGGACCGATTTTCTCGATTTTCGGAGATATTAATATATGAATCGTGTATGTAAGTTATTTGGGGGCTTCGGAAAGTTGATTTCAACACACAGACGGACATGGCTATATCGATTCCGCTATCTATAACGATCCAGAATATATATACTTTATGGGGTCGCAAATGAAAAATGTGGAAATTACAAACGGAATGACAAACTTAAATATTGCCACTCATGGTGAAGGGTATAAAACAGGACAACCTCGATTTTTGACATATGTATATCTGGCGTATATTATATAGTAAGTTGGACCTACAATCGGAAAAAATATTTTTTGACCCGAATTTTTTTTTCACCAAAAGTTTTTTTCGCTAAATATAAAAAAAAGTTTAAAACCCAAAAAAAAAATTTTAAAATTTAAAAAAAGTAAAAATAAAAAAAAAAAACAATTCGAAATTTTTTTTTCCAAAACATATGTTTTTCATATGAAAAAACATCTTTGGAAAAAAAATTAATTTTGTTTACCTAAAAATATTTAAAATTTTTATTTTGAAGTATAATTTGTTGAAGGGTATATAAGATTCGGCACAGCCGAATAAGCACTATTACTTGTTTTTTTTTTTTTTCAAAATTAACCCTTTTTATACCCTTCACCTTCGTGAGAAGGGTATATATAAGTTTGTCATTCCGTTTGTAATTTTCTGAAGACCCCAGCTATCTTCGGCATCCAAATGTAATTCCGTCAGACATGCTTTCGAGAAGTTTCCTATTTAAAATCAGCAAAATCGGTCCACAAATGGCTGAGATATGAGGAAAAAACCAGTACAACCTCGAATTTTGACCTATTTTTTGACCTATATCTGGATTACTAAGTCAATAATGTAGACAATATGGACATCTAATGATAGATATTTCAAAGACCTTTGCAACGACATTTATAAGACCATAGTAAGTTGGACCTACAATGGGTCAAAATCGGCAAAAATATTTTTTAAACCGAATCTTTTTTCCAAAATTTGTATTTTTAAGTACAATTTGGTGAAGGGTATATAAGATTCGGCACAGCCGAATATAGCTCTCTTATTTTTTAGTCTACGTTACGTCATTATTTTATTAAAATTATGATATGAGTCTTGATTTTATACTCAAATTTTATGTTAAACTTTAACATAAAATAAACCTTCTAATATTAGTTTTGCAATATGATTCATTTCTTCAAAAATAAGTGTACATAGGTTTATGATTATTATTTTTATCGTCATTTAAATTGTATAATATTAGATCAAGAGTTTATCATACACCAGAATTTTGTTTTGTATGTACAAATGTATGTGGTTTTGTGGTACATTTTAGATGAAACTTTATTTTTTTTATCAACAAAATACTGATCGTATATAAAACTTACTCAAACAATATTTTGTTTATGAAAAACTTACTAAAGTTGGCAATAATGTATGCGATCTTAGAACAAGGAAAATTTCTCAAATAATAATGATTGATATCAAAACCAGGAAAAGATTTAACCCTACCATCTTATTATAGACCTATTAGCCTACTTTCTTGTTTTTCGAAGCTATTCCAGAAAATATTTCAAGAGGAAATCATAACATTTTTTGAATAATGAAAATATTATCCCAGTTACAATTTGGTTTCCGTGAACAGCATGGCACCATTGAACAGGTCAATCGTTTAACTGGATAGGTGAATTAAAGAAATTTTGTTCTTCTGCATTTTTAGATGTTGCTCAGGTCTAGTATATAAAACCAAATTTTTACATCCACCATGTATTCATAAATTACGGGATTATTCAGGGTTAATTACAATGATTATGATTATAATGACGTGTGATAAATTAACAATTTCTCAATTTGGGCGCCAGATGGAAGGACATTAATAAATAGGCTCGGAAAGTGACTATGAGTCGATTGTTACACTTTAATATGGGTCCATTATGTCTGGGCATTATAAAAAACCCACTAAATTAGTGTATGGTGTTCAAATTTCATTTATATCCACCATCATAAAAGATGGAGGGTATGTTTATTTTGTAACGAAATATTGTTCGTCCTCATAAGATTCTAAGACGATCTAGCTATGGCCGTTCGTCTGTCCGTCTGTATGTTGAAAACACGATACAGACAAAACAAAAGGAGTTACTTAATTCGGGTTTTGAATTACGATTGCGAATCAACCTGTTTACACGACAACATTCGTAATTCAGTTTGACATTTATTTATTTCTTCTTCTTGTTTTTTTTTCTTCTGTTTACATGTTTTGTTTTTTTTTGTTTATTTAGTTTGTTTGGTGCGAATTTTAAATTTGTAATTTGGCAATGGATAAAAAAGGTAAGTAAAAACATAAAATTGTAGCATTATTAATTAAACAAATATAATTTAATTATTATTTTCATTATTAGAAAAAAGAAAAAGTGCAAGCAAGTGGGACCAGGGCAGCGAGCGGGCTTTATTAGAGGTGTGGGCTGAAAGAATGGCAGAGCTGCTACTTCTACAAATGAATTTAACTTTAATCAGACTTTTTATTTCTTTTAATTTATTTATTTAATACAAAAATCTTTTTCTTTATTTTGTTTTGTTTTGACATTTTTGTTTGGACAACTGATTTTGATACATAAATAATCAATAAAAATTAGACAGTCATTCGTTCGTAATTCATAAGGTAATTCAAACTGAATTACGTACGAACAAGGTAATTCGCAATTGAAATTTGGTATGGCGAATCATGTAATTCAGTTCGTAATTGGGGGTTGAATGACGAATGAGAGCTTGAATGACGAATAATGCCGTCGTGTGAACATGGTATAAGGTTTGTTTGATATTGAAAATGGGCAATATAGATTCATGATTTTACCAAGTGCCCATACAAATGTCGCCCCGGAATACTGTTTGAGCAGTCATGTTGATTATGCGGTAATCCTGATAAAAATGAGTGCACAAATTAGTTAAGTTATCTGAAATTATACTGTAAAGTATGGCGAAAATCGGGCAACATTGTTCCCTAGTCCCCATACAAGGTCCCCCTCAGAAAATGACTTGAGGGGGACATAATATTGTCTTATAATAATTAATATCGTGATGAAATTAGACAGAAACAAGTTTTATATGAAACTAAATCATTCTACCATATTTTATGAGCATCGCACAGTGGTTTAGAAACTTTTGTTTTTTGGAAATAATTCGGTATCTTGGGAACTATTAGAGATATTGTTACGAAATTTCACATGGTTTCAGCTGAGGTGATTTATATGAAATAAACGGACAAATTTGTCAAAAGGGGCAAGGTTTGTGGAACTTCTGAGGAGTAAATAAAGGCTTTTTATATAAGTGTTTGATACATTATGACTTGAGGATTGATATTTTAGTAAAATTAAATAATTTTATAAAATTTCATTTACCTTAAAAACTAAAAAAATATAATATGGTGATTTTCCATGAATAAAAATATAAAATTTGACTTAATGTAAAATTTTAATATTTAAAGATATCATAACAAAATTTGAAACCAATATAGACTCAAATGTCCTTAAATCAATGGCATTAGAATTTTTGAAATTTTTTACTTTCAAATATCGAAATTCCTAAAACGGGTAAAATGTGTTCCAAAAACTGAGTTTTGTTATTTACCATGTGATAGTAAAAGCACTTAGTAAGTATCTAAGAAACATAGGGTGTTATACAAATATGGAGCTTTTTTCTGGATCGGTGCTTTGCCTTTTTAGAATTTTTTACTCAAACCGATTTTTTTTTAAAATTGGCCAAGTTTTGATAGGTCTGGGGGTGATATGTCCGCTTAAGTGAGCCAAATTTTTCTTTACACGCTTTTGCATAAAGTTAGTTATCTTTCCGGATCATATAAAAATTATATATAGTCCCGAAGAAATTTTTTTCTACAAAAGAAAAAATATATGGGCTTTTTTGGGGAAAAACGTAAGAAATGCGGTGCTTTTTACAAGTTCCAACTTTGGATGCGTATAACTTTTTATAGGAAAGAGATAATACTGATTTTTGAAATATCTATCATTAGATATCCATATTGTCTATATTAATGACTTAGTAATCCAGATACATATAGGTCATAAATCGAGGTTGTCCTGGTTTTTTTCTCATATCTCAGCCATTTGTGGACCGATTTTGCTGATTTTAAATAGGAAACTTCTCGAAATCATGTCTGACAGAAATTATTGAAGATTTGGATCCCGAAGATATCTGGGGTCTTCAGAAAATTGATTTCAACAGACAGACGGACGGACGGACATGGCTTAATCGACTCCGCTATCTATAAGGATTCAGAATATATATATACTTTATAGGGTCGGAAAATTATATTGTGGAAATTACAAACGGAATGACAAACTTATATATACATATATACCCTTCTTACGAAGGTGAAGGGCATCAATGGCATCACAAAGTACTTCTTGCGTTTTCTTTACCCTAATTTAGAGAAAAATTTGACTTCCACGATTACTTGACTATTATTATAATATTCTGATTAGCTTTTACTAAAATTCATAACAGTAAGGAAGGAAATTGGTCTCATTCGCCAAAATATGGCCCCAAAAATAGTTTTTCTCGAAAATTGCAAAATTTATATACTACATACATACATCATAGTAGGTACGGAAAAAGCTATACTTTTTTCATATTATATTATTCTCAATAAATCTCAATGTGATTTATTTAAGAAAATTTTTAAAAAATTTAAAATGAAGTTTTGAAACTGACTGCACTTAAAAAATTATTTTTTTTGGTCTACCTGCAAATGTGGTTAAAAATTACCCCAAACTTGTGAATTTCAATAGTGCGGTTCAAAATTATATTTTGAGTAAGGACACACCCAACCCAGCACCAAAATGTTAGCTAATTCAACAACCACTAGTAATTAAAAATTGTAAAAAAACCAGCCTACTTTTAGGATGACCAATTTGCAATGACCTTGAAAATTTTGACATAACGGTATTTGTGGTGAATTTCTAAAAATTCACCACAAAAATGTTTATATTCACCACGATATTTATTCACCACACCGAGCAAAAAAATATATTTTTTTTTTTTTTTGTTGGTTGGTTTGTTTGGTGGGTGGGTGCTTTTTTTGTTTCGTCGCGTTTGTTTTTTTGTTTGGAAACCGGGTTCGTGGTATTTATGCGAACTTTAAAAAAAAAAAGAATTTGGGAATTTTTTTTTTCATTCAGTGTTGCCAAATGTTTGGAAACATTCAAAAACAATATTATAATTTTTTCGATCCCTGACCATGGCTGTGTTTTTGTACTACCTTTACACAACAACTCTGTTGTAAACAAACAACAAATTTCTCTCATTCGCTGTTGACGTTTCAAATTTGTTTTGCTGTTTTTCTATTCGAACCGAAAAATTAAATTGCAGTTTTTTTAAACAAATATTTAATAAGTTTTTTTTTTAATAATTCTGTTAAGGTGTAAATGAATTGTGTGTGACTTAATGCTAAAAATATGAATGAAAATCAAGATAAATCGGAAAATTTAATGAAATGGTTGAAAGAGACGCCAAACAATAAGAAAAAGTCAGCAACAAACACAGCCATGCAAACAGTAAATACAACAACAAAAACAGGATCTGTTGATAGCGCGCAAGATGTAGAAGAAGAGTTTAGGAATG
This sequence comes from Calliphora vicina, assembly GCF_958450345.1. Lineage (NCBI taxonomy): Eukaryota > Metazoa > Arthropoda > Insecta > Diptera > Calliphoridae > Calliphora > Calliphora vicina. The sequence continues at coordinate 80,451,682 of NC_088784.1, forward strand.
TTACAACAACAATTGTACAACAACCACCAAACAAGTTTGGTTTAAATACGAAAAAGGTTTCAGGAAAACCGCTACTACCAGGTAAGAAGAAAGAAATCTAGCTGAAAAATTAGGGGAATTTAATCATGAAAAAATAATTTAATACGTTTTACAAATAAATCTCTACACAGGAGTCACAACTCATATTGCAAGAATATCCTATGGAAGAAGTGATGCCAGTAAACGAAATACAGAAAAGACGTTGACAAAAGATTTCAGTAATACAGAAAGTGTGTTGCAGCGCAAGGGGCAAAAGGAGAACAAATTGAATTTGGACTTGAATGCCATGGAATCATCTCGTTCCTCTCAATTATTAGAAGATTTTGCCAAGAAAAAACAGGAGCGCGATCAAGAAATAATGGAAATACAGGAAATGTTGAATAAAATTAAATCGCCACAAAAGAATAGCGCACGTTCGTCACAGAATTCTCCTAAGGATAATGAAGAGGTGGCTTTGTCAACAAAAGCAAATGTGGCTGAGGCTGTTAAGGATACAAATAACCAGGTTATGGCAAAAATTCCAAGCTATCGACGCAGTAGAACTGAGTTAGAACTGAATAAGAATGCAGCTGTTACCGAGTCGTCTAAAAATACCAGACTGACACGAAAAGATACAGCAAGATCTGGTTCAGAAGTTGTTGCCAACAAACCCAGATCTAAGTCTTCACAATTGCCCTTAAGTGCCAAGGAAAAACAAGCAACCAAGAAAATAAGCTACAATCCAGAGGAAGCACGACGTTATATGGACATGCAAAAAAAGCAACGCAAAATAAACTTATTCAATGATCCAGCGATTAAGTCCCGAATAGAAAAGGAAGAAATTAAAAAAAGATTAGAGGAACTTAAGAAAAATACACGCAAGCTGGTGTCTAAAAGTACACAAAAGAAAGAAAAAACTATGAAAAATAATTATTCAAAGAAGGAACCAGATGAAAAACTTTTAGCAAAACCAAAACCTCAGGAAATTCAGGAGGTTGCTGCTACAAAAACCACAAAAGAGCAAGCTAGTATACCTAGCAAGAACAGCAAAACAGAGAGCAGTAAAAAGGAAGCCAACTTAAAGGAAGTTTCTCATAGATCTTCACAAAGTTTAAATAACGTACTGAAACCGTCTACTTTTACTTTACAGGAGAACCACAAACGTATTGGTCTCTTAAGGAAACCGGAAAACGATAAAGATTTTTCTTTTACCAGCCACAGAAATTTTAATTCCGATAAGGAAAATCAAAATTTAGAATTACTAACAAAGCAGTTAAATAATCAAAAGAACAATAAAATAAATGATAATAATACAACACAAGTTAAAGATGTGCAGTCTGATGAACTACAATTAGATAAGGTAAAAGAAGATAAAGAAACTCAGGCTAATGCAAATGATATAGCAAAATATGAGGACATTTCCGATTTAGAAATGCCTGCAAACAATTTAAAAACCAACAAAACTGCAGAAGCTATACAAGAAACTACTTTAAACCAGGAAATTCCTCATAAGGAAGAAGCTAAACCACATGACCTACCTTATTGGCTAAGACCCTCAGCAGCCCAAGTTTATCCTTATAATTTTATCATGGCGGTTAGGCGAAAATTGGAGGCAATAGCTCAGCCTATGGGGTCACGTAAACCAGAAGCTGTTACCAAACAGAATCAAGAAACATCAACCACTGGTTTGAGTAGCAAGTTAAAGCAAAAAAAGAGAAAATCTTTAGAATTGTTGGAGGAAAAGCAAAGTAAAAAACTTAAAAGAAAGGAGGAGGAAGAACTAACACATTCCAGAGAAAATATTGTCGAAAGAAGTCTAAAGGAATTGAATGTTATGAAGGAAACAACAATCAAACAGTTAAAACCTTTGCCACCAAGCAAACAAATCGAAAAAAATGAAAGCAAGGCAGATAAACAAGAGATTCAATTAGAAGACACTGCAAAATCTATGTCACAATTTAAATATCTACAAAAATCTATACAATCTATGGATTTGCAAGATGTTAAACACATTAATAAATCTAAATCCTATTGGCAAACTCCAGATATACCACCATTTAAGCATTTACAAAAATCCTTACAAAGTTTGAGTCCAGACCAAGAGGACTTTAAACAAACTTCACGCCAATTCAAACTACCCTCGAATTATAAATCTATGGAAAGTTTAAATTCTGAAATCAACTCAAATTTGTCCTCGATTTCTTTACAATTGCCCATATCGAATACTTTAACTGAAGTCTCTTCTTTGAGGACAGAATCTAGAAGAACCTTTGCTCACTCCAAACAGCCACAAACACAGTCAGAAGATGAGGTTACTTCCTTGTCTTCACACATTTTCAGCAGTCCTGAAAAGAAACTAAGTAAAGCAGCAAAAGATTTTGAATTTGTCAAACCTCGCCCGGTAAGCCCTCTTTCAATGGAAAAGGTTGATAAATTGAAAATTAAAAGAAAGGAAACGGTTGAGGAAGCTGAAAGCGATGATAGAGAAATGAACTTTACACTATTATTAGAGGACTTTAATCGTAGCCTATCACAAGTTATACAAGTAAATGAACAGTTAAAATGTACACTCGATAAATCTCAACAAATTTTAAGTCCCCATTCATCCAAAAAATCCAGCGAAACCGATAAACATTACTCCTCAGATTTTGAGAAATCAGCAACGAAAATTCTTTCCTCAATAGAAAGTGACAAACTAAAAGAATCTCTACAGAAAAGCAATGAAAGTTTAAAACAAAGAAAACGTCAACTATTTGAAATGGCCGAAAAAGTTAAGCCACTTTTAATACCGCAAAAATCTGCACAAAATTCAGATGAAAACAAAACATTGGCTCCAGAAGAAATTGAGCAACCATTGCCGGAATTAGATTTAAATCTAAATCTAAAATCCATAACCAATTCTCCACAAACTGAGGAAGAAGATAAAACTCAACAATCGGAGGTTGAAAATGAAGAGCAAAGTTCATCCTCAGTAGCAGAACAATCATATGAAAAACGATTGTACGAAATAGAGCAACTAAAGCAGACTTTAAAACAAACCATTGCGGAATCTAAAGAAAAACGCAAAGAAAAGGAACGACACCGGGAAAGACGTAATGAAGTACAAAACGAAAAACAAAGTGTGACAGAATCCTTAAGGCAAATTGAAGAAACTGAGACAAATAAATGCATCAGCCAGAACTCAACTCAAAATGGCAATGATTCCTCTGCAATACTAAGCGAAATTGAAACACAGTGTGAAGAAAACAAAAATGAACAGAAACCTTCTTCAAGCTATACAGAAACTTCAAAACAGTTTTACGAGAAATACAAATCCTTTGAAAAATATCAAAAGCAATTTAAAAGTTCACTAAAGGAAACAAATAGTGAAAATCCGAAAACGTCTGATTCTGAAAATTGTTCGCTATCACATAACAACCAATCGAAGCAATTACAAGAGAACACAGATGGAAAAATAGCAACATTATATCGCAAAAACGTTCATGTAATCACCAGTTCTAATGAAATGTTGCCTTTAAAATCAAGTTCGGCACAAAATTCTTTAAAATCCCACAATTTACGTCTCAGCGAACCTCCAGTAGAGAAATCTAAAGACATATTGGATTATACAACTTTTAACAGCAACAACAGTTTAAATAACATTTCTAGCCAACTACATACAAAATCAGTTTCCAATAAATTTTCAGAAAATAACCATAAAAGCATTAGTAACACACACAATAAAAATAAAATAAACGATAGCGAAACAGATTCATATAGTGGCACACAAAGTGATGTAGATAGAACAGTCACCAGATCTAAATCGCTGTTAAAAACAAATAAACCAGAGGCAACTATAAGCTCCAGCATAGCCGAAGAACTACAAAATACTTATGAATCCGGCTCTCATGACAACGAAAACATACCTTTAAACAGCCGAGACAAATTTGATTCCACACAATTTATTAAATCCCACATTAATCGTTCACGTGGAGATTTCCAGGAAAATATATCCAAGGAAAGCGTCTTCAATGAAACACAATTTCAGCAGGCCATTAAGGCGGCATCACAAATTAGTTCTACCGATTTTGCCCAAAGTGCTGATGATGAAATTACAAGTAGTGTTGCTTCAAAAGCCTATCATAAAGTGGCCTCAAATTCTGCCAGTTATAATAAAGGGGCAATTTCTAAACAACCGCTTATACATTCTTCACCTTCAAAAGCCAACAGACGTATTTCGATTGGTAGTGAAATAGTCAAGTTTTTCACTCAATACGATTGTGAAAGAACTGACAGACGTACAGCTGCCAATGATAGCATGTCAGAGTCTTCATTGAACTATTCGAATGTGGGTCTGGTAAGTTGGGATTTTTATAAATATTTACTTTTTTTAAATATGTACTTAGCTATTATTATTTTTGCCACTTTCTCTGACATTGACGGGGGTTAAAATATTTCTATAAACATGAGACACAAATTTTTCAGGAGACACAAAAAACATTCTAGAATCATTAGTTTTAAATATGATTGCTATTTAAAATCAAAAAAATGTTTCACCACAATAGTTTTTACGCTAAATGAAGCCATAATATTGTTGAACCTGTGTGGTTTTAATGATTGATGTTACTATTTTCATTCCGACTCATATATAATAACTCATCCATATTGATTTTATTTTCTTCTTTTAGTACGACAAATTAATACAAAACGAAACCAACAAGTCACAACATTTGACGGCACTTTTGAAAATGCGAGAAAAAGCATTGCTGGATCGTACTAAAGGTCAAATTGCCTGGCTAGAAGTGCAGAAGGCACGTTATAAAGCCAAAGGTTTTATAAATCATATAGCCGCCATTAAGAAGAAACAACGTGGCATAATTATGAAAATGGAAAAGGAACGAGAAGAGATTAAAAGGTAAGTTTACATTTTAAATTTATTTGAAAGCAAATGAAACCTGTTTTCATAAAGTAGTTTTCAATAAGTTTTCTGCTAAAGAAATGTTATATAAATCGAAAATTGTGAAGTAGTCTACTATTGAGATATGAAAACGGATTATTTTCGATCAAAGGTTCGTAAGAATTAATTTTTAATTCAATTTTCAAAACTATATTAAATATTATCTCATAATAATTCCATTAAATATTATTATAATGTTGGAACTTTTTTCTAAGTAGGCAATAACAATTACAAATCGTGCCCTTAATAAAACAATAGTGTATAATTTGTTTGCCATTTCGAATTAATTGAGTTTAACATTTTTGTGTTAGTAGACATCTAGAACAAAAGTAATATTTCAATTGATCTTTTGACCCACTTTGTGGAGGTAGAATTTCACCAAATTTTGACCACATATAGAATCAATTATGTAGATTCTTATTATGCTTATACACTATTGTTTTATTGAGAGGACGAAATAAGTAATCAGGTCAAATTTGACCCATTTTGAAATTATAATTTAATTTGTTCTTAAAGTAAGTGCTTGATATTTTATGAATTTTATTCAATTTCAAATGTCAACAACTACGTTAGATTGTTTGCACTTAAGGTCATATTAGACCCGGAGAAAAAATCTCGAATTTTTGTTACGCACAATTAAGTAAAATGTTTTCAGAGCTGTGGTAGCACTACAATTAGAGATGCCAAACGGGGAATTCTATTTTCTATTTGGGTAAAATTTCACCCAAGACCTATGAAGGTTAAATAAATTCCCCATAAATCATATAACGATTAAGTCGTTAATTACAAGTTTATTTTCTTCTTTTTAGGGCATTTAAAAAAGCTTTTTTTATATTTCGAATTTAAATTCGAATTTTCGAACATATTTTAAAAAAACTTATATTTTGAAACTTCATTAAAAATCATGAACATTTTGATTTTTTTTTCAAAATTTTTAAGTTCGAAAATAGAAAATGTAAGAAATTGGACTCAAATAAAACTTAAATTATTTTTAAGGATCCTCATGATTAAGAAATTAGTTTAACAACTTTTGAAATATTTCGTACATAAGTTCGAATATTCGAAATTTATTTTAAACTAGCGGATACCGGACGTGTGCTACTACGATAAAAAATAAAATTATTTTTTTTTAAAAAAAAAGGAAAATTTTGTTTACAAAACTATTTAAAACGTTCATCTTATTTTCATTATTAACCACTCACTTTTTACTAAAGTAGAAATATACTTGTCTGAGTAGAAATCGAAAACAGAATTTTATATGTCGGATTATTTGTCCTTCTGTAGAAAAAAAAAATATTTCTTTATTTTTATAATAAACTTCTTTTTTCAAATTGATGTATGTACATAAAACTATTTTTGTAAAAAAAGTACCAGCAATAGGGATCAATTTAACCCTTTATACGTTCCAATTTCAAAGAAGTGCCAAAATCCATTTGAAATTTTTTCAGAAGGACTCCAACTCCATTTAAATTTAATTTCTGAGATATGGAATACAAAAAAGTACCAAAACCGGGTTTCACCGTTTTATCCCCTTAAAAGAACATACAAAAATCAAAAAGTACCACACAGCTGTCCACTTATTTTTTGGATAAATTGAGATTAATTTGGATTTTTGGTACTAGCTTTATTAGTTCCGGAGATGTAGAGATATCGATTTTACCCATTTTTACCCCCTTAAAATTCAAATTGCCAAAAATCCCTTCTTAGTGGATCTACACATCGGGGGAGGTTTCTACATAAAAAATTTTATGACATACGCATTTAAAAATTAAAAATTGCGAAACATTTTTGTATGGCAAAATTCGAAAATCGACTTTACGGATGGACCGCATGGACCGAATGTAGTGTTTTAGGTGTCTAAAACCATCTTCACAAAATTTCCTTTCCAATAAAACCGTTTTGGAGCTAATCGGTTGGTTTATATATGAAGCACTGATTATTTTAACAGCTTTAAACATATTACGAACATAAAATCGAATTTTCTATCAGGTGTAAAAATGCCAAATTTCAGCATAATAGGACTGCGATAACTGATTCTAAATTTTGACATAAACCAGAGCTTCGAACTAATTAATTCAATTTGAGCTTAATTCACTAAAATCTAAATTCGGAATTAAAAAAAAATTCAACCATTCATTCTACAAATCCATTCCCAAAATCTAATTATTTAGCTTCATTCAAAGGCGTTTATTTAAATTGAGTTCATTCATAACATTTCATTCAGTTCTGTTTTTGCTTTTAATCATTTACAAACTGAATGGAAAAAATTGTTTAAATTCTATTTTAATATATTTGAATTGAAGATAAATTGAATCATTCAATAAGTTTTTAAAGCTATTTTGTAATGGATTTGAATTAAAGAAAACATGAATGATTCAATAAGGAATTAATTCATAAAGGAATGAGTTTGTAGTACTAAAGAATTGATTTGTGGAATTGTTAAGAGTATATATCTGATTTGATTTTAATTTTTTTTTTTTTTATTTTATTTATTCAAGTATACAAAGCCTTCAAGGCCAAACTTACATATTACTTAGCAATAATACTTAAGCATAAAAAAAATAACAAAGTGTTACAATAAATAACACAAATAACTATTAATATAAATTTTCTTATTTATAACGGTTCCCCAACCATAATTATAGAAAAAAAAAATTATTTAATAAGTAATTCTTTTGAACCTTTGTGCTAAACTAACAAGCAAACTAAAATTGCAAGTTAAATATAATCCAAATGTCCCTCTATTTCAAAGTTATTAGACCATAACGACAACAAAGTGAAATCAAGTACAAAAGAAAATCGATTAAGGGATGTCAGAAGCAATAGTTTTCTGATCAGAAGTCTGATTTTAACATAATCATTTAATAATACAGAAATAAAAATATCATTAAATTGTTTTATTAAATTGAAGTTTTCAAAAATAACTCGATACAGTCTTTATTCTTTACATCAAAAAACAGATTGAAAATTGTATAAAACAGCTGTCTTTTATATATTGAAATTCCATTTCCCATCTATTTACTAATTCTTATTCAATGATAACATACATACACATTAGTTGCGTAAATTTTGTTAAACAAATAAAATCACGCATACATTTTGTGATAAATAGATTTCATGTTCTACAAAGTGTTTTTAAAGAAGGGATTTTCTCGATGTCATCGTTTCTCTTCAAGATTATACTTATTATATTTTATATTTATCTTTTGAAAAACTGACTCACATTTTTTTTTTTTTTTTAAGAAGATTTTTCGACAATATAGTTTGGTGACAGGTTGATAAAAAAGTATTAAATAAGATTTATTGAAATTAGCTTGTTTTACAAATCCCATCATTTGTATTGTGTAGTTTTTCTTCTATTTTTGTAAAGTTTTTTTTTTTTTAATTTTCGTCTAACTAATAGGTATAAATGTCCCCAAAAAATATTCATACATACGGTACATATTATTTAATCAGTTTCGTCAAAAATAAAATAAAATTAAAATGTACATTAATACACGAAATGTTTATTTTTATGAACAACTACTAATCATCATGTTTACAGATCATGAAATGAAAAAAAAAATAACAAAACATTGTCAACATTGAGACAATAATTTTTGTTTGTTTACTTTTTTTAAATTTAATTTCTATTTATTGTTTGCATTAACACTAAACATTATTATTGCTGTTTGTCCATATTGACTGTCTGTCTGTCAGACTGATTGGAAAATTATTTAATGTTAGACAATCCTGTCCCGCCATGTTGACTTCTAACTTATTTTTTATTTTGTTAATTAATGTTTTTCTTAATTTTCTTTAGAACACAATTGAGTATAATAATTATGGCGCCAATTTGACGCAAATTTTCATTTGCATATAGAATGAAGTTTTGTTGTTGTTGTTTTTGTAGTATAAGATTGTTTATTAGGGCGAAGTTAATTTATAAAGGAAATCAACAAGTTTGGCGCATCGTTGAAACTGAATAGCTTGTATTTCTTTTGAGTTTTGAATTGAAAAACGTATTGACGCTAGGGTTGTAAATTAATTTTGATCGAATACAAGTTTATCATCTCTTTTATTATTCGATTGATCGATTAATTTTCTATATATCCTCGATTATTCGAAGGAAATTAATCAAACAATTTAATAAATGGTTTGTTAACAATGAAGAAATACATATATGGGGGATTTTATGAACCAAGTGAACCAAATTTTGAAATCGATGTCTTCCGATCGGGATGAAATTTGCATCAAAGTTAGTTCTATTGGATAGTAATTCACCCCTCTCTGAGTTAGAGGGGGTCAAAATTTTACATTTTGGCCAAGTAGCTGTTTTTTTTCTCATCCATGTAACTTATTACCTATTGTTCTTAGCAAAATTATCCCAAATACATAGTTTAGATAGCTATTAATTCAATCTTTCAAAAAAATGATGACATTTTTTTCCCGAAATCAAAAACTTTCTTGACTTTTTTTAAAATTTACCGTTTTTTTTCTCAAAATAAAGCTTAAATATTTTCTTTGAAGACCTAGTTGGTCGCTAGGTATTAATACTATAGTTTACATCAGCTATTGTAATACTTATCTATCTATATACATATATAAAAATGAAATGGTCCATGTATGTAAGCATCACGTGAGAACGTCTGGAGCGATTTGGCTGATTTTTTTTATTCGATTCGAAATTTTCGGGAGATGGTTTGTAAAGATAAAAAAATTCAAAAATTCGGGGTAAAACTCGGTCAACTGTATAAAAACTGTAATAAAAAAATCTCCCTAAAGTATGCAGTACAAATTTAGATATTTTATTTGCAAATAAATAAGAACAGGCAGGTGTATGTGGGTTGGAGAAACTTGAAGAACTAACATTAGTAAATGCTACCGGGCGAAGACGGGGCGGTCAACTAGTTTATAATAAATTTAATTTTCATATATAGAAGGTAGGGCAAAAGTACTCACCCAAAATGGCGATCGTGACATAAGAAAAAAAATATGGAAAATATTTTTCATATACATTACTTTATTAGAGTGTCATTTCAGGGAATCTGTTTTTTAACTTTGTTAAATAGTAATTTTAGATGTTTTAATTTGTACAAAATTACGAAATGGTTGTAAAAACATGCAATGAGAGCTTGATTATCAATCACTGGTCGAATTACTACCGCATTTGTGAATCAATATTACAAAATATTTCAGCTGCATTAGGAAAAAATATAGATTTTTATAATAGATATGATTTATTAAATGGATTTCATCTAAATTTGCCTTCACAAGAAGGGATTCATAAACAGAAACTACCTTAATAAATTTTCATATGCGTACATAAATATATGTATATGTAGGTATTAATGTGTGCTTTCATAATGAGTTGTGGACATACATCTATGTAGATTTATATATCGAGATCATCATCGTCATGATCATCTGCCATCAAGTACACGACACGATTTACTGTATAGCAATATATCTACTAAATTGTTGGATACTTTATCTACCTCACAGCCACATACATATGTATGTACATCTAAAGACACACATATAGCGGGGACTATAAAAATAGTGGTACCTTGTCAAAATTTGTAATATTGCATTAAATATCTACTTATGTTTTTCACTATTAAACGCAATTTTCTTCTGTATGAGTATCTTCCCATCAGCTGAAGAGAAGATGTTCTTGTGAGACTTCCGGTTGACTAAAAGTATAACTGCCTTATTCTGAGTGTCGAAAACGACTTAAATACTACAAAATTTCCATGTTTAGTATGACAACGACACTCACAATAGGCTGATTATAATTCTAGATATCACTTTGATTGTCTTCTCTGGTTTTAAATTGTTCAGGCATCCTCATATTGATCGGCCAGTGGTTAATTAGGTATCTCCTGTGACAATGTTGTCATCCTAGCTTCGACATCACACAGCAGGAGTCTCTCCGGAAGCATGTCTGGAAGGACCTTCGAGAAAAGAACTTGTATTGGTATGTGCAGGATACATTAAAGTGGTGTAATGAGGTCGGGAAGGAGACTTAACATTAGTGTTTATAAAAACCCAATTTTTTAAAAAACTGGTTTGTCGGTTAACCGAAAATGGGCTTTTTTAGAAAAACCGGTATTTCGGTTAACCGACATTGAAAGGAATTTTTTTTAGAAGTTTAAACAATAAATTTTCATTGTAGAAAACATAAAATATCCAATAAAGTATACATAGCTTTAAAATTTGTAGTTTTTAGTAGTCAGTATTGGTTAATATTTAATAACTATAAATATGCAAAAGTGGAATTGATTATAAATATGTTTACTTATTGGTTTTTTCAAAAAATTTCAACCAAAATTGTAAATCATAAATTTGTTAATTAAATATTTGATAATTTTGAAATTTATTATCACCTCGACATTCTGATATGAAACAGAAAATTTCAAGTCCCAAAAAGGACCTATAAAACGCAAACGCACTTCTTCTTAACTGTGATTATTTGTCATCGTAAATCATTCAATATTTAAAATTCAGGATTTTAGATGGTAGTTTGTCTCTCCTGTAATATTTCTGACAATTAACTTAGCACTTTGTACATTTAGCTAACGAAATGATTAATTAAATTAAATTTTAATTTAATGAAGTCAAGTTTATTGATATAAGGATGTACATCAAAGATATGTACATCAAATTCAATTTAACCTTTAGTAAAATTATCACTAAGTTTTTAATGAAACATTAGTAAGATTTGGGGAATTTAATTTTAATTTTTAATAGTTTCATTATGTGAAATTGATTCTGAAAAGGTTTTTAAGTAAACTCATAGTCCACTACTATTTAGAATCATTGTTATTTAAAAATTTGTATCGAATGAGATTTATTTAGGTTTCAAATCAGACAAAGTGTATAAAATAAATATAAAAAATTCACCAAATTTTAATCCCAAAATCAACATTTTAAATTAACCGGTTCGCAAAAAAAAACGAGATTTCGAAGTAAAACTGTTTTTTCTGTTAACCGGTTTATAAACACTACATAACATGCTTAATATCTGCTGGTCCCACATAGATTCTTTCTGAGTGCTCAACAAATGTCGGAAGAAACTGTTTTTCGAACGATTTAAAACAAAAATGTCTAACTTTTTTGCGAAAACATTTTGTCTAACTTCTTAGACAAAACATTTATTTTCATATATCGCATCCCACTTAGCGACTAAAAACCTCTTAAAGAAATGGACCTAAGCTTTCTTTTAAGCAAAAAAATTTAAAAAAGGGCCCATTTAAAAAAAGTTAGATTTTGGCAAAAAAAAAGTTAAATGTCCAACATTTTTATACCCTTCACCTTCGTGAGAAGGGTATATATAAGTTTGACATTCCGTTTGTAATTTATACATTTTTCATTTCCGACCCTATAAATTATATATATTCTGGATCCTTATAGATAGCGGAGACGATTAAGCCATGTCCGTTTGTCTGTTGAAATCAATTTTTTGAAGACCGCAGATATCTTCGGGATCCAAATCTTCAATAATTCTGTCAGACATGCTTTCGAGAAGTTTGCTATTTAAAATCAGCAAAATCGGTCCACCACAAATGACTGAGAATGAGGAAAAAACCAGGACAACCTCGATTTTTGACCTACACATCTGCTCAAAATAATAGATACACCAAAATTTATTTTTTAAAAACGAAAAAAAATAATGGTATATTGTAAAATTATAAAAAAAAATTCAGTCGATTTTTATTTATAGTTAAAAGGAGAGTAAAAAACAAAAACAAAATATTTCATAATTAATAATAAATATTATAAAGTAAATTAAATTTCTTAAATTTCGAAAAATTTGGTACTCATAATAATAGATACATTTTTAAAAATTCTTATTAAACAAAAGCTAATAAATTTTATCTTAAAAAAATTAGTTTATTATTAAAGTAAAGCTAGTATCCAGTATATCCACCTTTGTTTTGTAAAACTTTCTCCACTCTTCTGGGCATACTGGATATCAAGTTCTGACACTTCTCCAATGGAATCTCGTACCATATTTTTTGCGTTTTCTCCCATAAATCGTCTTTATTTTTGAAAACTTCCTTCGAAAGCCTTATCTTTAATTCACTCCACAAGTTTTCTATTGGGTTTAAATCAGGGGATTGGCTGGGCCAGCTTAAAACAGGTACGTTATTCTCCAAGAACCAGTTTTTAACTAATCTTGAACTATGTTTTGGGTCGTTGTCCTGCTGGAATGTCCATATTAATGGCATATTTTCCGATGCATATGGAAGCATTACGTTTTCCAATATGTCTCTATACCCACTAGCATTCATGGTATCTTCTATTCGGAATATCGGACCAACACCATTCCATGAAAAGCAACCCCAAACCATTATGTTTCCCCCGCCATGTTTTACCGTCTTTTTTGTAAATTTAACGTGGAATTCTTTTCCTTTTGGTCGGCGTACATTTCTTTGGCAGTCGTTTCCAAACAAATTTATTTTTGTTTCGTCGCTCCATAAAATATTTCTCCATTTTTTTTCGCCTTCACACCCGGACCATTGTAAGTGCTCTTTAGCAAATTCTAATCTTGTCTTGATATTTTTTTGGCGCATTAGTGGCACTTTTCTGGCAATTCTTCCCGGCAATTTAGCTTGTAAAAGACGACGACGAACTGTTTGTGGACTGATTTCGTTACATAGCTCCGCAGAAATAGCTTTCGATGATATGAAAGGGTCTTTTTTAACCATAAGGACGATCCGCCTATCTGTTTCTGGACTGGTTTTCTTTGGTCTACCGCGAGTTTCTCTTTTTTGTTTTTTAGATAAAGCATTTTGGACAAAATGTAAAGATCTTCCTATGCTCTTTGCTATTTCCCGTAATGATTTTCCTTGATTTCTCATCGTTTGAACAATTTTTTTCTCATCTTCGGTACAATGATGATTTCGTCCCATTTTCTTCAAAAGAGTCCTATTTTTTATAAAATTGTTGCTAAAATTTAAATTCACGTAAATAGGAACAAAAAATTGCACAAAAAAAAAATTGTATATAAACAAATTACAAATTACTGATGTGTATCTATTTTTATGAGCAAATAATTTTTTGTAATTCAAATAAATTCGTTTTTAAAAATCAACATGAAAGCAAATAGTTGCCAGATTTTTGACTGACATGACATTGCCAGATAGAAATTTTAATAATATGATGTATTCTTAACGCTTGCGAGGAAATTTTCAATGTTACCGCCATTTAAATTTTTTCCAATTAGGTGTATCTATTATTTTGAGCAGATGTGTATGTTTACTTATTGGTTTTTTCAAAAAATTTCAACCAAAATTGTAAATCATAAATTTGTTAATTAAATATTTGATAATTTTGAAATTTATTATCACCTCGACATTCGGATATGAAACAGAAAATTTTTCAAGTCCCAAAAAGGACCTATAAGATGCAAACGCACTTCTTCTTAACTGTGATTATTTGTCATCATAAATCATTCCAAATAAGTAATAAAAATATTTAAAATCAAGTATTTTAGATAGTAGTCTCTCCTGTAATATTTCTGAAAATTAACTCAGCACTTTGTACTTTTAGCTAACGAAATGATTAATTAAATTAAATTTTAATTTAATGAAGCCAAGTTTATTGAAAGAAGGATGTACATCAAAGATATGTACATCAAATTCAATTTAACCTTTAGTAAAATTATCATTAAGTTTTTAATGAAACATAAGTAAGATTTGGGGAATTTAATTTTAATTTTTAATAGTTTTATTATCAGCCCAATTATGAATAAAAAATTCCGCGGGAGTTTGTTCCCCGGGAGTTTTTTCCCATTGAATTTGAATAGGAAAAATGAGAAAAGGGGAAAAACTCCCGGAGAATTTTTATTCATAATTGGGCTGTATGTGAAATTGATTCTGAAAAGGTTTTTAAGTAAACTCATAGTTCACTACTATTTGGAATCATTTTTATTCTTAAAAAATTGTATCGAATGAGGTTTATATTGTATATCAGCAGTTTAGGTTTCAAATCGGACAAAATTTTTGATATAAAGTGTATACAATGAATATAAAAAATTCACTAAATTTTAATCCCAAACTTTAAAACCCGTTTAACCGAGTAAAATAAACCGATTAACCGAAAATCAACATTTTAAATTAACCGGTTCGCAAAAAAAAACGAGATTGCGAAGTAAAACTGGTTTTTCTGTTAACCGGTTTATAAACACTACATAACATGCTTAATGTCTGCTGGTCCCACATACTAGATTCTTTCTGAGTGCTCACCAAATGTCTGAAAAAACTGTTTTTCAAATGATCTAAAACCAAAATATCTAACTTTTTTGCCAAAACATGTTGACTAACAAAACATTTATTTTGATAAATGTCCCACTCGCATCAAACTTAGCGACTAAAAACCTCTTAAAGGAATGGACCTAAGCTTTCTTTTGAGCAAAAAAAAATTAAAAAAGGGCCCATTTTAAAAAATTTAGATTTTGCAAAAAAAAAATTTAAATGTCCAACATTTTTATAACCTTCACCTTCGTGAGAAGGGTATATATAAGTTTGTCATTCCGTTTGTAATTTCTACATTTTTCATTTCCGACCCTATAAATTATATATATTCTGGATCCTTATAGATAGCGGAGACGATTAAGCCATGTCCGTTTATCTGTCTGTCTGTTGAAATAAATTTTTTGAAGACCGCAGATATCTTCGGGATCCAAATCTTCAATAATTCTGTCAGACATGCTTTCGAGAAGTTTGCTATTTAAAATCAGCAAAATCGGTCCACCACAAATGACTGAGAATGAGGAAAAAACCAGGACAACCTCGATTTTTGACCTATATCTGAATACTAAGTCATTAATATAGACAAAATGGATATCTAATGATAGATATTTCAAAGACCTTTGCAACGACGTATATAAGACCATTGTTGGACCTACAATGGGTCAAAATCGGAAAAAATATATTTTAAACCAAATTTTTTTCTCCAAAAAAAAAAATTAAAAAACAAAATTTTTTTTTAAAATTTAAAAAAAAAAATTTAAAATTTAAAAAAAAAATTTATATAACTATTCGAAAATTGTTTTTTTCCAAAAATTTGGAAAAAAAAAATTAATTTTGTTTACCTAAAAATATTTAAATTTTTTTTTTTGAAAGGTAAAAGGTGAAGGGTTATAAGATTCGGCACAGCCGAATATAGCTCTCTTACTTGTTTATTTTTTTTTCGAAAGATTAAAGAAATAACTTTCTAAACTATTTGAGACACATTTTGCTAAGAACAATAGGTAATAACATTCATGGATGAGAAAAAACACCTGTTTGGCCAAAATGTCAAATTTTGAACCCCTCTAACTCAGAGAGTTCTTGACCGAACTTGTTGAAAAATTGTGTATGAATTACTATCCAATTTCATTCCGATCGGAAGACATCGATTTTAAAAGTTGGTTCACTTGACATGAAATTCCCTATATACATATATATATAGATAGATTGATTGGCACATACTCTTGGAATTGTCAATGTTAATTATTTCACAAAAATATTGAAATTTTTGGTGATTCCTTACAAGGCTCTTCTATATTAATGAACTTAACTGTATAGATATTTACATAGATTTATGTAGATGAAAATTTAGTCATATTATAATTATAATACTACCACCTTTATTTTTGTTTTTATATGACAACCGCAAAAAAAATATACAAACATACATACATCTAGAGAATTGTAGAGATTTTCAAAACATTTCTTTTTTTTAGGGGGATTTGTTTGTTGTTGTTTTTTTTTATTTTGTGGGCGCCATCCAATATATATAATTTTTTTTTTTAAATTTTCATTTCGTTTGTATAATTTGATGTATGTAGGAACACTCGTGTGTCTATATATACAAATGTTTTTTTTTCTCTAATTGGCACTGGATCCAACACCATAAATAAAAAAAGTAAATAAATAAAAACAAATATACAATAAAAAAAATACAACTGAACATTTAATCCATCCATATAGTAGCAAAAACATTCGCAGTATAATTCTATAATGTGCGTTTTTAATGATGATATTAATATTTGCCGAAAAACAATTCTTCGATAATAATAATGTTTTATTAATATTTTGTGAAGATTAGTTTTTTATTATGGTTTTATAGATTTTTTTTGTTGGAAAAATATATAAAATAAATGACGCCTCCACAAAACTACGTCACTGGAAATGTTGAGTTCATTTTCGACAGAGAGGTTTTTAGCTGATCCGCTTGTATTGTAATACTGACTGTCTGCAGAATTATTATTTATTAATTCATTCATGATGGCTTGACTCAATTATTAAATACTCAGATCTTATCTAAGTTCTATACAGAGAAATCAGATTCATAGTGTCAACCGAATTTGCTCCCAATCGAATGAGTCGGTTGATAAAGAAGAATTTCGGTTAAAGTAACCAAACTTTTGTTACCCTTTTAAATTTTTGAAGCCACAACTGTAGAATTCGGTCACTAAAGAGGGCTCATTCGATTGGCAACAAATTCGTTTGTATCACGTATCTGTTTTCTCTGTGTAGACATAATTATTAACTCATATTATTCGTTATAAGGACATTCACATTTATTTCTGACAAAGTTTTCAAATAAAACTACAAAGTGAAATCAACATATGTAGAGATTTAAGGCACACATTTAATCAAATATTTGTAAATATTCAGAATTCTTTCGTATTACATGCATAACCAATATTCAAATATTCAAACAAAACATAAGAAATTCTTATGTAATGCTTCATTTCAATAAGACTTTGAAGAACTTTTCATTGTGCGTTCAGGGTTATGCCGTCGTAGTACTCTCTACTCGTACACTGATCACAAGTAAATTAACCCAAAAGTAAATAAAATTTATTATACACAATACACACAGATACATATGCCACAAACACACACGCACTTACCACTAATACTCTTGTGAAATAGGGTTCCTAATCGGGAAAATTCTGCCGGGAATATTTTTTTTTTAAATCTATTTCGAGGAATTTCTTTATAACATTTCTTCCTAATGTTACAGTGTTATTATTGCACAGGGAAAATATCCAAAGTCACGGATGAATCCAAATATAATTTAAGAAGCAGTGATGGGAGAACATTTTAACATTGCCGTAGAGAAAGAGACCGAACCCAAGGTACACAAATAAGACAGTCAAAGGTATGGGTCTAATTGATATCACAAAAAATATGCTATCCATTTTAAACAATGTTATGTATCCATACTAGGGTATTGGAATTATTCGATTTTTCTCTTGTTCGAATAAAACGAATAATTCGAATAAGAGATTTTAACTTGTTCGAATAATTCGATCACACCTTTAAAATTAATCGAATTATTCGAATAATTTAAAGTTTTTTTTAAAAAGTAAAGAATGAAGTTTTGATGTCGGTTTTTTAATATTTTATTGTTAAAGAAAAACAAAAAATAACATTAAAGTTAACAGTTCAAGTATTGATCATTAAAAACATTCGAAAACAAAGTCCATCATTAAATTTTAATCAGAAATATTCTGATCAAATTAACTCCCGAACAATCCACAAAATAATTGACTAGCAAACACTATAGTTTCCGTTTTGGAGCTATGCTTTAAAAAATTTGAGCTAGTTGGACATGATCCTGAATTCAAATACAATGTAAACGTATTAAGAACTTTTTTATGTAGTTCATTAATTCGGGTTTTAAATTGAGTAACTAATTCTTTTGTAAATGAATTATTCACTTTTTCTAAATTATTTATAACAAATTGTATTATACGCTCAAGCTCTATAAACGTTGCCGAATCTTTGCTTAATAAAGTGGTCTTGGGGAATTAATCCAAAGTTTCATATCATTGTCAGTGAACGTGGCTAATTTGAAGTCAGGCAGTGCATGATTGACACATTTACAAATACGCAAAAAGTTTATTACCATGTTTGACAAAGATGTTCCACGATGTTCAAAATCATATATAAGACGAACTCCATGTTTTTCTTGCAACAAAACGTTGGTTTGCAATATTTTTGTTTATCATTCGATTTATTAAATATTTTGCAACACTTACATACGCGGTTAATAACATCACTTATATACATATGTTTTAAGATCATGGCCTTCATCTATTTCAATGTAATCATTATAAATGTCATCCTCAATATCACTTTCGACGACCGTTTCAAAATCAAATTCTCCATCACATTCAACTCCACTTTAATCTAAGTTAAAATTTTGATTATTAATTGCGATTCTTCTAATATTTCGCCAGCTAAATAACAAATATTTAATTCCGTACCTTTTATTTTCATTGGTTCAAGTCCTTAGTTAAAAATTTTGAAAGATTTGTTTTTAGAATTGTAACTTCTTGCAGTAATATTTATATATTTATAGAAGGAGCTATCGGAACACTCATCTACATAGATCAAAAGTCCCTTTGTCTTTAGTTATTTGTCGAATTTCAGAAACAATACAATTTTTGTGAATCATTATTACTTATTTAAATTTGAAATTATGAAAAATTTTAAGCAATTTAATAAATTTGAACATATATAAACAATTTATTCCTTTTATTCGATTATTCTACATAAAATTTTTCGAATTATTCGTTATTCGAAAATTGTCATTTTTAAATTGTTCGAATAATTATTCGTAATAAATTATTCGATTAATCGAACGATTATTAGTCGAATGAATACCCTAACATATATCCATTTTAAACAATGTTATGTATCCATATACTGTGTAAAATATGCCCCTAGTTATGAGATTCCAGCACTACAATGTCTCCAAACACACCTTTAGGGTCGTTTTCTCATTAGGTGATTATCTTTTTTCCCAACGAAAAACTGCAGATTAAAGAAATTTGGTTTTCTCAATGTCTCATTTGCTTCTATTCTGTTGCAAAGCTAACCCGACCTCATCTGCCAATTATTTATTTATCGTACAGATAAATTCAATCAGCTGACTGCTGTTCATAGTTTGTATGTGTGTGTGTTTTTGTAAACGAAATTAAATAGATTTTATAAAAAAAAGTTTAATAGAGGAATTAACATTAATTTGATGGAGGATGAACACGAAGAACATGAGTTCCAAGTTAATGCTGAAAAATTTGATCATGCCAGGCCTAACTACCTGGCAGACATGGAGGATAATGAATATTTCAAAAGATTCAGGCTGTCGATGGCCACGTTAAACAGCTGATTTATGTAAACATGTTGTCAATTGAAGGCAGGGTTCCCAACTTTCACATCTATTTTGAGAGGTATTGCCAACTGAAAATAATCTTTTTTGTCGGTATATTGAGAAAAACAAAATTGTTAACGGACAGTTTATCGGCCTAATAAATTTATGTCGACATTTAGTAACAGGCAGTTTGTCGATACATTGAGAAAACGGGCCTTAGACTTGTAACCGAGTGTTCAAAATCTAATGCCAGATCTCAATCTTATATAAAACCTATGAGAAATTGTAGATTGCAAAATAAGAACTCAAAATTATAGCACGAAAGAGGATTTATAAGATGTGGTTATAAGGGAATCACAGACCATTTCAAAGGAGTCGATTGAATCTTTAATTGGTCCAATGCATCGTCGCTGTGAAGCAGTTATAAAAAACAAAATAATGAGTCACTGAAAGTGTAACACCATTTTTGTAAAAATTAAACCTAAGTCTCCATAGTTTTGCCATTACCATTGTTGTTATCCATTACCCCTCATAGGGGCATATGGCTTCCACAAAGTATCTCCATCTTACTCGGTTTGCTGCTGTTGTTTTAGCGCCTTCTCACGTAAGATTGTATTGTCTTAGTTCTTGGAGTATCGTGCATTTCCAGGTGTTCTGGGGTCGGCCACGGCTTCTTGAGCCTTGAGGATTTCACTCTGATAGTATGATCGATCCTCCTCCATTCTCTGCATTTGATTTTTTCCGTGTTGCTGGTGTTGGTGTTGGGCCAGAACAACATGCATATGATTCTGAGGCACATATTGATAAATACCTGTAATTTTTGCGTGATTGTGCTTGGTCTTAGCCAGGTTTCACTTCCGTACCACATGAATTGTATTGAATATTCTGAGCTTGGTTCTTTTGGATATTTGCGAGTTTCTCCATACTAAATGCAGTCGATCAAAGCCTCTCTCGCTCTGTTGAGCTTGTTGCCAAGACACCAGAAGTAATCTGTGTATTCAACTGGTTGGCCTTGTAGCATGAGGTTTTCTGTGCTAACATTGTTAATTATCATGGCTTGGGATTTCTTGATATTTATCTCAAGTCTAACATTACGCTTTAATCTTTCCAATTCTTGTAGTTTCGTTTGCATGTTGGAGATTTTGTGGGAGAGTTTAAAAATATCATTCGTATAATCCAAATTCTCGAGTGGGCATGAGAGACTCCATGTAATTCCTCTTCTCTCTAAACAGATTTCGCTCATAGTATAATCCAGCATGATGTTGAACAGTTGAGCTAATAAGGGACATCCTTGTTTTAGTCCAGCGTTAGTATAAAATGTTTGACTGATGTTCCCGTTGTTTTGTGTTCTTCCCTGTTCTATGACTGTCAGTATCTTGTATATGATGTTAAGCAGAGTAATTTCTCTCCAGATGTTGCAATCTTTCAAATCGCCACTGTTCGCTAACTTTACAATTAAGCCTTTTCTTCTACGTTGGAGCCAGCCTCTCTTCCTCCCAGACTGTAGATGTTCAAGGTTAGACCTATTGGATAGCATTCAGATACAATTTTTCAACAAGATCGATCAAGAAATCTCTGAGTTAGATGGGGTCAAAATTTGACATTTTGGCCAAACATGTGTTTTTTCTCATCCATGTAACTTATTACCTATTGTTCTTAGCAAAATGTGTCCCAAATAGTTTAGATAGCTATTTCTTCAATATTTGGAAAAATATTTAATATTTAATAATAAATATTTTAAAAAAATTAATATTTTTTCCCCATTTTTTTGGACTAAGGCTCCAACTAAGAGCTCTTAAATCTTTTAATAAAATTTTTTTTTAATATTTGCCGGGAATGAAAAAAGTCCAGGAAATTGTAAACCCTATTGTGAACGCATATTCAACATAATATTGAATGGAATATGTTGTACGAATTATTGTTGTTGATCGTTCTGCCGCCACTACTGAGGGATGTTGTTGTTATTTAAAATTTTTATTTTAGCTGTTGTTTTCCTTATTTAGTTTATAATTTCTCTGTTGTTTTATTAAGTTTTTCTTATTTTTTTTTATTTACTTTTACTTCATTTTAATTTATTGTTCAATGTTGTTTTGTTTGACTTGCAAAACATTTTCCTCATTTTCTTAATAGCCTGTTTGTTTGTTTGTTGTAGAGTATGAATATAGTATCTGGTACTCGAACTTGCGTATTCAGTATTCATTATGGATAAATGATGGCTAAATCTCTGGAATATATTTATGTTTAAACCCACTAGATCTTCACATGACATTGTAAGTCATCAGCTGCTGTGGAGTCAATTGACACTTTAGTGTACCTAAGGCAGGTGCGGATACAGGAGGTGAAAAAAAGAAATTCCCCACCAAAAAGAAGAAAAATGTAAAATAAATTTTAATTTATTTCCCTCCCCTCAAATGTTTGACCAGGATCTGCGCCTTCCCTAAGCTGAGTGGTAAAATGTGAAATTACTATTCTTATCTAAGTGGGGGGTCAATTTAGATCCAATATACTAGCCACATCACTAGCTCAGTAACCAGTGGTCTTTGCAGTAGCCTAGTAACTAATTTCCAGAACTACATGGTTTATATTCTAACCTATACACTCAAACGTACGCATACGTTCGCACAATCAATGGTCTTAGACAGTTTGCCAGAGTTATTAAAGACTTCAATGCGATCGGCCAAAGGCCAGATAAACAGCAATTCCTTATTAAGCCAAGTCGCTGTATGTCATAACGATCGAAGTATAGCTTCACAGAAAATCTTTACGACGCCGATATTCTATATAAATGGTAAAAACCTTTACGAAGAGAACAATTGCCCGTATAGTTTTTTGGACATCAAAGCATCATATGCGACAAGTTTTGCTTTACTTCTCACCGAGTGCCCACCAAAGCTTATGGTGAATGTGTTCCATCGGATTCAACGTGCGAGAGATGGTTAGTTCGGTTCAGAAGTGGTGATTTTGACCCACCAAAGCTTATGGTGACTGTGTTCCATCGGATTCAACATGCGAGAGATGGTTAGTTCGGTTCAGAAGTGGTGATTTTGACACGGATGACAAAGATCTCCCAGGCCAGACAAAAAAGTTTGAAGACTTGGAGGCATTACTCCAAGAAGATTGTTGTCAAACTCAACAAGAGCTTGCAAAATCATTGGGAGCTTCTCAAGTCCCAATTTCAAAACTTTTGCAAGCAGCTAGATTTATCCAAAAACAGGGAAATTGGTTACCATACGAATTGAAGCCGAGCGACCTTGAAAGACGATTTTTCATGTCCAAAATGATGCTTGAACGCTATAAAAGGAAATCATTTTGGCACCGAATCATTACTTGCGATAAAAACTGGATCCATTGCGATAACCCGAAGCGCAAGATATCAAAGCCAAAGCCAAATATCCATGGCGCTAAGGTAATGCTCTGTATTTGGTGGGAGCAAAGGGTTCTATATATATTATGAGCTGCTGCAATCTGACCAGACCATCACAGAGAACGTGTACCTAACGCAACTGATTCGTTTGAAACGAGAATAGGCGGAAAAACGTTCAGAATATGCGGCCAGACATGAAACCGTAATATTCCATCATGACAACGCTCGGCCACATGTTGCAATACATGTTAAAAACTATTTCGAAAGAAGTGGTTGGGAAGTTTTGCTTCACCCTCCTTGTAGTCCAGACCTTGACCCGTCCGACTATTATTTGTTTCGACCGTTGCAGAAAGCTCTCTCTGGGATACGCTTCACTTCAGAACAGAGTCCGAAATGATGATTTAACGCTATAAAAGGAAATCATTTTTACATCGCATCATTACTTGCAATGAAAAAGGGATCCATTACGATAACCCGAAGCGTAAGACATCGTGGCGCAAAGGTAATTCCGTGTATTTGGTGGGAGCAAAAGGGTCCTATCTAGGCAACCTGTACGGAGCGCAACTGATTCGTTTGAGGCGAGCATTGGCCGGTCACATTATGTAATACCTGTTAAAACTATTTAGGTTGGGAAGTTTTGCCCCACCCGCTTTACAGTCCAACTACTATTTGTTTCGATCAATGCAGAGCGCAAAAATTAATAAAATATCACACGGTTAATATAACAAAACGGTCTTTTTAATGAAAATAACAAAATTTCTCGAAAATTATTTCCCCCTTTTAAGTATTTGTATACAGACATTGGCAAAAGATATTTCGATTCATATAAGTTTTATATCATCAGTTTGTGATCATCACTTATTACTTATTTAAGATTCCCTTCTTTAAAGTTCTGACACCTAAATACGTACGCACTTTTCACAAAGAAGTAATGAAAAATATCTAAATTTTAATTTATTTCATTTTAGTTTGTATAGCTACACCACAATAGATAGATTCAAAGGGTAGTATGTGTTTGTTCTGATGTTTGTTACACCAAAAAAGAATGGACCCAAAATCACTTTCTCATTCGAGGTCTCAAATCCGTCCAAACATGTAAACCTTTGAAATAAAACTATAGCTAGTTCTATAATTAGACCTACTGCCTAAAATCGCCCAATATTTAATAACTGCGTAGGGTATCATATGATCGGTTATGTCAATCTAGACTTTATAGAATTGGTTTCTTTGTGCGATTGTTTAAATTGAAAATTTTCAGGAGATGGAAAAAACCGATGAAAAAGTATCAAAGGAATACTAAACGGAAAATCGTCATTTAAAAATAGTAAAAATTCTGCAATACTCAAAAATAGTGAGTGAATCTTGCCATACGTACGGAATTGTTGGTTTGGTTGGCCCTTTTTTTCGTTTAATCTTTAACACATGATTTTAAAGCATAATGATGTTTCTTTTATAGTTCAGTCTGTTTTGTTGTTCTTGTGTTTTACGGTGGTGATGTTTTGTCTGTCTGCAATTTTCAGTCTGCCTGTCATTATTAATTTTGCGAAACGACGACGGCGGCGGTAAGATGTTGTTTTTCAATTTTACTTGAAAAAGTTTTTCAAAAGGAAATGTTTTCGTTTTTAATTTATTTAAGTTTTTTTTTTGTTGTTGTTGGTTTGTTTCATCTTACTTTCGTGTTTTCGTTCTGCTTCTGTTTTTTTTTTTTTTAAATGCAAATTATTTGAAAATTTTGTAAATAAATTTATTTGATATATAATTTTAAATTAAACTTAAGAAAGGATCTTAGTTAAAGGAAAATGATATTGCATATGCAATAAACTAAATTAAATTATGAAAGAATCAAAAAACCTGCAATCGTCCATAACTTTTTAAAATTAGGCATTGGCTGAAAAAACGATCAGAATATGCGGACAGACATGAAACCGTAATATTCCATCATAACAACGCTCGATCACATGTTGCAATACCTGTTAAAAACTGTTTAGAGAGAATTGGTTGGGAAGTTTTGCCTCACCCGCCTTGTAGTCCAGGCCGTGACTCGCCCGGTTTACTACGCTTCAAACGAATCAGTTGTGTTCTGACCTGATCTAAGTTGTGCCAGAACGACTCTTGTTTTACGTGGCAGAATCTTCTCAGCGTTTGCTATCGGTGATGGGAGACCTCCAAGTACGACATTCATACGGTATCCTGCTACCGCGGAATTGCTGACGTCTCTGTGAATGTCGTTCAATGCTGTCATATACGAGCGTCGATCAAATGGATCCTACACATACCTCAGTATGCTCTCCTCGTATTTCCGTAGGTCCTGTCTGACATGCCTCGAGGGAGACTCCAACTGTGTGATGACTCCTCCGGTGACATCGCAGAAAGAACTGTTGCGTCAACATGACGTGATGTTCCTTGACCGGTAGAACCTTGGATTCCTCGTGAAGATGGTGTTCGGAGGTGATTTGAAGGCAGCCTGTGACGGTGGTGGTGGTGGGCGACCTCCAAGTACGACATTCATACGGTATCCTGCTACCGCGGAATTGATGGCGTCTCTGTGAATGTCGTTCAATGCTGTCATATACGAGCGGCAATCAAATGGATCCTACACATACCTCTGTATGCTCTCCTCCTATTTCCGTTGGTCCTGTCTAACATGCCTCGGGGGAGACTCCAACTGTGTGATATTGAAGTTTGGACGACTCCTCCGGTGACATCGCAGAAGGAACTGTTGCCTCAACATGACGTGGTGTTCCTTGACCGGCAGAACCTTGGTTTCCTCGTGAAGATGGTGTTCGGAGGTGATTTGAAGGCAGCTTTATGACAGCTTTGAATATTTCTCCACTGAGTATCACTCAACGAAAGCAGCATAGTTTACCACTGGCCGACCAAACGTCTTGTAGGTAACTAGCAAGGTTTCTTTGTCCATACCCCAAGTATGTACCTTGTTCCTATTTCGCAGATTATGCGTGATTTCAGTAGCGTGTGCTGAGGAGGCAAAAAGGCTTTGATAGTCTTTTTACCTCCTCAGTGACACCCAAGATTTTCTGGTGGTTCACTTTGGGTGTCTTTCGTGTCGATTCGGCTGGTTGTCCGGGCTTCACATACGATCACTTAAGCTTCGGGTTATCGTAATGGATTCAAGTTTCATCGCAAGTACAGAATCGTTGCGAAACTGATTTTATTTTGTAGCGTTCCAGCAGTATTTCAGACATGCAAAATCGCCTTTTAAGGTCTCTCAGCTTTAATTCGTATAGTAAACAATTTCACTGCTTTTGGATGAATCCTCCTGCTTGCAAACGTTTTGAAAGTGCTGATTGAGTAGCTTCCAATGATTTTGCAAGCTATTGTTGAGTTTGACAACAATCTTCATGGAGTAATGTCTCCAATTCTTGATCTTCAAACTTTTTTGGCTGGCTTGGGCAATCTTTGTCTTCCGTGTCAAAATCAGCCCTTCTAAACCGCACAATACATCTCCCGCACATTGAGACCGACGGAACACATTCACCATAAGCTTTTATTCGTACAAATTAGAGTTCCTAATTTCCTGGAAATAATAAATGAATCTTTTCATTCCCGGGAAAGCTAGACTATGTTAAACATCAGTACAACTTTTCAAATAAACGGTCAAAATTCAATCTACATATATCAAAAGATTAAGATCGAACGAATGGAAAAAAATCGTTTCGAAAAATAACTACCTTTTTCAAATAAGAATATGTATATAGAAACAAATTTAAACCCTATCGGCAAAATATGTGAAATTTATGTTCCCATGAAATATCCATTTCCCTCGAAGGGAAAATTGCTATCGTGATATCATTCACAATAGTTGATTTTGTTCGTAACAGAAGTTTATTGTTTACAAAATTCTATCTAAAAATTTCCCATGTTGGGGATTTTTTTCACGTGAACAATGTCGATGAACGAAAATTAGGAAATATATGAAATATTCATTCGCGATAGGGGTGATTATTTTCTCTAAATATCAATGCTCCTCAAAGTATTAATGTTAAGGATCTTAATAATTCTTTTAAGAACTTGAAATTTAAATTTTATTAAGTAAATCTACTAGAAAAGTTGATTTTTCTATTTTAAATAAACATTTTTAATTATTTTTTTTTGTCACACAAAGAAAATAGTTTTGTTGTGATAACCGAATTTATTGTTAATCAAATGATTCTGTCTAAAAGTCAACTGATTTTCTGCTGCTAGTATGAACAAGTTTATTGATAGATATAATCGAGTTATTCAATTGGCAACAAATCACAATGTATCTGCTTTATCTGTACAAAAATAAAATTTAACAAGAAATTTAAAAAAAAAATATTCCTAAGAGTTCCCGCCAAATTTTTCCCGATTAGGAACTCTGGTACATATGTATGTATATCAATACATCATACATTTAATAAATTTCAAAACAGCAAAACTTTATGTATACATACATTTCTATTAATTTTCCTTCAGTGCAATAAATCCCCCTTAAGTAACTTTTAATAAAAGTCTTTATCCGTTAAAGAAATACAATAAAAATTTCAAAAATTTCTCACCTTATGCAGACGACGAACGACGTTTCTTACGAGCATTATTATTATTATTATTCTTTTTATTTTGCATTTAATTCTCTCGCTCACATCTAGCAAGTGATCGTACGTACATACTACATCCATACTAAATCGTATGTATGCATATAAACATGTTGTGTTTTTCTTGTTTTTCAGTTTTTATATTTTTATTATTTTTTATTTTTGCTAATTATACGCTATCTAACCCCATCATACCTCAGGCACATATGTATTTCCATTCATAAAATTCAACACAAAATATCATTAAGCGCCGCCGCTGCTGCTGCTGTTGATTGTATACACAACAACGAAACTATACGATCTTAATGTTTACATTTTTTTTCCCTCTACACATACTCTCCACCCTGCCACTCTGCTCTAGTCTAGGATTCTATTAACAAAAAAAAACAGATCTTATCTATAAAATTGAGCTGCGCGGCATCAGCAGCCGCATTTGTAGTAACAAGAACAGCAGCACTTAATATAAACAAGTCATTTTCATGAAGAACATCGGCCGCAGAGAGTAGAGGGAGACATATCGGTAGATAGAGAACAATACAAGAGGGGGATCTGTTTAACTCTCCGATATTTACACTGCTCAATTCAATTCCTCCCCATTTCATATGCATGGTGTTGTTGTGCTCCCTACCTTGGGGTGATGGGTTATTATGATTTCATAAAAATCTTTGCTTTTTTTGGGATTTATCTTTTACATTCACTTTTTTTATTCTCGAAAGAAAATATGAATTCCAGCTTTTCAAAAAGAAGCTTTTAAAATATCTGTAGCGATATAATTCATATAAATTTAATTTTTATTGTAATTTTCCTGTAAATCCTCCAGATTTAAGGAAAGAGTTATCTTTAGATGAAAACTAGAAATTTGTTAAGATTTGGATTTGTATGAATCAAAACATTAGCCAATATCAAAAGTTGTCCCATGTTTTTTTTTAGATAGAGTTTATTGAACTTTAAGTTTGAGTTAATTACCTACTTATGTTCTGTTATGAAACATCCAAATATTTCTCATTAATATCGTCATTAATTGTTTCTGTATACAGCTAAAACAAAATTTTTCAATCCATCCGCCAATATTTGCCATCTACCTCTAAAACGGATGAAAACTTCATCCCTAGAAATAAATCTGAGTAAATTGTTTACTTTTTTAAGCTTGTGGAAATACTTTAACATGTTTAAATATGGAGCTTTGTGGCAGAGGGAGATTCCTCACTGTAGCCGGATGATGATCTGTTTGAACTTCAGAAACCAGTTCAAAAATTATGGATCAAAAGTTATATCATACTTTCAGTAGAAAGACTATAAACAAATTAGTTGATGTTAGTTTTATTCTTAAGTCGACCTGCACGCAGAGAAAAAATATAATTGGGCATGGTTACTCCCAATTATATTTAATAGTGTTACAAGATTTTTAACAATATTATAGTCACAGTAACTATTTACATGATTGTGGTAACCATAATATGGTTAATTTATGATTCACATGATTGTATCAACCATATATATGGTTACAGTAAACAAATATATGTTTGTGGTAACCATATTTATGATGAATAATTGTATCATAATATGTTGTTCTCAGATTATGATAAGCCATAAGCTGAGAGCAACATAATATGATAAGTCCTTCATCATATGAATGGTTGTCACAAACATATATTTGTTTACTGTAACCATATATATGGTTTATGCAATCATGTGAATTGTAAATTAACCATATTATGGTTACCACAATCATGTAAATGGTTACTGTGACTATAATATTGTTAAAAAAAACTTGTAACAATAATGAAATGGTTACAGTAACCATGCCCAACTATATTTTTTCTCTGCGTGTGGGCTAGTTGGTTTGATGATCAGCCGTTGCCAGTTTTTTTTGCCCAAAATTCAAACGCAATTTCAGGAGTATGAGGATCATTGGAATGTGGATTACCAAGCGGCTTTATCCTGTTATGAGATAAGGTCGAGTGGCTGCCTTACATCTCTAAACGAGTAGGGCAAGTTGTTCAAGCAAAAAGCTTGAAAAGTAAACTTTTTTTGGTGAACAGTATATAAATGTGCATATTTCGCACGTCGGCTATAATTTCTTGAATGAAAGTATTGCTTTTGAGTTTTTTACCCACAACCAGACATGGAATATTGGTTGTACTATATCCCACAAACTATATATTTTGGATCCTTATGAAACTTAAAGACGATCTAGTCCGTTTGTCTGTCTTTAAAGGGAAAAAATATTTTTGACATGCGATTTTTTTTTTTTACAAAATTTAGTTTTGGCAAGCGAAAAATCTCCGTTTTTTGAGCTTTTTCGCTTGTTTATTTTAATTTGTTTGTGCATATTTAAACTTGCCTTGGTCATGAGTAATGGGAACGAGATGGCCGATTATTTGGTCAACCGCAAGTTCAGTGAACATTCATAGAACTGGAACCTTTCATTGGCACCGCGCTAGGTTGTGGTAGAGTAAGGGTTAATTCTTGTGTTGAATACAAATTCACTCGTCAATGGAATGAAACGGTTTATTTTTCTGTTCAGGTGTAAATTTCAGAAGCTGCTGTGACTCAAAAATAGCGATCTTTGAGTACTTAAGGGACTAGATAGATAGATTCTTTATTTTCATATTAATTATTGCTTTAGAATAAAAATTTAACAGCATGGTTTAAAAAAACCGTCAGCTGTAAATACAAATATTGAAATTATTTGTTAAAATAATGTTTGAACTATTGGTTGGTTAGTTGTTGTGATAGTTCACTGTGCAAACATTCCATTACAGTTGAAAGGATATTGGAAGCAGATTACATGCTTCGTTACACGTCAGCCAGTTCATTATCATAGTTATCATATGCGCAGGGAGCCAAACTAAAAAAACCGCCAGCTGTAAATACAAATATTGAAATTATTTGTTAAAATAATGTTTGAACTATTGGTTGGTTAGTTGTTGTCCATTACAGTTGAAAGGATATTGGAAGCAGATTACATGCTTCGTTACACGTCAGCCAGTTCATTATCATAGTTATCATATGCGCAGGGAGCCAAACTAAAGTAATGTCAGCTAGACGATACATCTTTGAGTGATTATTCTTACACTGTTTGACAAAAATACCTGTATTGCCACGAATATTGCGGTCATAGTATTCTGTAAGCTACTATGATTGCAAATATTTCAGCCTGAAAAATGCTACATTCATTCCTAAGTTCGTCACAGAATTCTCCAGATCCAACACCACAGTTCATTTTTAAACCGTTTGTATTTATACTGTTATCATATTCTTACACAATGTTACCCCTACTCCACTCCCTCCATGAGGGAACAATGACTCAAACCGTATCAAATCCGTATGTGGAGTAATATAGTCAGAAGATTGGTTTAAGATCGAAGGCAATATGCCCAAAATCCCCGCATCTCCGCCATATTCTCGATCTACAACATCCACATTAGGGTTCTATAAGTCGATTGTTCGATTGTTCGAACAATTTCCTGAAAAAAGTGGAAAAGTCCAAATCGACTTTTTGGTCGGAAAAAAGTCGAACAATCGATTATGTTATCTCAAAAATCGAATAGTCGATTGTTTTAGATTGTTAAAAAAAATATTGCACTTGCATTTTTTGTAGTGTATGCTTATATAAGTAAATAATAAATAAATAAATGTTTATAAAATAAAGCTTTTTTCTACACAAAATTCTTACAACATTATTCTAACTATTATCGCCTTGATAAATTTCATTTTTATTGCTAAACTTTACAAAAGGCGCATCAATAAATGTAGAAACCATGTATTTTTTACAAGAAATGGTAAAAGTTGAAAAAAGTCGAAAATAGTCGAAAAAAGTCGATAACTAAAAAGTCGAAAAGTCGACTTTTCATAAACTACCAAAAGTCGAAAGTTCGATCTTTCGACTTTTTAAAAAACGGAAAAAGTCGAAAGATCGAAAAGTCGACTTTTTGTTTCAGCTATAGAACCCTAATCCAGATGCATTAAGTCTAGCTGGTGCACTGCTGAAAGAGGTGGCCATTATGTGAAGGTCAATAAGAACAAAGTGCAGTACAGTGTTCAGTGCCTCTGAAGGACTAGTGCTGATCTCTGAACTTTATATAGTTGGTCTACGACATATCGATATGTATGAAGGGAAATATATGTTTACATCCATTTCACTATGTTAGAACTAATGTCCGTAATTTCTACGATGTAAAATACCCAGCAGATAAATTTACAAATCAATATCTTTTTTAGAGTCCAGGGAATTTCGCAGTTCCTTAACTGCGGCAGACTGAAGCTGGTATTCTTGGTCTTTGTTGTGAACAGTATTAGTTCTAGACCATTTTCCGTAACCCAGTTATTGAGTAACCCTAAAGCATTGGACAATAAATTATCTAGTTCAATAATATCAAAGTTAAGTTAACAAAGATAAGACAAAGTAGTGGATAAATAACGCCGACCTGGGGTGTGAATCGACCAACTTGCTTGGACTTAATGCTGATGCCATATACCAGTTGCTGATTAATAAGAGTTTGTTGAATTGCAGGAGAAGTTTCGTTATTGAAATTCAAAGGATCTCTCTATAATTCTTACAATCTCATGCAGAGCTGTTTCTGTAAAGCGATATTTCAATGTTTTCAGTTGAAAAGATGAAATACGAAAGTCCTTCGCAGTCTCATGACTTCTTTTGCCAATTTTGGGAATAAAACTCAAAGAGAAACGTTATTTCTGAAATTTAAAACTGATAAATTTCATTTTAAATTGATCATAGTTTCGTCTTAACTGAGTCTGTCACACTCTTATGGGAAATATGGATTAGATAGTTTATGGTCTCGCATACAAAAGTCAGTACTTAAAATACCTTCAAATACAGAGCATTAGCTATATGGATATTTGGCATTGATGTTGGCCGGGCTTCACATACGATCTCATCGCAAGTAATGATTCGATGCAAAAATGAATTTCCTTTATAACGTTCAAGCAGCATTACAGAACTACAAATAGTCTTTCAAGATCTATCAGTATGTCAATTCGTATGTTACCTAATTTCCCTGCTTTTGGTTGTATCCTACTGCATGCGTAGGAAATTGAAATTGAGCTGATTGAGTTTGCAAGCTCTTGTTGAGTTTGAGAACAATCTTCATGGTGTAATGCCTCCAATTCTTGGTCTTCAAACATTTTCGAAGCAAAAAAAAACGTTGTTCTTTACACTAAAAACAAAAACCGCGTTGAAAAGATACGCTATCTATTGTAAATCCTGAATTTTTAAGTCATACACCCAACAGTTCAAACGAAAAGAGAAAAATACACATAACAGAAATTTAAATCGCAGATTTTTCAGAACATTATTAAACTCATTGAATTATGAAATATTTTTATATGCCCAGATCTATTAACTGATGACTTCGGAAAATATAATTTTACATGAATTTGAAATTATGTACTATTATTTGTTTTTTTTTATACCCTTCACCTTCGTGAGAAGGGTGTATATAAGTTTGTCATTCCGTTTGTAATTTCTACATTTTTCATTTCCGACCCTATAAAGTATATATATATTCTGGATCCTTATAGATAGCGGAGTCGAGTAATGCTCGTCTGTCTGTTGAAATCAATTTTCTGAAGACCCCAGATATCTTCGGGATCCAAATCTTCAATAATTCTGTCAGACATGCTTTCGAGAAGTTTCCTATTTAAAATCAGCAAAATCGGTCCACAAATGGCTGAGATATGAGAAAAAATTCAGGGCAACCTCGATTTTTACCTATTTTTGACCTATATCTGGATTACTAAGTCATTAATA
Source organism: Calliphora vicina (assembly GCF_958450345.1). Lineage (NCBI taxonomy): Eukaryota > Metazoa > Arthropoda > Insecta > Diptera > Calliphoridae > Calliphora > Calliphora vicina. The sequence goes on from NC_088784.1 coordinate 80,485,485, forward strand.
TAGATAATATGAATATCTAATGATAGATATTTCAAAGACCTTTGCAACGTCGTATATAAGACCATAGTAAGTTGGACCTACAATGGGTCAAAATCGGAAAAAATATTTTTTAACACGAATTTTGTTTTTCACCAAAAAAATTCGGCACAGCTGAATATAACTCTCTTACTTGTTTTATTTAAGATAATGAAAAATCCTAAAATTTTCCATCGATTAAAATTTAAAATTTTCGGTTTATTGGAGATTGGACTGAATAATAGATTCGGTTCTGAAAAAAAAAATATAATGATTTTATGATCTTAAAAAAAATCAAAAAATTCACTGGTGTTTACTCACTTTTGAGGCTGTCTGTATATTTCTCGGGTTTCGGTTTTAACCAAACATGAAACTGTACACAACAATGATCTGCTGTGATCATTTCCAAATTAAAGCTTGTTATAAATAAATATTTCTGCAATGAAAAGTAAGTGAATTTTAGGTTTTTAGGGGTCATTATATTGCAAAAATGTTAGATCACAAGAGAAAATGCATTCAAGTTAAATTTAAATTAACAAAGCTTTGAAACGTTTGATTTTACATTTCAAATATAGATTTAAAAAGCAAATAATCATTACTCCACTTAGTTTCAACACTACTTTGATTTGCAGAAACTTTATTACAGTTACGTACAACAAAGTACCTGAGGCGAATACATAACATCTCCAATTTGTGTGAACCTAAATGACAAAATATCTAAATACATAATTATGTATGGATGTATGTATGAATGTATATTTGTTGCCCATAGCGCTCCAAGCAGTCGATATTAACTGATTAACTTGTTGTGTTCTCAGTTGTTGTGTTTTTGTAATTCTATTCTAAATGTTTTGTGGGCCACATCCAGCCATACATGATCATTATTATACTCGTCGTACTCGTAAACATACGGTTGGGTTGTATGATTTGAGTAGACTTTTGAACGTGTAGCGATTGAGTACGCGCGCAAAGTGATCGCGCTAAACGTTGCTTAAGAACACAGAGTTTTTTTCAATAATAAATGTGAAATTAGTGGAATAACAATAACAAAAAATACCACAACAACAACAAAATACTAAATATAATAATAATAATTCCCTCTTCTAGTCACAACCAAATAAAAAAAAAATAAATAAAAATAAAAAGAAAGAAAAAAAGCATCAATATTTATTAGTGTTTATTAATATTCGCGTGTGGAAATTGATTCAAATTAAAAATTCTTAGCGCGCTCAACTTTATTCAACAAAAAAAAAATACAAAAACAACACAAATTATAGCATACAACAACAAGAAAACAATAATGATTGTGTGATAGTTTTTATATGAATTTATGCAAGTACGTCGTACTCGTATGTATTTCAAAATTTAAAAGAAAAAACCTATAAAATAATAATAATACTACTACTGCCATATAGTACATACTTGGGCTTTTTCATATTGTATGCAAAGAAGGAAAGACCCAGCCAGACAAAAAACGTATTTTATATATATTTTTTTTTCTTCTTCAACGTCTTGTGTATGAGTGTATTTGGCTGTATGCCGGACTGCGTCTGTTTTCATTTGAGTTCTTTGAAAATTAAAACGTTTCATCCATCCATCCATCTATCGGTATGTTGTTTATCTTTTCATAGTGTTGTCATTGTTTGCATTCAAATGTGACGTTTATGGTTGGATATATATAGTACATATATCTGTGTATATACAATATATTTCTCATCAACAATAAATAGCAACACCACCAGCAACAACAACATGATCATCATCATCACTGCCTGCCATCACAATTATGATTGCCAGACAACGATCAAGAACACTGACTGTTTAGATGATTTATTTTTAACCCTACACCCACCCAACCCCCACATTTTAATACAGGGTGATTGATTTTGTTATGGCGATTGAAATATCATTTTTATTATTTAATATATTGTGTATATTATTAGTATGTATATTGTGTTTTGTATGAGTAAACAGCGTCAAATAAACCCAAACTAAATATGGCTACTTGTCTGAACCTAACCTAGCTTTGATGTTACCGCTAAAAACTGGGGTATCACAATCACCCCTATCGTGAAAACACGTGAAATTTATGTTCCCATGAAATATTCATTTCCCTCAAAGGGAAAATTGCTATTGTGATATTCCCCTAAACTTTTCATTCACAATAGTTGATGTTGTTCGTAACAGCTGTTTATTGTTTACAAACTTCCATCTAAAAATTTCACAACATGGGGAATTTTTTCACGTGAACAAAGTTTTATGAACGAAAAATGGGAAAAGGGAACATATTTCATATGAAATATTGTTTCGCGATAGGGGTGAATAATAATTGTTTAAATGTCATCTCAGAAACCGACGAACTTACATTATTTTGACTAGAAAATTGTTGCAATAAACACCCAATAAACTCCTATTGAGAACATTTGCATTGTTTAAAATTTGCCACTATCTCGGAATCTTTCGTACTTTTGCCTTTTACCAAAAATGTTGCACTTTTTCTGCCCATTTTTTACAAAATCATAGTTTTTGTACTTTAATTAATGGATATATTGCAGATATGTTTGGTGTATGACAAATATGTACAAGGTGGCGCAAAAGTAAACTTCCGATGTTTTTTGGCTGTAATTAAAAACTGATTCTTCTTGTGGATTATTTTTATTTGGTCTTTTAATTTTTTTTACATCAAGTCGAGAATATGATGTCTGTAAATGGCCGACGCCACAGTTGATTGTCATTTGAGCCCTTTTTATGGCATTTTCCATCACTTTGGCCAAAACTTCCGGCGATAGGTCCTCACATTCTTGACGGATATTGTCTTTAAGAGCTGCAAGAGTCTGAGGCTTGTTGACATAAACCCGCGACTTCAAAAAGCCCCACAAAAAGAAGTCTGGAGAGGTCAAATCAGGCGATCTTGCTGGACAGTGCAAATCGCCAAAACGGGAGATTAGGCGCCCGGGAAATGCATCCTTCAGCATATCGGTTGTGGCACGTGCAGTGTGTGCCGTTGCACCGTCCTGTTGGAACCACATGTTTTCCAATCCCAATTCATCAAGTTGCGGGAAAAAGAACTCGATCATTGCTCTGTAGCGCTCACCATTCACAGTAACCGTTAGGCCCGCGACGTCTTCGAAGAAAAAACGTCCGATGACTACTCCAGCGAAAACAGCACACCATACAGTGACTTTGAGCGGGTGTAATGGCTCTTCGTGGGTTACACGCGGATTTTCAGTGCCCCAGAAGCGTAAATTTTTCTTATTTACGTACGCGCTAAGATGGAAATGGGCCTCATCACTCATGAATATTTTTGATGAAAAATCATCTTCCTTATTGGTCAAATAAATAGTCAGCAATATTCCGCGTTCTGGAGCAGTGTAGCGTAACAATTCTTATTAACGTGTATTTCGCATGTGTTTACTACACAAATGTCAAAACAGAACTGACATTAGGGGCCAATCGCAAAATTTATAGCATTTTCTGATAGGAGGATTACTTTTGCGCCACCTTGTATATGTTTTGTTACTCAGTGTTTTAGAATTGAGTCAAGCTTGAAACAAATTCACATAGAGGTTTTCGGGCAAATACGATAAGAAATTTGGAGATTGCTGTATTTGCTTTAACCAAATAGACATTGCTACGTATGATTAAGCTCTAAACTTAATAATACAAACAACATTTTAGTTTAAATTAAAGACATTTAATAATATGCACAAAATATATAAAAACAAATATTATTCAAAATAATAGCACCACAGTACCTTTAAGCAATTAACATAAACAATTATGATTTCTGAACATAAAAAGCGGCTGAATTCAAAATAAAAATATTTATATTTTTTCGAATTTTTAGCTTTTATTTTGAAACATTTGCACTGTTAGTATTTTTAGCTATGACCTTTTCTCGTCTTTGTGACAACATATGGATTCCGAGCTAAAATAACTGCTCATCTTTTAATGCCAAGAACGAATCAAGCCAATATCGGATACCCTGTTCCAAAGTTAAGCGTAACCCAGGAAGAGCGTTCTGCATCGATCGAAATAAATAGTAGTCGGATGGGGCAAGATCTGGCATATAAGGCGGGTGAGGAAAAACTTCCCAACCACTTCATATTCTGGTCGTTTTTCAGTAAAGGTTTTCTATAATGGTCTGATTTCAGCAGCTCATAATAGCATTTTGAAAATCAGTATCTTATGTACTCTACGATAGTCAAGTATTCTCTAAGTGACGACTAGTGTTGCAGTTACCCGCTGACCATTAAGAGAACAAAATTTAAATTTAAATTTCCAAAGTCGCATTAAAATTCTTCAATATACGAGTAGCAAAACTGTTTTTGATCAAAATAATAAAAAGAAACTTTATTTTTTGATGTCCGGCTTTGTAGAATGTTCTCTAAATCCAATTGTCACCAAAAACATACAATAATCTTATTATGAATAAAACATAGAGATTCCAAAATTATGGTTTAATCATGGTTTTTCTACTATGTATATCATTCAAAGTGAGTTAAAAAGAAAAACGTATACCCACTATTCCAGCCAAATCACGTTACTTTTAAAAGTGTTTCAGATATTATATTTTCTAAATCATTAATTTACAACTGTTTTCGGTTAAAATGGTCAACATAAAAAGTACGTGAAAAAATAATTAAAACTTTTCAAAAAAATCCAACATGGACTTTCAAAAAAATAGCAAAATATCTGAAGGTTCAAAAGCCTGTTTAATGTATAAGGAAGACATGAATATTGAAAGAAAGCCTGGATCTGAAAGATAGAAATAAAGGTCTAACAGATATTGGTAATTCAAAAGAAGTGGAACAACTCCTGCCACACAAGAAACTTCTTGAGGAATTTCATTAGTTTTTTTGTTCGGTATTATTCTTGAACATTACATCGTCCATCAGATAAAAATCTTGTCTGCCAGGACATAAATTTCATCATCCATCAGACGAAAAGTGTATTTTTTATAAAATTTGACATCGATTTCTTCGCTCGATCTCGCAAAATAAGCCAATCATTTGTGACATCAGGCACGATAAACACAGAAATATATATTACGGAGTGTCTACAAAAACGTCTTTTACCTTTCATAAAACTGCATAGAGTGCCTTCATATTTCTGGGCCGATTTGGCATCATGGGAAAATAGGCCTTTGAATGGTATTCAAACAATAATGTCAATTTTGTACCATGTGTGGCATATCCACTCAACTGTCCAGAACTTCGGCATGTGGAAAGGTATTGGGCTCTTTTAAAAAAGTATTAAAGAACTCAGGAAAGGTATCCCAGGACATGTCCGGTTTTAAGTATGTGGATCACATCATGCAAAAAGGTAACGGAAGCAACTATAAAATCTTTAATGGGAGGATTTCCGTCAAAGTAAAATTTATTTATATTAAAACTTGTTGGTTTTGGGGGGGACATTTTCGTTTTTTCAGTCCCGGGATCAGCGCTTGTTATAAATTGATATAAATGTGGTAATCAGGCTAAAATGTCAATGTATTTGCACAAGATGAGCTATCTCCAAACGAAATTTTATTAAAAATAGAAGATCAATTATCACAAAAAGGTTGTAAGGAAACCAAAAACATTTAAGAAAGTCCTTTGGTAATGAAAAAATATTTTTGAAATTCTAAACTGTGTTTACCATTATAAATGATATCAAATAGAATTTTTACTTATTTCAAAAATATTTAAAACGATCGCATTTTCTTCACTCTCCAATTTGCTCTTGAGGCAGTAAAATATTTGTTCATAAAAAGTACTAAAGTAGCCTTTCATAACACTTAAGTAATTAAAAATTATATGTCTTTCGGGTTTTTTCTTGACTTTTAAATTACCGTAACTCAGCCATTTTCTAACCGATTTCCAGAGATCTTTATCTGTTTAAAAATTTTTCAAACCACAGAAATAATTTGAAGTAGAAACTTTAAGAATGCCGTTATTTCACTAAAATGTAGTGGTCGAAAAAAATTTAAAGCATTTCTGCATTCTATGGCTTTCTTCTCGATATGAATTAACATTTCATAGTGCAACACGTTATAGGGTATAACGTGTAGTCGTCATTTACCGCCCATACATTTCGCACTTGTTTTTTCCACATTATTTAAACATTCGTACGTACCGATATTAACGTCATGTGCACATGAGTTTCTTCTGACGTTTTTCATTCTAAAAATGAAAAACGTAGCTGTGTTGTTGTTTCGATTTTTATAATTATTTGTTGTAGTAGATGGTTGTTGTTGCTGTTGTCTAGTGTTTTGATATTCATAAAGTCGATCGTCGTCTCCCCGTAGTTGGTTTTGTTGCTGCTGCTGTTGTTGTTTTAGTAGTTGGTGTATTAGTGAGCCCCCCAAAATAATTTTGTTTGTGTGTTACAGTTTTCCGGCATTTATTTAAAGCGAAATAAACAACAACAGTAATGAGTTTTTTTAATGTTGTTGTTGGTATTTCTAGTGAATACAACGCCCTCAAACGGCTGTGTCGTCGTCGCCAATCAACACATGCAATTGTTGCTGGCTGACGAAAAAAAAGCAACAAGAACAATTTTTTTAAATAAAAACAAACCATCCAACCATAATTTCAATGTTGCAATTCAGCAAAATACACATATTTTTTTCAGATTTTTTAACAACCTTGAATAATTTTTTTTTAATTCTTAAAACAATAACATCAAATTTAAAATAAAATACGAAAAAAATTAAGACGAATATTTAAAATATGTGTGTATATTTACATTTCAATATTGAGTTGATTGTGTTGAGAAACAAGTTTAATTTGAAAACTTTTTGTACGCGCCCGTACATACACTGTTCTTTGTTAAATTTATTCACCTGTTTCACAATTTTAAAAATAACATAAAAAACTGTTGAGTTTTTTTTATTATGTACCGAGTATTTTATTTTTCAATAATTTTCCCATTTGTATGTGCAATAATATTAATAAGTTATTTAAATTAGTTATTAATAATTCTCACTTTCTTGTTTTTTATGGACAGTGAGAGTGTTCGTTGTGGGATTGACATTTCAATACATACATATGTATTTAGTTTTTGTATTTGTTTTGATTTTGTACATAGAGAAATACATAGAATGGAAACTGTGTCGTCAAAAACCTATGTATCTGTTGAGAACGTATAAGTAATAAACAAATAAAACTCGTCCGTAAGCATTTTTGAGCATTTATTAAAATATTCTATCTTGATTAGAAATGTTAAGTATTGAAAATGGTCCAACACAAAAAAATGTAAAACAAAATGTCCATCAGTCTGACTTTTAAAAACAATAAATATAGCCTAAGAGGAGACCTAGAAAACCAATGTTTGTGACTTTCCTTATAACTGAATCTGATAAAGCCTAAGAGGAGACCTAGAAAACCAATGTTTGTGATTTCCCTTATAACTGAATCTGATAAAACTTCCTTCGAAATATATTTTTGAGTCCGTATTTTGGCGATCTACAATTTTCCACTTCAGAACACGAACCTCATTGGATTGTTACAAACTTTGATGTGTTTTTGGAGTCACTGTCATGCTGAAATCTACAATCAAACATTGTTTAAAATAGTTCTGAATCCTATTCCACCCATAGTATATTTTACAGTGTTTAACTAACAAATGATAACTAACAAATTTTTAACTGTTGCTACAACTACTGCTTCAAAAAAGTGTATGTAGCGGTAGCAGTAGCATTTGTCTTTTTTCGTTTTCTTGTTTTTTTGAAACAACTGCTACCTTCAAAATATAAAACTCTTAACAGAGCAGTAGTAATAAAACATGAATTGTAAATGGAGTAGTAGCATAAAAATACAAATCATTGCTACTGCTCTATATCGAGTTTTAATTTTTAAGGTAGCAGTAAAGTAGCAGTTGATGCAGCAGTTAAGGTATCAATAAAAGTAGTCAAAAAAGAAAATCTTCAGTCATAACACCAAAATTGACAGAATTAAACACTGTGTGTTGTTTTTGTTTTGAGAGAGTTTGAAAGAATTATTCGATTTTATTCGTCTCAGATGTTCGTGTTGCTAACAGAAAGATCGTGTTTTCTGTGTGTATAACAAAAAGGCCGAACTTTTGTTTACAACACGACCAACATACACAAATATACATTCACAACAACAACACATAATATAATTTTTTGGCTGAAGATTTTTATTTTTGACTTATTTTATTGCTACCTCAACTGCTACTTAGCTGCTACTTCAACTGCTACTTAACTGCTACTTCTTCTACTACCTCAACTGCTACTTCTATTACTACTAAATTTTAAAAGTAGCAGAATTAATAAAAAAACTAATGACTGCTACATCAAAACTTTTTCTTTTTTAAGCTAGCAATAGAAAATAAATTACTCTGCTACTTTTAAATTTTTCTTTTATTAGTACTTCTACAACTACTGCTACCAAAATGTGAAGGTAGCAGTAGTAGTAGTAATTATTGACTCCGAGTTTTTATTAATTTTTTAACTAGACTACTTGTGTTTTTTCGTTGCTACTGCTACTTGTAGTCTAGTTTTTTAAACACAGATATTTTATGATCAAGTTTGGCTGTTGCAATATTATGGTTGAACCATAATATTGCAACAGCCAAACTTGACTGTCTTACCGGTCTCTTTCCAATCGGCCGTCTTACAAATGTTCTCTCATTATTGCCTCTTAAATTATATTTAGATTCATCCGAAAAGAGAACATTTATGTCTCCACCGGTTTAAATATTCTTCGGCAAATTGAATACAAGCAGTAAGGATCTTTAGAAAAAGAGTTTTTTTTTCGCGGTGCGATAGCAATCAAGACAAGTCTAATTTGCCTTGCGACTAATAGTTCGAGAACTAATTGCCTAATTTTATATTATTGATAACCTAACGGGGAGTCATTTTTGAGAAATTCTTAAACTCGTTTTTTTTTCATTGTATTGTGCAAGTGGAAACTTTTGAATTTGGCAGCTGTCACATATGTATGAATGTTTTTTTATACCCTTCACCTTTGTGAGAAGGGTATATATAAGTTTGTAATTTCTACATTTTTCATTTCCGACCCTATAAAGTATATACACATCTGCTCAAAATAATAGATACACCTAATTGGAAAAAATTTAAATGGCGGTAACATTGAAAATTTCCTCGCAAGCGTTAAGAATACATCATATTATTAAAATTTCTATCTGGCAATGTCATGTCAGTCAAAAATCTGGCAACTATTTGCTTTCATGTTGATTTTTAAAAACGAATATATTTGAATTACAAAAAATTATTTGCTCATAAAAATAGATACACGTCAGTAATTTGTAATTTGTTTATATACAATTTTTTTTTTGTGCAATTTTTTGTTCCTATTTACGTGAAACAGTAAGTATAATTTAAATTTTAGCAACAATTTTATAAAAAATAGGACTCTTTTGAAGAAAATGGGACGAAATCATCATTGTACCGAAGATGAGAAAAAAATTGTTCAAACGATGAGAAATCAAGGAAAATCATTACGGGAAATAGCAAAGAGCATAGGAAGATCTTTACATTTTGTCCAAAATGCTTTATCTAAAAAACAAAAAAGAGAAACTCGCGGTAGACCAAAGAAAACCAGTCCAGAAACAGATAGGCGGATCGTCCTTATGGTTAAAAAAGACCCTTTCATATCATTGAAAGCTATTTCTGCGGAGCTATGTAACGAAATCAGTCCACAAACAGTTCGTCGTCGTCTTTTACAAGCTAAATTGCCGGGAAGAATTGCCAGAAAAGTGCCACTAATGCGCCAAAAAAATATCAAGACAAGATTAGAATTTGCTAAAGAGCACTTACAATGGTCCGGGTGTGAAGGCGAAAAAAAATGGAGAAATATTTTATGGAGCGACGAAACAAAAATAAATTTGTTTGGAAACGACTGCCAAAGAAATGTACGCCGACCAAAAGGAAAAGAATTCCACGTTAAATTTACAAAAAAGACGGTAAAACATGGCGGGGGAAACATAATGGTTTGGGGTTGCTTTTCATGGAATGGTGTTGGTCCGATATTCCGAATAGAAGATACCATGAATGCTAGTGGGTATAGAGACATATTGGAAAACGTAATGCTTCCATATGCATCGGAAAATATGCCATTAATATGGACATTCCAGCAGGACAACGACCCAAAACAGTTCAAGATTAGTTAAAAACTGGTTCTTGGAGAATAACGTACCTGTTTTAAGCTGGCCCAGCCAATCCCCTGATTTAAACCCAATAGAAAACTTGTGGAGTGAATTAAAGATAAGGCTTTCGAAGGAAGTTTTCAAAAATAAAGACGATTAATGGGAGAAAACGCAAAAAATATGGTACGAGATTCCATTGGAGAAGTGTCAGAACTTGATATCCAGTATGCCCAGAAGAGTGGAGAAAGTTTTACAAAACAAAGGTGGATATACTGGATACTAGCTTTACTTTAATAATAAACTAATTTTTTTAAGATAAAATTTATTAGCTTTTGTTTAATAAGAATTTTTAAAAATGTATCTATTATTATGAGCACCAAATTTTTCGAAATTTAAGAAATTTAATTTACTTTATAATATTTATTATTAATTATGAAATATTTTGTTTTTGTTTTTTACTCTCCTTTTAACTATAAATAAAAATCGACTGAATTTTTTTTATAATTTTACAATATACCATTATTTTTTTTCGTTTTTAAAAAATAAATTTTGGTGTATCTATTATTTTGAGCAGATGTGTATATTATAGATAGCGGAGTCGATTAAGCCACGTCCGTCCGTACGCCTGTCTCTTGAAATCAATTTTCTGAAGACCCCAGATATCTTCGGGATACAAATCTTCAATAATTCTGTCAGACATGCTTTCGAGAACTTTCCTATTTAAAATCAGCAAAATCGGTCCACAAATGGCTGAGATATGAGGAAAAAACCAGGACAACCTCGATGTTTTACCTATATCTGGATTACTAAGTCATTAATATAGACAAGATGTATATCTAATGATAGATATTTCAAAGACCTTTGCACCGTCGTATATAAGACGTATATACATAAGTAAGTTGGACCTTCAAAATCTTAAAAAATATTTTTTAATCCCGAATTTTTTTTAACCAAAAAATTTTTTTTAATTTAAAAAAAAAAAATTTAAATTTAAAGAAAAAAATTCAAATTTAAAAAAATTAAAATAACATTTCAAAAAAAAAAAACAACTCAAAGTGAAGTGAATGACCATTTTTAGAAAAAAAGTCATCTCCGATAAAGCGCATTTCCATCTGAATGGCTTCGTGAATACACAAAATTTTCGAATTTCGGGCTCAGAAAATCCTCATTCAATCCATGAGAAACAAATGCACCCACAATGATCAACTTTCTTGTGCGGATTTTAGTCAGGCGGTGTGAAATTGCATTCACTGTGAACGGCATTCGTTACAGGAACATGATAACGGGGTTCTTCTGTCTTCAACTTTAAGGCATGGATCTGGACAACATGTGGTTTCAGAAAGATGTCGCCACCTGCCACACCGCGCATGCAAAGATCTTATTGCAAAAAAGTCATGGAAAATTTCATAACAAGAATAATGGCCTGTCATCAGAGCCGAGGACATTTGTCAGATATTTAATTCCATACTTAATCGGAACATGTCTTCTTTACAATCCAATACAAAAATCATAACAATCTTAAAAAATATGTGTTTTTTCCTACTCCACCACAGTGGGGAGGGTATTATGCGTTTGTGCAGTTGTTTGTAACTCCCAAAAATATTAGTCTAACACCCACCTTAAAGTATACCGATCGAGAATCTCTTTCTGAATCGAAGTACTGGTCGCAATTTTGTAGATATTTCGATAAAATTTGGTACATACAATTATTTCGGCCCAAGGACGAACGATGATGATCGGTCCATAATTAGTCAAAGCTCTCATATAATTCACTCTTCCGAAAATCATTCACGAAAATGAATTATTGAAATTTTAAAAGAAAAATGATTTTGCTCTTTTACTTATTGTTGGGTATTATATGGTCGGGCTTGACTGACCATACTTTCTTACGTGTTTTATTTTAAAAAGAAAAAGTGCATTCTTACTGAGACAACCTTTATTTTCTTGTAATAGAAAATTCAAAATTAACCAAATCATCGGGTTCAGATTGTTATGTTTTTATTAGGGTTTTTAATTTCCCGACCTTTTTTGATTCCCGGGAATCGGTAACACTTCTCTCTACATTCCCTGGTACCCGGCTAGTCCCGATATATATAATAATACTGTAAACTATGAATATTATATCAAAATTTCATATAAAAACTTAGTGTTATAATCATTATATATAGAGCTTCGTATTAATTAATTCAATTTGAGCTTAATTCACTAAAATCTTAATCCGTAATTAAAAAATTTCATTCATAAATCCATTCCCAATATCTAATTCTTTAGCTCCCTTCAAAGGCTTCATTTAAATTGAATTAATTTTGAAGTTAATTAATAACAGAATTTATTCAAACTTTGAATGATTAAATTTTTGTTGATTCCAATCTACCACAAATTGAATTAAAATGTTTTTTCTTCATTCAGTTTTATTTAGCTTTTAATAATTTTCAAAATGAATTGAAAAAAAAATTCTTAAGCCTTTTAGTAAAAGGAATGAATTCAATACATTTAACTGAATAGTTAAGAGATAAAATTTATGTTGATCTCGAAAATTTCCAAATTATTGGATTCAAAGGTGAATTTTTATAATACAACATCTGCAAAACGTCATTGCTGTCATTGTTACCAAGGACTATTGCTGTGTTTCTTTCAAGGCCAAATCAATTCTATACTTGAAAATACCAAATGGTGTGCCGCTATCAAAAGTAGAGGCCTTTGTTCTACTAGTGTTTTGTGGAATAATTCGCATTGAAGATTATTCACCTTTATTTCTAGATCGTGAAGTTTTCCATATTCGATTACGAGTTCGAGAATTTGCCCCCAGTTTTTATAATTTATTCTTTTTCTAATTGATGGACATTCGTTTTCGGTGGGTTTGTGCGTTCGTTTTTATAGAAATTTTAAAAAATAGAGAGAATATCAACTTTATTAGTCCATAAATTTTGTAATTCTCAATGCCTTATTTAAGTGATTCGCAGTGTACCAATAATTAGTTTTGTTAAAACATTTTTGTGATATACATATAAACGATAAGATTAAATATTTTTATATTTATTTGTATTTTTGTATTTGTTTATCTTATACGCATAAAATCTCACATTCATAATATAGGTATTCACTTCAGAAATTTACCTAAATGGACAAGTTTGAAAAAAATGCAAAATTATCAGAATTAGAAAATAACAACAAAATACACAGGACTGCAATTGTCACGGTTTTGCAATGTGTATTACATTGTTCTCACTCTCTCTATGTATCAATATGGCGAAATTAAAAAGAGATTACAAATTCACACATTTGGATCATCATTAGTGTTTATAAACCGGTTAACCGAAAAACCGGTTTTTCTTCCAAATCTCGGTTTTTTGCGAACCGGTTAATTTAAAATGTTGATTTTCGGTTAACCGGTTTATCCGGTTTTTATCACTCGGTTAACCGGTTTTTATAATTTAGGACTAAAATTGATAAATCTCACGTTTTTGTGCATTTTTAATATTCATTGTATACACATTATTGGTCTGATTTGAAACCTAAACTGCTGATTTACAATACAAACCTCTTTAGATTAATGTTTTTAAGAATTACAATGATTCTAAATAATAGATGACGATGAGTTTACTTAAAAACTTTTTTGCACATAATGAAACTATTAAAAATTAAAATTAAATTCCGCATAATTCTATAAGTTTAGGCTAAATCTTACTAATGATTCATTAAAAACTTAGTGATGATCTTACCAAACGTTAAATTGAATTCGATGTACATACCTTCCTTCAATAAATTTGACTTCATTAGTGTATTTTGTTCTTAAAATTTTAATTTATTAATCATTTCGTTAGCTTCTCAGAAATATTACAGGAGAGACAAAAAACGTTCTAAAATTCATTATTTGAAATATTTATGAAATCTGATAATGGAGTTTTTTATAATAACAAATAATCACAGCTAAGAGAAAGTGCGTTTACATCTTATAGGTCCTTTTTTGGAACTTGGAACATTTTGTCTTTCATATCAGAAAGTAGAGGTGAAAATAAATTTCAAAGTTATCAAATATTAAATTAAAAAAGTGATTTACATTTTTTGGTTGAAATTTAATGAATAAACCAATAATTAAAACAAGTATTTTATATTTAGTAACATATTTATACTCATTTCCATTTGACTGAGATAATAATTTTGAAATTTTTACAAAATAAAAGGACTTAGCACTTTTGTATATTTATAGTTATTTAATATTAACCATTTCTGACTACTAAAAATTAAAAAAATTAAAGCTGTATATACTTTATTGTACATTTTATGTTTTCTACACATATATGACGGTTAACCGGTTTAACCGGTTTTTTCGATGTCGGTTAACCGAAAAACCGGTTTTTTAAAAAAGGCCATTTTTCGGTTAACCGACAAACCGGTTTTTTAAAAAGTCGGTTTTTTATAAACACTAATCATCATCAACACCATCAATCTGATTAAAAGCACCATAAAATGCACGAAATGCCCGATGAGTTTGTCCTAACCTCAAAAGAACTGTCAAATCAGCAGTCACAGAAAACACTGTTGACAATAGTTGTGTTCGCGTACTTGATAATTTGTAATAATTTGTACAAATTATCACTGGAAGTTACGGGATTCCGTTCGTTTACTTTTAAAAACTTGTAACGAGAGAGCAAGAGAGTTTTAAAAGTGACAGTTCGTAGGAACAGTTCTATGTTTAACATATGGTTGCAAATGTAAACAAAACTAAAAAGATGAAAATTAATACAATTTACAAGTTTTGCAAAGTAAAGAAGTAAAATAACAGAAAACAAACTTTTTAAATTGATTTATAATAAAATGCAACTTATTTTTACAAATTGTTGTTCGCGAACTTTTTTTGGTTATTTTTCAGATTGAGAGTAATTTATTTTTACTCTCTGAAATAAAGTTACTGAATATTTTTTACTGGAAAGTATGCGAACACCTAATTTAAAGTTCTCCGCCTATAAAAATCACCCTTTTACAACCAAATTTAAAAATAATATATTAAGTTTCTTATCAAACAAAATACCATAGTTAACTTGCTTAACTGGCGATCTGGTACTTGCATTTAATTATGACACCTGTTGTAGCGGCCAAAGAGAAGGGAGGTATGGGGAGATGGAGTAACATTTGTACATTCCAATGTATGCATATCTAAATAAAAAGCAAATCTACAAGTCTGTTGGTTTTACTGTTTACACAAGTTAATAATTTTTGAAGAATTTTTAATACAAGTAGTTGAAAAAACAAACAAATTAATAATTTTTCTAATGAATGGTTGAGTGATGGCTGCTTACAACTTTAATGAACAATACTTAGCAAATTATAGTTTTTTTTTTTGTATTGAATTTTAATCAATATATCAATTACGTTCATTTAATATTAAATGTATGTGTAAAAAGTTTTTTTTAAACTTTTTATAAGGACTGTATTGAGTTAGTTTTAAAAAAATTCATTTAAAAACAATAGACATTTATGTTTCCCTTTTTGTATAACAAAATCTAACAATATTCAGTTTTCAAATATTTTAGTGATTCTAAATTAAACTATAACTTAAGTTTTACAATAAGAGCTAGTTAGCGTGATTAATGCCATTTTTAAAGTGTAAATAAATACAACCCTATTTCGTAGTTTGCTATTATTCGAAAACAATTGTTGACAAAAGCAAACTAACAAGACAGCAAAAAAATATAATCATTTGAACGTGTTTTAAGCCATAATGAGTTTTAAATTTACGTTTTTGTTTAAAACATTTAATTAATTTTAATTATAAGATTCTTTAAACTAAACAAACATTAGTTAAAACAAAAATGCATTTTTTTAAGTTTTAGAATAGACCCTGAACTAGTTTTAAGATTAGTAAAAAGTAATGCAATTGTAACGATGGTGACATTGTTGCAAAGTACTTATTACTAAATAATTATAGTTATTTAGTTAATAAATATTTGTAAATATAAATGTTTTAAGCTAAAGTGAAATACTGCTGAAATATGCAGTTTAATAATTAATTATACATAATTGCGATAAATAAATTATGGTTTCTATGGTGACACTGACATTTCCCAGAGTCTTCAAATTTTTCGTATGTTTTTCAAAAAAGTACTAATTTTTCAACAATGAAATTTTATCCAATAAGAACGGATTTTTGGTAATTCAATGGTTTAGGAAACCTTATGTCTTCTAAATCAAAAATGCATCTTCACCTACTTTTAAAATTAGCAGGCATGTATTTGCTACATGTAGAAACTATGTCGATCGAAAGAAATAGTAGTCGGGCGGGGCATGGTCTGGAGTATAAGGTGGCTGAGGCAAAACTTCCCAACCACTTCATTCTCAATAGTTTTTAACTGGTATTGCTTCCAACGAATCAGTTGGGTTCGGTACAGGTTCGCTGTGATGTTCTTGTTATATTTCAGCAGCTCATAATTTATAAGACCCCTTTGCTCCCACCAATTACAGAGAATTACCTTAGCGCCATGGATATTTGGCTTTGCTGTCGATTGGAACACATGCTAGGAGATTAGGCCTACGGTACAATGAATACTGTAGGAGCTGTCATAATGAAGAAGAGGAGGAGACGGTGTCCCACCTATTCTGCCAATGTCCGGCTCTGATAAACCTGAGGGAACGCATCCTAGGATTCCTATCATGCTTAGATGAGCTATCAAGGTTGAGTCTTAAACGAATCTACTCTTTCATCAGAGAATCTGGTTGGTTTAGCCTGGAAACAATGGACGTATAATTAATACCCAGATGTTTACCCCTTGGGTATCACAATAGGATCAGTTTTGAATGGACCCAAGTGAGCTGCTTGAAGAGTTGCTATCCATGAAACCTAACATAATGCCTCCAATTGTTGGTCTTCAAAAATTTTTGGCTGGTCTATCTTTGTCAGCACTTCTAAACCGAACAAACCATATCCCGCACGTTGAAACCGATTTTTTCAAATTAAAGAAGTAAAGCAAAACTTCCCGCATATGACGATGTATTGGTAAAAAATTCGACATTTCCGAAGCAAAAAAAAAACTTTGTTGTTTATACTATAATATTCATTAACTAAGTGAGAATAAATAACAGATGTGTACACTTCAAAATTACATACACAGGCCTGTCAAAGAATTCCATTCCGATCAAAAGTGGAATTAATTCCGTAATTTGCTTCTTCACAAAACGTAAAACGAAAATTGCTTTCGGAATGAAACCGCTTTCAGTTTTCAAAGTGGAATTAATATTTGTTTATAATTATTTGTTTTTCTTAAAATTTTAATCAATTTCTGTGCCAAAAAACTCCACTTTTGTTGTAATATAAAAAAATGCTGTCAAATTAAAATCTGAAATATAGAATTATTAAATATGTATGTTTTGTATTAACAAATTACGGGAATCTGAAGAACCTAAAACGAAATCGATCGGAATAAAAACTACGGAATTGAAACCATTCCGAAAGAAATGTGTGACAGGCCTGATAAGTTATTAAAAACACAATTCGCGTTCAGAACATACACCATCTATTGTAAATACCGCATTTTTGGGGTGGCGAAGCTAACCGGGTCAGTTAATACTACATAAACGCAATGCAATTAACCCTCATACCAACTATTTCCTGTAATTGGAAATCTACCAGTTTCTCACCAGCAAACTTCTATTTAAACGAAATTCAACACCCTGAAAATATACCTGCAATCACTCAACTTTGAAGACATTGGGAACAGTTAGTTTAAACGAGAAAATAGATAAACAAAGCATGAAACCATCAAATAACTGACTTAAAGCAAAACATGATTAATGCAAAAATTATCTTTAGTATCTTATCTAAATTTTTTGTGCTAAATTATTTTAAATTATCTATTGTCAGAACATTTTTTAGATAAAATTGTTAAAGAAATAAATATGTACATAATTCAAAGAAAATAACAATTTTTACTTTAATTGCAGATTATTATACACTACGACAACAAACAATAAAGCAGCTGCAACAGTAACTGCAGCAAATGATCTACCAACTGGAGGCCATAAAACAAATAGTCTACACAATACGCCAACAAAACATAAAAAGCAAAGATTGTCCTCAACTGGACCTCCACTACTGACAAAGCCGAAATCTTTAGGCCCACAAACGATTAAAACCGAAAATGCTCTTAGTGCTACGCCCATATTGAGAGCCACTTATGAGTTGGAATCTTCTCAGGCTCTAGAAGAGCTCTTAAAGAAGCGCGAAGACGACCTGAGAAAACGTCGAGAACACGTGGAGCGTCTAATGCAATGGCATCAACGTCTGGACGAAGAAGAAGCTGAGGTCCTGAATTTGGAACGTCAACTCTTAAGTTACAATAATGTTCCACATATGGTGGAACAACAACAGCCAAAATTGCAAACTACTACAAGTTCAGCGACTACGGAAAAGTTGACACCCACACAACCAGCCACAAGTCCAACTGCGCACGATCAAGCCGCCAGCTCAGCTATTAAAACGCCAGAGAAGAAGCGCGCCTCACGTGCGCGTAAAATGGAAAAACGTCTTAAGGAAATCGACAAGAGCTTAAGAGAATTATCGCACATATCCGCATCTAGTACAACGTCTGGTGTTATGGGCCAAACTAATAACGAGAATGAAGATACAGTATCAAGTGTTGCCACGCAAGAAGTCGATTTTGTACGCACCACTGGCATGAAACTAAATAAGCTATGGAAACGTTTAACGTCACAGCAACTAGAGAAATTTGAACCAAGTCGTCGTTACAAATTGTGCAAAAGTGATTTGGAACGTCTGTATGAAGAGGCCAAAATGGCGGTTTTAAGAGACTTTGCCGAAGATGAGGAACGTATTGCTCAAGAGCTTTTAGAAAAGAGTGCTTCCAATTTGAGTTCTAGTGCAAGTCCCACGGCTCCAGTACAATTATCAGTAACAGATGAGAACAGCAGAGCTATAGAAGTACCTGTGTTAAATTTGAATTTTAGTTCAGGACACTCTGAACCTGAAGAGGAGTCTGCTAATAACTCCCAAGCCAATGCAACGCAACAAGGTAATTATAGTCCCAGTGTGGCGGAGCAAAATTTCAAAGCTCAAGTCCTATTAAATTCGAGTGCATCATCAGAAACAACTTCGGAACAACCAACTCCTGAAGATGTTAAAACGTCTAGCCGTCTGGAAAACAATGTACAAATGTTTTTAGCTCTAAGCCAACGTATACGAACGTCGTCGGGCGGCAGACACTTGGCGTCCGGAGGAGGTCTGCAGCGCAGTTTAAGTGATACTGAAATTTCCGAGGTACCAAAGTTTAAGGCAGATAAAACAACAACTAGTCAAAAGAATATAGCAACTATAGCTAGTCAATCAAATTCGAGTATAACCACTAATGATTCAGCACGATCTTTTGACGCGTCCGAACAGCACCAAAGATCAAAATCTTCCATAGTGGAAATATCATACATTCCTTCAACAGAAACGCAAACGGATCACACAGACTTAAGACAAACAAATCCCATCCCTCAAACAGCTAATCATCGAGAAATCAAACAAAACGAAACTCCAAAAGACTTACAACAGGTTACTGAACCCACACGAACCTCTGTTATATGTTCTGTAGGTATAGTAACATCCCAGCAAACTTCTTCTGATATCGCCACAATTACAGAAGATTCAAAATCTTCGCCAACATTAAAAACTAAGTCGATAACAAAAGACTCGACGGCCTCGTCATTTCCCTCAAAGCAGACATCAACATTTTCCGCACAAGTTGGCTCTGATTCGGCGACAAAAGCCAAAGAAATTTCATCTAAATTGGAAGAAATATCTGCTGCAGTAACACAACTTTCACAAATGAATGCTCTACCCTCCTATGAATCCGTCACGCATTCTCATTCGCAAAACAAATCCATAGATGAAGCCATAGTAAATACAAATGATGAATCTAACTTGAGTACAGATGCCTCCTCATATTCCTTTAACTTTGAAAACATTACCACTGATAAGCATTCCTCACCCGGAACATCAACACTTCATACAAATTCATTGCAGCATAAAACTATAACCTCCAAAACCTATACGAAAGAGGATGACAGAGAAAACAACGAGACCAAAGAATCCTCTTCAACTACACCTTTGTACTCACATTCAGGCCCTTCAACCTCCCTGAATTCGACAAATTCAAAAACATTTGTAAACGACAATGCCAATACGTCGTCTACACAAAATAAAACGCCATCAATGTCGGAAAATCGTATTTTAGATACATATGAAGCTGATTTTGAATCGGATTTAAGTAATGTTACTCATATTGAGGACATAACTATACCGACTTTTGAAACTACAGCTGACACTATAGATGATGAGAACGATGAGGTATCATCAAAGTCCACATCTAAAGAAGATGATATTGATGTAAGCGCCGAAGCTACAGATAAAACTTATAATACCGAAGACATGAAGGCTTCATCATCAACGAACATAACAAAATCCTTAACAACGACGAGTGTAAAACCTCAAAAACCTAGTCCAGATAGAGAATTACTACCACCACCTCCACCCTTGCCACCACCACCACCTCCTCCTCCATCATCTGCAGCAACATCGGCAACAACATCTACTCAGAATGGCAGTAATCATCTTATGCCCGATATAATTAATGAATTGGAATTAAGACGCCATCAACTTATTTTGGATAATGAGGTAAATTAAATCAAATTATTTCACATACATGTATATTGTACGACTCACAGAAAAAACGTACCTGGCCTAAATTTGTTAAAACTTGGTACACGTGTTCTTTAAGGTTATAAAGAATTGTATGTGGCTCGAAAAATGTTGTTCAAGGTTCAAACTTCCATTTTTATACCCTTCAACTTCGTGAGAAGGGTATATATAAGATAATCATTCCGTTTGTAATTTCCACAATATAATTTTCCGACCTTATAAAGTATATTTATTCTGGATCCTTATAGATAGCGGAGTCGATTAAGATATGTCCGTCTATCTGTCTGTCCATCTGTTTGTTGAAATAAATTGTATGAAGACCCCAGATATCTTCGGGATCCAAATCTTCAATAATTCTGTCAGACATGCTTTTGAAAAGTTTCCTATTTAAAATCAGCAAAATCGGTCCACAAATGGCTGAGATATGAGGAAAAAATCAGGACAACCTCGATTTTTGACCTATGTCTGGATTACTAAGTCATTAATATAGACAATATGAATATCTAATGATAGATATTTCAAAGACTTTTGCAACGACGTATATTAGACCATAGTAAGTTAGAACTACAATGGGTCAAATTCGGAGAAAAAAAAAACGGAATTTTTTTTCACCAAAAAAAATTTCAAAATTCAAAAAAAAAAATTTTAAATATAAAAAAAAAATTTTAAATGTAAAATATTAAAATAAAAATTAAATTTTAATTATCAATTCGAAAAAAAAAATTAAAAAAAAAATTTGTTTACCTAAAAATATGTAAAATTTGTATTTTGAAGTATAATTTGGTGAAGGGTATATAATGTTCGGCACAGCCGAATATAGCTCTCTTACTTGTTGTTGTTAATAAGAAGGGCCCTGGAAAACTTGTATACCAAACATTATAGAATTTGAAAGTATATAAAGAATTATTAAAATCCTCCATGAAATATTTTTATTATTCTTTGCAGCATTTAAAACAATATGAACATGTTACAGCTGTGCCGTATATGTATGTACGTGAGATACCCAACAAACCACCTCCTCCTTACGTACCACCTGCCCATGGTAGTCCTATGACAACAATTTTCCCTTCCGAAGAACGTATAAAGGACATTACCTTTCGAAGAACCCATGAATTGTACTGTGAACTTTTAAAGACTGGTATGTATGAGATAAAACTATAAAATTTTCAATATTTTTGAAACAAAATCATTTTCTTTCTTTCAGAATATTCCAATGAAGATGGCGAAAAACTTCCCTCTGTCATGGATGAACAAATCACCAACATCTATGAACGTATTATTCTACATATCTGTCGGGAATATCTCGAAGAACATGGTGAAATCTTACGAGATGGAGATCCAACAAATTTCCACAGCCAATTGGCCTTTTTCAATCCACCCAATCGTTTGCGTTGCATACAAGATGCCATCTACAAGGAGGTACGTTCTTGTTTGGCCATGGATAAAATCCAACCGAAACGTACACAAATCTATTCGGTATATGGTCAACGTGCCAAACAAGATCACATCGGTAAAATAATCATACAGG
The DNA here is from genome assembly GCF_958450345.1 of Calliphora vicina. NCBI lineage: Eukaryota > Metazoa > Arthropoda > Insecta > Diptera > Calliphoridae > Calliphora > Calliphora vicina. The sequence goes on from NC_088784.1 coordinate 80,507,837, forward strand.
AGATGTATGATGAAGATGATCGTTGGTGTAATTTTCATCGCGAAGAATCGGAAGTTTTGCATTTAATGGTCGAGGAAATGATAAATAAAAATATTGTAGCAATAGCCAAAGAAGTGTTACTGGAAGAAGGTGGCACAATTGATGCAGAGGAGGAGCAGGATGAAACCATAGAAGAGGAAAATGAAGTCAATCATCAAGTAGAGGACGCATCATCGCATATTGAGGAAAGTGAAACTGAGGGAAAAACAGAAGAGTTGACAGAGTTACAGTCATCATCAGTATTGGTGGAAACATTCAATGAAGACGATCAAACATATTGCGTAAATGAAACAAAACAGGAGTATACAGTATTGAATCAAACTACAAGAATTGAAACTGATTCCCAAGAAAGTGTTATTGTAAATAACGCCACCGCAAATGCCGTTCAAACGTGTACATAATTTTTTCATATTTATAGTAAAATCTTTATTTGATTTGAATGTATCTAAACTAGGCTTGAAGACAAATTATTGTCTATGAATTTAAAATGCCATTTTTATGTTTTTTTCTTTTCATTTTTGAAATAATTTAAAAACATGTACTTAATTTTAGTTTTGTTTTGTTTTATTATCCTTAAATTAAACAGGTTTTCACAACATTAAATACGATTTTTAAATTTGTTGTTACCCATTGGGCTTGAGAGTTTTATTTTTAATAAATATTCAAACCATATTTGAGCAAACTAACAAATAAAAAATCTTATTTAAGTTTTTGAATAACCATAATATGTATTAATGTTTGTCTGTACTTATAGATTTTAATTATACATATTTACATGCATACATAATTCTCTTAGTTTCTTTTATTAATAAAATTGCTAATAACAATTTTATTCGATTTCGTACAAATATTTTTTAAATAAATTAATTTTTAATTTAGTTACGATATTTATACCTTACATACATATATTATTTGGTTTTTTTCTTTTAGTTTAAGAAAAAAAAAACATGTTAATTTTGTCTTTTGTATCTCTTGATAAGTTTTAAAATAACGAACAAATAGCATGTATTTAATTTTAGTTACAACCTTTTATTAAATTGCTATACGAAACGAAGAAGGCGTTAATTTTATTTTTAATTAATAAAAACAACAAGAAATTTTATATTTTTAAATTTTTGTTTTACTTAAATTCAAACGCATCAAAATAAATCAGTGGACTTTCGATTTAAAAATTTTTGGAAAATCTACAAAAAACTGAAAAATTATCCCAATTATCTTTGTTTAAATTTACGAGGGTCGTTTATATACATTTTTAAGAGTCTCATTAAAAGTAGAACGAAAAATAATAATTTAAAAAATGGAAATTGGAGTTTTAAAAATGCTGTTAAAATATCATCATTCGCCATCGATATAAATTTCGAAATAAAAACTGGGTCGTTTTGAAGTAGTGCGATGAATTTCTATCAAATTCAGTTATTAATTTTGAATCAATGCCTTATAATTTTTGCGTTTTTATATATAGAAGGAGCCTTGAATAATATTAGGATACATGCAAAACGAGAGTCGTTAGTGAGTTGCATAGTTTCGATGCTTGGTAGCAGGATAATCAACTCAAGCCTAGGGGATGACAGGATAAGAAAACGGGGTTACTAGGGGTACACCTCTGCGTGGAGTATTGTCTCCCCGATTATGGTTACTAGCGGTGAACTCCATTCTCAAGATCTTTGAATCTGAGGTTATGAAGATAGTGTTAGGGTAGGGTGGGTGAAAATAGACGGCCTTGAGCTTACTCTGCCAGATGTAGCCAATGAGAAAAATCAGTTATAGGACGATACTCAGTAAAGTGATGCTTCCATTGGCGTCACTAGTACACCACAGGCAGCATTGGATATAATCCTTAACTTACTGCCAATTGAGGAATATGTGGCGGCTAGGAACTTGCTTAGACTCTGAGTTTCTCTGATAAGACCAAAGCAGGTAGTAGGTACGTCAAATTGGTCAGATTGTGTTGGTTTCCAGGGCATACAGGGGAATGAGATAGCAGATGAACTGGCCAGATTGGGTCCGGATCTGGTTTATATTAGTAGGGACGGGGAAGTTAAACCTCCTATATGCCACTATTATAGGTTGATCTTCGAAATATTCCGGGACTCCACGAAACAATCCTGGAGTAGTAGGTCGGATTACAAGGTGTCCAGGAATATTTGGCCAAAGTTGGATGCAATTGGGTTGGATAGGAAAATTATCACGTCTTTAGTAGGATTGATAACAGGGCACTGCTTAATTGGACACTTCACTGGTAAACGGGATATGGGCACACATGACTTCTGTAGGTTGTGCGAGGATATTGAGGAACTAGGAACATATTCTGTGTAATTGTCCTAGACTACAGTATCTTAGGCATAAATGGAAAAGAGAAAGATTCCATGATCAACTGGGCGATATAGCTAGATATGATCTAGGCTTTATCCGGGGAATAGGCTGTCCATTTTTTATGTAACGGGACTATATGAATCCCAGTCTATACTACTTTTTTCTTTGGACAGGGTTTTAACTTTAGTTATCTTTGATTATCTTTATGGGACCTGATCCTTTTTTTCTCTTCACTTTAAGTTCACACCAAGTTATATTTCTTAAGGGTATCACAAGTTTATCATTAAAATAACGCAAAATCTTCATATATTACACTTTTGTCATAAAATCTTTACAAAACTCCCAGTTTGCTACCATTACATTGATTTTATACTCTGGCAACACTAGTCTCAATGTTAACAACTTTTTTGTACCATGCGACTGATAAATAAAACAAAATGGCGTGAGAGAGAATTATGAAAAATCAGATGTTTACATTATTCTAGCAAGCCATTTATAAAACGCGTGAAATATACAAATAAAAACAAATGGAATAATTTAGTTTGCAATGAAATAAAATTATATTCAAATTTGATTTAACGTTAAGAAACAAAAAAAAAATGAAAGTGGAAAAGACATCAACAGCAGCGGGACAAAAGCAACAGGCGTTGCAACAGCAACAGCAACAACTACAGCAGCGCAAGACCTCGGTATGGACCAGAGAAAAGATAAATCAATTAATTGAACTTTACAAAAAACACGAATGTCTTTGGAATCACTGGCATGTATCGTACAAAAGCAAAGATAAACGTAATAAGGCTATAGAGGATATTTGCACGACACTGCATGTTCCAAAATTTGAGTTTGGCAAAAAGATACACAATCTACGCAACCAATTCAATACGGAAATGAAAAAGTTGGAACAACGTATAGAAGAGGCAGGTGTCAGCATAGATGATGCCACTGCAATGGAATTACGTTGCAAGTGGAGTCACTTTGAGTCATTAATGTTTTTACGTCATGTCATCGAACCCAGACCGGGAGGTCATCAAACCACATTCCAACCAAAGGTAATCGCCAATTATATACATAGCTTTAAAAATTTTAAAAAGAAAACTTCACAATATTTCTCCACATATTATTTAGAAATTGCGTGTAAAATTCGACATTAATAACTCTGAAGATGACATAAATGTTACAACAGTTTTGGCCAGTAGTAGTGGCAGTAGCAACAATACAAATCCAGAAGACTTAACACAATTTCATTATGATGATAACGTAACTGAAGAGGTGATCACAGATGATTTTCAATCTTTCGAAAATGAAGTGATAGAAGTTAATCAAACAAACTGCCGAGAAGAAATCTATGATCAAAAATATCAACCTCCACAACAACTGCCCAACAGTCAAGAATTATCTTCACGTAGTTTAGTAAAATCTGCTGCTAAAATAAAGTCTCAGCCTTCATCAGCATCCTCTTCTTCTCAAACGGATGTTATAAACATTGATGACGACTCATCCATCTTAGAATTGAGTTCGAATAATTTAACTTCCCATTCAAACATTATAACGGCAACATCGTCCTCATCTCCTTTGTTATCAATTCCCGTAGTATCTTCAATTTCTTCGACAAGTTCATCGAATAGACCAGCACAAATTTTACGTGATCAATGGGATGCTTTTGGTGAGTTAGTAGCGAATGAATTTCGTAATTTTAATTCAGAAGTTTCGCGTAAACGTCTCAAAAGAAAAATCATGCAGGCTATGTTGGAGGTGGGGGAAGAGGACGATCATTTGATGAGCAATCGTTCAAGAATAAATTAAATATGCAATTTTGTCAGTGTACATAGTTTTAGGTTAATATATTAACGGTTATCAAATTTAAGTTTCAGTAAAAATTAAATACTTATGTATATTTCAAAATATATCGCATCCAAGTTATTATTGGTTGCGCCAACAATAAATCACATGTATTTTTTTCTTGTCGAATTATTCGTAAATATAAGTAATTAAACTATACTTCAAAGCTTAAATTCAAGTATTTATACGATTTGTATTTCATTGTAATTCAAGGCTGGAATACAACTGTATGTTCGACTTGAATTCAAGTTTCCTTTTCACTGGAGAATGCTATTGAAATCAAGTGTAATACCTCTACTGCATTTCAACCCATGAAGTATGAATGTATGACTGAAATTTTTAAAATATTAAAAAAATACATGTGTCCCTAACTATTGGACTACATTAATTATAATAACAAAATATATCGATGGATATATTCGTTTAACGCCATCTTTAGACATCCATCATGTATCTTAAATTTTAAATTCATCAAAATGTTGATCATTTCTAAATAAATTGCTGCGACTTGTGATAATTGTGAAGTTACAAAATCGTTTAAAAAATGTTGTCGAGTCAATCGACGACAAAAAGTATTTTGATTAAAACATTATCAATAAAATAAGCAAAAATACCATGGCTTAACAAATCGAAGTCATTTTAGTAAAAAATTTGTTGGGATATTCAAACGGTCTGCTATTAGGTCATAATTATCATAAAATAACACTTTTTTGTTTGCACCACAACAACAAGTTGTTTAAACTATCATAATATATTAGGACATTATGACTTAATAGCACACCGTTTGAATCCCCTAAATGTTATAAGTAAAATTTCCATACAAAATTTAATTTTGAAACGTTTAAATTTAAAAATTGTTTATGAATAAGGCCTTTAGTATTCATGGTAGTTATTTATTTGTTCAAGATTGTAATTTAAAGCCATTTTATGCCAATTCATTTTGACCATTTAAGTGAACCCCCGTATTCATAAAAAATTTTAAATTGAAACGTTTTTAAATCAAATTTTGAATTTAATTAGAGTTGTTAAAGTAGATTCGAGATCGTAAGGGTATCTTTACAAAACAAATTTTAGCAATGGGTTTACGATTGTACCACTCAATTACAAGACGATATTACAGAGTAATAAAATAAAAATTAGCAATATAATTTGCGGCTGCATATTGTTAGTTTCCTTTTCCGAATAGACAAACCTTATATTCTAATTTCAAACTGGAAACAGAATTCCCATTTGATAATTATTTCATCAAATAATTGTGCAACTAATACAATTATCTAAACCGGTAAGATAATCAGCTGAGGTGACAAATAGGAAATTCTTTTGAAACATTTAAGCACTATTATATTTCGACTACAATACTATGGAATTAAGCTTATAAATTAATTCGTAATTAATGATTTCGAAGAAAGATGTAAGATATACAATTTAGAGTTTTTAAAGTAAATTAAAGAACGTAAGGTTATCTTAACAAAACATATTATAGCAATGGGTTAACGATTGTACCCAAATTAATTATAAAGTAATAAAATAAAAATGTACAATATAATTTGTTGGTGCATATTGTTACATTCCTTTTCTAAATAGACTAACACAAACTTACTAATATTCTAATTCCAAACTGGTAACAGAATTCCCATTTGTTAATCATTTGATCAAATAATTGTGCACCTGATAATACTCATCACAATTATGATTAAAAAATTCCCCGGGAGTTGTTTCCCATTGAATTTGAATAGGAAATGTGGGAAAATGAAAAAAAAAAACTCCCGGTGAAATTTTATTCATTATCGGGCTGACTACACCGGTAGGATATTCAGCTTATCTCCCTGAACTATACTAATGTAATCCTCGTTGGAATATAATTTTTCTCTGTAGGAAACTCTAAATCATTATCTGAGCTTTAATTAATTTGCACTGAATTAAAGTGGTATTGAAATTGGCACGTTTTTCTATAATTTATGCTCTAAACTATAATTTCGAGTTCCATATTCTTCGTCTATAAGCGCAAACCAAAAATATCGCATGCTACTACTGTTAGCATATGATGAATATAATACAGCACATAATAACCACAGATTTGTTCATAAATAATTTTAACACAATTCACTTTTGTTTTTTTTTTTAATTTACAACATTGTTGTATTTTTTAATGATGTTTTTGTTGTTGTTTTAGTATAAAATAACAGCATAGGCAATACATGAGGGTGTTGTAAAATTGTTTATCACAAATTGTCACTGCCTTGCAACATACAAAAAGTTGCATTTAAAAATAAACAAAATACAACTTGTATTTGCATGCACCAAATCAGCTTCATCTACAACACATCACACATTTGTTCTATACAACTCCACATCCTCTACAGCATCTTCCTCCTCAGCCGGACAGACATTATGTTAAAATATTTAGCAACTAAAAAGGTTGGGGACTGTTTGCTTTTGGGAAGACAGTTTACTTGACTTCCTTAACTTCCAAGCCTGGGGGAAGGGATTGCTTGATTTTCTCGGCCTTCTCTTTGTCTTGGACGACCAAGGTGTACAAGAAACGGGAGCAACGAATCTTGAATTTGGTGTTGTTGGGGTTCTTCTTTATCTTGACGGCACGAGCATCGGTACGACGGGCCTTGTTCAAGAAATCTTTAACTTCTTTGATTTCACGGGGCATCTGGAAAAAATAAAACAAAAATTAAAAAATCATTCATAGAGGCGATAGTTGCATGAGTTTTCACTTACATTGTCTTAATTTGTAGAGAATTTTTTTGTAAAAATTAATTTACAATACGAGAAAACCAACCAATGTTGACGTTTTCCACGTTTCGAAAGAAAGAGAAAAGGAAAGGTGATTTTCAATATGGCCGCTTTTGCAACATCCGGCTGTCAAAATTTGTATGTGTCAAAATGACATTAAGAGTGGAGAGTAATACTTAACAACACTAGTGCCCTCTAGAAGTGAGTAGATGTTTGGTTTTTATAAAAATATCAAAAACTTTATTTAAAAATCATTAAATTATAGACAATAATGCGACCAAAAAAATCAGTACTATTTTGAATTAAAAACTTGATTCTTTTTACATTTGTTTGCTCTGTTTTAAGCTTAAAGTTTTGCACCGCATTTATATCCTCCGCATAAAAGGGCTCTTCATATATAGAGCTGTTTTCCACTGGCTCACATTTATGAATTTGAATTTTGGCTTCTTTGGCTGCAAAACCACCTTGAAATTGAAAACTAAATGATTTCAAAGTTTGAGATTCTTCAAATTCAATAGCTATCCATTGTGGTATACCCTGTAATAATAATTTATATATGTATGTTAACTACTAATCCAAAATTATAAAATCTACTCATTGTATGTACCTCATTGGAACTCCAGGCAGTATCATCTTGTTGATCGTACAAAAATTGTTTACCATGTTGTTTGGTATCTTTGTTTAGCACTGAACTAACGCTGGAATGATGAACAATTTTTTAAATAATTATTTAATGTTAGAATTATTAATAAATACCTGCATTTAAATTTTTCATTGGTTAATAAATCCATGATTTGTGGTATTTGTTTACGTTTTACAGCTGTTAATAATTTCTCCAATATGTCATCATGATTCATATTTGACAGTTGGAGACTTTTTAGCACAGAGCTGCCACTATTATTTAAGAGGATGCCAGATTAATAAGTCATTCAAATGTAAACAAATAATTTGCAATGTTTTTTAAACCTTTACTGAAATAATTGATTTTCGCAATAGTTTATAAAATTTGATTAGAAATTGATCACAAATATATCAATAATGCAATATTGGCAACAGATTTCAAATAGTTAAAAGGTAAGATGTTTATAGATTATTTCGCTAACGTTATTTAAACAAACTTGTAAAATAAAGTCTATTAAAAATAAAAACAAGTTTTTGTTCTCCAATTTATCATTATCTTGTTTTTACGAGCACCAACAGGCACAAAAATTGTATTTATTCCATGAAATTTTATTTAAAACGTAAGATAATAAATTAAAGAAATTTCAACCAGCCTTCAATTTTGTATGTTAATTTCATCATGTACCAACAATATCATATTTTTCTATTTTATTTTCATAGAATTTTAAAATTTAAATAATGTATTGGACTTTTTCGCTCAAGTTTGGCTACCGTTGCCCAGGTTATCCTTTCAGTTCAACAATCGTTACCGCTAATCTACCGTTACCGAAATAATTGCAATTACCGTTACCGATATAATCGTAAGTACCGTTACCGATATTCTATAATTAATTTGAATCATAAAAATACAAATAATACAGCAAATAATGTTTCCCTAAGCTACCGTAACCGAAATAACTGCAATTACCGTTACGGCTTAATACCGTTATTGATATAATCCAAATTTTAATCGTTTCGAATCGGTAGCCAACCTTGTTATAACTAATTATTGTTCTTATTGGTATCCAGACATAAAATGTAAGTTATTGAAAAAGTTCCTAATTTTTAATATGATAAAATAAGCAAACCATATATAATTTTGGAATAAATGTAGTTTATGGGCGCCACATAATCAAATTTTTACCAGGTAATACAGAATATAGAGGATCAATTCTTATTAGCCGACGGCTCTTATTTCCTGATTAATTGTTTTTGTAGATCACCATCGGTCATATTGCAATTGCTTTAAAATCTGGGGTGTGTCTAAAACCGACTTTGCGGAATACATTTCCATTTGTAGCGAAACGTTTTTAGTTCTAGTGTATATCGAACACCGACTATGCTTTATAAATATTTGTCTGTGTAGGAAAGAAGGATTTTCATTCATGTCAGAGTCATCTTCGCTAAGGATTTTTATTAGTTTTGAATATCAGTTCATATGGGTTAAATTATTCAGTAATTTATATCTTATGGGAAAATATTTTGAAATCAGATACAAAATTAAATAAATATCAATAATACATAATAGCCCATAACTCTGGATCAAATTATAATGCGGCTTTGATCCAGAGTTATGATAAAACTAGATCTCGTGATCTCTTAAAAATTTGGTCGTAATTATCCTAAAATAATTATTCGATCTCAAATGTTTTGATATCATATAAAATAGCTTGAATTGTCTATTAGGATAGATATAATTTTTTTTAAAAAAACTCTCTTCATCAAATATCGTTTCTGAGTAGCTGACCTTTGGTAGGGTTTTTAAAGCGGTTTCGTTAACAATTATTCTCTTAATAGCTAGTTTTTGGCCGTACAAAGGCGTTTTCATCTCCGACACTTGCAAAAAACTTATAACCCAAAACGAACAGGAAAACAATTTACAGCAATAGTCTTAGATTCTGATATACTATTAGTGGTGAACAATAGTATACCATGAACAATAGTATAAGACGGTAGTCTTTAGTATAGCTGGAGCAACTCCCATAAACTAGAGCTTAGTAGAATAATTTAATACCTTCAAAACATGTCGTCATATAGCACCACAATTTCATTATTTTAACATTAATGCAAAAATAAGTTTTATAAATATGTAATAATGTATGAGAATCGATCCATAATTAGTCATAGCTTCGATATCCATAATTAGTCATAGCTTCGATATGAAGCCCAGTGGGCTTTAGTAACATGCTGTTGAGGATTTTTGGGGATACAGAAACGTTAACTGGGGATGAGGACTGAAAAAATACTGACAACACTCAGTGAGTAATAATAACAATTTTGTATTTGTATTAAATATTTCACAAATAATTTCGATAAGATAAAAAGGTGGAAAATGCTAACATTTTAAATACATATTTTCTTCATTGTTGTGTGGGAATCGATAAATAAGGTGTTTGTTAGCATAATAATTATTGATATAGACACAAACAAGAAAAAGTACCTTTTGTTTGTAACATACAAAATTAATAATATTAAAAACAAAAGGAAATTAAAAACAAAGTCAAGATGGATAAGGAATACCAACTACACATAAGTATAACTAAAGCTTTAAGCCCCTCAGAAGCTCCGCTAAAAGTGAAACACGCCCGATCAGTCATCATAGCGACACATAGATCGAAGAGTGCCAAGCCCTTTTGGGCGGTAATCACGCGCCAGCCGATAATGGAGCATCGATTTACGGCCTGGAAATTTTGTAATTTACTGCATAAAGTGTTGCGCGAAGGCCATGAAAGTGCGGTCAAACAATCACAGACCCACAAGACTCTGATCTTGGAGGTGGGAAAGATGTGGGGTCATCTGCAGGATGGTGTGGGTAAGTGTATTGAGGCGTACACCAGACTTTTGGTAAATAAACTAGAGTTCCATCAGAAAAATGCAAACATTCCCGGTTCGTTAGCACTCGACTTTAATGAATTTGCACGAACAGTAGGCGACGATTTAAATCTCTATTTTCAGTTGTGTGTGGAGGTTTTCGATTACCTGGAGCATATACTGCAAGTGCAGGGACAAATTTTCCTGGCCATTAACTCGTATCGCCTGTCATCGATGACTCCGCAAGGTCAGTGTCGTCTAGCGCCTTTGATAACTCTAATACAGGATTCAAATCCTCTCTACGATATTTGTGTACGTATAATGTTTCGCCTTCATGACGGTTTGCCACATGATGTACTCATGGGTCATCGTAATCGCTTTAACGAAATATTTAAGAAACTAAAGGCCTTCTACGAAAGTGTTAGACCGCTGCAATATTTCTCTGATGTCATTCAACTGCCACATTTGCCAGAGAATGCGCCGAATTTCTCTTCGGAACTTGATTTGGGTAATTATACAGCGCCGGTAATGGTTTTACAACAGGAACCTGAACCCGAACCAGAACCCACTATTGAAAGCTTAGTTGATTTGGCAAATGCCGCAGACAACAATGCCCAGGCTGAAAATGCTTTAGATGAAAAAGAACTTATTATTAGACAGCTGACAGAAGAGTTGAGCGAAAAACAAATGGCTTTGGAACACTATGCCAATTTGGCCCATCAAATAAATAACTATCAACTAAAAAATGAATCTCTCGAACGAGAGATGGCCAAAGCAAGGGACATGTTGGAAAGCACCCTACATGCCAAGGATAATTTGGAGCAAAAGTTGGGTGAAATGTCCCATACAATGGAACAAAAATTAATCAAAATGTCTACACTGGAAGAGGAAGTAAAGCAGAGCGATGAAAAGGTTAAACAAGTGGATGAAAAATTTGATAAAATCAAAACTATGTACACAAAGTTACGAGAAGAACATATAGGTCTTTTGCGAATGCGCAATGAAGATTCCAAACAATTGGCAGCTGAAAAGAAAGAAATTGAAAAACTCAAGGAGGAAATAGAAAATCTAAATGAAAAGTTGTGTAAATCTGACAAAACTGAAGAACTTAATACAAGTTTGAAAACAAAATCATTAGAATATGAAGAGGCCTTAGCCAACAAAGAGAATTTCATAGACAATCTTAACAGCGAATTGGCCCAAATAAAAGAACAGCTGCAAAAGAGCCAAGAAGAACACTTGATACTTTTGCATCAGTTTGAAACACAAAAGAGTAAACTAGAGGAAGATAGCCAGCATTTGGTTAACGAAAAGCAAGATAATCAACAATTGATACTTGAAATTCAGGGTCTGAAAGGAAAATTAGAACATCAGGTGTCCAAAACAGATGAAATTGATACTTCTCTAAAAACAAAAAGTCAGCAATATGAAGAAACTATAGCCAACAAGGATGTGAACATAGAACAACTAAATTCGGAACTCTCGCAACATAAAGAACAACTCGAAAAAAGTCAGCTAGAACACACCAACTTAATAAAACAATATGAGGAACAAATGAAAACACATCTCGCCGAAAGCGAACTTCTTAAACAAACTGCCGAAAAGGATTCCCAAACTAAACAGCAGAAAATTCAAGAACTTTTACATATTCAGACAAATAATGAAGCTGCTCTACAAAAGTTGGAACTTCAATTGAATAGTATTAACACTGAAAAACAAAACTTGCATCTTGAATTAAAAACAGTTCATGAACAAGTTGAACAGTTGCAAAAATCACAAACTGAAGCTCATTTAGCCACTGACACCATAATAGCTTCCGTTATTAAAACAATCAAGCATTCCTTAAGTACAGACTTTACCTACAAAGTATTCGAAGCAAATGTGGTGCTGCAACAGGCTGAAACAAATATTGACACTATTAGCTTACATTTACAAAATATATTGCAGGCTTTTAAATTGCATATTGGTAATAATACCAGATTAACAGGGGACTTTGTTAAATCAAGTATAGAATTGATTTCAACTTTAAGAACTTTGCATGAGTACATTACTCTGGTGGCAGAAAATACTACCGATATGGAAAATGGTCAAGTTTTACGCTCACTCGGCCATGAAACACGTGATTCCTTTATCATACTCTTCCAAATGCTGCTGGATAATACAAAAGATGTGGATGAATTGCAAAAACATTGTCAACAAGAGATCGATGTCAAATTGCTAGAATTAAAGAAATTATTGCTGTTGATGAGTAACTCGTTTACGGAAAATCTAAATATTGCCGATTTGTTGCAACAAGAACTGAAAGACATGGATAAAATGATAGAAGATGCAGCACAAAAAATGCTGGAAATTCAACAAAACTCTAAATCCAAAAACGAGGGCATCAAATTGGAAGTTAATGAAAAAATTCTCGAATCTTGCACCAATCTAATGCAGTGCATTATAAATCTTATTAAAAAATCCAGAGACTTGCAAAACGAAATTGTGGTACGAGGCAAGGGCAAATCGACCGAAAAGGATTTCTATAAACGCAATAGCCAGTGGACAGAGGGACTAATATCAGCCTCTAAAAGTGTAGCCAAAGGTGCCAATTACCTGGTGGATGCCGCCAATAAAGCTATTGTTTTGGAATCGAATGAATGCTTTGAAATAATTGTTGCTGCCCAGGAAATTGCTGCTAGCACTGCCCAGCTAGTTATAGCTAGCAAGGTGAAAGCCAATAAAGACAGTCAGAAACTTATGGATCTAACAAAAGCTTCACGTGATGTCTCCCTTGCCACGGGTTCCGTTGTGGCCACCGTCAAAGATGGTTGTAATAAGTTGGAATATAAAAACGAAATCGACATGACAAAACTAACGACTTCCCAAAAGAAAGCCATGGAAATGGAAATGCATATTAAAGTTTTGCAATTAGAACAAGCTCTCGATAATGAAAGGCAAAGTCTTATGTCATTCCGCAAGAAATTTTACCAAAGCTCCGAAGATGATTAAATAAAAGTTTTGATTATTTTAAATTAAATTTAAACAGCAAAATGGTAGTTTTTGGTTTAGCCAAATAGTTTGTATATATATTAAATGATAGCTTTTAATTAATATACAATATTAACTTATGTAACAGTATTTAAAAAAAATCAAATAATAGCTATTGATGTATATGTTATTTGTAATATTCGTTATAAATGAAATTCTGGCGAATGTGTTAAATGTTATTAACATTTTAAAAAGTATATACCATACATATATTTTTTTAAACTTTTTAGATATTTTCGTACAATTGTTTTTGTTTTTTTTTATATATTTCTGTATATTTTTCATGTTTTATAAAAACAAATTCCAGTTATTATTTCTATTTTTTTGTATACATTTTTAATTAAACTAATAAACTGATTGTTGGTTAATAAATAACAAAGAGTATGTGTTTAATTATTGTTATATTAATTTTTTCTTTGTACCTGTGTTATTTTTAATTTATATGAATAATCTCCCTAATTAATACAGCCATATGTAAACTTTTTGCAGACGATGTTGCTTTATTCTTTAGTCTTCGAATTTTCTCCGACTATACTGCTTTATCTACTAGTTATTACTGATTAATCTAGTTTGTTCAACCGATTAGATTCATTGAAATTTTGTTAGATAGGATACTTAATTTAATTATGTATAAGGTCTGGTGGTCCATTGCCGATTGTTTATTTATAAATATTGTTTGCTTTTATGAAATTAATAATGGTCTTTATATTGTTGGAAAGAAATTTAATAGGATTCATATTAAATATATCGTTTCGGATTGTATTGAATTTAGTTCAATGAATATGTATATTTATGAATATTGCGCGTGTTCCGTAATATGGACATTTAAAAAAAAAATAAATATGAAAAATAAAATTTGGTGAAAAAATGTTTATATGCATTGTAAAATAATGGGGTTAAAAATTTTTTCCCGATTAAAAATAGCAATATAAGTTGGACTATAGAGGATATGTTGATGTATGAATCATGTATGTAAGCAATTTGGGGGCTACGGAAACTTGATTTCAATATACAGACGGATAGATGGATATGGATATATCGACTCCGCTATCAATAACGTTCAAGAATATATTCAAATAACTACATACGGTAATTCTCCTGGCTCGGTTGCTATTTAAAATCGATACAATCGGCACACAAATGGCTAAGATATAAGGAAAAAACCAGGACAAACTCTATTTTTTATCTATATCTGGATTATTACGTCATTAATATAGACAATATGAAGATCCAATAACAGATATTTCAAAGACCTTTGCAATAACGTAAGTCGGACCTACAATGGGTCCAAATCGGGAATGATATTTTTTACCGCAAAATGTTTTTATTATAAAATTTGTTTCACTAATAAATTTAAAAATCTTTTTTGGAAGCTGATTATTTTCCATGTAAAAAAATATTATGAGTAAAAAATTCCGTTGGAGTTTGTTCCCCGGGAGTTTTTTCCATTGAATTTGAATAGGAAAAATAGGTAAGGTAAGGCGAAAAACTTACGGGGAATTTTTATTCATAATTGGGCTGAATATTAATTGATTATTAATATAATTTTTCTTGGATCGAGAATATTTTTTGAGTACGTTTTCTCATTTTATTTCATTACTGGAATGAATAGATACAATTTTGAACAATTTTCCATAATATGCTAAATTAAGCAAGAGCAGCAATCTTTTGAAACGGATATTTTATATAAATTAGCTATGAAATATTTAAAATAATTGGCCCATTGTGTCGGTTTTAAATTTTCAGCGTGCCATGGCAAACAAAATGCAACCCTGTGAACACAGCATCATCTGGTAACTCAGTGTTATGGCAATTCCTCAGTGTAGATGCTGCAGTATGGCAACACTGGCGTATGGCATCACACTATGTGAGCCGACGCCACTGCGCTGCCCACGTCGTGAGTCGCTGACATGAGCAAAACCATTTTTTTTATATTGAGTTTTTCGTAATAAGAAATGGGGGGTCTTCAACCAATCAGTACCATAAGAAATGCATGGTGTGTGTGTATATTGTGTTTGACGTGAGCCAAATGAGCCGGAGTAATTTGAACAATCTGGCAATACTGGTAGATATTTAAAAAAGCCAGACGACTCGTCAAAAAAATAGATTTTTCGCGTGCAAACAACATAAAATTGTTATACTTTTTTTAAACGCTTTCTAGAGATTCCCTTTTGTAGTATTTTAATTAAACAATCAAAATGAATAAAGAACAAGATTATGCCTCCGATACAGATGAAAGTGATGAGGATTTCCAACCAGACAACTTAGCGGTCGACTCGCCAGTCAGTGAAGATGAAGAAGATTGTGAGTCTAATGAGGAACTAGCTGATGCTACAAACGATACGGAAAAGCCAGTAAAACGAAAAAGGGAAACAAAAAAAGTACATAAAAAGAAAAAATCTAAAGCCATCCATGAGGAGGAATCAGAAGATGATGACGATGAGGCCTCACATGCATCAAGGAGAGCAACAAGACAGACAAATGAAGCTGATACAAATGGCAAAGGAAAAACTTTGGAAAAAGATGAATTAGTATCAGATGATGAAGATAAATCCCGTACGAATGCACTGTGGGCAGATTTTCTGAATGATGTCAAACCGACGGCGACTACCTCTACAAACAAGCCTTCCAAAGTTGAAGATAAACCAAGTTCCTCTAGTAGTAGTGACAAAATCACCAGTGAAAAGGCTAAAGTTACTAAGGAAACACCACCACCTACAAGTTTAGCACCAAAAGTAGAACAAAATAAAATCGTAGTTACTGAAGTTGTAGATTTTGCTGGTGAAGAAGTACACATTGAACGTGTAATAGATGCTTCTAGTATTAAAGAAAATAAAGCTGCTGCTATACCACCAGCTAAGAAGCAACCATTTAGTAGAATAATGCCTGGTGTGGGTATAAAAAGAACTCTACCAACGGCCGCCACAAGCTCGGGGGTCGGACTAGGCTCTGTACTGAATCAACTGGGGAAAAAGAAGAAATTATCGGTTTTAGAAAAATCCCAAATGGACTGGAAGAGTTTCAAACAAACCGAAGGCATAGATGAACAATTACAAACATTTAACAAAGGCAAGGATGGGTAAGTTGTAACTACTAATACAAATTATAAACCATGATTTATCATTACATATATCGCTTTTTTTAATTTTTAGCTATTTGGAACGTCAGGACTTTTTACAACGTACCGATTTACGACAGTTTGAAATCGAAAAGAATCTACGGCAAACTACCAGGCGTCCTCTTTAATTCGTTTGAATTGATTATGTTTTAAATTTCCTTATACACTAACTACTATATGAAATTAAATCTACTATTAGTCTCTAAATTACCAATTATGTACAATCATTCATTACCTACTATTTTTATAAATATTCGATTGTATTTCATTTGAAATATTCCATTACCTTTTTAAGTTTAATTGTATACCTAAAAAACTAGGAATTTGCCGCAATGTACGTTAAGATTGTTTAAATATTTGAAGAAATAAGCTTAATCTTTAGTATCAGCAAATTTTTATTTGAACAAACTCGATTTTTAACACATATAATTTAATTTATAATTATAATAATTTATATTGTAATTTATTCTGCATAAGAAAAATTTTAATTATACATATAAACAATTTTTAAAGGAAGTAAAAGTGACTATGTACTTTTTTCGTTTTCACTCTTATTTCGTGAAATATTTAAATAATCTGAGCGAATTTTTACAACTTTGAAATTTTTTCTGTATTATTGATGGTAAAACATACATAAATGTTATTAATAAAAATAATATATTAGAACAATATAAAAACATTGTGAATTTTTTTGAAAATTAGCCCTGTTTTAACGACGTCTGGTTATTTCTTAGCTTAAATGCAATCAATGGAAACCACAATTTTTGAGAAGCGGTTTGAAAAGGGTAAAAATAGTTAAGAAAAAAAAAACTTATTAGAATGATAATTTTTATTCATATGGGACATAGAATAAAATATACATAGAAGCGCTACTGAGAGACAAAGAACCTAAGTTTGTTGTCAAAAACCTTGCAACAACAGAATACATGTAAATCAATGTACATATTTTGAGTTTTTATATAAGTAATCGAATTTTGGTCTGAAAAATTAGTGATCACAAATCGAGCTCCTTTTCTTGATTAAATGCTTATTGATATTTTGAGTTTTTATATAAAAAGTCGATTTTTGATGAGAAATATGAGTGATCACAGATCGAGCTCCTTTTCTTGATTCAACGCTTATTGGCCAAGTTATTAGTGAATTTAGATATTTTGAGTTTTTATATAAAAAATCGTTTTTTGGTCAGAAATATGAGTGATCACTGATCGAGTTTTTTTCTTGATTAAACGCTTATTGGTCAAGTTATTAGCGAATTTAGATATTTTGAGTTCTTATATAAAAAATCGATTTTTGGTCAGAAATATGAGTGATCACAGATCGAGCTCCTTTTCTTGATTCAACGCTTATTGGCCAAGTTAGTATTGAATTTAGATATTTTGAGTTTTTATATAAGAAATCGATTTTTGGTCAGAAATATGAGTGATCACAGATCGAGCTCCTTTTCTTGATTAAATGCTTATTGATATTTTGAGTTTTTATATAAAAAGTAGATTTTTGATCAGAAATATGAGTGATCACAGATCGAGTTCCTTTTCTTGATTCAACGCTTATTGGCCAAGTTATTAGTGAATTTAGATATTTTGAGTTTTTATATAAAAAATCGATTTTTGGTCAGAAATATGAGTGATCACAGATCGAGCTCCTTTTCTTGATTCAACGCTTATTGGTCAAGTTATTAGCGAATTTAGATATTTTGAGTTCTTATATAAAAAATCGATTTTTGGTCAGAAATATGAGTGATCACAGATCGAGCTCCTTTTCTTGATTCAACGCTTATTGGCCAAGTTAGTAGTGAATTTAGATATTTTGAGTTTTTATATAAAAAATCGATTTTTGGTCAGAAATATGAGTGATCACAGATCGAGCTCCTTTTCTTGATTAAATGCTTATTGATATTTTGAGTTTTTATATAAAAAGTAGATTTTTGATCAGAAATATGAGTGATCACATATCGAGTTCCTTTTCTTGATTCAACGCTTATTGGCCAAGTTATTAGCGAATTTAGATATTTAGAGTTTTTATACAAAAAATCGAATTTTGTTCAGAAATATGAGTGATCACAGATCGAGGTCCTTTTCTTGATTCAACGCTTATTGACCAAGTTATTAGCGAATTTAGATATTTTGAGTTTTTATATAAAAAATCAATTTTTGGTCAGAAATATGAGTGATCACAGATCGAGCTCCTTTTCTTGATTCAACGCTTATTGTCCAAGTTATTAGCGAATTTAGATATTTTTATTGGGCAAGTTATTATCGATTTAAGCTATTGAGAGTTTTTATATAAGTAATCGAATTTTGATCTGAAATATGATTGATCACAGACCGATGTATTTTGCAGATGCATTTAATAAGTGCTCGTATTGGTGGACGTGCGCAATTTTTATTTATGTAAAAACTTTTGCTGACATTAAAAAACAATTAGTTAAATCTGTCCAGATATTTGGCTGTAATAAATTATGACCACAAAAATACATGAAATATCCTGTTTTATCCCTGTTGCAAATTAAAAATTGAGCATAACCTACATTCCACTTTAAGAAGCATCATTGCTTTAATGGGTTAATAACAACATTTCACTTGAGACCGGAACAAAAACAAAATAGCACGTGTATAAACCAGAAAGAAACTCAAACAAGTAAACAAAAAACGCTAAACATTTCAATTTTTGCTCATTTACATGACGTTTAAGGGGTTTTTATTATTATGCTCTTCTCTACACAAAGATAAGCGGCGCGCTCTATTAACAAAATCTGCAGCATAAAATTTAAAACTTAAAGTTAAGCTTAACAAAAAAAAATAAAATATGAGCAGGAATTCAAATAACACCAGAGAGAGAAAGAAACGACTTTTATATTTAAGTTACTAACTAAAAAAACTACTTTTGCAGTATTGAAACAAGCTTAGAGCTAAACGAATCTACGCGTACCAACTAAAGCGCAACGAGGAAACGGTGTTGAAAAAAATATAAAGAAAAAAACTCAATTGTGGCCAAAAATATTGTTTGAAAAAAAAATAAAAAATAAACAAAACTTTAGTAACTTTTAACGGTGGACAACGTCAAAGTCAGTTGCAATACGTCTTGGCTTAGAGAAACTACAAAAAAGCGGCAAAACGAAATTTGAAAACTTAAATGAAAATTTAAAAGTAAATTTAATAAAATAAATATTTATAAAGGTTAATTATTTACATAATTGTTAAATATTTTTAAATTTAATAAAATTTATTAAATTAAAAAAAGAAAAGATTATTGAAATTTTTCCCCAAAAAAGTGCTATTGATTTCAAATGAAAAATAATTAGTGTTTTTTTCTTTAAGTTGTTGGTTTGGTTGTTTTTGTGAATTTTATTTTTCTGTGGTGAAAGTTTGATAACTTAGTTTAAAAGAGGGTTTTAAAACGTATTAAATACAAAATAAAAAAAAATCATATTCACAAAAAAATAAAAAAAAAATTAAAGAAAATTTATACACACCATTCATTCATTTATTTAGTCAGTTTGTATGTTTTTAACTGGCTGCTTGTCGTTGAGTACGAATTTAAACATTAATTTTCAATTTATTTATTTTTTTTTTTGGTTTTAGCCAAAAATAACCAAAATTAATAATAAAGTGTAACTAAATAAATAAATATTTTCAAATAAAAGTAACTGCCGTTATTATTTGTTTTTATTAAAACGTGAGCGCGAGTGTGTGTGAGTGTTAAATTGTGACGGAGTGTATGTGTTTGCTGGTGTGCTGCAATTACAACAACAGTGTAGTAGCAGCAGCAATAATAATAACAACAACAACTTGAAGTTTTCGTCGCAATCGTTGCGCTCATTGCTTTTTATGTCGTTATTAATGTTATTTTATTTTAGCCATATATTCATTCCAAAAACAGAAATAATATTTTATTGGCCATGCATTATATTCATTAAATGCATAGTGGTGGAATCGATTAAAAATTAAAGACAGAAAGAACTTTTAGGCCGATCGGTGCAATTCCTGGAATTGGAATAATGCAAGAGCAAGGAATAATGCAAGCTTTCACAATTAAGCAAGATGAAAAAAATTAGTTAAAATCTTCGTAAGTGAAGAAGTTTTCACTTACAATTAGTCAGGTGCCGAATTACCGCATTCGATATTGAGTAAAATTCAACGTAATATTCTTATTTTAAAATTTAGTTTATTTAATTTTTCGATACGATAGCTCATTCGACCTGGAATGCTGTAATTCGCCTTTGATATTTTTTGAAAAATAGGACAATATTGAGTACATGGAAAGGGGTATTATGCGTTAAAGTGGAATGTCTTGGTTCCTTAGAAAGGTCATAAATTTGATATACATACATTGGTTTTAGGGTTCCTAATTCCGGGAATATGTATTTTAGAAATTTCCGTGAATTTTTTTATAAGTTTCTTAAAGTTACAGCATTATTTCTACACAGATAAAATAGATTCGTTATGATTTCTTGTCAATCAAATGATTCGTTTAAATCCATAAATTTTCGATACTAGCTACAGGAAATCCGTTCACACAGCATAATTATGATTTAAATAACCGAGTTTTTGTCACCCCAACTAAATTTGTTTAGAAAAATTATACTCAATCATTTGATTAGTAATAAATACGGTTACCGCAACCAAAACAATATTCACTATGCATAGTGACACTATGCATGTTTGTTTAAACCAGGGAAATTATCAATTCTTACCATTTCCAAACGTATTTCAAAAGTTTCTAATAGAAATTAAGAAATTTTTAATTATATTTCTGAATTTTCTAATTATATTTATTAAAAATTTTTCATTTGTATTTCAGAAAATTCTGAAATATGTATGTATATTAAAAACTTTCAAAATATTTAGAAGTTTCTGAAATAGCAACTTTTAAAGTACAATTGGAAATAGTGTAATATCTATGTATATTAGGGTGGGTCGATTAGTCGTAGCAGAAAAGCATTCTACGGAAAATTCTAAGAAATTTTCCCCAAGAATCCATAGGTCATAAATCAAATCCTATCTTGCGTATTTCGTCTTTTATTTCAGTATATATTTTTTTTTTTAGTTTTTTTGTTGGATAAAAGACGAAATGCGCAAGATATGATTTGATTTTAGATTTTTCCTTGAGGAAACTTTCTTAGAAATTTCCATAGAATGCGTTTCTGCTATACGATTTTTTACTTTTTGATCGTCCATACAAATCGACCCAGTCTAATGTATGTATATACATAATAGAAATATAATTTTTATGTTCTTAAAGGAATTATAAAATGATAAACATTAATTAAAGGCCTTATTCATAAACAATTTTTATAATCAAAATTTCCATACAAAATTTGATTTATAAACCTTTTATAAAATTCTAAAACTTCTAAGGATATTCATGTTTAGAGAAAATAATTACAATATATTTGGTTTATATACAACAGATTTCAATATTTTCTCTTTCGAAACGAATTACGCTTTGTTTCCAGATTTAACTTATTCATACCTATTGATTCTTTTAATAAAAGTATATAAATTATTGAAATTTAATTGATTATATGTTTCAATGGTTTTTGTATTAATTTAGTATTACAAATTTCGCGGGAATGAACAGATTTCGTAATAAATATCCATGAACTGAAAAAATATGATCCCTAAGTGGTTGGCAATACATTGGAAAAATATTCAATCAAAATCCAATACAAAAATTATGAAATTTGTATTTCTTTATTATTTCACAGCAAACCAATTAAAGTTTCACGTATTTCACGTATTTTGCGATCTACAATTGGCAGTCTAAACTATCAAAACTCTGAACTCTTTAAATTGTTACCACTCGGTTACAACCCCGAGGTGTTTGGGTCATTGTCGTGCTGGAATCTCCAAAGTAGTTGCGCATTTTCCTCAGCGTTATATATATAAAATCGTTTAAAATGGAATAGTTTAGATAGCTCTTTCTTCAATCTTTCGAAAAAGAAATAAAAAATTTTTAATAATCAAAAATTTTTTTTTTTAATTTTTTCCCTCAAAAGAAAGCTTAGGTCTATTCCTTTAAGAGGCTTTTGGTCGCTTAGTGGGATGCGAGTGGGAGAGATATATATCAAAATAAATGTTTTGTAACTCAAGATATATAATTTTTGATTTGTTTTTAAGTTTTTTCCAAAATGGGCCCTTTTTTAATTTTTTTTTGCTAAAAAAAGGTCCATTTTTAAATATTTTTTTTCGAAAGATTGAAGAAAGAGGTATCCAAACTATTTGGGACACATTTTGCTAAGATATGGATAAGAAAAAAACAGAGAGTTCTGCACCGAGTTCTGCACCGAATTGTGTCTGAATTAGTATCCAATAGAACTAACCTTGGTGCAATTTCATCCCGATCGGAAGACATCGATTTCAAAAGTTGATTGGTTCACTTGACATGAAATTCCCCCTTATATACTTTTTGTTTTAGTCTTCTTTTTTGTTGCAGTTTAAAATGTTCCATTCTTTTGCTAATTCTAATCATTTATATATTTTTCTTATTTTAAAAGAAAATCTAATGAAAATTATCTTATGATCATAAAAGGTCATATTTTTAAAAACAAAAATTACAATATATAGCTTTCAAAATCAAAATTAAATTTTTTCTTTCAAGCATTTCATTCAAGAATTCATTACGAATTAATTCCTTATTAAATCATTAAATTTTTCTTTAAGTCCATTACAAAGTAGCTTAATAAAAATCTCAATTCAATTGTTATTCATTTCAAATCTATAACAAAGTCAAAACAAGTAAGAGTGTTATATTCCGCTATGCCGAATCTTGTATACCAACCATTATGTGACAATAAAATATTTTTCTGATATAGGGGTTATATGGGGGATCAATTATGTACCGATCCTGATAAAAGTTTGTAGAAAGATTTAAGTTCATACAAAACTGGTTTATGGCTAATTTAATGACGATATTAATTATTATAAGACAATTATGAATGTTCCAGTAACTGAGGGGGATCTTATATGAGGACTAGGGATAAATGTTGCCCAATTTTTGCCATGCTTAACAGTATAATTTCAGAGTACTTAGAACTAATTTAAACAAAATTTTATAAAGATTTGCCGCATAATCAACACATTTATGACTGCTCAAACAGTATTCCGGTGGGACATTTCTATGAGGACTAGGTGAGATCATGGACCGATATTGCCCATTTTCAATACCTGATCAACAGAGAATATTTTGGAAAATTTCAGCCAGCTAGCTCATGTTTTTAGCAGACAGATAGACGGACATAGCTAGATCGTCTTAGAATCTTATGAGGACTCAGAAAATATATACATATGTACATACAAATGTGGGTCTGCGACAAACAGTTTGATGTTCTACAAACGGCATGACAAAATCAACCTCTTTTTTGATGGTGGGTATAAAAACTGAATAAAGACAAATATTTCATTCAATTAAACAAAAATTTAGCTATTCAAAGGTTGAATTAATTATACCCTACACCACCATAGTGGGTAATTTATATCTACATATTTATTACCATTCGGCCCACTGTACACTGGCACACACACAGTCTTTCTAAAACCGTGTGTTTACGTATGCGAATGTGTTCGAGATGGTTTGTTTGGCTTGTTGTTAAAAAAAAGTGTCCATAACAAGTGCGTGCAATCCAGACACCTGAATTGTGCTTAATATTTCTATTATTATTGTTGTTGTTGTTGCTGTTGTTATTACTATTGCTGCCACTGCAATTGTTGTAGTAATTAAAAATAATAAATTTATTTAAAATTCATCAAATAGTTTCATTCATTCACAAAAACGTAAAGCAACAAATAATAAAAACAAAATTAAACAAATAGTACAATCACAAGTGTTCCGAAACCCTTTCCCATCATAAGGTAAGTCACAATATTTAATCGTATGATGAATTTTATAGGTTTTTTTTTCAGCAATAGAAACAAATGTTTATGTATTTGGTTTGTTTATATTCGATTTTGTAATAATTGTATTTTTCGTTTTAACTTAATTATGAATTTTTATGCATTTTTGGTTAAAGCCAAAAGTTACATTTGAAAATAAATTTGTGAAAAAAAAGAAATATGTTTAATAATCATTAAATTGTCTGAGTGATTTTTTGTAGGGGACTTTTTTGTTTTTGTTTTGCTGCTTATGACCCACATTTTAACTTGTTTTTAAGTTTTTGCTAAATTGTTTTATCACTTTAGTTAATGGTTGTTGATTGTCCAAAGAAGAAAAACACAATTATTTAATCAATATTTTTGCAACATTTTGCTACACATAAATTATGGTAACAATTTATTTACTGGAATTTTTTTTTGGATTAAAAAATTGTTTGTAATTTGCTGTTCTTTACAGAAAAAACTACTAATTTTAACATGAATTGGATTTTTCGTTATTCTGGGATTTTGTAGAAAAAAACTAGAGATTTAGAAAATAGTTGTTGTTATTAATTAATATCTTTTCAATGGAAAAATTCGAATCGAATATTAAGAAACTTTCTTAAAAAGGGAATAAAGTATTATTAACAATTATTCGGCTGTGCCGAATCTTATATACCCTTCACCAAATTATACTTCAAAATACAAATTTTATATATTTATTTTTTTTCCAAAGTTGTTTTTTAATGTTTTGGAAAAAAATTTTCTGGAATTGTTATTTTTTTTTGGTGGAAAAATTTTTGTTTTAAAGTTTATTTTTTTTTAATTTTAATTTTTTAAATTTAAAATTTTTTTTTAATTTAAAAAAAAATTCATGTTAAAAAATATTTTTTTTCGATTTTGTCCCATTGTAGGTCCAACTTACTATGGTCTTTGCAAAGGTCTTTGAAATATCTATCATTATATATCCATAATGTCTGTATTATTGACTTAGTAATCCAGATATAGGTCAAAAATCGAGGTTGTCCTGGTTTTTTCCTCATATCTCAGCCATTTGTGGAAACATTTCAGGAAACATCTCGAAAGCATGTCTGACAGAATTATTGAAGATTTTGATCTGGGGTCTTCTGAAAATTGATTTCAACAAACAGACAGACAGACGGACATGGCTTAATCGACTCCGCTACCTATAAGGATCCAGAATATATATACTTTATAGGGTCGGAAATGAAAAATGTAGAAATTACAAACGGAATGACAAACTTATATACACCCTTCTCACGAAGGTGAAGGGTACAATTAGAGATTTAGAAAATAGCTGTAAAAATTTGGATGTACAAAATTAATAGAAATAACGCGACCAAATTTAATGGAGATCGGTCCATAATTGGTCATAGTTCCCATACAAGGACCACTTCCGACAATCACCTTAATAAGCATAAATCTCTTAAAGATGTTGGTATGTAAATACAATTTAACAGAAAGAGGTTTCATATAGAAATAAAATACACGACATATAAGGTCCACTTCCGAAAAAGACTCACGAAAATAAATTATTGAAATTTTAAGAGAAAATGGTCATCTACTCAATGTAAGATATCACTTTCTTACTTGTTTTTCTTAAAAATGTTAATCCTCTAGCCCTAAGGTTTTCAATAATACCAAATTCTTGTACATAATGCTTCTATCTACACTACAGAAGACTCACAAACTTTGCCTTGTCTTGACATTTTTAACGTTTTCTTCGCTATCTTCAGTCGTTCCACGAGTTTTCGAATTTTTCCCAAATAAAAAAGTTTCTTAACCCACTCATTTATTTTTTGCTCAAATTTTTAATATTTAATTTTCAGATGACGAAAAACAAATCAAGACCTTGAAAGCATCAAAAAGTGTTAAATAAAGGTCACCCGTTTGTAGCAGAATAAGCTTAGGTTATGTGAGTTGCTCACAAATTAGCGAGTTCATTCTGAGGCCTTGTGGTGCATTGTGTTACCCTTAGAAATACAATTACCCTTATGCTGAGAATTCATACATGAATGGAGAATACATTACCTTCCTAAATTCATTGGTTATGTGATTCCTTCTAATAAATCATATCATATTTACTAGTGACACATCTCTGAGACAGTCAAGATCATAAAATATAGCTCTACCAAGCTGAATAAATTCTAATTGAATTTTAATAATTTTGTTTGTCCTAATCTATTAAAGAACTTTAAAAGTTTTCTCAAATGTTTATTTTAGCACAGAGCTGCAAATGAATCATTCTTTTTTGAGTTTAATTCGTTACGAATTATCTAAATTTTGGATTAATTCCTTTCACAACAAAAAATAATTCAATGAAATTTGAATCAATTCAAACGTATTAGGCAGAAATGAATTTCAATACATTTCCAATTCAAATGAATTTGTAAAAAGGTGAATTCCAATTCAAATGAATTTGTTAAAGTGAATTGCAATTCATTTCCAATTCGTTTGAATTGATTTACAATGAATTACAATTCAAATGAATGAAATCAAAAATAAGTTGCAATCAATCAAATTCAAGAGCAGATCTAGGGGGAATGAAAAACTAAAATTTAAGTTTCTTTTAGCAAATAAACAAAATTTTACAATTTTGATAGGATTTTCACTGATTCAATTCCTGTTCTGCCGCTACCTGACAATATGGCAGTCATTGGAGTTTCAAAGCTAAGATTTTTTGTCTTTGGACTATACTAGGTGATATACAAAACGAGAGTAATGCTTGCTGTATTTTACATAAAAAATTAGTTGAATAACAAAACGACAGTAATTACTCTAGATTTACTTTAGATGAATTCAAATTTTAATTAATTCAATTTTTCGGGATTTTCCAAATCCCGTTTTTCATAAATAAATAGGGGAAATTGTCATTTTTGTGTTACATTTTCATTCATTTTGACATTGTACGTGCCCGAATATCGCAAAGTGATGTTCAGCAAAGTTGTTAAGCTCAACTCCTGCTACAATATAGTTAATAAAGGAAAACGGTATTTTTGGTTTTCCTTGAGTGGTGCTCTAGAAAATCAATTCTTCAACTTTTTTTGTAAGTTATCTAACAAAACTCAATTTAAATCCTCTTCAAATGAAATTAATTTTATCTCAGATGAGGAGCTCGAACAAAATGAAAATATTTCGATTGCTAAAAGGCTAAAAGATATTATTAATAAATGTAAAAACCCCAAATAACAATAACGAAACGAAATTATAATGTAGATTTTCAACTTGCAAAAGAAATACATCATTTTATTTCTGAAGGAACAAGAGGAAAATACTTGCAGATTTGTTATAAGTATTTGCAAACGGGTTTGCCAATGTGAAAGATGTTTTTCGGCAGCAGCATATGTCGAAAACAAAATTCGTTCCAGAATGGTAGATGAAATAGTATTCTTAAGAAGCTATTTAAAATAAACACTTTTTATACTAAAGTACGGTTTTTCACCAGTATGTCGATTTTTTTCACGAAAAATCGTATAGCAGAAACGCATTCTACGGAAAATTCTAAGAAGAAACCAGAGGTCTAAAATCAAATCCTATCGCATTTCGTCTTTTATCCAATGATATTTCAGTATATACATATATTTTTTTTAATTGTTTTTTTATTGGATAAAAGACGAAATGCGTCTCAGTGCTATGAATAATTCGCGAATTAATTAAATAATGAATGATTCATTTACAGCTTCGTTTTAGAACTACTTTGATTGTATCAGAGCTTCGAATTAATTAATCTACTTGCGATCAATACCAATGACAATGAGCATCAATTCTAACAACAAATCCTACAAAAATGTTGATTGACTGACAATTCCATCATCATATTGTAATTTGTTTATATAACATTTTAACATACCTTGATAGATTTAATTTTTAAAAAACATAATTGTTTATGGACACGAACTTTAGTTTAACCACAAACATCAAAACTATTTTACAATCGTATGTTTGTATGTATTTAACCTTTGTAAATCTAAAATTTTGTAGAATTTTTTAATTACCGAAAAGCACACTTTTATAATTATTCTTGTCAAAATACCACACGCTCCATGACATAATCAAACCAAACAACAGGTTATTAAATTTGAATTTATGTGTTTGTTAGACAATTTAATAGTTTTATTCAATTTATGTTAGCTTAAATGGAATACATACATATAGTATATGTATGTAATTTTAATCAAAATGTTGTAAAATTCAATTCAAATTATATCAATGATCTTTATAGGTTTTGCTATGCATAACTAGGTCTATGTGAGGTATAAATATTTACGCAAATTCGTGTAGATCATAGGCTTTTAATACCATACAAAATAAACATTTAATTGTTTAAGTAATGTTTTCGTTTTAAGAAATTTTGATATTTATTTATGTAAGAGCGGACAGCTAAATGTTTTTGTTGACGGTGGTTGTAAACATCAGAATTACACTTATTAGATAAAATACTTGGGGGATAATTTTCGCATTCGAATACGAGCGAATTCTAATTCGAACGAGCGATTTTTTTAGGGTAAGTGAACTGTAGCGTATACCAGAGAGATCGTTATGCAACGATTCGGCAGCTTTTCAAACATACATAATCGTCATTCATGGTCTCACAGCTTCAATTCGTATAGTATCCAATTTCCCTGCTTTTGGATGTTCGCAAACGTTTTTAAATTGCTGGTTGGGTAGCTCCCAATGAATTTGCAAGCTCTTGTTGAGTTTTACAACAATCTTCATGGAGTAATGCCTCCATTTCTTGTTCCTCAAACTTTTTTTGGCTGGCCTGGGCGACCTTTGTCTTCCGTGTCAAAATCAGCACTTCTGAACCGAACAAACCATCTCTCGTACATTGAAACCGATCGAACACATTCACCAGAAGTAAAGCAAAACTTCCCGCAAATGACGCTTTGTTGACACAAAATTCAACATTTTCGAAGCAAAACACACTTTTTTGCTGCAGAATCAAATTTTTTTGGAAATAAGTCTGGTATATCTAAACGACGGGTTCGATGCTCCAGGGGTGGCGATATGTGGGCTGAATGTAGGGTACCTTCAACATATCAAATTCTTAAACACGTGGCATTTTTTTGTTTCCCATTTGATAGCAAAGATTTTTACATTTTTGGAATGCGCTCGGCTAGTTCTCTTATAATTTCCTACTAATAGGCATTTAAAAATTACAATTTTAAAATTTTGCCATGCCTTGGTCCGATTTATTTTTTTTATTAAAAAAACTTTCTTTAGGGACATATATGTAACTATTTTATATTTTTCTGTATCTTTACGGAGAACATTTTGGGCCGCATGTTCTAAAATCCCAAAGCTGGGTTAAAAAACGGAAAGCAGTTTTGGAAACCCTGATGTATTCCCTAATTATCCCCAAAATATTTTCCTAGACCCAAAGGAAATGTGGACCCTAAGAGCAAAATTGTAAAAAATACCATATTTGGGATTTTCGCTTAAATTTTTAGGAATTCCGGGATTACCTTTGACCTTTTGACATGTTTTTTTTATACTTTGTTATTTAGAATGACAAATTTAAAAAAAGTTGAACATTTCATTGAGTTTTATGAATAAAGATTCATTAAATATTATTGAGTTTCTAAAACTAAAATTTTTATCAACATTTTAATAGGATTGCAAATATTAGAAACAATTTGATCCACATTTATTCCGAACTATGTTTTTTTGTTTAGATAAGTTAATTTTTGGTCTTATAAAATAAATTTCAAGTCAATATCTCAAATAGATTCAAAAATATGCCACTTTAAAACTCAGTCCTTCAAAAATATTGCACTTTTTATAACCTTCACCTTCATGAGAAGGGTATATAAGTATAAGTTTGTCATTCCGTTTGTAATTTCCACAATATAATTTTCCGACCCTATAAAGTATATACATATATTCTGGATCCTTATAGATAGCGGAGTCGATTAAGCCATGTTCGTCTGTCTGTTAAATTCAACTTTCCGAAGCCCCCAAATAACTTACATACACGATTCGTACATCAATATCTCCGGAATTATTCCGGCTCGGTTGCTATTTAAAATCCGTCCACAAATGGCTGAGATATAAGGAAAAAACCAGGACAACCCAGATTTTTGACCTATATCTGGATTACTAAGTCATTAATATAGACAATGTGGATATCTAATGATAGATATTGCCTTATATAAAATCATAGTAAGTTGGACCTACAATGGGTCAAAATCGGAAAAAATATTTTTTAACCTAATTTTTTTTTTCACCAAAATTTTTTTTCGCTAAATATTAAAAAAAAAAAAATTTAAAAAACCCAAAAAATTTTTTAAAATTTAAAAAAATATTGGAAAAAAAAATTTTTCCAAAAAATTAAAAAAATAAATATTGTTTACCTAAAAATATTTAAAATTTTTATTTATAAGTATAATTTGGTGAAGGGTATATAAGATTCGGCACAGCCGA
This sequence comes from Calliphora vicina, assembly GCF_958450345.1. Classification (NCBI taxonomy): domain Eukaryota; kingdom Metazoa; phylum Arthropoda; class Insecta; order Diptera; family Calliphoridae; genus Calliphora; species Calliphora vicina. The sequence continues at coordinate 80,538,686 of NC_088784.1, forward strand.
ATATACACACAGTTACTAAAGTATACGTACGATCGACTTTTGGGGCCTTTTTTTAAAAATCTATATATTTAAAAATCGTACGTATACTTTAGTAACTGTGTGTGGCTCTATACTTGTTCATACTAAACATTTGTATAAATTTTCTTAATATTTTATTCAACAACAAGTCAATGGTTCTGACTTAGTCATATTAATGAAAGTGAGAATAAATGAAACTTCAAATAAAATGTGCAACATTTAAACGTTATACGATTTTGCTCAAATTTTCAGTCTTTAATTTTTAGACTAGTATAACCCGGTGCACTTCGCTACCCCTACCCTAGTAAAATTAAAAAATATGAATGATTTCTGATACAACCTAACTACATACAATGGTACGAAAATAACACATGCAAAATATAACTAACTAATTTGGTATGGGAGATACAACTCCACTGTTCTGATCCCACCCATTTTTAAATCTTTTGTGTAAAGAAATAACTCATATCAAGCTTTACTTTAACTTTCCTTTATAAGGGAGAGGTCATTCCTACTACGCCGATCACGCTTAGCTAAACTTCGTACAGTGATCAGGAATAAATTCGTTTTTAGCTAACCTCCGAAGAATGGTAATAAACTGATTGATACAGAGTTTAAATATTTTTAGAATTATTGTTCTCGAGATATTCAAAATTAATTATTTACATTGTGCCACAACCACTACTGCAATCCCGACCATTTTCAGACAATCTCTGTAAAATGATAAGAGAGCTAGCTATACGGACAAAGTTTGAATAACCTTGCAATTATTACTTTGTATGGAAGGCGACTCACCTACTTTTTCGACCCCTCCCATTTTGGTTCCCCAGATATTCGAAATCAATATTTACTCTGTATGGGAGGTGCTACGCCCTCTAATCTAATTCCGTCTATATTCAGCTAAACTCCGCACAGTAATAAGATATTAATTCGTAAAAAGTTTAAACACTTTTACAATTATAGTTCTACAGATATTCGAAATTAATTATTTACTTTATATAGGCTGTGCCACGCCCACTATTCCAATCCCTAACAATTTCAGCGAAACTATGCAAAATTATAAATGAGCCATTTATACTATGTTTGAAGAATCTTGCAATTATAGTTCACAAAATATTTAGAAATAACTATTTAATTTGTATGGGAGGTGACTCACCATTTGTTCCGACCCGTCCCATTTTTTATTAAATTTCATGCCGTGATAAGAAATTGATTCGTATGAAGTATTTACCCCAATATGCATAAACAGTTTTTAAATTTGTCAAAAGTTTATAAAAAAAATTTTGAATGGAAATTTTGTTTGAAAAATTTAAAAATTGTTTATGCATATGGGAGTTAGAAAACAAAAAAAAAAACACCTTCAAAATATAGTTTTTTTAAAGGTATTTATAGACGGCAATACTGAGTATTAACACTTTTCAAATTTAAAATATTATTGTCGGTATTTCAAAAAATCGTTTCGAAAAAACAATATATTTTTTCTTTGCTTGATTGATATTTTTCTGAAAATTTTATTTTTATTTTATATTTTCTTTACATTTTTGTTTGCCTTATTTGTTTTTATAAATACATACCCGATACATATGAAAATAAAACATTTTTGAATTGTTTTAAACAAATTTTCAATACCGACCGTAAATCAAAAAGATCATTTGTATTTTTTTAAAATCTAATACAAATTTTGTTTAGACGATGAAATTGTATTATGATACTTGAGTTTTTGACAAATATTAATACTCAGTATTGCCGTCTATAAATACCTTAAGTGACTTTGAATTACTAAAGTCTTCTTCTTTGTTTTTCTATAACAACTCTCACTTAAAACAGAGCGAAATCAATATTGTTTAATTGTTTCTCTTATTTATTTACAACAACAAATTGGACAAACACGCATTGCTTTGTTTACATTTTAGCTTAAGGTTCACATGTACACGTTTTTGCATATGTGTTAGTAACATCTTTAAACGCTTATAACTCCTAAAAAACTGAACCGATTTCAATAAAATATATATTCTGCACTTCTGTGAATAAATCCCTTTAAAATGGTATATTTCTTGCCCAAATTGAATGTATAAAAGGGGTCTAAAGAAATCGACTTGCCTATTAATATTATGATGACGAAGTAATTGCAAAATAAGGGCCAACCTAATGTTTATGCTTTTAACCCCACAACTAAGTGTAATTACTAAATTTAAAAATAAAAACAAAACAATTATTTTTTAGTTTTAAATGACAATTTACACATAAAAGTCATTATCAGAGCTGCATATGAGCAAATGAATGAATGACTCGCTAACTGACTGAAAGTATAAATGTTTGTTTAATTTCACATACTGAAGACCTTCAAATTTATATTCATCATTATTATCAAAAGTAGCACCATTATCATGCTCATCCTAACAATTATTTGTGGCAAACAATTGAAGAAAAAACTCAAAACATTTATTAAACCAAACAATTTTAAAACCGTTAATAAACATCTTGCAAGGCATATAAAAAATATAGCAATAAGTCATTGTTTAATTGAAACTCCTACTTTTATTTTTTATTATTAACACTTACCAATTTGTTTTTATTTTTTGTTTTGCTCTGCACAATTATTTAAATGTTTTTAGATTTGCTTGGCTTCACGTTTTTATTGTAGATTGTAATTGAAAGTGTTTTTGTTGAATAATTTTGTTTTTTTAATCGCTTTATAATCCTAAACCCAGCTAGATGTAGTTATAAATCATTTTTATTTAAAGATGTCATTTTGTATTTTTTTTTCTCATATTTTGTAAATGTTACAAATTAACCTTGTCTTAAAAAACAGCATGATATGTGTATAAATATTAGTAGTATTTTTATTTATTTTTTATTTTAAGAAATGACAATGAAGTTTTTATTTCATTTATGTATATAAAATTAATTTAATATACTTATTGAATATCTTTATTGTAATTTTTGAAGCGATGGAGATATTTTAATGAACAAGTCGATTTCTTTAGACCACTTTTACGCTCACATTATACATTCAATTTGGGCAAGAAATATACCATTTTAAAGGGATTTATTCACAGAAGTGCAGAATATATATTATATTGAAATCTGTTCAGTTTTTTAGGAGATATAAGCGTTTAAAGATGTTACTAACACATATGCATAAACGTGTACACGTGATCCTTAAGCTAAAAAGTAAACAAAGCAATGCGTGTTTGTCCAATTTGTTGTTGTAAATAAATAAGAGAAACAATTAAACAGTATTGATTTCGCTCTGTTTTAAGTGAGAGTTATTATAGAAAACAAAGAAGAAGACTTTAGTAATTCAAAGTCACTTAAAAAACTACATATATTTTGAAGGTGTTTTTTGTTTGTTTTCTAACTCCCATATGCATAAACAATTTTTAAATTTATAAAAGGTTTATAAAACAAAATTTCCATTCAAAATGTGTTTTATAAACCTTTGATAAATTTTAAAACTGATTATGCATATGGGGGTAAATAATATGGAATTGTACATAGTTATTTGTAAATAGTTATTTTACAATATGTGCAGAACTATAATTGTGACGGTTTTCAAACTTCATACGAATCAACTACTTATCACTGCATGAAGTTTAATCAAAAATGGGATGGGTCGGAAAAAATGGTGAGTCGCCTCCCATACAAAGTAAATAGTTATTTCTAAATATGTATTTTGTGAACTATAATTGCAAGAGTCTTCAAACTTAGTCTAAATGGCTCTTTTATAATTTTGCATAGTTTCGCTGAAATTTTTCGGGATTGGAATAGTGGGCGTGGCACACCCTATACAAAGTATATAATTAATTTCGAATATTAGAACTATAATTGTAAAAGTGTTTAAACTTATACCGAATTAATTTCTTATTACTGTGCGGAGTTTAGCTGAATATAGACGGAATTAGATTAGAGGGCATATCACCCAAAATGGGAGGGATCGGAAAAGGAGGTGAGCCACCTCCCATACAATGTAATAATTGCAAGGTTCTTCGAACTTTGTCCGCATAGCTCTCTTATCTTTTGCACAGATTGGCTGAAAATGGTCGGGATTGCATTAGTGGATGTGTCACAAAGTAGATACTTAATTTTGAATATCTGGAGAACTATAATTCTAAAAGAATTTAAACTCTGTATCAATCAGTTTATTACCATTCTACGGAGATTAGCTAAAAACGAATTTATTCCTGTTCCCTGTTCGAAGTTTAGCTAAGCATGATCGTCTTAGTAGTAATGACCCCTCCCTTATAAAGGAAAGTTTTAGTAAAGCTTGATATTTACATAAAAAAAAAATAAAAATGAGTGGGATCAGAGCAGTGGAGTGGTATCTCCCATACAAAATTAGTTAGTTATTTTCGAATATCATGTAAACTGTAATTGAGAGATTCTCAAATTTTGTATGTGTTATTTTCGTATTGCCATTCATATTTTTTTAATTTTACTAGGGTAGGGGTAGCGAAGTGCACCGGGTTATGCTAGTCTTCTTAAATTTTTAATATGTTCGGCCAAGTTTGACCATATAATACCCTACACTATAATTTATTTTCGTGAATGATTTTCGGAAGCGGGCCTTATATGGGAGCTATGACTTATTATGGACCTATCTCAATGCAACTAGGATATGTGATCTATGTCCATATGTAGTTTATTTGTGTTGCATTTTATATTTATACATGTAGTTTTAAGAGATTTATGCTCGTTAAAGTGATTTTCGGAAGCGGGCCTTATATGGGAGCTATGACTTATTATGGACCGATCATCATAAAATTAGGTGACATTAATTCAATTTATATAAAACTTATTTGGAGCAAAATTTGTGTAGATACCTATATAATTTAACCATTTTAACATTTGTATGGGTGCTAGGTGAAATAATGGACCGATTTCTGTAAGTTTCAATAGGCTTCGCCCTCGGCCCGAAAAAAATGCATGTACCAAATTTTATCGCAATATCTTCAAAATTGCGACTTGTACTTTGCGCCAGTCATATGAACAGGTAAAATAAAAATAAATTTGGGAGTAATTTCATTCAAATGAAAAAAGTGTTCAGCAAACAGGTCAAAACAGGTCAACAAGTATATATAATCTTAAAGAGGACACTTTGTTCTTTCTCCTGGTAGTAACATTTGTTTAACCAGTTTTGACCCTAAGCTCTTTTATTCCACTGAAATTCAAATTTGACTAAAATATAGCACCTGTGAAAATATTTAATAACACAGTAAGTGTAAACGGTACAGTGACAAATCATACCAGTTCTTAAATACCATTATTCTACCAACATAACAACAAAAAATTCGTCCAATTATCGATAATAGTTTGCGAGTAGTGATAATTTACTTCTGATAAAATTTACAAATATCATATTTTTTATAAAAAGACATAAACTATTTGACTTTAACAGCATGCCACGCACACAATTGACAATATTTTTATCTAATTTTTTGGCTACCTTAGTTTCAATGTGTTTACTATTAAATGGCATTAAAGTTTTTGAAATCGGAGTTACCAAAAAGTTGCATTTTTGGCCGATGAAATTGAGATCTGTGTCACCGTGCGTGCGTCCATCTGTTTGTTGAAGGCACGATAGGTCCTACAGGGAAGGACTTATTTTCCTCAAAATTCTTTATTTAGTAGTCATATACTACGTTTATACGTAGCCTATTCGCAAATACAAATTATTTGCAATTAACTAACTCACTGTTTATATGTCACATTAGTTACGGAAAATTCTTGGTTTTATGAGATGCCGGATGGTAAAATGTAATTATTTGGTAGCTCTTTTATTGAATAAAATATGATACATTTTTTATTTTTTAAATGTAAAAATTATAGAATCAAAAATTCTTGTCCGTCTTGCAATCCAATTAATTCAAAACGCAATGAAATATTTAAAAAACGTCTTAATAAACTAAAAGCGTTAAAACATATGGCAATGCTTAATATCTTATTTGCAAATAGTTTCGTTAATCAGGAATTGTTTTCGTTAGTTAGCTATTCGCAAATAAAAAATTAATTCACTGTTTATGCGGCATTTTTTTCTAATTGCAATATTTTTATTTGCGAATAAGCCGTGCGTATAAACGTAGTAATAATCGGTCGAGTATAATTATAATTGGAACTTTGTCCGGATTGTATTCCAGAACTATGTTTCACATCGCTTACTCGTCCATTTAGGAATTTTTTTCTACCTTACATATCATTCTGAGATTGTTTCCCATTGTTGGAAGATTTTCCATCGTCCAGTCAATCCCTAAAAAAGTCGACCTCACCCATTCGGATATGATGGAATAGTTTCAAAATTGATCTCGTTTTGATTCGGGCCAGAATTTTTTGGTTTTATTTTAAATTTCCTTCGTGGACGTACTATAAGGGTAGTTATAGATGGGGTCCCCCAGTTCTTTCTCTTTCCATTTTTAATTTTCATGAATGATTTACTAAAAATCACTTCAAATCCAATTTATTCTTTTGCGGATGACAGTAATATTTGTCCCTCATATTTATTCGACTATATACCAACTCTTTCTGAGATTAAGCTCACAAGAATGATTATGGATGACTCGATAAATCGTGACCTTACAACAATCTTCAGATGGAAATGTAACTGTTGGAGTTTCAGATAACCTTTTGATTCTAAGTACTAGAATACAGTATGACGCCCGTTAGACTCGTGATATATTTGATGCACTTTCCAAAATAAGTAAATCGGTAAGTAAAACAAAAAAAGTGGCACGTGCTTTGAGCCCCGATAGCGCTGCCCATTTTAATAACTTAAACTAGAATACTCCTTGTCTATGCCCACGTCAAATTTTATCCCGATCGGACCAGCCGTTTAGAAATGCCAAATTTATTTCCAAACAATTTTGATTCTGCCCCACTGTGCGTTGCAGGACATATTCCCGCACTTCCGACCAACTTCGTGTATACACTACCTTTATTCATCAAAAAAATTGTATATAATTCCTACATATTTTCTGGAGCTGCATGGTCTAGTCTAGAGCTGCTGGACCGGGTTCAAATAAGGGTGGTGGATATTATAGGGTATGAAACTGTTAGCGAGTTTATTGATACTTTCGAACATTGTCGGAATGTGGTCTGCTTATCCTTGTTTTACAGATATTATCACGGATGTTGTTTAATAGTCTTATACCTAATACATACATGCATTTTCATTCGGAACACACGACTATTACGCAGATCGCACCCATTTGTATAAATTTGAGTGTAGATCGCACGAAACTTTGTACCCAATAAGCACAGAAGCCTTTAACGTTTTGTTGAAATTTGACTTGAATACAAATATAATTATGTTTCAAACTTGAAAACATTAAATATTTTTCAAACAAAAAACAAATAAAATTTGTTTCCTTTTTAATGGAGAATGTTATTGATATACCCCCTTATTAATAACACGGTGCTGCAGTGAAAAAGAAACTTGGAAAACGACCTAGCGTGGGTTATAGGTCTTGCTGAGTACACAAATTCAGAAGTTATACTAAAAAAAACCGTTTTCAATGATGATCGTCAACTTATCGACCTGTAACTCAGTCAGTTTTTGTCGGACTTTAAATTTTTTTAACGGGTTTGGAAAGAAAACTGATTAAGTTTTTAGCACTGTTTATACCCTACACCACCATAGTGGGGAGGGTATTATGCGTTTGTGTAGACTTAGAATCACTTTCTGGGTCGATTTAACGATGTCCGTCCGTCCGTCTGATCGGCTGGCTGGCTGTCCATATAAACCTTGTGCGCAGAGTACAGGCGCAATTTTGAAGATATTTCGATAAAATTTGGCACATATTATTTTCGGCCCAAGGACCATGCCTATTGAAACTGGCTGAAATCGGTCCATTATTTCACCTATCCCCCATACAAATGTCCTTCCGAAATTAGACTTTATCGGTCATAATTGCTTAATTTATAAATGTATCTCAACAAATTGCGCTCCAAATAAGTTTTATATATACAAAATTCATGTCACCAAATTTTGTTACGATCGGCCCATAATTAGTCATAGCTCCCATATACACCCGTTTCCGAAAATCACTTTAACGTGCATAAATCGCTAAAAAATGTTGGTATACTCACAAAATTCAACATAGTTAACTTTAATATAGACATAAATCACACGACCTAATTTCATGGTGATCGGTCCATAATTGGTCATAGCCCCCATATAAGGCCCACTTCCGAAATCACTCAAAAATATAAATTATTGAAATTTTAAAAGAAAAATGTTTTTGCTCTTTTACTTAGTGTAGGGTATTATATGACTGACCATACTTTCTTACTTGTTTTGTTACGAATATCTAAAAAAATAAATTATAAGTTTTTTTTGATTTTAGTAGCTTTTAAATGCTTATTTGGGATATGAAAGCTTATAAAAATTTATACCAATATTTTGAAATCGGTCTAAAAATGTGTGAGTTAAGCTGGGTTTCCGCATACACTGTAATCGGCACCGATAACGAAAACTAAAACTGAAAAACGTTGGTGTTCGTCACCGTCTCGTTTCTGAATTGTTTTCGTTTCAGTTGGGTGCGTTGCGGCATAAAACAGAAACGAAATTATTTTTTTAATTTTGGATGTCGCACATTAAATAGAATTACGTTATTTTTGACAAAATCTATTATTTTTTCCTTTCCAATAAAGAATTTTTTTTTTTATTAATTTTGATTTTCTTTAAATTTGAAATAAAAAAATAAATAAAATAATTTCGTTCCTATAGCACCGAAAACAACAACCTACTTGAAGTTGTTTTCGTTCCGGCCCCAAATGACAGGTTTTTCGTTAGTGATATGTGCTGTTTCGATCCCAATTTTCGTTGCCGATTTCTGAAACGAAGTTTTTTTCGGTGCAAATGTATGGAATTTTGTTTTCGTGTATGCGAAAACGTAGCTTTAGAGGTACTAAAGTACTGCGACCTACCCTAAAACAGTTTTTTCAAAATACCTCAAAATTTTGGGAGCATTTCAAAATCTTTGAAAAGTGCTTAAGTGTGAATGATTTTCAAGTTCTGACAAAAAGTGTTATTTTGTAGCAGAGTTTTCAATGTTTAAATTTACAAAAGGTTTATAAAACAAAATTTCCATACAAAATTCGTTTCATAAACCTTTAATAAATTTAACAATTAAGAGAGCAATATTCCATTGTGTCGAATCTTATATACCCTTCACCAAATTATAATTTAAAATAAAAATTTTAAATATTTTTAGATAAACAAAAATTTGTTTTAAATTGTTTTTTTAAATTTGATTTTTTTTTTTAAATTTGTTGTGAAAAAATTTTATGACAAAAAAATTTTGTTTTACCCATTTTTTGTAACTTACCTTGGCTTTATATACGACGTTGCAAAGGTCTTTGAAATATATATTATTGGATATCCATATTGTCTATATTAATGACTTAGTAATCCAGATAAATATAGATGAAAAATAGGTCAATAATCGAGGTTGCCCTGGTTTTTTTCTTATATCTCAGTTATTTGTGGGCCGATTGTCTCGATTTTAAATAGCAACAGAGACGGGAGAATTCCCTAAATATTGATGTATGAATGTTAAATTATCCAGTTTTAGTACTTAAAATTTATTTTAAAAGTTACGGAAATGGCCAGGTTTGTTTCTCAAATCTTTTGTTTTTTTTGTTGTTGCTTGTGTAAACAAAAATTTTATGAATTTATTTTTTGTTTATTAAACAAAACATGTTACAAACATTTATTACCAATTGGCCACTTGATTTTTTACGGAAGCTTAACACTTAATTAATTGCATCTATTGTGTTACTTAAATTTTTATTAAATTATTGAATGTAGGACTTAAAAATGTGGGATTTTTTAAAATTTTATAGCTTTTATTTTAAACATTTGCACAATATAAATTTATTCAAAGTATTGGCCATTGTTAGCTATGCACTTTTCCCTTCATTCTGGAAACATATGGATTCCGCGACAAAAGCGAATCAAGCCAATATCGGACACTATGTTCCAAAGTGAAGCGTATCCCAGAGAGAGCGTTCTGCATCGATCGAAACAAATAGTAGTCGGACGGGGCACGGTCTGATCTATAAGACGGGTGAGGCAAAACTTCCCAATCCCTTCATTTTAAATACTTTTTAACAGGTATTGCCACATGTGGCCTAGCGTTGTCATAATGGAATATTACGGTTTCATGTCTGGCCGCATATTCAAGTTAATCAGTTGCGTTCGGTTCAGGTTCCATATGATGGTTTGGCCAGATTTTAGCAGCTCATAATAGATAGTTTATATATGTATTTATTATACATATAATGTAAAACATATCAATAGCAAATTTCTGTCCTATTTTTATCACATAAATAAAGCTCTTTGTTAATCTGTTGAATTTGCCAAAGAAAGTTAAAATTTAGCATATTTTACATTTGAATGCAGATGTTAATATTGTTTTGTTAAATTAAACAAAAATAAACAAAAACATAAAAACACCAATCCATACATACGAGTAGAAAATAACATCTCTAAAACGAGCAAAATAAGATAAAAAGTATAAATCTCGAGAAAAAAACACAAAAAAGAAATAACGATGTTTAGTAACTAACTACTATGTATTTAATTGTCTAAACAAAAACGTTAACAACAATAAAAACTGATTGGAAGCTTGGAAACTCAGGCAACAACCATCCGGCAAATGTAGCGACGAACCAACCACCGCTCGCTCATTCATGGGCAACAAAGAAAAGTCGAGAGCGAAAAAAAAAATTCAAACATTTTAAGAAAAACTCAAGTCATTCACATTTTTGTTTATTTACTTTTATTTATGTATAAGAAATTATATTCAAACCATCAATAAATGACTAAAAGAAAATATGACGGTTAAATATTACAAATGAAATAGTTAAATAGATACAAGATTGAAAGAAAAAAAGTATAACATTTTAAACCTTATTAAGCAAAATTAAAAAAATCAGACGTGCGTAACAACTATGTATATAAGTATGTAGAGAGTATACGATATTATACTCCTACATAGAGTGATCAATTATTCGATTAACAATTTGATCGAATAAAAGAATTCAGATTCGAGTGCTGGCTTAATTTTCAAAATTTCTTCGACTATTAATAAGTTAAAACAATTATACAAATTCATTATTTCTTAAATAAATAAGTAAGAGTGCTTAGTTAGTTTTATATATGGGGGATTTCATGTTAAGTGAAATAACTTTTGAAATCGATGTCTTCCGATCGGGATGAAATTTGCAAAAAATGTTTCGGTTTTTTTTTCAAAATTTTTAATTTTTTTTCGAAAGATTGAAGCTATCTAAACTATTTGGGACACATGTTCCTAAGAACAATAGGTAATAAGTTACATGGATGAGAAAAAACAGCTGTTTGGACAAAATGTCAAAATTGTGTCTAAATTACTATCCAATAGGACTGAACTTGAAGCAACTTTCATCCCGATCGGAAGACATCGATTTCAAAACTTGGTTCACTTGAAATGAAATCCCCCATATTCTAAATCTTACTGGAAAATAGCGGATTTAAGCATACTAGAATCAAATTTGTGTTAAATTTATATTGATATTTGATTTTTTTGGATGTGAGCTAAAAATAGTGTGCGGTGAAATCTATGTATTTGATGCATAATCTGGCTCTATTTTTATACCCTCACCATGAGTGTCAAGGCTATATATAAGTTTCTCATTCCGTTTTTAATTTCTACATTTTTCATTTGTGTCCCCACAAAGTATAAATATTCTGGATCGTTATGAATCGTCTATAAAAAATATTGTTTATAACAGTTTTTTCTATAGTAAATATCGAGTATAACAGTTTTTTCTTTAGAATATATCGAGTATAGTTTTTTTCTATAAGTATATTGAGTATAACAGTTTTCCTATATAAAATTTGTTTTTATAGAAAATATAGAATATAACAGTTTTTTATATAGAAAGTATTGAGTATAACAGTTTTTCCTACAAAAGTACTGAGTATAGACGAGTTTTCTATAGAAAATATCGAGTATAACAGTTTTTTCTTTGGAATATATAGAGTATAACTGTTTTTTTTATTAAAATTATCGTGTATAACAGTTTTTTATAGAAAATATCGAGTATCACAGTTTTTTCTATAAAAAAAATTGTGTATAACAATCTATCCTATGAAAAATAATGTGTATAACAGTTTTTTCTATAGAAAATATCGCTTATAACAGATTTTTATATGAAAAATATTGTGTATAACTGTTTTTTTATAGAAAATATTGAGTATAACAATTTTTCCTTTAAAAAATAATGTTTATAACAGTTTTTTCTATAGAAAATATAGAGTATAACAGTTTTCCTATAAAAATACTGTGTATAACAGTTTTTTCTATAGTAAAAATTGAGTATAACAACTTTTCCTGTAAATAATACTGTGTATAACAGTTTTTTTACAGAAAATATAGAATATATTGAGTATAACAGATTTTTATATGAAAAATATTGTGTATAACAGTTTTTTTTTATAGAAAATATCGAGAATAACAGTTTTTTCTCTAGAAAATATTAAGTATAACAGTTTTTCCTAAAAATATTGAGTATAACAGATTTTTCTATAAAGCATAACAGTATTTTTCTATAGAAAATTTCGAGTATAACATTTTTTTCCATAAAAATATCGAGTATAACATTTTTTTCATGAAAATATTTTGTATAACAGTTTTTTCTATAGAAAATATCCAGTAAAACAGTTTTTTATATAGAAAATCGAGTATAACGGATTTTTATATGAAAAATATTGTGTATAACAGTTTTTTTTTTATAGAAAATATTGAGTATAACAGTTTTTCCTTTAAAAAATAATTTATATAACAGTTTGTTCTATAGAAAATATAGAGTATAACAGATTTTTATATGAAAAATATTGTGTATAACAGTTTTTTTATAGAAAATATCGAAAATAACAGTTTTTTCTCTAGAAAATATTGAGTATAACAGTTTTTCCTAAAAAATATTGAGTATAACAGTTTTTCCTAAAAAATATTGAGTATAACAGTTTTTTCTATAAAAATATTTTGTATAACAGGTTTTTCTATAGAAAATATCGAGTATAACAGTTTTTTCAAGCCACAAAATAACTTACATACATGATTCATACATAAATATATCCGATATAGACCCGCTACGCTTGCTTTTTAAAATTGAGAAAATCGGACCAGAAATGGCTGAGGTATAAGAAAAAAACCAGGACATCTTCTATTTTTGATTATTGGATTACTAAGTCATTAATATAGACAATATTGATATCGAATGATAGATATTTCGAAGTCCTTTGCGTATGTAACGCCATAATAAGTCGGACCTACAATGGGTCAAAATCGGGACAAATATTTTTTAACCCGAAATTTTGATTTTTTTAAAATTTTTATTTTAAAGTATAATTTGCTCTCTTAATTGTTAGTTTTATGATTGTTATAGTAATTCTCGGAAATGGTTCTTGTGTGCTATGGCCAATTATGGACTGATCGTAAAAAAACCAGTAGTATGATCTTAGAATACATACAACTGATCTATGTAAATGTTGGTTCGTTATTTATATTTATAAAAAATATATTGATATTTATAAGACATTTATGTAGGTGATTTATGGAAGTGGTCATTATATAGAATCTGTGGCCAATTATGGGCCGATCTTCATAAAATTTGGTACTACGATTTTTGTCTACATGAGGTTTATAGATGTCGATATTTAAACTCATTACGATATTTATTAGAGATTTATTTAACAGCCTTCACCAAACATAGCTAGATCGGCTTAGATCGGCCAGAATGAAAAAAATGTTATACCCATGGTGGGTATCTTTGGTGCTGGGTATAAAAATAAAGATTACAGAATCGAAAGTAATCAGATTTCAGAGTATTTTAAATTCGTATAGGACACTTAAATAAATTGTAATTGTTTCGTTGAAGAATTTTTCTTAAATAATTTTATTTATTTTTTGAAAATAAATTTCGAATTTCTATTTTTATTTATATTTACCGTCCGATTATTCGCCTTATTTTTATTCGATTGAGACGCTTACTCGTATCTACTAAATAAAAAAACACTTTGATTATTTACAAAAATAATAAACAAATTGTTACAATCATAGGCGTTTAGTAGTAAAAAGTCATTGATGGGGAAGAGAGTAAGACTCATAAGTTATAGTTTTGTTATTTTTTTTTTTTAAATTTGAATAGCAAGTGGATAGTTAAATCGATAGATATTTAAATGGATGAATGAATGACGATATTACTTTCACTATCATCACATTTGTGGTGACAGTATGCAAATAGTTTTAGGTTTTATGTATTTTTTTTTTAAGTTTTTTGGAGTAGAGGTGCTAAATTTTTCAATAAAGTTTTAATGTTTGCAAATAATAATAAAAGAAAGAAGACATTCCAAACAAAGGAATTTATTTAATTTTCGAATTAAGAAACACTTTTACAAAATTTTAACAATAGTATGGATTTAAAGATTTTTATTTCCACCTCAATTATGTTAATATTTATTATGTATTATATGTATATAGTTTTTGAAGTAAAAAACAAGAAAGAGCACCAGGTCCAACATAATACGGGCACCGATTTGTGGGCAGTAATCTGGTTCATTTTTAATACTAAAAATTTGTGATCAACATAGAATTTTTGGGGAAAATTTTATCCACCTATGTTTGTTACTCTAGGTCCTATCGAGCGGACATAACTAGATCGTCAAAGAATTTAATAATAATCCAGAATATATATAATAATTCGATCAATAATTCGACGTGCTACAAATGCAGAGAGATGACCACCGTGTAGGAATTTATTTATTAATGGAAATTTTTTTAACTTTGAAAATGTTTCTACTTTGATCCAAAACACGATTTTAGACCTTGGGAGCAAAAAATCGCAAAAGTGCATAATAAGGGCCATACTACACACCACGCAAACCCACAATAAGAGCAACCTTTGAAATTTGAAGGTTGAAGGGTATAAGTTTGTCATTCCGTTTGTAATTTCCACAATATAATTTTCCGACGCTATAAAGTATATTTATTCTGGATCCTTATAGATAGCGGAGTCGATTAAGCCATGTCCGTCTGCTTGTCTGTCCGTCAGTCTGTCTGTTGACATCAATTTTCTGAAGACCCCAGATATCTTCGTGATCCAAATCTTCAATAATTCTGTCAGACATGCTTTCGAGAAGTTTCCTATTTAAAATAAGCAAAATCGGTCCACAAATGGCTGCGATATGAGGAAAAAACCAGGACAACATCGATTTTTGACCTATATCTGGATTAATATAGACAATATGGATATCTAATGATAGATATTTCAAAGACCTTAGCAACGACGTATTTAAGACCATAGTAAGTTGGACCTACAATGGGGCAAAATCGAAAAAATATTTTTTAACTCGAATTATTTTTAAAAAAAAAAAAATTTAAAAAACCAAAAATTTTTTTTAAAAGTTAAAAAAAAAATTAAATTTAAAAAATTTAAAAGAACAATTCGAAAAATTTTTGTTCCAAAAAATTAAAAAAACAACTTTGAAAAAAAAAATTGTTTACCTATAAATATGTAAAATTTGTATTTTAAAATATAATTTGGTGAAGGGTATATAAGATTCGGCACAGCCGAATATAGCCTCATTTAGTATTTATTAGACTCGAAAAAAATATTTTCAACTTTTTTAAAATTTCGTTTAAAAAAAATTTCAAATATAAAATTTGGGAATTAAGTTACGCATGAAATTTTATATTTTTTTGGTCTAGAACCAAAGTATCACTAGTTTTAAAAAACTGGTTCCAAGAAAACTCTATAGAATACTTAAGAATCACAATCGCAACTTGCAAGGCAGCCATTAAAGAATCTGAATTGGTACTGATTGCACCCATTCTAGAACTAGAACAAGTTCTAAACATTTTCGTGGCAAAAAAAAATTTTAATGTCCAGGATATTTTTCATTAAATTTTTTTAATACTACAAATAAATTGTACAATCTCTAAACGTTATCCGGTTTTGGTAAAATTCTCAGAATTTTGTTCAGATGACGGGGAAACTAAATATAAGCCACCATATTGCAGGCACGGATCCACGGGGCTGAAAAAAGCAAAATTCCTTCCCCCCAAAAACCGAAAAGTTTTAATATACACAGAAAAAACTATTTCTTAAACCGTTTCAATTCAAATATTTGTCACATATTGAACTGGTTTCAATTATTTCAAAAACAAAATTTCTTGATATTTTCTATTGAATTTAGAGTTTTGAATTTGATTATTTTGACAATTGAATAGATAATTTTCGTTATTGGTTGAATTTCAAATACAAAAATTATTGAATAGATAATTTTCGTAATTGAAAACACATTTTTGTTATTTTTTGTGTATCAATTACGAAAATTATCTATTCAATAATTTTTGTATTTGAAATGCAACCAATAACGAAAATTGTATATTCAATTGTCAAAATAATCAAATTCAAAACTAAAAATTCAATAGAAAATATCCAGAAATTTTGTTTTTGAGCAAATAAATACTTGATTGAAACCAGTTCAATATGGGATAAATGTTTAAATTGAAATATAATTTTTTCTGTGTAAAATAGGACAACATTTCTACCTATCTATAGACTCTGAAAAATTTCAAATGGATTATGGCAATTTTTTGAAATTTGAACATATAAGGGGTCCGATTGATGGTACTTTTTCTTACGAAAATATTTTTTATGTTTAAATTAATGTTAATTTTTAGTTACATATAGCACTCCGATTTAGTTAAACATTTCCTGGTGTAGGGTGTCAGTTACTATTATAAGTTTTAGCTAAGTTTTAATGCATTACTATTATTGTTGTTTTTAAAAGTAGTTACATGTTGTAATTTAATTTTCTTTGTTTTCCTTAGCGGTTTCGTGCTTAGTGTTTTGTTTTGTTTAATAAAATTTGGAGAAAAAAAACAATAAAATAAAAAATTAAAGCTTAAAAATTTAAAACATTGCATGCGAATTTTATTTATTGGAAAAGTAAGGAAAATTTTAGGATAAGGAAATGAAATGAAGTTAATAAACTAAACTATAAACTCTTGGGTTTCTGGTGGTAATGAAGAAATTTAAGTTTTCTTATATATATTTCCCAAACAAATAAAACAATCACCTCTGATATTAACTTTGATTTAAATGGAAATAATGAGAGTTAATTACCAAAAGAAAAAAAAGTGAACTTTTATTGTGCGAACATACATTAATTTTAAATAATACTTACTACAATAGTAAATAAATAAATCCAAAAAAAAAAAAAAAATCATAATGTCTTTATAAAATGTTATTAAAAATATTTACAAGCTTGTATTTAAATTTTTAATTAATGTTAACAGTATAAAATGTTTGCTATTTCTTTCTTTTTATTGCATTTTAACATTTTATTTTTGTAGGGGATTTTGGGTTTTTTCTTGCTGTTTACATAACAAATATACACAATGTGTTTGTTTGAAGAAAGATTTTATAAAAAAGAAAGAAAGAAAGAAGTTAAAAATATTTTAAATTTAATAAAATATATGTATGTATTTGTGTTAGTTAATATTGGCTTTAAAGTTGGCTAAAGACTTGTATTTAAACCATTTAGTACCAGGCAAGTAGGTTTTGTTATATACATATATTTATAGCTTAGTTTACAAACGTGTTAAGTCCCTTTTCACTAATTTTACAGGAGAGATAAAACTCGTCTTAAATATATTTGAAACCTGTCAATGTCAATACTTATTTTGTATGATTTATAATGATAAATAATCATAGTCTTGAAGAAGTGCGTTGGTTTTTGTTTGGGACTTAATTCATTTTATATTACTTATTTTGTGTTTTTAGTGGACTTAGCTTATTTTCTTTATTTTTATTATTTTAACTCTGTTATTTGTTTTAAAATCTCTATTGTCACTAAAGTTGGTCTCGAAAGGCAATACAGTAACGTTATTGATATCAATAGTCGAGATGATAATAAATTTAAAAGTGATCAAATATTTTCTTATACAATTTTCTGAGTTACGTTAATTAAAAACCTTCGCTTTACCAATACCCACCCGTTTGACCTCTCGGTTTATATTGGTTTAATAATTTTTTTCATTTTGTTTCGATTTAAATAAAATTTAGACTTACTGAACAAAATTAAAAATATATAATTTAATAAAAATATTTTAAACTTTTTATAAAGATTTTTTTTGGATTTTTTAAAATGTTGTTCGTCGGATATATGTATAGAAGTGCAGTACCACCCGGGTGGGTATTGGTAAACCATGAACATAAAAAAAACCTTTGGTAAAGCGAAGGTTAAAACAATTATTGGCTATATGAGCCAAATCTAATATACCTTTCGCCAAATTATACTTTAAAATAAAAATTTTAAATATTTGTAGGTAAACAAAATTTATTTTTTTTTCCAGTGTTTTTTTTTTTTGGAAAAAAATGAAAAAAAAATTTTCGAATTGTTTTTTTTTAAATTTTTTGAATATTAAAATTTTTTTTTTAATTTAGCGAAAAAAATTTTTGTGAAAAAAAAAATTCGGGTTAAAAAACATTTTTTCGGATTTGACCCATTGTAGGTCCAACTTACTATGGTCTTATATACGTCGTTGCAAAGGTCTATGAAATATCTATCATTAGATATCCATATTGTCTATATTAATGACTTAGTAATCGAGATATAGGTCAAAAATCTAGGTTGTCCTGGTTTTTTTCATTATACACACAGTTACTAAAGTACGATCGACTTTTTGGGCCTTTTTTTAAAAATCTATATATTTAAAAATACAAGGCCTAACTCATTCATTCACTCACTCACTGATTCACTGACTCATCAGTCATGAGTGAGTGAGTGAATGAATAAGTCAGTCCTTGTATTTTTATATATATAGATTTTAAAAAAAGGCCCAAAAAGTCGTATTCGTATGTATACTTTAGTAACTGTGTGTATCTCAGCTTATTGTGGACCGATTTTCTCGATTTTAAATACTAACCGAGCCAAAAGAATTCCAGAGATATTTCAGAAGTGGTGATTTTGAGAAGGAAGACAAAGATCGCCCAGGCCAGCCAAAAAAGTTTGAAGACCAAGAATTCGAGGAATTACACCATGAAGATTGTTGTCAAACCAGAGCTTGCAAAATCATTGGGAGCTACTCAATCAGCAATTTCAAAACGTTTGCCAGTAGCAGGATTCATCCAAAAGCAGGGAAATTTATTACAATACGAATTGAAGCTGAGAGACCTTGAAAGACGTTGTGTATGTCTGAAATGCTGCTTGAACACTATAAAATAAACTAATTTTTGCACCGAATCATTACTTGCGATGAAAAATTTATCCATTACGCCCTGTCTATACTTGACAAATATTTATCATAACAATAATTGATGTTTGTTGTCAAGACAAAGTTGTCTGAGCAAAAGCACTAAAAACTTTGTCATATCGAAGCAATAATACTAATAAATGGAGACTATACCTGAAAATTTTTTAAATTGACAATCATTTTGACGTTTATCATGATAAAAATGTATCAGGTATAGACAGGGGGTTATAATAAACCGAAGCGTAAGAGATCGTATGTGAAGCCCGGCCAACCAGCCGAATCGACACCACAGCCAAATATCCATTGCGCTAAGGTAATGTTCTGTATTTGGTGGGACCAAAAGGATCCTGTATATTATGAGCAGCTGGCCAGACCATCACAGCGAACCTGTGCCGAACGCAACTGATGCGTTTGAAGCGAGCATTGGCTGAAAAATGACCAGAATATTCGGCCAGACATGAAATCGTAATATTCCATCATGACAACGCTCTGCCACATGTTGCAATACCTGTTAAAAACTATTTCGAGAAAAGTGGTTGGGAAGTTTTGTCTCACCCGCCTTATAATCCAATCCGTGCCCCGCTCGACTGATATTTGTTTCAATCGATGCAGAACGCTCTCTCTGGGATTCGCTTCACTTCAGAACAGAGCATCCGAACTTGGCTTGATTCGTTCTTGGCCTCAAAAGATAATCAGTTCTTTTGGCTCGGAATTCATATGTTGCCAGAAAGATGATAGCTAACAATAGCCATTACTTTGAGTACATTAATAGTGTACAAATGTTTCAAAACAAAAGATTAAAATTTAAAAAAAATCCCGCATTTTTAAATCATACACCCAATATATATTTAATAATGTATATTTAATAATGTTATACTTAATTCTATTTGACTAAGATAATAATTTTACAAGTTTATAAAAGCATTACAACGAGAACAAATTAAATAATTGTAAACTTTGTTTACGCAAACAGTGTATTTTTACTTAATTTAGCGTCGTGCATTACAATTTGAATTTTCTTAAAAATTGGACTTAGCATGTTTGCACACTAAGCTAACGATACTTACTATATGTATTTACTACTTATTTATTGTTGCTGCTGTTGCTGATGTTTCATTTCACTTGATGTCGTCACTCTTACTTTTCGCACACTGTTTTTTTTTTGTTTTTTTGCGAACGCACATGAATGCAAACATATTTTTGGGTTACAAAAATGCATTTTAGCCTTGTATTATACAATTTCCAGTTTTTCCTTAAAATGCTGTAAATATAGTTTGTTTTATAGTAATAGGGAAATATTATGGGGGGGGAAATAAGTACATAAGTCTGTCACACATTTTAATCGGAATGGTTTCAATTCCGTAGGTTTTATTCCGATCGATTTCGTTTTAGATTCTTCAGATTCCGTGTAATTTATTAATTCCAAAAATATTTAATAATTCTGTATTTCTGATTTTAATTTGACAGCGTTTTTGGTACTGAAACTGTTTAAACATTTTAGAAAAACAAACAATTACAAAGAAATGTCAATTTACATGAATACCCGATTAAGAAATACGACGAAAAAATTAATTTTAAATTTTCTGTTTTCAAATAATTCTTAAATGTTTTTAATAAAAAAATTAGAAAAACCTGACCCTAAATCTTATAAAAATCGATTTTGAGATACAATTCGACTCAGAGAACATTTATAAATACCTAAATCATACTGCCAAATGAGGACCAGTCCATAACTTTTTATACCCTTCAGCTTCGTGAGAAGGGTATATATAAGTTTGTCATTCCGTTTGTAATTTCTACATTTTTCATTTCCGACCCTATAAAGTATATATATTCTGGATCCTTATAGATAGCGGAGTCGATTAAGCCATGTCCGTCTGTCTGTCTGTCTGTCTGTCCGTCTGTCTGTCTGTCTGTCTGTTGAAATCAGTTTTCTGAAGACCCCAGATATCTTCGGGATCCAAATCTTCAATAATTCTGTCAGACATGCTTTCGAGAATTTTGCTATTTAAAATCAGCAAAATCGGTCCACAAATGGCTGAGATATGAGGAAAAAACCAAGACAACCTCGATTTTTGACCAATTTTTTACCTATATCTGGATTACTAAGACATTAATATAGACAATATGGATATCTAATGATAGATATTTCAAAGACATTTGCAACGACGTATATAAGATCATATTAAGTTGGACCTACAATGGGTCAAAATCGGGAAAAAAAAATTTTAACCCGAATTTTTTTTTTCAAAAAAAAAAATTTAAAAAACCAAAAAAAAATTTTTTAAATTTAAAAAAAAAATTTAAAATTTAAAAAAAAAAAAAATTTAATTTAAAAAAAAAAAATTTAAAATAAATTTTTTTCCAAAAAATGAAAAAAAACAACTAAAAAAAATTAAATTTTGTTTACCTAAAAATATTTAAAATTTTGAAGTATAATTTGGTGAAGGGTATATAAGATTCGGCACAGCCGAATATAGCACTCTTACTTGTTATAGCTCCCATAACCATTTCGGAAATATAATTTAAAGCTAATAAATTCCTTTGAATTGCAAGTAATGAATTCCAATTTGACACTACTGTATTTAAAAGGATCGGTCCATAATTGGCTGTAACTGTCATATAAAGTCTATTTCCCAAAAAGCCAATTATAAATATAGCCAAAACAGTTTGACTTAAGAATATCCCTCCCATATAGCTATTTAACAAAGTGTACATGTATTATATAGGCACGTTTGTGTATTTATACAAGGTACAGTATAGCGATCGCTTAAACAAAATGTTAATAAATGTGTAACTTCAAGTCTAACGGTCCGATTGAAAATTTAAATTGCGATTTAAAAATTATTGTTTTCATACCTTCAACATGAGTGGTAAGGATATATAAGTTTGACATTCTGTTTGTAATTTCCACATTTATCATTTTCAATATATCCTCAATAGTCTAACTTATATTGTTATTTAAAATCGAGTAAATCGGCCCACAAATGGCTGAGAAATAAGCAAAACTCCCAACTTACTCGATTTTTTAACCTATTTTTCACCAATTTTTTTTTAAAAAATTTTTATTTTTACCAAAATTTGTTTTTACCAACAAATGTTTTTAATATTTATCTTAAAGTAAAGCCGAATATAGCACACAGTGACGCTGTGCAATGGGGAAGAAATTTATTTCATTTATTCCAATTTGATCTGTGTAGTTAGATTTACCCCCTGGTTATACCTGATCAATTTGTATCATGATAAACTTCAAAATGGTTGTCTAGTTAAAAAATTATCAGGTATAGTCTCCATTTATTAGTATTATTGCTTTGTTATGATAGAATTGTTAGTGCTTTTGCTTAGACAACTTTGTCTTGACAACAAATGTCATTTATTGTTATGATGAATATTTGTCAAGTATAGATAGGGGGTTATAGTTTTGCTACGAAATAATCAGAATTATTTAAAACAATTTAACAAAAAAATATATTGAATTCTCAGATTAAAATGGTTCGATCCCACTGTGCAACGTCACTTTGTGAGTTTTCGTACACGTATTTGCGTTAGTGTATTTGGTGGCCGGTACTTGAAAATCATTGCACTTCTTAACAAGTTTTCATGTTTTACTATTGTTGGTGTTGCTGTTGTAGTTGTAGTTGTTATTTATATTATTGTTGCTACTGCATATTTATTGTTGCTGCTGAAAACGTTTGCAAAACAAAACAATTTGACAATAAGTCACGTTAATTTTAAAAACAAACAAAATTAAATGAAATTTAAAATGTTGGAAACAAATCGAAATTTTAGTTGGGTGTTTATTTTATTTTTGAGAAAACCCTAAAACAATATGATAACACACGAAAATAAATGTATCTTATGTCGTCGGGTGTATGACTTAAAAATGCGTTTTTTTATACCCTTCACCTTCGTGAGAAGGGTATATATAAATTTGTCATTCCGTTTGTAATTTCCTCAATATAATTTTCTGACCCTATAAAGTAATGTATATTCTGGATCCTTATAAATAGCGGAGTCGATTAAGCCATGTACGTTAGGCTGTCCCGTCGTTGGACGAGAAACATGTTTTTTCGAGCTACACTTTCACAAGAGGTATCAAAATTTGCGTAATTTTACACAAATTACGCTAAAAGTAATAAAAATCGAATTACATGCCATCTTGAGTGCTCTACTTTTGAAAAGGTTTTTACAAACCTGAACCGTATGCTTAAAAAAAACGAGATACAAATTTATTTTATTGATATATTTTATACTTGCAATTAATGTACAAGAAAATAAAACTTATAATAAACGACTAACCGTAATAATTGGTATATAATTTGAAAGTGAATATTTCGGGTCCGGAAAATTTTTTTCCCGGAATTTTTTTTTTATAAAAAATTCGTTATAACCGGTGTACGTTATAAACGAACTCCACTGTATCTAGCAAATTCGTAGTGTCGTTTTTATATATACAGTGGAGTCGGGTTAGAGTGAACACTTGATAATCTGAACTACTGGATAGTATGAACACACAAATTTTTACATTGGAGACTCTAAAGAGTGAACATCGCCTACCTCTATAGAGTGAACTTTAGTTTTTTTTTTCAAAAAAATTTAAAATCAAAAGTTTTTATTTGTTATTTTTTGTGTACAGGCCGTTTTGACTCTCATTAGTATTTTTTTACCACTCAAACTAAGTTTAATTATTTTTTTTCACACATTTTTTATACAATACCGTTATTTTTGTTTTGGTTTTTCTGAGATTTTTGTCTTTTTTTGACTCTACTATTTGTATTGCTATATAAACCCAAAAAAATCCTTTCTATAAAAATATAGCAAGAAATAATTAAAGATGTGGACAATGAGTGGGAGTTACAGTTCTAGCAAATAAATTTGGTGTAGCAAAGTTCACAATGTGTGGCATCAAAAAAATTCAAAGTGGTATTCTATGCCACAATAAAAGTGTCGAAAAAATACTCCATAATTTAAAGCAGCGAAGGTTTCAATGCAAGCGCAGGCTGGCTTCAAGAGTATAAAGCAGCAACTCAAGCTGTTTAAATTTTTGAAAAAGTCATTGACTGGGCTGAGAACAATACTAAATATTATGAGAATATCTTAGTTTTACAAATTTCGTGATTTAGCAGTACAAAAAGCCAAAAGTACATGTACAAAACAAGCAACCATTAAAGACTTATTTTGTTCCTTTATAAAAATATAATAAAATGTACATTTTTCACATAAAATTTATGAATTTTTTATAATTTTTTCAGTCTCGATAAAGTGAATTTATTGGATAAAGTGAACAGGCCTTGCATTAATTAGTTCACTCTATCCCGACTTCACTGTAGTCGTGGCATATTTATAATATGTGTCGAATTTAAGGATAGCGAAATATAATCTTGAAAATAACAACTTTTCAAAACTTTGAAGATCGGTAGAGCCTTAAAGATATAGTTTAATTTTAGGAGGTCTTGCTTTAGCGAAATCAAAAAAAAAAATTTCGGGACAACCTAATATACGTCTGTCTGTCTGTTGAAATCAATTTTCTGAAGACCCCAGATATCTTCGGGATCCAAATCTTCAATAATTCTGTCAGACATACTTTCGAGAAGTTTCCTATTTAAAATCAGTAAAATCGGTCAACAATTGGCTGAGATATGAGGAAAAAACCAAGACAACCTCGATTTTTGACCTATATCTGGATTACTAAGTCACTAATATAGACAATATGGATATCTAATGATAGATATTTCAAAGACCTTTGCAACGACGTATATAATACCATAGTAAGTTGGACCTACAATGGGTCAAAAAAAACTTTTTAAAATTTAAAAAAAAAAAATCTTAAAATCAACTTAGGAAAAAAAAATAAATTTTGTTTACTTAAAAATATTTAAAATTTGTATTTTGAAGTATAATTTGATGAAGGGTATATAAGATTCGGCACAGCCGAATATAGCTCTGTTACTTGTTTTTTTTTTTTTTAAATTAGCTTTTATTTTCGAACATTTGTACGATATAAATTAATTAAAACTATTGGCAATTGTTAGCTATGACCTTCTCCCCTCTTTCTGGCAACATATGGATTCCGAGCCAAAAGAATTGTTAATTTTTTTAGGCCAAGAACGAATCAAGCCAATATCTAATACTATGTTTCAAAGTGAAGCGTATGCGTTCTGCATCGATCGAAACAAATATGTAGTAGTCTGACGGTGCACGTGCTGGACTATAAAGCGGGTGAGGCAAAGCTTCTCAACCACTTCTTTCTAAATCAGCGAAATGCAATGAGCTCTCAAATGAGCTCTCTTGTTTTTATTTTCACATGTACGCAAGCACACACATTGTATAAAAACAGTCAGTCTCGCATGAGCATTGATAGAAGCAGGTTGTGTTACGCTTTTATGCTTGTTTATTTCATTATTTCAGCTATTTGTTTTTGTTTTTGCCAGAGAATAATTCTCAACTCATACAACTACAATATCTAAAAACTGTAGTGGTGTGAGTTTGCATTTCGCTGTTCTAAATACTTTTTAACAGGTATTGTAACATGTGGCTGATCGTTGTCATATTGGAATATTACGATTTCATGTCTGGCCGCATATTATTTTTCGGCAAATTCTCGTTTGAAACTAATTAGTTGCATTCGGTACAGGTTCGCTGTGATGGTCTGGCCAGATTTCAGTAGCTCATAATAGATAGATCCCTTTTGTTCCCACCAAATATAGAGAATTACCTTAGAGCCATGGATATTTGGCTTTTGTATCGATTTGGCTGACTGGCCGGGCTTCACATATGATTTCTTATGCTTTGGGCTCTCGCAATATATCCATTTTTCATCGCAAGTAATGATTCGGTGCAAAATTGGTGTTCATTTATAGCTCAGCTTCAATTCGTATGGTTCCCAATTTCTTTGCTTTTGGATGAATCCTGCTACTTGCAAACGTTTTGAAATAACTACTTGAGTAGCTCCCAATGATTTTGCAAGCTCTTCTTGAGTTTGACAACAATCTTCATGAGTACTGCCTCCAATTCATGGTCTTTTTTGGCTGGCCGGGTGAACTTTGTCTTCCGTTTCAAAATTACCACTTCTGAACCGCACAAACCATCTCTCGCACCTTGAATCCGATAGAACACATTCACCATAAGCTTTTGTTGAGCAATCGGTGTGCTTCAGCGGCACTTTTATTCACACTAGGATCGCCCGCTGGCCGAAATTCGACCACTTTTCAACGCTTTTTACCACTTTTATGGAAAGAATTTAAAAAAAAATTATGTTCTGCAAATCTAGAGAAAATAACCTTTTAAACCAAAAAACCGCGTTCCAAAGATACGCCAACTATTGTAAATTCCTTATTTTTAAGATGAAAAATACCGAAAAACACTCTGTCACAAAAAATAGTATAACTTATTAATTTTTTAATCGCTTTTAATTTTTATACGTGTTTTGGGAAGCTTATTTACAATATTTTTTTAAAAAAAATAAGCTGCCTCAAAATTAACTTAGAGCGCACAGTGGGGCAAAATAAAAATTTTTTGGAAATAAATCTGGCATTTCTAAATGGCTGGTCCGATCGGTATAAAATTTGACGCGGGCGTAGCAAAGGAGTATTCGAGTTTAATTTATTAATATGGATCCTACAAATGCTACAGAGGCGGCGCTATGGGCGCTCAAAGTAGGGTACCTTCGACATATACAATTTTTAAACACGTGACATTTTTTTGTTTCCCATTCGATTTCAAGATATTATTAATTTATCAATGACAGACCATTTTTATATTTCATATTTAATATCTAAGAGTAAATGAAATATAAAATCTATTTTTAATTGTTTTTTTTTTCATTATTTAGTTTTTTATTTTTTGTTGAAAATATTGCTAATTTGACCCAAAACTCGAAATTGCAAATCAAATTTGCAACCTGTAAACATTATCCAATTTTGCTCAAATGTTCATCATTTGATTTTTAGATGAGAAAGAACAATGTTAGACCTTGAAAGCTTGTAAATCGCAAAAGTGCAAAATTGTTTTACATATTGAAAATCCACGAAAACTTACCAAACTGTTTAGAAATAAATTATTTTATTATTTGTGCATTAAGAATTTCGAAAGCTTTGTACAGTTCTTTGAGACCAATAATAAAGTTCTGCAAGGACAAATATAAAATAATTATCAATCAATTCAACAGTTTTTACGCTCTCCTAAAAAATTTGAAAATTCCACTTAAGTTGTTTTGTCAAAAGTCCACAGTTGTTACAGTTGTTACATGTTGAATATTTTCCATAACAATAATTTAAACTATTTTACACAAGAGGAAACATTTTGCACCTGATTTTAGTGTAACCTCCAACAATAATTGCAAATCTCTTACATTGGCAAATGTTATATATTAACTAATTGAATTTGACCTTAACGTAGCATCATTATATCAGAAGACATACGGTTCACTTTACTATTGTTAACGTTTATTTTTTTATTTTATTTTATTATTATTTAACTATTTATTTATATGTATTTCCAACAATTGTAATTTTCTTTTCCACAACATTCACACATTATTTATTAATCTTATGCTTTACACGTTTTATTACAAAAGTAATGTTGATTTTATAGTTGATTTTTTTTTTATATTTTTTTTGTTAAATTTTACGATTATTGTCTGAATATATGAGTGAGTAAATAGTAGTCACTCATTCACTCACTCACATATTCGTAGCGCAATTGCAAAATATTATTTGAATGTTGAAGGAATATTACCACACATTTGGCTAATTGTAATGGCCACAATGAATCTATGCATATTAGTATAAGTATGTGCATGGTTTTGCCAAATTTTTAAAATTATAAAAGTCATGCTATTTAATACAATAAAAGTCTTATAAAGTCTTATAAGGAATTTATTTAGATTTTTTATAATGACGGACATTTTTAAGTTTCTAAATTATCCAGTTTTAGTACTTAAATTTATTAAGTTAATATTTATATTTCTTAAAAGTTACGGAAATGGCCACTTTACTGTGTTGGGAAGGAATTCTTCATAACAACTCTTGTTTTCAGGTTTGCTTCTCAAATCTTTTGTTTTTGCTTGTGTAAACAATAATTTTTGTGAATTAACTTTTTGTTTAATAAACAAAACATGTTATAAACATTTATTAACAATTGGCCACTTGAATTTTTACGGAAGCTTAACACTTAATTAATTGCGTCTATTGTGTTACTTAAAATTTTTATTAAATTATATTTTGTTTTGAAATATTTATAACTTGTTAGAAAAATATCTAAGAATTTACATCGGATGTTAAAATTATAGTAGTAAACCTACATCAACGGTAAGGTTTTTAGGTCTAATTATACCCTTCACCATGTAATTTCCGTCTGTAATTTCTACATTTTTCATTTGAGACCCCATAAAATATACAACGTTGGCTTAGTGTGAAAATGTGCTAAGTCCACTTTTTTTTAAAATTTAAATTATAATACGCAACGCTAAAATAAGTAAAATTATACAGTTTGCGTAAAAAAAGTTTACAATTAATTAGTTTTTCTCGTTGTTATACTGTGGTATGCAAAAGTGCTAAGTCGATTTTGTGGCCAAATTTCCAAAATTATTATCTCAGTCAAGTGGAAATGAGTATAACTACGATTTACAATAAATGGCGTATCTTTTGACCGCGGTTTTTGTTTTTAATAACTTATATGTATATCATGAAGAGTACATACATATCTGTCATTTATTCTCACTTAGTTATTGAATATTATAGTTTTGGACGCTGGAACACACCGATTGCTCACCAAAGCTTATGGTGAATGTATCACATCGGTTTAAACGTGCGAGAGATTGTTTGTTAGGTTCATTAGTAGCCCAAGCTAGCTAAAAATGTTTGAAGACCAAGAATTGGAGGCATTACTCCATGAAGACTGTTGTAAAACTCAACAAGAGCTTGGGAGCTATACAAGTAGCAATTTAAAAATGTTTGCGAGCAGCAACTGAATTGGGTACCATACGTATTGAAGGCGAGATACCTTGAAAGACGATTTAGCATGTCCGAAATGATGCTTGAACGCTATAAAAGAAAACAATATTTGCTCCGAATCATTACTTGCGATTAGGGTTTTTAATTTCCCGATCTTTTTTGATTCCCGGGAATCGGAAAATTTGTTTCAACATTCCCGGGTACCCGACTATTTCCGAAATATATAACAATACTGTAAATTAGGAATATTATTGCATATGAAACATATAAAAACTTAGTGTTATAATCATTGTATATAGAGCTTTGTATTAATTAATTCCATTTGAGCTTAATTCACTAAAATCTTAATCCGTAATTAAAAAATGTCAGCCTTTCATTCCATAAATCCAATAACAATATATAATTCTTTAGCTTCATCCAAAGCTTAATTTAAATTTAATTTTGAAGTTAACTGATAACAGAAAATATTCAAACTTTGAGTGAAATTTTTGTTTAAACAATTTTACCATAAATTGAGTTGAAATGTTTTTTTTTTCATTCAGTTTTATTTACAAAATGAATTGAAAAACATTTTCTAAAGCCTTTTATTAAAAGGAATGAATTCAATATTATGGCCGAGATATAAACGAAAAACTGTAAAAACATTTAAATTTTTTTTGTGAAAAACATAGAACTCTAACTTTTCTTTGTAGTTTTGTCAGATTTTAATTCCCGGGAATCCCGACTTAAAATCCCGGGAATCGGGTAGTGAAAAATTTACAAAATTCCAAGGAAATTTGTCCCGGGAATCCCCGGAATAAAAACCTACTTGCGATGAAAAATTATATCCATTACGATAACCCAAAGACTAAGAGATCGTATGTGAAGCCTGACCAACCAGCCGAATCGACACCAAAGCCAAATATCCATGGTGCTAAGATAATTCTCTGTATTTGGTGGGAATAAAACGAGCTGCAGAAATCTGACCAGACCATCACAGGGAACCCGTACCGAATGTAACTGATTCGTTTGAAGCGATCACTTTCCAAAAATGTCCAGAATATGTGGCCAGACATGAAACCGTAATATTTCATCATGACAACGCTCGGCCACATGTTGCAATACCTTTTAAAAAGTATTTAGAATAAAGTTTTGCCACACCCGTTTTATTGTTTTAATCCATGCAGAATGCTCTCTCTGGGATACGTTTCACTTTGGACCAAAGTATTCATGGTCTCAAAAGATAAGCACTTCTTTGGCTCGGAATCCATATGTTGCACAGTGGGGCAGAATCAAAATTTTTTTGGAAATAAATCTGGCTTTTCCAAACGGCTGGTCCGATCGCGATAAAATTTTACTTCAGGATTGACAAGGACTCTTCGAGTTTAAGTTATTAAAATGGATGCTACAAATTTTCCAGGGGCAGCGCTATGGGGCCTCAAAGTAGGGTTCCTTCGACATGTAAAATTTTTAAACACGTGCCATTTTTTTTGTTCCCCTCCGATTTCAAAGACTTTTTATGTTTTTGGAAAGCGTTCGGCTAGGTCTTAGAAAAACATGTCTGCGTGTGCTATTTATCTCTTATAATTTCCAAGTTATAGGCATTTCAAAATTATAATATACAAAAGAGCATATATCAATAATGTATCAAACCGTAAACGATTTTCAATTTAAAAATTCAAAAAATAATAGATTTTTGCAGTTTTTTTTTTGACGAAAAGGTGTCTTAACTCTTTTTTTATTAAAAAAAAACTTTCTTTATGAACATATCGTCCCCTCAATAAAACAATAGTGTATAAGCATATATAATTTGGTGAAATTCTACTTCCACAAAATGGGTCAAAAGATCAATTGAAATATTACTTTTGTTCTAGACGTCTACTAACACAAACATTTTAAACTCAATTATTTTCTGTATGGAGAACATTTTGGTATAAAAACATGTCCTACTTTTTGACCCATTTTTATCAAAATTTCAACTTTGGAAAGCAGCTTTAGAAATCTTGATGTTTTTCCTATTTATCCCCAAAGTATTTTTTCCCAGTCCCGAAGGAAATGTGGACACTATGGGCAAAATTGTAGAAATACCATTTTTGGGATTTTCGCTTCAATTTTTAGGAATTGCGGGATTTCCTTTGACAAGTTATTTTTCACTTTTTAGGGTTAATTTTAATGTATTGAACTCGAATACTCCTTGTCTACGCCCAATTCAAATTATATCACGATCGGACCAGCCGTTTAGAAATGCCAGATTTATTTCCAAAAAATTTTGATTCTGCCCACTGTGATGTTGGCAGAAAGATGGGAAAAGGTCTTAGCTAACAATGGACAATACTTTTAATACATTTTTTTTGTAAAAATCTTTCAAAATAGAAGCTAAAAAATTTTAAAAAATCCCGGATAAGCCTAGCCTCCGAATCGTGAAATATACTAAATATATTAGTTCATCAAATATTTGAACAGTGCAACTTTAGAAATATGCTGGGTTTAAATCATATCAAATATTTAAAGTAATATCTCTGCTATTATTTTAAACACAAGTATAAATGTTAATACCCGCAATTTACAAAGTTACACTCAATTGATAACAAACTAAACTCTGAGCTATTTGAAGCCTACAGCAAATTATCTATAAAAACCTAAAAAAAACTTTTCTTTCTATTTTACTTTACTCAACTCTAAACTTGTCATTGTCATTAACAATTTTTTTTTTTTAAGCAAAAAAATATACCTACAAAATCTTTCATGCAACCAATATTATTTCGTATTTGTATTTTATATATTTCTTCTCTTACTTACTTGTAACTTACTACTTTGTTTTTTTGTAAATAAGGTTTAAAAAAATATAAATAAATTAATAGACAATGAAGCTGAAAACTACCTTGAACTTGACAGTGAATTTTGAACATGATTTCAAAAATAAATAAAGTTCGCTTACATATGTGGTTAAAAAAAAAGAAGAAATAATCTGTTTATATGATTTCAAATTTCAAATTATAAATGAAAGTAAATAATTATAATTGTAGCTATTTAATGCTTATTCAAAATCAATTGAATTGAATTATAAATATTATCATAATATCATGAATATATTGTTGATTTTCCCTGATGAGTTTTTAATTGTTTCTTTGCTATTTTTGCATCCATTTAAATATTATTTGAAATTAATTGCATTTTTATGTTTATTTTTTTTATCTTGCTAAAAAATGTTAATAATAAAAATAAAAATGTAGGTATTTATTGTTCTTTATTATTGAATTGCATTAAATGTTAAGCGTTTTAATTGTTTAACAAGAACTTTAAATTTAATTGTTTGTTTTAGAAAATTTATTAAATACAATTGTGTAATTTAATTTAGCTTTGTGTTTTTTAATCGTAAATTATGATTTGGATTATTATTGCACATTTTTAATTTCAAACATGCAATATATGAAAGATTTCTATTTATGTATGTGCGAATCTTTTTTAAAATTAATTGCGAAAACGTAAGTTGTTTTGTAAATGTTGGGTAATTCACCGGAAATGGTGGGGAAAATGTTGCGTTTAAGGGTATTATTTGTTGTGTCTTAAATATTTTTGAATAATTCTTTAGAAAATAGTAGTCTTGCTCCTCCTGTGTTCAAATCTTATTTAGAATCACTTCTTAATTAAATTTTCAAAATCAGATTCAATTCACCATCACTCATTTCATTGCGAATGTTTTCATAGATTTTAATTCTTTTAAGAATTCATTCTTTATAGAATAAATTCCTTAATTTATTTTTAAATAAAATCCCTTCTTCATTAATTTTGTAAAAGATGAAAGGATTCGATTGAAATCAAAGAATTCATAGAACGAATGAATTCATTGATTTCAACAATAAATATATTCTACTCAAATATAAAGCTTTCTAATGAACCTGGAGAATTAATTTTTTTTGGAATGATTTTGTTGAATAAATTGCTGAATGTCTTTAATTCTGAATTTCGGTTCGAATTTCACACTTAATTTGGAGTTACAAGTTTTATACTGATATCTAAAACTATAGTAAATTTTTATATCGTAAATACCCTCAGTTTAATTGGGAAGAAATTTATGAAAAACAAGTAAGAGAGCTATATTCGGCTGTGCCGAATCTAATATACACTTCACCAAATTATACTTCAAAAGACAAATTTTAAATATTTTTAGGTAAACAATTTTTTTCCAGTATTTTTTTTTAATTTTTTGGAAATTTTTTTTTTTCAAACTTTTATTTTAAATTTTTATAAATTTAATTTTTTTTTGGTGGAAAAAATTCGCGTTAAAATTTTTTTTCCGATTTTGACCCATTGTAAGTCCAACTTAATATGGTCTTATATACGTCGTTGCAAAGGTCCTTGAAATATCTATCATTAGATATCCATATTGTCTATATTAATGTCTTAGTAATCCAGATATACAGTGAGCCTCAAAAGTGAGTAAACACCAACAAATATTTGATTTTTTTAAGATAATAAAAATCCTAAAATTTATTCATCGATTAAAATTTTAATGTTTCGGTTTGTTGGAGATTGAGTTGAATAATAGATTTGGTTGTGAAAAAAAAGATTTAAGTCGGACTATAATGATTTTCATGATCCTTAAAAAATAAAAAAAATCACGGTTGTTTACTCATTTTTGAGGCTGTGTGTAGGTCAAAAATATGTAAAAAATCGAGGTTGTCCTGGTTTTTTCCTCATATCTCAGCCATTTGTGCACCGATTTTGCTGATTTTAAATAGGAAACTTCTCGAAGACTTGGATCCCGAAGATATCTGAGGTCTTCAGAAAATTGATTTCAACAGACAGACAGACGTACAGACTTTCGGACATGGCTTAATCGACTCCGCTATCTATAAGGATCCAGAATATATATACTTTATAGAGTCGGAAAATTATATTGTGGAAGCTACAAACGGAATGACAAACTTATATGTATATACCCTTCTCACGAAGGTGAAGGGTACAAAAATTGGAGAAAAAATGGAGGTAGTCACGAGTTTTTTCTTATATCTCAGTCATTTGGGGGCCGATTTTAAATAGCAACCTAAATTGAACTATAGCGGATATATTGATGTATCAACTTATAGATGGCCAGACCAACATTGTTATATAAAATCGGCTATAACGATCCAGAATTTTATGGCGGGGCTTTTGTTTCAAGGTCCCCCTGAAAGCACAACCCACTTTTTTATATTTTTATAAAAAAAACACAAATCCAAATTAATACTGAGAAAATACAAATTGATAGTGGGATATCCAGTTTAATATTGAGAACATTTAAATTGAAATTCCGAAAAGCCAGTTAATATTGAGAAAAAACAAATGGATATTTAAAAAATCCTAATTAATATTGAGCAAATAAAAATTTTATTTCAAAATAGAAAATTAATATTGAAAAAAAAAA
The DNA here is from genome assembly GCF_958450345.1 of Calliphora vicina. Taxonomy (NCBI): domain Eukaryota; kingdom Metazoa; phylum Arthropoda; class Insecta; order Diptera; family Calliphoridae; genus Calliphora; species Calliphora vicina. The sequence goes on from NC_088784.1 coordinate 80,573,347, forward strand.
ATAATTGAAATTTAATAAAACACAAATTAATTATAAAAATTGATGTCGAGAAATGGAAAATTTTTAAAATATATGTACTTATAATTGAAATTTATTATTTCTCAACAATAATCTGGGTTTTCTCAATATCAAGTTCAATTTACTCAACTTTAATTTTCAATTTCTGAATATTAATTTCGATATCTCAATTTCACTTTAGATTTTTCTCAATATAAAATTGGATTTCATAATTTTATTTTGCAATTTCTTAATAATAACTTCGATTTCTCAATATAAGTCTGGTTTTCCTCAACATTAATTTATTGGGTATGACTTAAAAATGCAGGATTTTTTAAATTTTTTAGCTTTTATTATGAAAAATTTGTACAATATAATTTTATTCAAAATATTGGCCATTGTTAGCTATGACCTTTTCTCATCTTCCTGGCAATATATGGATTTCGAGCCAAAAGAACTGCTCACCTTTTGAGAACAAGAACGAATCAAGCCAATATCGGATACTCTGTTTTGAAGTGAAGCATATCCCAGAAAGCGTTCTTCATCGATCGAAACAAATAGTAGTCGGATGAAGCCGGGCTTTATATACGATCTCTTACGCTTCGTGTTATCGTAATGAATCCATTTTTCATCGCAAGAAATGATTCGATGCAAAAATGATTTTCTTTTATAGCGTATGGTACCCAATTTCCCTGCATTTGGATGAATCTTGCTGCTTCTGAACATTTTGAAATTGCTGATTGAGTAGCTCTCAATGATTTTGCAAGCTCTTGTTGAGTTTTAAAACAATCTTCATGGAGTAATGCCTCCAATTCTTGGTCTTCAAACTTGAAAATCTCCTGATGAAGAGTATAAAAAAGTACTTTGCTAATATAACATTTTCAAATTGCCAAAATCGATATTAATAAATATCAATTTATTTTAGTAGCCACTGTAACAAATTATTCTCCAATTTTAATTAAAGAATTATTGAATAATTTTCAACAGCATATTAAATTTAATTTATGTACAAATTCCACCGAAAATTAATGACAATCTTTGAAAAATAAACCAGAATTACACATTATTATTAACAAAAACACAAACTTAATTCAAATAGAAAAACTAAAATTATATCTTGTTTAGGAAAAACTGGTTTGCAAAATCTTAAACGCTTTAGTTTTTAATTTTTAAACTCAATGCCAGTATTTAAGCCTAAGAAACTGTTTTTTATTAGTTAGAATATTTAATAAATTATTGTACAAAATTCAACCATTCTACAGTTAATTAAGTTTCATTTCTAATTCTTTAATAATATCTTAACGAGAACAACTTCTTTTGTTTAATACCCTACTATGCGTGCTATAAATAGTCAAGGCTCTTCGTCAATTTTAATGTTTACTATAGTAAAAGTTTGTATATTTCTATTATACGTTTCTAAATATTCTTTTTATAAACAAATATTGAAATTAGATACGAAAATTATCATAACAATGGGTTTGTTTAGTCTCGTGCTATTAATAGATAGATCAATAAAATTATATTTATATTTTCGAAGTTTAAAAAAAGTGAATGCCACTCATAGCCACCACGTGCGAAATTCGTTAAAACTATCAAAAATATACCTACAATTGCTACTAGTATAATAGTACTCCATGAAGATTGTTTTAAAATTCAACTCAAGCAGCAATTTCAGAATTCATCCAAAAACTGGGAAATTGGGAACCACATGTGTAGCCCGGCCAACCAGTCGAATAGACACCAAAGCCAAAGATAATGCTTTGTATTTGGTGGGACCAAAAGGGTGACAGAATATGCGGCCAGACATGAAACCGTAATATTTAGTCATAACAACGCTCGGCCACATGTTGAAATGCCTGTTAAAAAGTATTTAGAATCAAATGGTTTGGAAGTTTTTCCTGACTCGCTTTATAGGTCAGTCCGTACCCCGTCCGACTACTATTGGTTTCGATCAATGCAGAACGCTCCCTCTGGGATACGCTTCACTTTAGAACAGAGTATCCGATATTGGAATGATTCGTTCTTGGTCACCAAAAGATGAGCATTTCATTTTACTCGGAATCAGAGCAGAAAAGTTCATAGTTAACATTGGCCTTTGAATTAATTTATATTGTACAAATGTTTTAAAAGACAATCTAAAAATAGATTTTAAAAAATGTTTGGTTAAAATTTTTTTTGGGTGAAAATAAAATTCGGGTTAAAAAATATTTTTTCCGATTTTGACCCATTGTAGGTCCAACTTTCTGTAGCCTTATACATATCGTTGCAATGGACTTTGAAATATCTATCATTAGATATCCATATTTCAAAAATAGGTAAAAAATCGAGGTTGTCCTGGTTTTTTCCTCATATCTCAGCCATTTGTGAAACGATTTTGCTGATTTTAAATAGGAATCTTCTCGAAAGCATGTCTGACAGAATTATTGAAGATTTGGATCCCGAAGATATCTGGGGTCTTCAGAAAATTGATTTCAACAGACAGACGGACATGGCTTAATCGACTCCGCTGTCTATAAGGATCCAGAATATATATACTTTATAGGGTCGGAAAATTATATTGTGGAAATTACAAACGGAATGACAAACTTTTATATACCCTTCTCACGAAGGTGAAGGGAATAAAAAAACATAAAACCGGAACCCGTATTATATTGGTGGTGGGTATACAAGATTCGTCATATCCAAATAGGACTCCTTACTTGTTATACCCTTCGCCATGAGTGGCAAGGGTATATATAAGTTTGTCATTCCGTTTGTAATTTCTACATTTTTCATTTTCGACCCCACAAAGTATATATATTCTGGATCATTATAGATAGCGAAGTCGATATAGCCATGTCCGTCTGTATGTTGAAATCAACTTTCCGCAGCCCCCAAATATGAATATATCCGGAATTCCTCCGGCTTGGTTGCGGTCGAGACAATCGGACCACAAATGGCTGAGATATAAGGAAAAAATCGGGACAACCTCGATTTTTGCCCAATTTCTGATCTATATTTGGATTATTAAGTCATTAATATAAACAATATGGATAGCTAATGATAGATATTTCAAAGACCTTTGCAACGACGTATATAAGACCATAGTAAGTTGGACCTACAATGGGTAAAAATCGTGAAAAATATTTTTAAACCCGAATTTTTTTTCATCCAAAAATTTTTTTTGTCATAAATTATTTTTCCAAAAAAAAGTCTTTAAAAATTAAAAAAAAAAATTTTAAAAAAAAATTGGAAAACATTTTTTTATTTTTTTAAATCAATTGGAAAGAAAAAAAATTTATAAAAACAATTTAAAAAAAAATTAATTTCGTTAATCGAAATATAAAAATAAAATATTTTTATGTATAATTTGGTGAAACATTTTTTTTTTTAAATTTTGTTTAAATAAAAATATTTAAAAAAAATATTTTGACGTATAATTTAGTGAAGCCGAATATAGCTCTCTTGCTTTTTTTATAATCATTAATGTTCGTTGGACCCCACTGTGCAGTGTAAATAAAAGATTTTATGTAAAATGAAATACATATATGTATATTAGAGTGCTCCAAGATTGTATGGACGAAAAAAACTTTCTAGGTACAGGCCGTCCCCCCCTCTAGAATTGTTCTATGTATTGTAGAAACACGTTGTGTAAAATATTAGGATGATAGGATAACGTTAACTGGTGGCGCAACGACGCTGAAGTTTTGAGGTGCATTTACAAGGGGAAAATATGCAATTTTTTCAGTTTTTGTAAAAATTTTGCCATTAAATAATGACTTTTACAATTTAATTTAAAAGAATCGAAATGTGTACGTAATTGTCGTTATAATAAGATATAAAAGACAAAAATTGGTGAAAAAATTTTAAAGTTATTAAAAAATCGCCAGGCCATTAACGTGTCTCAGGCCACTAGAACAAGAAATTTATGAACAAAATTAACATATTTTGAGAAATATTAAAATAAAAGCTTATTTTTACTTAAAATATATCCATATTTACTTGTATATGAGTTTTTGTCCTCGTAGGATACCGTTAACCTATTCGCAGGTATGACCAAAAAAATTAAATTTTTTTAACGGCAGTTTCAAAACTCCAATTTCAAATTTTTAAAAATTTTGTTAAACAAATTTCAGAATTTTTTGATCATCACATGGGGATTTATTGACAACATAATAGGAAATAAAAATGTGGAAAAAGTATGTCAATACCTCCTATAGTTTTTCCATACCTGCGATATAAATTTTGCGATTTTCGAGAAAAACTAATTTTTTGGCCATATTTTGGGGAATGACCAGAATTTCATTACTGTAATGATTTTTGAGTAAAAGCTATTCAGAATAATATAGTCCAATTAATTTTAAATATAGTCTGAAAGTTTTACTAAAATCGGAAAACTTTAACCCTTAAATCGTGAAGGTCAAAGGTCAATTTTTTCAATATTTGGAATATCTCATGGAAAGATAGCGAAATATTATATATTTTTGTGCCGATTTTGATGAAACTTAAGAAAAATATAAAATGAAGTCTGGTATTTACAATAACAGTACAAAAATGGAAATTAACCCTTAATAGCACTTGGGGTCCAAATGACCCTCAACTTTTAAAATCACGAAAAACACATTAATTTTGACCCCAAGTACTCTTAAGGGTTAATTTCCATTTTTGTACTGTCATTGTGAATACTAGACTTCATTTTATATTTTTCTTAAGTTTCATCAAAATCGGCCCAAAAATATATAATATTTCGCTATCTTTCCATGAGAAATTCCAAATATTGAAAAAATTGACTTTGACCTTCACGATTTAAGGGTTAAAGTTTTCCGATTTTAGAAAAACTTTCAGACTACATTTAAAATTACCTGGACTATATTATTCTGAATAGATTTTACTTAAAAATCATTACAGTAAGGAAATTCTGGTCATTCTCCAAAATATGGCCAAAAAATTAGTTTTTCTCGAAAATCGCAAAATTTATATCGCAGGTACGGAAAAACTATTGGAGGTATTGACATACTTTTTTCACATTTTTATTCCCTATTATGTTGTCAATAAATCCCCATGTGATGATCAAAAAATTCAGAAATTTGTTTAACAAAATTTTTAAAAATTTGAAATTGGAGTTTTGAAATTGCCGTTAAAAAAATTTAATTTTTTTGGTCATACCTGCGAATAGGTTAACGGTATCCTACGAGGACAAAAACTCATATACAAGTAAATGTGGATATATTTTAAGTAAAAATAAGCTTTTATTTTAATATTTCTCAAAATATGTTAATTTTGTTCATAAATTTCTTGTTCTAGTGGCCTGAGACACGTTAATGGCCTGGCGATTTTTTAATAACTTTAACATTTTTTCACCAATTTTTGTCTTTTATATCTTATTATAACGACAATTACGTACACATTTCGATTCTTTTAAATTAAATTGTAAAAGTCATTATTTAATGGCAAAATTTTTACAAAAACTGAAAAAATTGCATATTTTCCCCTTGTAAATGCACCTCAAAACTTCAGCGTCGTTGCGCCACCAGTTAACGTTATCCTATCATCCTAATATTTTACACAATGTGTTTCTACAATACATAGAACAATTCTAGAGGGGGGGACGGTCAAAATTCGCAATTTTATTTTTTTGGAGCACTCTAATGTATATATACATTCCTCAATTTGCTGCATCTCTTTGTTTGGGATATATGAAATTCAACACATTTGCCTCCCCATTTTCTATCACTCAATTTTCCTTAAAGTCGTGTAGAATGTTTTCTCATCGACCTTGACCAACCATAATTCATTTAGTGAAACACTGATTTTATGCCTAAAATTGACAAACATACAAAAAAAACTAAACATAACTTAAAGCCACAAAATTAACAAACCGGATTGTTTTTAGTAAAATACGTATAATTTACAATAAATGCTAGAATATTAGACTTAACGACCACAAAGCTTGAGTGTGGTTTTGTTTTTATGGTTCAGAATTAAAAGGCAAATTAAATCTGGTGAAGGAAAATCAAGAACCAGTAGTTCTGACGTACAATGTAGAATAATATTGTACATACCTTAGTACGTATAAAATAATCATGATCGTCAAAATTCCATGAAAAGTTTCCATACATGTTGCAAATTCGATCATATATGTATATGTAAGTAAGCTGCTGTTTTAAGAATCGAAATTAAAAAAAAAAAAAAATTTTTGTACTCCCTTGAACTAAACATGTTGCACAATTATTTAATGTTGTAAGTCTATACATTCATATGTTTGTATATAATTTGTTGTTTTTCTTCTTTGGTTTTTTAAACTTTAAAAAAAAATTAAATTTTTATTTTGTTTCTAGAAAATTAACATTAAAATACTCGAATTATCCATAAAATGTTGGTATGTTATGGTTGGCAGCGGCCAGTTCGACAGCCAGTTCGACAGCCAGGCGTCATTATTCGTTAGTTTTTTCGTTAGTCACTGGTGGTCATGGTCAATTAAATTATTTAAAAAATGTTTGATTTATTTTCAAAAGATAAAAGAAAATTACTCTGTACCCCAAAAATAGCATTTAACAAAAATGTTTATTGGTTTGTTTTTTTTATTACTGTAGAAAAGTATTTTATAAATTTTCATAATCTTTTTTTTTAATTGTGAAATAACTTTCAAGAGCAGATATAGTGTGCTATCGATACTCAAGTTTGATTTTAGAAAGAAATTTAAAAGTAAATTTATTTATTTATTTTCTGTTTGCTTTGAAATGTAAAAGTTAAAAATACTAATTTTAAATATATTTTTTTTTTCTCGTTTTTTTACTTTTAGCATGAAATATTTTGTATTTGGCACTGTGCTGCTGGTATGTCTGGGGAGTTGTTTAACGGCAGACATACTAATGGTTACGATGGGTGGCACAAAATCACATAAAATTCCCTTTTGGGAATTAGCAAAAGGTTTAATACACAGGTGAGTTTTACTTAAAAATGCAACATATTGGAAAATTACTGTTGTTATCATATGAATATTAAACAAATTGATGTGCTTTGTACAAAAAAATGCTAAACACAGATGTTAAATTTAAATAAATTTAGACATATATTTTGCAAAACTTGTTTAGATCAGGCGTAAATCACATTTTAAAATGGATAGATAACATGTGTGTAATTTTTTAAGTCATGGAAACATAACCATATACGGACACCACTACGTGATAAAATACCAACAAAAAAAGACCCGTATCTCCCAGTTTTCCCCAAAGTCATGCACATTTTTTATGGGCCCCCAAAGATTTGGGGCCTCGGTGTCATTTTTGAAAAAAGTGATCATTTTCTCAGGCTCATATCTTGCAAACCGTTTGGGTTTTTGAATAAATATCTGAGGCAAAGTTGTAGCTCTTGTCATAAAGAACAAAAATTGTGAACATATAAAATCAGAAACTTCATTCATATTCAAGATCTAAATTGCAAAAATCCTTAAAAAAAATTTATTTTTTACCTTTTGTCCCCTGTTCAGGTCCATAGGTAACAAACCGTTCAAAATTCAAGGAAACAATCAACTACAAAAATGTACCTAAGATCTCAATAAACAACTTCCTAGGAATGATTCTTAATACAGTTTAGGTAGCTGCAAAAGTGAAAATAAATAATAAAAACAAGAGCTATATTCGGCTGTGCCGAATATACCCTTCACTAAATTATACTTCAAAATACAAATTTTAAATATTTTTAGGTAAATAAAAATTATTTTTTTTCCAAAGTAGTTTTTTTCGTTTTTTGGAAAAAAAATTTTGGAATTGTTATTTAAAATTTTTTTTTAAATTTGAAAAAAAAAGTTTTTGTTTTTTTTTTGGTGAAAAAAAAAATTCGGGTTAAAAAATATTTTTTTCGATTTTGACCCATTGTAGGTCCAACTTACTATGGTCGTTGCAAAGATATATTAAATATACATCATTAGATATCCATATTGTCTATATTAATGACTTAGTAATCCAGATATAGGTTAAAAATAGGTCAAACATGGAGGTTGTCCTGGTTTTTTCCTCATATTTCAGCCATTTGTGGACTGATTTTGCTGACTTTAAATAGGGAACCTCTCGAAAGCATGTCTGACAGAATTATTGAAGATTTAGATCCCGAAGATATCTGTAGTCTTCAGAAAATTGATTTCAACAGACAGACGGACAAACAGACAGACAGACGGACATGACTTATTCCACTCCGCTATCTATAAGAATCCAGAATATATATACTTTATAGGGTCGGAAAATTATATTGTGGAAATTACACACTGAATGACAAACTTATATATACCCTTCTCACGAAGGTGAAGGGTATAAAAATATTCGTATTATGTTTATAATGTTGATGGCCCTGGACTTGCAAATCGCACTCTCTTAAGTTGTGGATATAAATCCTCGTCCGAATCTGACTCTGATTCAGAACTTATGCTGTCCACGTTGCTTCCAAACTGTCCTTCATCATCAGTTTTTTCTTCTTCAAATACTTCATTAACATCATACAGGATGATCTTGTGACTCCACCAACCAATACTTGAAATGAATTAGAAAATAAATCAAAAAAGGAATGCAAAACAATGCATCAATAAAATTGATATTACCTCTGCAAGCAATGCGTCGAGTTTTTGATTTGTTTGGGTCTGGGTTTTTAATTTGGTGCAAAGGAGCTCATTTATTTAAATCAAAAATTTAACTGACCTCGTTTAATCGACTCAGAAGGCGATTCTCTTGGTCCTTATCTCGTGCCGACAGCAGACTTAGCAGGAATTTTATAGGGAATTGTATAAGGTCCACTGTGAAGTCACTACTTTGAGACTTCACAGTGGAAGTTTCAAAACGATATATTTAACAAGTCCAAAAGTAATCGATTTTAAATTACAAAATTTTGAAATTTAACAAACCGAAAACCTATTTTACTCTTTGATTCCCAGCAGAAAAATGAAAACAATTTTCAAATTTTTGTATGAAAATCACTCAGTTTTTAAATAATTTTTGTGATTTTCATACAAAAATTTTAAAATTGTATTCCTTTCGTGTGGCTGAATCAGGCCTTTAATGAACTTATAATGATTTTATTATATTTTGAAATTATTATAACAATTAAAATATATTTGAGATTAGTGTAAAGAAAATAAAGAATGTCTCAGTTTACATCTGAATCCATTTAACTTCTGAAATAATGTTCGGAATCAGCAAATATGTAAGTTAGTATCGAGAAATCAACAAATCTTAAAAGTCGTTTCATATTTCAAAATGTTTTATGGAGCTTTGAAAGCATTAATCTATTTAATATTTATCTTAAAAGCTTTTCTCTTCTATGTACCCAGCTAAATCTTACATTGAAAAGTAATGTCTGTAGGTCCCAAGCTTTAGATAGATTGTAACACTAAATTGTTAATTACCATTTCTATCGATCACATATTATGTTCTTTGTACATAAGTACATATTTTTTCACTAAAAAAAAAAATTCTAAACAAAGGCCAATAAACTTGAATGTAAACAAAAACAAATAAAAAATAACACAAAAGTCTCAAATATTCCTGAATGAAATATATCTGGATACGATCGCAATTGTTATAAACTGTCAATAACATATTTGGGCAATAAATTAATCATATTTTATGATGTGTACACATAAATATACATAAATTGTTTAAAATATTTCCACTTTTCCAAACAAAAGATACAAAAATTGCATTCCTTTACAAATTCTATACAAAGTTTTTAGTATTTTTTTGGTATGCACCTGTACAGTGACGATGAAAATAATTGCTCCAAGACATATCGTACCCTCAATAAAACAATAGTGTATAAGCATATACACTATTTATTGCATAATAAGAACTGATACATAACTGATTCTATATGTGGTAAACATTTTGTAAAATTCTTCTTCCACAAAGTGAGTCAAAAGATCAATTACTTTTGTTCCAGATGTCTACTAAAACAAAAAAAAAATTTTTTTATTCATTCAGTTACAGAATCCTAGCCAATAGGCCATAATCGGTTCCAATTAAACTACTCACAAAAAATTTTAAACTCAATTGTTTCGAAATGGCAAAAAAGTATACACTATTGTTTTATTAATGGGACGATATACATATTTGGTCGATTCACAAAGTCTCCTATCATGCCATGCTATGTTTTAAACAAATATTATTAAGACACTCCTCTATTTTTGACATCTGACCAAAAGTTTTTATTTCAATTGAGACGTTAACCTTAACATTACTGCTTCCAAAATACATTTGTACCAAACAGTATGCCCGCATTGGTTTATTCGGACTAGGGTTCCTAATTTCCCGGACTTTTCCTTTCCCGGGAACAAAAAAAAATTAAAAAAAAATTTCAGTCCCGGGAATATTTTAATACTAAATTAAACCAAAAACCAGTAAATTTTTATTCGAAAAATGTTACCAACTTTTTAAAAGAAGTATAAAATAACTATACAGGTAAATCCCGGTATAACGAACGATATGTTGTCAGGCCCATTCGTTAAATTGAAAAATTCGTTATATCGAGATGTTTTTTATTATTAATTTTCGACAACTTTTTCTATATTGGAATTTAACTAAACCTATGTCGTTTTGATCCCTAGGTTGGATGAGCGGTGTGACATTAGGAGACTGAATATCGTCCAAATTGGTATATTTTTAGTAGTTTTTACTAATTTTTATTCTGGAGGATGGCTTGTTGCATTATCCATGATTAATAAAGCCTTCACTGTAAGGGATTTCGATTCTGAAAATGATTCAACCTGCAGAAAATTAAACTCAGGGACAAACATTTAAAATAACAGATTTTGAAGATTCCAGATTTCACTTAATTTATGTAAACATAATTTACAGGAAACACTTAGTCACGATAAAATGTTTGTTTTTATTTTCTTCAAAATAAATGTTGATCATTTTGTTATTCCATATTTCATTCATTCATCCAAATTTTTAGTTTTTCTTTCAATGAAATTCTTCTACGGTTTCCCATACTTAATTCACGTGAATTATAGCCTGTTTCACAATATCGAATGAATGATTTCGTTCCCATTCTAAGCGAAAGAAAGCTGATTTTGGATTCCCTAACTATATGTTTATGTGAATCAGTTTTCTTTCGCTTAGAATGCGAACGAAATCTTTCATTCGATATTGTGAAAACAAGCAATTAAAACAACTATAGAAAAAATGACAGCACCTATTAATAAAGAGAGTAACCATTGAAAACGGTAATGTATCGACTTATTTTCTTATTTTCACATTCTTTACTATTTTTGTTATTTATACTTTCTGTTCGTTATATTGAGCGTACAATTTTCGAAATATTCGCTATATAAGGTTGTCAATTTTAAAAATGTGGTCGTTTGTTTGTTTTTTCTCATCATTCGTTATATCGAGCATACAATTTTTGAAACGTTCGTTATATAAGGTAGTCAATGTAACTAATTTGACCGTGCGTTAAATCGGATTTTCGTTAAAGTGAGATTCGTTATACCGGGATTTGCCTGTATTTGAAAATAAAATTTGGTGAAAAAAAAAATTTTTTTAATAAATTTTGGGTGAAAAAAACATTTTGGTGAAAATATATTTTGGTGAACAAAAATTGGGGTGAAGTAATAATTTTGGTGGTACATTTTTTTGGTTTATTTAGGTGAAAAAATCGAGATATTCGCGGTTTTGCTTATATATCAGCCATTTATTGATCGATTTTATCGATTTTAAATATCAATCTAAGTTGGTCTACAGCGGATTCATTGATGTATCAATCATTAATGTATGTTACTTACTTTACTCAAATTGCCTATGTGTACGCGGGATTTAATGACTAAAACTAAGACAATCCCGCAAAAATTGGGACATTTGTGAACACCATCAAAGTGTTTATGTTTGTTTATTTTGTGATGCCATAATTTTTACCGTCACTAAATGTTTGTATATAATATATTAAGCATATAATTAAAAGTTTAATTACACTTTTAACACAATTCGTTTGAGCACACTTTTATATTTGTTTCTTTTTATTTAAATACTTTTATTTCCAGAGGTCACAACATAACATTTCTAAATGGTTTTCCCTCCGATTTCCACGTTAACGGTCTGCATGAGGTCACACCAGCCGGTCTAGTTGAATACATACAAAACTATACGAATTGGGATCTGCTGGGAGCACGAATGTCAGGTGAAATGCCAATTTCTGTATGGGATGGTGTCCGTTATGCTTTCGAGGTGAGTTGATCAAAAATAATTAAGCACAAAAACACGGTTTATGTTTTTACAATAAAACAGTTACACGTTTTCGATGACAATGACAAGTGTATTGTGGTGTATGTTTCACTTAAATATTTCCATTACATGTTAATTATTTTATCGTCACTTGCTGACTTGTCCAATTTACAATCATTAATAACATTTGCTATGAGTTTGAGTGTTAGTGTGTTACTTATTTTTTTTGTATTCAAAATGATTAATAGTTTTTCGTTTTTTTTTTTTTTTTTGTGGGACAAAGATCCAAATATTTTGAAATTCTTACAAAAAGTTAAAGCAGTTACTTATTATTTATTATAAAGTAAAAAAAATGGAATTATAACTTATAATTACAGCTAATCTGTTAGGTTCAGCCACAGAAATAATGTCAGTAATGTTTTAAAATCGGTATTTATTTGATATTTTAAACAATTACAAGCTAATCGTAATTAACAGAAATCATTTTGCCATTACACAGTGGTTTGCTTTAAAAATAAATGGTAATGAGTATAAAAATCTTAAGCTTTCTTGATTCGATATTTACATAACTTTGAATATCAATAAATTATAATATAAGGGGGAACTTCTGTGAGCCAATATATAGACCACTTTGGGGAGTAAGAAAAAATACATCTGTCGCGCATTGGTCGCAATCACTAAACTCACTAAACAGCGCTTTTAGGTTCCATTGTTTTATGTAAAACTCAAACATTAAAAATGTGTACCGGACATCCCATAGCTGCCATATAAGCCCTGTTCCCGAAAAACATTTAAATACTCATAAATCTCTTATATATTTATACGTATCATAGCAAAATTAAACCCTGATTAGTTTCCTATATTTATTGAAATAGTGCCGCTGATTTCTATGAGGAAAGCCCATTTCCATAATTTCAAAAAACATAGAGCTACGAATTAATTAATTCAAATTAAAAATGTGAGAAATTAATTCCATAAAACCATTCTTTTTAGCTTAATTTTTTTTAGCTTCATTCAAAGGATTTTATTTGAATAGAATTCAATCATTGTTGAATTAGTGTGTCTTGATAGACTAGACGATAGTCTGCTGGACTATCAATCATAGGGTTTCGGGTTCGATTACCGTCAGAGATTCTGTATGTATCTGTTTTTTAAATACTTTGAATGAATAAATTTTTGTTATATCAGATCTATTGAGTGTATGTCACTTTTTTTTAATTGTTTTTGCTTTTATTTTGAAACATTTGTACAATATAAATTTATCCAAATTTATCCATTGTTAGTAGGGTATTCATTCGACTAATGATCGTTCGATTAATCGAATAATTTCTTACGAATAATTATTCGAACAATTTAAAAATTGCCATTTTCGAATAACGAATAATTCGAACGATTTTATGTAGAATAATCGAATAAAACGAATAAATGTTCATATATATTTAAATTTATTAAATTGCTTAAAATTTTTCATAATTTCAAATTTAAATAAGTAATAATGACTCACAAAAATTGTATTGTTTCTAAAATTCGACAAATAACTAAATAACAAAGGGACTTTCGATCACTGTAGATAAGTGTTCCGATAGCTCCTTCTATAAATATATAAATGTTACTGCAAGAAGTTACAATTCTAAAAACAAATCTTTCAAAATGTTTAACTTAGGACTTGAACCAATGAAAATAAAAGGTACGGAATAAAATATTTGTTATTTAGCTGGCGAAATATTAGAAGAATCGCAAGTAATAATCAAAATTTTAAATTAGATTAAAGTGGAGTTGAATGTGATGGAGAATGTGATTTTGAAACGGTCGTCGAAAGTGATATTGAGGATGAAATTTTTAATGATTACATTGAAATAGACGAAGGCCATGATCTTAAAATATATGTATATAAGTGATGTTATTAAGTGTTGCAAAATATTTAATAAAAGAATGATAAACACAAAAATTGCAAACCAACGTTTTGTTGCAAGAAAAGCATAGAGTTCGTCTTACACATGATTTTGAACATCATTGAACATCTTTGTCTAACATGGTAATAAACTTTTTGCGTATTTGTAAATGCGTCAATCATGCACGTGATATCAAACTTTGGATAAATTCCCTTTATTGTTGATAGAGTTTGATGTATAATACAATTTGTTATAAATAATTTAGAAATAGTGAATAATTAATTTACTAAAGAATTAGTTACTCAATTTAAAACCCGAATTAATTAACGACATAAAAAAGTTCTTAATACGTTCCAACTAACTCAAATTTTTTAAAGCTTAGCTAAAAAAGGAAACTAAAGAGTTTGCTAGTCAATTGTTTTGTAGATTGTTCGGGAGTTAATCTGATCAGAATATTCTGTTGAAAATTTAATGATGGACTTTGTTTGCGAATGTTTTTTAACATTATCAATACTTGAATTGTTAACTGCAACGGTATTTTTTGTTTTATTTAACTTCATTCTTTACTTTTTTTTAAAAAAATTTGAATTATTCGAATAATTCGATTTATTTTAAACGTGTGATCGAATTATTCGAAAAAGTTAAAATCTCTTATTCGAATTATTCGTTTTATTCGAACAAGAGAAAAATCGAATAATTCGAATACCCTAATTGTTAGCAATGACCATTTCCCATCTTTCTGGCAACATATGGATTGCGAGCCAAAAGAACTGCCAATCTTTTGAGGTCAACAACGAATAAAGCCAATTTTGGATACTCTGTTTAAAAGTGAAGCGTATCCCAGAGAGAGATCGAAAAACATAGTAGTGGGACGGAGCAAGGTCTGGACTATAAGGTGGGTGAGGCAAAACATCTCAACCACTTCATTCTAAATACTTTTTAACAGGTATTGCATCATGTGGTCGAGTGTTGTCATGATGGAATATTACTGTTTCATATCTGGCCGCATATTTTGATTGTTTTTCGGCCAATGCTCGCTTCAAATGAATCAGTTGTGTTCGGTATAGGTACCCTTTGAACAGATTTCAGTAGCTCATAATACATAGGACCCTTTTGGTCCCACCAAATACAGAGCATTACCTTAGCGCCATGGATATATGGATTTTGTGTCGATTAGGCTGGTTGGACGGGCTTCACATACGATCTCTTACGCTTCGGGTTATCAATACGTATGGTACCCAATTTCCCTGCTTTTGGATGTATCTTGCTACTTGCAAACGTTTTGAAATTGCTGATTGAGTAACTCCCATAATTTTGTAAGCATTAGATGAAGTAATGTCTCCATTTCTTGGCCTTCAAACTTTTTTGCCTAGCCTGGGCGATTTTTGTCTTCCGTGTCAAAATCACCAC
Organism: Calliphora vicina; assembly: GCF_958450345.1. Taxonomy (NCBI): domain Eukaryota; kingdom Metazoa; phylum Arthropoda; class Insecta; order Diptera; family Calliphoridae; genus Calliphora; species Calliphora vicina. The sequence goes on from NC_088784.1 coordinate 80,588,831, forward strand.
TTCACACGAATCATCTCTCACACGTTGAAACCGATGGAACACATTCACCATAAGAAGTAAAGTAAAACTTCCCGCATATGACGTTTTGTTGGTACAAAATTCGACATTTTCGAAGCGAAAAAATTGTTTTGTTTACACTATAATGTTCTATAACTAAGTGAGAATAAATGAAAGAGATGTACCCTTCAAAATGAAATACATTCAATTCAATACGTTTTTAATACTAAGGAATTAAGCTTATGAATTAATTCATAATGAATTCATTAACGGTATGGTTAGGAGATAAAATTTGATTTTGATCCACATAAAATTCTAGTCATCCAAACTTCAGCATCACACAGTTCGAGTCTCCCCCGGGGCATGTCAGACAGGACCTACGGAAATGCGAGGAGTGCATACTGAGGTATGTGCAGGATCCATTTGATCGCCGCTCGTATTTGACAGCTTTGAACGACATTCACAGAGACGCCATCAATTCCGCTGTAGCAGGATACCGTATAAATGTCGTACTTGGAGGTCGCCCACCACCGATAGCAGACGGCGAGAAGATTCTGCCGCGTGGAACAAGAGTCGTTCTGGCACAACTTAGATCAGGATGGAGCAACATACTTTATGCCTTTTGAACCCGCATATACCGTGCCGTCCTTAACTTATGCCCAGCATGTGATCAGGATCCTCATGACATCCTCCACATATTTAACTGTTCAGCCAACCCTACTTCACTCAGTCCTATGGATTTTAGACTCATCCTGTTGAAGTAGCACAATTTCTTGGACTTGAACAACATGCAGAACTACCAGAACATCCAGATTGATGATTGTAAAATTGTCCATGCTGCTACAACAACAACGATCGGTCCATAGTGGGTCACTATACTCATTCCCACTTCCAAAAAAGTTTATAGCGAATAAATCTCTGAAAAATTTTAGAATTTTTTGCACAGATAAGTTTTAAGTAAACCTAAATCACACAATCATATTTTAAGAGATCCGGTCAATACTCATGTATTCAGAACACAATTGGTCAAAGCTCCCATAATTATCTCACTTCCGTAAATTCTCTTTTAGTACACAAAAATTCTTCGAAACTTTAAGCAATGGAACTGTTTGGATTGTTGCTTGATAATTGATACTAGGTTTATTAAATTCCTGGTGTAAGCTCCCTAATACTATACATTCTGCTAAAAATACTTTAAATCTGACATCAGTATCATTTTGATTTCTGATAATACTGGTGATCGTGTTTTGAAGGCTGTCAGAAAATTTGTATTGATTAGAATGACATTATATGATTAGCGATCTTGGTCGTAGTCACTCCAGATAAAATTTCCGGAATGTCAATCAAATGTCAATTTAAGTAGATAGCAAAGTCTTTAAATCTTGAATAATAAACAGGCAAAAATAATTTTTTGAAAAGATTTCCTACAGACCATTTCTTCATAATTGATATTAAGTATATATGAATGTACATAACACACAAAATGCAATAAATTGCAAGAAAATCAAAAAAAAAAGTTGATACAACAAGTTGCACGTAACATGTTTTTTATGAAAAAAAAACAAAAATCATTTTTACTCACACACTTGCATGGTTCAAGGTTGTTTTATAATTCAGTTTTTATTTAATTTTTCCACATATTAATTTTGATTTTATTTGTATTTATCTTTCAGTCATGCGATGCTATGCTGGAAGATGCTGAAACACAGGCATTATTAAATCGTAATTTCGATTTGGCCATATTGGATGGTGCATTTCCGGAATGTGCTCTGGGCATGGTGTATCAATATAAAATACCCTTTATGTATATAAATACGGTGGGTTTTTATACTGGCAGCTTAGCAAAGTCAGGCAATCCTGGTTCTTTTGCTGTAACACCAAATTTCTATACAGGTTTCACCGACAACATGAATTTGCTGGACAGAGCCATGAATACAGCTGCTCAGCTATTCTCTGATATGATGCATAAGGTTTGTGGGTGGAATGAATTAATTAATTATGTATTTGTTTTAATTTAAAATAATTTTTTTTAAAGATTGTTATGGCTTTTGTGTATCGCGTTATGCGACAACGTTTTGGCTCCCACATGCCTCATCCTTATGAAATCTCCAAAAATGTTAGTTTCATTTTACAAAATGGTCATGCCGTTGTCTCCTATCCACGTGCTTTGAATCCCAATGTTGCTGAAGTGGCCTGCATACACTGTAAGCCCGCCAAACCTTTGCCCAAAGATTTGGAAGAATTTATTGCCTCCTCTGGCGAATCAGGTTTCATTTATGTCTCTATGGGCTCTTCAGTGAAAGCAGCCAATATGCCCCTGACCTTGAGACGTTTATTAGTGCAAACTTTTGCCCGTTTGCCTTATCATGTTCTGTGGAAATACGAAGGAAATGCTGCTGACATTGAGGGTCTTACTGAGAATGTAAAATTGAGCCGCTGGTTACCTCAACAGGACATTTTAGGTCATCATAAATTGAGAGCATTTGTTACTCATGGTGGTTTGTTGAGCATGTACGAAACTGTATTCCATGGAGTTCCGGTGGTAACTATGCCAGTGTTTTGTGATCACGATGTTAATTCAGCGAAAGCAGAAGTGGATGGTTATGCTATAAAATTGGATTTGGCAACGCTGAGTGCGCCCCAGTTGTACAAGTCCATAATGAAAGTTATACACGATCCACAGTATAGAAATGCGGCCAGGTGAGTAAATTAGATCTTAAAAGTGATTTGTTTTTTTAATAATGGGTCAGAATAATATTTAATTTTATTTTAAAAATTGAATTAAGAATTAATTTTTTCGAACCTTTGCAAAGCATTGAGTTCAGAAGGTGACTCTTTGAAATAATAATTACTGAACTGGTTCTAGAACCAAAGAACTGGTGCTGGCTTCGCTACACTTCCACAAAACTTGTTTCTATTCAAACTAGAACTAGTTTCTGAATTATTACATTTCGAAAATCTGTATAAGAGAAAAGATAAGAAAACAAAAATGAATGTAATTTTTAAAAATTAAAACCAAATCATGAAAGACTTTTGCATAAACAATACATAATTGCTTTCAGATGAAAAAAAGTTTTATTATGCAATAAAAACGTTTTTAAATGAAATTTTACAGTTACATATATAGAGAAATAGAGAAAATTTGGCTTAAATTTTAAAATTACATCAAATATAATTGAGACTTTGTGACTCCATCCCCGAATTCAAGGAACTGATCTTTTTACAAACGGTTCAAAAACTGTAACCGAAATGGAATGGGCTTCTACACAGAGAAAACAAATTCATGATAGCAACCGAATTTGTGGCCAATCGAGTGATTATACCTTAGTGGCCAAATTTTACAGTTGTGGCTACAAAATTTTAGAAGGGGTTTGGTTGCTGCAACCGAAATTCTTCTTTATCAACTGACTTTCTGTTAATAGAACCGAAAAATTGTGCAACCGAATCATTCGATTGACAACAAATTCGGTTGCAACTACGATTCTGTTTTCTATGTGTACGAACTAAGCCGAAACATAAGTAAATACTTCTGTCTTCCAATTCACAATACCTTTTTACTGGCTGCTGTAGAGCATATTAAAGGTTTGGACAGAATTGATAACTAGTCTCCTGTGAAACAGCATTATTGGAAACCAAAAGGCGAACAAACTATCCAATATAGAAACTCTTCCCAATGTTTAGAATGATCTTAAATAATTACCTGTGCCTGAATTTAGTCGAATGCTAAACTTGGAATAGTTTAAGAATTCAAATTGGAAATCACTAAGGAACAATATCGTGCTGACTGAGTTTTTAACCTAGTCGATTTTTATTTTTATAGTCTTGTGGATATACAGAACAACATTTTCTTAAGAGTGCTCAACATGTCGAAATGTCATATGTTTATACCCGGAACGGTATGGGCCTCTCAATATTTGCATCCCAAACATTTGCAAACATTGATTTTTGGGAGAATTCTATCTCAATCTTCACTGATGGTTCTAAGCCGAACGAGAATTAGATCAAGACTTTTCTGTGATAGCTTTGGCCGTCCAATACTTGCAACAACTTCGGCTGCAATGCCGAAGAACTGCTCATATCTTGAGACCAACAACGAATAAAAGCAATTTCGGATATTCTGTTCTGAAGCGAAGAGTATCCCAGGGGGGTTACTCTCTATTGCGATGCGAAAGAAAAATTGGTACCGTTTATTGCGTTTTCGCATCGCACAAAAAATTAGTTTAAAATGTTTTTATTTACAAGTTTTGACATTTCAATTTGTCATTCTTCGGTATTGTTTATTTTGTGGTGCCAGTATTGCTTCTTTTTGCGAAAGCGTTTGCGTAGACGATACAGAGTACAAAATTGTATTCTTAACGCATTTACCTTTCGCATCGCAATAGAGAGTAACCCCCCTGAGAAAGCGGTCTGCATCGATCGAAACAAATAGTAGTCGGACAGGGCAAGGTCAGAACTATAAGGCGGGTGAGGTAAAACTTCTCACCCACTTCTTTTTAAATTATTTTTAACGGTTATTGGAACATGTGGCCTAGCGTTGTCATGTCAGGATATTATGGACGATTTTCCAATGGTCGCTTCAAACAAATCAGTTACGTTCGCTACAGGTTTCCTGTAATGTTCTGGCCAGATTTCAGTAGCTCTAATAGTCAAACACAGAGCATTACCTTCGCCCCATTGATATTTGACTTTGGTGTCGATTCGGATGGTTGGCCTGGTTTCACATTCGGTGAAAAATTATTTTCTTTTATAGCGTTCAAGCTTAATTTCAGACATATAAAATCGTATTTCAAAGTCTCTTAGCTTCAATTCGAATGATATCCAATTTCCCTGCGTTGGGATGAAAAAGTTTTGAAATTGCTGCTTAAATAGCTCCCAATTATTTTGCAAGCTCTTGTTGAGTTTGAAAGCAAATCTTCATGAGTAATGCCACCAATTCTTGGTCTTCAAACTTTTTTGGCTGGTCTAGGCGATCCTTGTCTTCCATGTCAAAATCACAACTTCTGAAGCGCACAAAACATCTCTCGCACGATGAAACATATTCACCATAAGCTTCGGTGAGCAATCGGATTGCTTCAGCTGCACTTTTTTCAAATTAAAGAAGTAAAACTTCTCGCATATGACCCTTTGTTGGCACAAAATTCGACATTTTCGAAGCAAAAAAGATCTTTGTTGTTTATACTAATGGTGTTTTCTTTTCTGGCATAAATTATGCATTTTTTCTGCCTTTTACCATTCTTTGTGTTCCTTTCTGAAAAAAAAATGTAGTTTGGTCGTATTCTTTTCTAATAATGTTACCCTAAAACCCTGAATACATGCTACATGTTTCACCCTCAAATTTATCAAAGGGTTAGAATTGCACCACTTTTTATGTAAGCCAAAAGTATAGTTTTATAATATTTCGAAGCTACATAAAAGAAAATTGAATAAATGGTAATGATTTTTGTTCTATTCTGATCGTTAAAAATGCAACACATTATGAGGGTATGGGTAACATTTAATAAATGGTACAAAATATATAGGCAACATTTTGTGTCAGAAAAGAAAAGACCATAAATGTTCAATAAGTGAGAATAAATGACAGATATGTACTCTTCAAAATGACATATAAGTTATTAAAAACAAAAGATATGCCATTTATTGTTAATCCTCCATTTTTTAGTCATAAACCCAATATTTAAAGAAAATTGCTAAACATTTTCAAAAATACCACCTTTTTTGGAGGTTATCTCAAATTTCGGTCCATGACTTTGTTTATACTTGACCGATTGTGCCCATTTTTAATACCAAACATTTCGGACCAACAAAGAAAATAATTCATTAATTCTTCCCTGTAAGCCCTATCATGCCTTCAACAGAAAGATGAACGGACATAGCTTGGTCGTTTTAGAGCTTTTTAGCTTAATAGTGGTGGGAATAAAAACCTAAATGGATTAATAAATATTTGTAAAAGCTACATTAAAACTTCGATAAAATTTTAAATGAGAAAATTAAATGAAAGCGTTCTGAAAAATGTCTCTGAAAAATCATGGACACAAAGCATCACCAAAACTTACCTATTTTTGTGCTGATATTTTTGACTATATTTGATGTGGGCTTTGGATTTTTATAATTATATAATCCAATTATGTTTTCCTTATTTTAATCAAAAATGATCTTTACAATAAAATGAACTTGAATATCATATAATTTAAAAACAATTTAACTATTTAAGATTCCGCCAACGTTTATTATTGGATCAACGTACAACACCATTGGAAACATCAATATATTGGACTGAATATGTTTTGCGCCACAAAGGAGCTTATCATTTACAATCTCCAGCACGTAATCTAAGGTATGTTTAGAATCTAACTAAATCTAAATAGTTAGACTTTAAATAACAATATTTTTTAATATTATTGTTTTTATTTTTTTAAATTTTAGTTGGCTCCAATACTATCTGATTGATGTTGCAGCTTTATATGCTGCCGCCTTCTATCTAATTTATTTCTTAATGAAACGTGTCTTTGGTCGTTTCGATGTGATACGCAGTCTACATACCCCCACAAAAGCTAAAAGGATGTAAATAATTGAGTTTTTTTTTACAATTATTAGTGTAATTTGCTTTAGCTTAATTTAATTTAAGAAATATATATTGTATTTTTTAATTTTCTTTTATAAATAATTTAGGTTTATTTATAATTTCATTTAGCTTAAATGGGTGATATTGTTGTCTCAAATACTATTTTATATGTATGAATATTTTTTTTATTGTGAGTGTTCTTTAAAAAGTTAATATTTATAAAACTAAAAAATCCTTGTTATTGACATAATTTGTAACTTCTATTGTTACTAATTTTACTATTTACTACTTACGCTATTATATAAGCAACATTTGTTTGTTGTTTTGTAAATATTTTCTTTAGTTTTAATAGATTCTTTAAAAGAAAGATTTTAACAAAATTTAGTTTTAGTTTAATTTTTAAATAACAAAAAAAAACACAAGAAATAAACTATAAACCAAAGTCAATTATTTTGTTCACAAAAATATAAAACAAACAAAAAAAATATGTACTAATAAATTTGTATGAGTGTAAAATAAAAATTAATGTATTTGTTTTAAAATTTATTAATAAATATGAATATGTATTTAAATAAATGTTGTTTTACAATTTGAAAAATTTTCAGAAAACTTTTTAAGATAATTGATTTCTAAAAAACTTCATTGATTACTTTTAACACTTGAATTAATATCTGCAACTTGCAATACATCATTTCTGCGGATATACAACATGACTCCAGCAAATATGGCACCACACAAGCCAATAACAACTAGATTCCACATAAAAATCATGACCATTTTTTTGGTTCTAAAAGGCAGCAAAATGAGAAAATATTAATCGGAAATAAAGAAAATAAATTATTAATAATAACACTATGATGCTACACCAGAAATATGCTGGGGTTCTCATATAGCAATTCTGTTTTATTGGAGTCCAAAAAGTTCGGAAATACTTATACACCCCTATCGCGAATCAATATTTCACATGAAATATTTTCCCTTTTCCCATTTCTCGTTCATCAACTTTGTTCACGTGAAAAAATTCCCCATATTGTGAAATTTTTAGATAGAATTTTGTAAACAATAAGCAGCTGTTACTAACAAAATCAACTATTGTGAATGAAAAGTTCATGAGAATATTACGATAGCAATTTTCTCTTCGAGGGAAATGGATATTTCATGGGAACAAAATTTCACTCGTTATTGCCGATAGGGGTGATAGTCTTCTCGATCAGTTCGTTTAGTATTTTTTTTATTAGCAAAATTATTGAAATAACGATATTCCTAATGTTACAACTTCCAAAAATCATAAGTATGTTGTTTTGAAATTGCTTTTAAAACTGTTTCATTTATTTATTGGGTTATCTTTTAAACGCGGTTTATGTTTTTAATAACGTACGTATATGTCATTTTGAAGGGTACATATCTGTTATTTATTATCAAAGTTTTTTTTTTGCTTCGAACATGTCAACAAAGCGTCATATGCGGGAAGTTTTGCTTTACTTCTTTAATTCGAAAAAATGCCGCAAAATCACACCGATTGCTTACCAAATCTTATGGAGAACATATTCCATCGGTTTCAAAGTACGAGAGGTGGTTTGTGCGGTTCCGAAGTAGCGATTTTGACGCGGTTTAGTTTATGATCGCCAAGGCCAGCCAAAAAAGTTTGAAGGCCAAGAATTGAAGGCGTTACTCCATGAAGATTGTTGTAAAACTCAACAAAAGCTTGCAGATTCATTGGGAGATACTCAAGCAGCAATTTCAAAACGTTTGTGAGCAGCAGGATTCATTCAAAAGCAGGCTAATTGGGTACCATACGAATTGAAACCGAGAGACCAGGAAAGACGATTGTATAGGCTGCTTTAACGCTATAAAAGAAAATAATTTTTGCACCGAATCATTACTTGTGAAGCCCTGCCATTGTGAAGCCCAACCAGTCAAATCGACACCAACGTCAAATATACATGGCGCCATGGTAGTGCTCTGTATTTGGTGAGGCCAAAAGGATCCTATCTATTATGAGCTGCTGAAATCTGGCCAGACCATCAGAGGGAACCTGTACCGAACATAACTGATTCGTTTGAAGCGAACATTGGTCGATAAATGCCCAGAAAATGAGGCCAGGCATCCAACTGTAATATTCCATCATGTCAACACTCTGCCACATGTTGCAATACCTTATAATCAAGACCTTGTCCCGATCGACTACTATTTGTTTCGATCGAAGCAGAACGCTCTCTCTAAAATATGCTGCACTTTGAACAGAGTATCCGATGTTGGGTTGATTCGTTCTTGGCCTCAAAAGTTGAGCAGTTCCATGGCTCGTAATCCATATACAATATTTTGAAGACCAAGAATTGGATGAATATGAAGATTGTTGTAAAACTCAACAAGAGCTTGCAAAATCATTGGGATTTACTCAAGCATCAATTTCAAAACGTTTGCGAGCAGCAGAATTCATCCAAAGAGAGACCTTGAAAGAAGATTTTGTAGGACTGAAATGCTGCTTTAACGCTATAAAAGAAAATAATTTTTGCACCGAATCATTACATGCGATGAAAAATGGATCCATTATGATAACCAAAAGAGTCCTATCTGTTATGAGCTGCTGAAATCTAGCCAGACTATCACAGGAAATCTGTACCGAACACATCTGATCGTTTGAAGCAAGCATTGGCCGAAAATCGTGATTCCATCGTGATAACACTCGGCCACATGTTGGAATACCTGTTAAAAACTATGCAGAATGAAGTGGTTTTAAAGTTTTGCTTCACCCGCCTTATAGCACAGACCGTATCCCTTCCGAATACTATTTATTTCGATCGATGCATAACGCTATCTCTGGTATATGCTTCACTTTAAAACAGAGTATCCGATATTGTCTTGATTCAATATCGGATGCTCTGTGCAATGGCTTTACATCTCGCTTAATAGGAGAGCAAACAAGGAGATTAAACATTCTTTACAACGACTTCGGTAGAAGTACTCATGATGAAAATGAGGAATAGACTGTTTTACACCCTTTTTGTTTTTTCCCTGCTTTCTTCTGCATGGCTTAGCGGATCTATCGAGTGTCGGGTTGATTCGGCGGCGAACTCCATTCCGAACCCCACAACCTCAACATGCTCCTTAAGGTATCACAAAGGGAACAATTCAAGGACCCAACTGAGGTGATGTAACTGACTGCCTTTATACCCTAACCTAGAACTGTCTTAAAGAATACCGTTATTTCACTAAAACGAAGTGATCGAGAAATACTATAGGAATTTCCGTACTCTATGGACTCCGATAAAACAAAATTGCTATATGAAAATCCCTGCATACTCTTTCGTTCACTGTTGTATAACTGTATCATGTACAAGTCCGATTTAGAGATTTTGAACACAATTTATAAAATAATAATCCTTTAAACTCTGTAAATGCTATGTAAAATCGACAAAGAGTCTAAATTTTCAAAATCAAATTAAATTTTTTCTCTCAATCGTTCCAATAACGAAATCTTTACAAATTAATTCCAAGGCATAATTTATCAGTACTTCAAAAGTAGTGAATTCATTCTTCTTATAATTAGTTATCTGTAGAATTAATTCCATATTGAATCATTCAAGTTTCTAATCCATTACAAAATAGCTCAATACAATTTATTGAATCATTAAATTTTTCTTCAATTCAAATCTATTACACAAAGGCTTTATACATCTAATTTTTCAATAAATTTTGAAAATTATTAGAGCAAAACAAAGGCTGAACAGCTATAATAATAAATATTGGAATTCAATATGGATTAGACTTGAATTACCAAAATTGAATCATTGAACGGTTGAATGAATTTTATTATGAATTAATACCATTATGAATAAATTCAATAATGAATGAAGTCAATTTAAATAAAATGCGAAAGAATTTGTAATGTTGGAAATGGTTATGTGAAATCTAATGCTGAGATTTTCAATTCTGAATTAAGATTTTAGTGAATTAAGCTTGAATTGAATTAATTAGAAACTCTAAAAATCAACAAATCTGAATAGAATGCCGACACATCAAATACATTTGAAATTATTTAAAACTTACGTAAAAACTTTTGATTTTATGAGATCCGTAAAACTTTTATCCAAATTCACAGCTTCTTCCACCCAAAACAGAGGCATTACCAAAGGTTTCAACTTGCTCATGACGGGTAACTCCTTAATGGGTTCCACATCCAAATTGAATTGTAAACGTTTGGCCAGGGATAAGGGTGTACCGGAGATCTAAATAAAAATAGAAATTTTATTAAGTTCTGCAGTAATTAATGTTATTAAAATATACAATTTCAAAATCTATATGGATTCCATGTTTCATTTCATCCGGTTGCAAACCCTCAACATCTTGCAACAACTTAGCATCAGCATTTAGAAAATGCGGCATAGAGGCAATCATGGGCGTTTCATTGCACAACGATAAATCCATAGTACCTTTGGCTGGGCAATCGTCGGGATAATCTTTGCAAAAGCATTGATTTTCGGGTTCATTCTATGGAAATATTTTATTCAAAATTTAACTACATATACTATATATTTGTATTTCTTTTGAAATCTTTTACCTTTACATCACCAAAGTCCATGGTGTATCTTAAGGCTGGCAAACCATTGTATTTAACTTTCTTTTGATATTGGGGTCCTAGCGAACGACATAGATCCGCTGAAAATGTCCACAACCCTTCACTGGGTTTCATAAGGGGTGCAAATATTGTTGAATCTGTTCCTTTGAATTTATTACATTCCTCACCGGGCCAAACGTTTAGTTCATCATCTCCATCAAACTCTAAGACTTGACCCAACATACGATTGTTTTTGATGCCACGCGAGACTTTAAAACGTCCAGCGTCACTGTGATTACTCTGGATAAGGAAATATAGTTAAAAATACTGTACCAAAGAAAGATTTTTTAATATATTTCTTTAGAAAATTTTAAATTACCGCGCTAAGATCGATAGATTTAATTAGAAAATCTTTAGCTAGCGATAGATGTACTTAGGAAATCTTCACTTAGCGATAAATGTCTTTAGGAAATCTTCAATTAGTGATAGATATCTCTAGAAAATCTTCAGTTAGCGATAGATTTCTTTAGGAAATCTTCATCCACCGATAGATTAATTTAGGAAATCTTTAGCTAGCGATAGATTTCGTTGGGAAATATTTAGGAAATCTTCAGCTAGCGATAGATTTCTTTAGGAAATCTACAGCAAGCGATAGATTTATTAGGAAATCTTTAGCTACCGGTAGATTTCTTTAGAAAATCTTCACCTACCGATAGATTAATTTAGGAAATCTTTAGCTAGCGATAGATTTCATTAACAAATCTTCAACAAGCGATAGATTTCTTTAGGAATCTATAGCAACCGATAGATTTATTTAGCACAACTTTTGCAAGTGATGGATTTCTTTAGGAAATCTAACTATAGATTACTTTAGAAAATCTTCTACTATCTCTCGATTTAGGAAATCTTGAGCTGGCGTTAGATTTCTTTAGTAGTTCTTCTCTGTGAATAAAACCTGTTATCATTCACTTTAATTGAGTAGGGAAATTTATGGGAATTGGGTAGAATTTGGTTATTTTTCTCACAAAAAAAAAAATTTGCAAAAATTAAATAAAATCAAAAATGTACATCGATTGTTGGTCGACACTTTACGTTTTAAATTAATGAACGAACAAGTTAAAAATTTCAAAAAATCAACAAATTTAAAATCAATTTGTGGATATTTTCTAAATTTTAAAAAAAGGGTTGATGAAATACTCATTATTATTATACCCTTCACCTTCGTGAGAAGGGTATATATAAGTTTGTGATTCCGTTTGTAATTTCCACAATATAATTTTCCGACACTATAAAGTATATACATATATTCTGGATCCTGACTGTCTGACTGTCCGTCTGTCTGTTGAAATCAATTTTCTGAAGCCCCAGATATTTTCGATATCAAAATCTTCAATAATTCTGTCAGACATGCTTTCAATAAGTTTCCTATTTAAAATTTGCAAAATCGGTCGACAAATGGCTGAGATGTGAAGAAAAAACCAGGACAACCTCGATTTTTGACCTATATCTGGATTACTAAGTCATTAATATAGACATCATGGATATCTAATGATAGATATTTCAAAGACCTTTGCAACGACGTATATGAGACCATAGTAAATAAAAATTTAAAAAACAAAAAATTTTTTTTTAAAATTTAAAAAAGAAAAAATTAAAATTTAAAAAAAAAAAATTTAAAATTTAAAAAATATTAAAATAACAATTCGAAAAGTTGTTTTTTTCCAAAAAATTAAAAAAACAACTTTGGGAAAACAAAATAAATTTTGTTTACCTAAAAATATTTAAAATTTGTATTTTGAAGTATAATTCGGCACAGCCGAATATAGCTCTCTTACTTGTTATACCCTTCACCTTCGTGAGAAGGGTATATATTAGTTTGTCATTCCGTTTGTAATTTCCACTATATAATTTTCCGACCCTATAAGGTATATATATTCTGGATCCTTATAAATAGCGGAGTCGTTTAAGCCATGTCCGTCTGTCTGTTGAAATCAATTTTCTGATGACACCAGATTTCTTCGGGATCCAAATCTTCAATAATTCTGTCAGACGTGCTTTCGAGAAGTTTCCTATTTAAAATCAGCAAAATCGGTCGACAAATGGCTGAGATATGAGGAAAAAACCCGGACAACCTCGATTTTTGACCTATATCTGGATTATTAAGTCATTAATATAGACAATATGGATATCTAATGATAGATATTTCAAAGACCTTTGCAACGACGTATATAAGACCATAGTAAGTTGGACCGACAATGGGTTAAAATCGAAATAATATTTTTTAACCCGAATTTTTTTTTAAAAAACAAAACAAATTTTTTTAGAATTTAAAAAAAAAATTTAAATTTAAAAAATATAAAAAAAATATTAAAATAACAATTCGAAAAATAGTTTTTTCCAAAAAATTATAAACACAACTTTGGAAAAACAAAATAAATTTTGTTTACCTAAAAATATTTAAAATTTGTATTTTGAAGTATAATTCGGCACAGCCGAATATAGCTCTCATACTTGTTTTTATTTTATTATGTAGCATAAGGCATTAAAAATTGTTCTTTATCACATATTCCATATTAACTTACCGCTCCCAAAAGGGAAAATTTAAAATGTGTTTCATTGATTTGTCTAGCACCTTTAACAGACCCCGTATGAAAATTTAGACAAATAGCGCTAGCAGCAAAACTGTCACTATCCGAACAATCCACATCGAAACCTCTATAGAAAATATCCATAAATGGGGCTTTAATAAAGGCACTTGTAGGTTTAAAAATATCCTGCAACCCTTGGGCAATCATTTCGAGCATGGCGGCTTTTTCACGTTTAATAGAAATGGCTACAAACTATATAAAAATGAAATCTTTCTTATTGGACATTTCAATATACACAACTACATGACCCTGTCTGTAAACTGAATCCGATTAACTTTTTCACTTTTAAAGGAACTGTTGAATTCTTTATGTCGAATTCATTTGATTTACTTTTGCACGGAAAAACTGGTGACAACCGAAATTACAGCGAATCGAACGAATCAGAATCAGCCCTAATGATCGGATTTTCCAGATATACATACTGCAAAATTTTAGGTGGAGAAATACTAATTTGATTGTTTCAATAGCAATTAATCGCTATAAAGTTTGAAGACTTTCACAATTATAGCCTTCCAGAAATTCGAAAATAATTATTTACTTTGTATGATAGGTTCCACGTCCACTAATTCGATCAATTTTCAACTAAAGTCCGTATAGTGATATGAAATTGACTCGTTACAGTTTAAATACTTTTACGATTATAGTTCCTCCTTCCCATTTTTGGTTAAACTTCATGTAATGATAGGAAAATGATTCGTATAAAGTTTAAATGTTCTGCAGACATTCGAAAATAAATATTTACTTTTTATGGGTGGTGCCACGCCCATTTAGATTTGATGATATTTAATATTATATTAGATTTATAGAACAATAAAATGTCCATTTATTCCTTTTAGAAAATTACACATTTTGAAAAACGAGTCAGTTTACAGAACAGACTAAATTATTAAACCTGTATTAAAGGATGAGGCATAGTAACGATTTCTTCGCCACTTAAACCCAAATCGTTTCTTAAAATGAATGTATTGCGCATATTGAATTCCACTGCATCTTCTTCCTCAATATCTGCTATATCGTATTTATCTTTCCATTCTCTAAAATCATTTTATTTAATTTGAAATAAAACTTAACTTTCTTTTATTAATTCAAACTTTACTCAAACACAAATGGCCCCACTTCATTTAACTTGGGTTTATCACCATTTTCAACATCTTTCGGATTTGTGACATTGAAAACATAAATGGAAAACATCACTGGTATTGGAAATTCCTGCCACATTTGTCGGGTCTCCGAATTGGGTTTTAAATTAATTTCCTATAAAATTTTAACACAATTTTATTTAAAATTTTAACTTTAACCGAGCATATTTTAATTTACTTTTTTAATCATTATTTTCATTAACTTGGGAAATCCGAGAATACTTATTACGGCCACCGATATTAGTACCACACAACAAATTGCCAAACGTTTATAGATTTGTATTGGCAATAGTAACAATATCATTTTGAGTTTATTTATTTTAAATGTTCTAAGAAATACTAAGCCTTTTTCAGCTATTTTTTATGACTTTTATATGAAAATATGAAAATGTTATATTTATACACTTAACTACACTTTTAGTTAATTTCTTTTAAAATTTTAATAACTATTTTGGTTGTATTTGGTAGGAGCTAAGTTTCTCAATATAAACAAATTTTTAATTGGGGTTGTTTGTTGTTTTATAATTATTTAATTAAAGCCTTAACCCTATTTGTTTATCTAATGTTTCATATGACCCAAAATACCTAAACTTTTTGGTATGATCATTTTCTTTTAATTATATGTATTTTTTCTCTCCTCCTCTAAGGAATTTTACATTGAAACAAGTAAGAGTGCTATATTCGGCTATGCCGAATCTTATATACCCTTCACCTTTGTTGTGGATGCATTATTATTTTTTATAATTAGTATATATGTATGTACTTTCCCCACTTTCAGCGTACAGCATCCTAAATTTATCAAGAACACAAAAAACAACAACAACGCCAAACGAAACAAAACACCAAAAGAAAAAACAAAAACAAAATACGCAAGGCAATGAAACCAACACACATCCAAACATACGTTTAATTGTATAAAAAACAACAACGCCAAAAGAAACAAAACACAAAAGAAAAACAAAATACGCAAAGCATGTATGCACATTCAAACATACGATTTGTTGATTTTTTGTCAAAAAAACCAACACACAACCAAACAAAAGTTTAGTTGTATAAAAAACAACAACAACGCCAAAAGAAACAAAACACAAAAAAAAAACAAAATACACAAAGCTTGCACATCCAACCATACGTTTTGTTGTTTTTTTGTCAAAGCATGCAATACATTATGTTTTTTGATGAAATTTTCAGAGGTTGTCTCGGATTTTTGCTCATATCTCCGTTATTTATGGACGGATTTTGCTGATTTTAAATAGCAAAATTCTCGAAAGTATGTCTGACAGAATTGTTGAAGATTTGGATCCCGGAGATATCTGGGGCCTTCAGAAAATTGATTTCAACAGACAGACAGACAGACGGACAGACAGACAGACAGACAGACAGACAGACAGACAGACAGACAGACAGACAGACAGACGGACATGGCTTAATCGACTCCGCTATCTATAAGGATCCAGAATATATATACTTTATAGGGTCGGAAATGAAAAATGTAGAAATTACAAACGGAATGACAAACTTATATATACCCTTCTCACGAAGCTGAAGGGTATAAAAATAACACTTTATAGATGTAGAAAAGTACAAAATTCATTTCGAACTTATGTAAATAACTAAAAAATTAATAAAAATATTAATCAAGAAAAGCGTTCAACAAAATAACCACTAATATTAAAAAACCAGTTGGATATAAAAAAAATATTTTAATTTTCCTACTTTTTCAAAAAATTCGAACTTAAAAAAAATCTGTTTCCTATAAATTTTTAAATATAATAGAGTATTTTATAATTTTTATATAAAAGTATGAAAATTAAATAATTTCGAAATTAATTTCGAAAATTCGAACTTTAGATAAAATAGCCAAAAATCAATTATAGACTGAATTTAAGACAAAATTTATGGATTTTTAGAAATTTTTAATAAGTTCGTATTTTCGAACATCTTAAAAATCAAAATTATCAACTGTTTTTTTTATAATTGTTTAAATATAACAAAGAACTTTATTAATTTTATATAAACATATTGAATTGAATACTTATTAGAGATTTTCGAAATTTATTTCGAAATATCGAATAGCTGGAAATCAATTTTAGAGCTAAACAAGTAAGAGAGCTATATTCGGCTGTGCCGAATATAATATATCCTTCACCAAATTATACTTCAAAATACAAATTTTAAATATTTTTAGGTAAACAAAATTTTTATTTCTAAAGTTTTTTTTTTTATTTTTTGTAAAAAAAAATATTTCGAATTGTTATTTTAAATATTTTTTTAATTTTTAAAAAAATTTTTGGTTTTTTAAATTTAAAAAAAATTTTTTGTTTTTTTAAATTTTTTGTTGAAAAAAAAAATCGGGTTAAAAAATATTTTTTCCGATTTTGACCCATTGTAGGTCCAACTTACTATGGTCTTATATACGTCGTTGCAAAGGTCTTTGAAATATCTATCATTAGATATCCATATTGTCTATATTAATGAATAGGTCAAAAATCGAGGTTGTCCTGGTTTTTTCCTCATATCTCAGCATTTTTTCTGGACCGATTTAGCTGATTTTAAATAGGAAACTTCTCGAAAGCATGCCTGACAGAATTATTAAAGCTTTTGATCCCGAAGATATCTGGGGCCGACTCCGCTATCTATAAGGATACAGAATATATATACTTTAAAGGGTCGGAAAATTATATTGTGGAAATTACAAACGGAATGACAAACTTATATATACCCTTCTCACGAAGATGAAGGGTATAACAAGTTTGAAAATTATAAAATTGAACTCTATAGTCGACATTAGACTAGAGCAAACTATATACGACTAACTAGTTTACTCTTTGATTGACTCTATAGACTACTCTTTGGTTGAATTTATAGTCGACTGCATAGACGACTCCATTGCCGACTCTTTGTTTAACAAAATTGAATTAAAAATATTTGACTTTTCTAATTTGTTGGTGTCTACTTTTAAATATTGTAGGTGTGAACACATACGCTACATATGTTTATTCTTATATTTATTTTAACCATAAAAGGGTTAAGTATAATTATAATTCCTTCATTATTTATTTATAAAGTTAGTAAGTATGTAAAATAATTACTCTATTAAGTATGCAATTCGAAATATAAACCTAAAGACATATTTTTGATTTCTGAAAGGGAATGTAAGGAAAAAAGTTTCAATGTTTTTCATGGAAAATTCATCAGCTTTTTTTAATTGAACAAACCTTTTTTGAAGAAACTGTGAAAATAACTTTTAATTGTGATTTATTTGTAAATTTCTAGGTCAAGTACAAAAATTCATTATCGTAACTAAATTTATTGCCAATTTTTTTTTTATTATATTTCAGAAACCAATTTATGACTTCTTAAAAATGTTTTATTCGAAATAATTTAGTCCACCTAGAGCAGGGGTTGTTACAAGATTTTGCTTCACGGGACCCTTCACGCATTTCATTGAAAGAACATCTATCATAAATCATCAAAACTTTTCAAGAAAAAGAATTTCGAAGTTGACATAGAAGAATTGCGATTTAAATAACCAAATTTTTGTCATCCCACCTAAAATGTTTCAGTTATAATAGAAAAATATCGTCATTTAGACTGAAGAATTTTATTAACAATTAAAACTAGTTTCTCTGTATGACAAAAACTGAAGAATGTTTATTTAAAACAGCAAAATTAACATTTGATTGAAAGGTTTATTGAATTGTTTGATGAACAAAACATTTAAAATATGCCATAAGTAGCTGTAAAATCTAATAAATGCAAATATATATAAGGTTAAAATATGCAAAAACATGCACTAAAAAATCAAAGCCAAAATTCTTCAAATGTTCTGAAACGAATAAATACCTAATGCATACATTTGCATGATTCTGGTTACCCTGGTAATAATATTAGAATTCTTCTAACATTTTTCATTAGGCACATCTAGTCGTATGATTAATTAATTTTTAATACTAATTTGCTAAAAAATAAAAATAATTACTCGCCAAGTGTACCAAGTGCAGATTATAGTCCAAGTTGAGTACTTCATTACCACTTTTTATACTCACCATTAAGAAGAGATAGAGATATATTGATTTTGTCATTCGAAATATTGATCATAGAACCAAAAAGTATATATATCCTGGGTTTCTAAGACGATCTAGCTATGTCCGTCCGTCTGTCTGTTGAAAACACGATAGAACCAAAGAACCTAGCTGGATAAATATTCCACAAATACTCCCTAATGATAAGGTTTCTATCTGTCCATTATTTCACCTAGCCCGCTGACGAATTTCCCCCTGGAATACTGTTTGAGCAGTCATAAATATGTTGATTATGCGACAATCTTATTAAAAGTTTGCACAAATTAGTTCTAAGTAATCTGAAATTATACTGTAAGGTATGGCGAAAATCGGGCAACATTTATTCCTAGTCTCAATGGAAGGCCCCCAAGTTATATAAAGTTATTTTTTTTTCAACTTTTGTGACGATCAGTCCATAGTTGATCCTACCCCACATTAACCCATATATCAGAAAAATAATTTATATATAATAATATTAACATAAATTTCGTGTATGTAAGTAATTCAAAGTGTTAAGAAATTAATCAAATTCTGTACAGTTCGCACCATAACTGATCTAAGTCCTCATATAAAGCCAAAACCACATACGAGGGTCCGCGACTTTGTGAATTTCCCAGCTCTTAATTGAAAAGCCGACACTGCTCCTGTTAACAGGCATCTGTTAGATGACTCCTGTCAAAATGTTAACAAGCTGGATCATTTAGTTTGTGTTTGACAGCTATTGGTAGCAGACTACCTCATGACTTGGAAAAAGTGAATTTCGTTTGCTCTTTAAGCATTATTTTTTGTGGAAAAAACCCATTACTCAAACCAAGGCTATGCTTGGTAAATACTATGGGAACTGTGCACCCTCAATTTCAATGGTAAAAAGTGGTTTACTGAATTTCGTCGTGGCCGTACAAGCACGAATAAGCCTAACATTCCAAATGCCCAGTTGAGGTCTCTACACCCGAGACAATTGGTCGATCGGAGATTGTGGAAACCATAGGCATTTTACATGGCGCAGTGGTTTAAATTTTAAATGATCACTTGGATATGAGAAATCTTCAAGAAGATGACTGCCGCGTTTGATCAAAATCGGGTGCGCAAAAGTGTACAATCACGAAATGCTCACATTATTCTCCGGATTTAGACCCGAGTGACTATTTCTTGTTTCCAAACCTGAAGAAATGTCTCGGAGGAAAGAAATTTGACTCCAAAGATGAAATAATCTCACAAAAAATATCTATTTTGATTACCTCGAGAAATCTTATTTTTAGGAAGGGAAAAAAGTTAGAGAAACTTTGGGCAAAGAGCATAGAGCTAAAATTAGACTATGTTGAAAAAAACAAGTAAGAGAGCTATATTCGGCAGCGCCGAATCTTATATACCCTTCACCAAATTATACTTTAAAATACAAATCTTAAATATTTTTAGGTAAACAAAAGTTATTTTATTTTCCAAAGTTGTTTTTTTAATTTTTTGGAAATATTTTTTTTTCGAATTGTTATTTAAAATTTTTTTTTTTTAAATTTAAAATTCGGGTTAAAAAATATTTTTTCCGATTTTGACCGATTGTAGGTCCAACTTACTATGGTCTTATATACGTCGTTGCGAAGGTCTTTGAAATATCTATCATTAGATATCCATATTGTCTTTATTAATGACTTAGTAATCCAGATATTGCTCATAAATCGAGGTTGTACTGGTTTTTTCCTCATATCTCAGCCATTTGTGGACCGATTTTGCTGATTTTAAATAGGAAACTTCTTAAAAGCATGTCTGACAGAATTATTGAAGATTTCCGGGGTCTTCAGAAAATTGATTTCAACAGACAGACGGACATGGCTTAATCGACTCCGCTATCTATAGCGATCCAGAATATATATACTTTATAGGGTAGGAAAATTATATTGTGAAAATTACAAACGGAATGACAAACAACCTTCTCACGAAGGTGAAGGGTATAAAAATGATGATCACAACCTTACTTGTTTGAAATTGGAAAATACCCTAAATTTTAAGTCAAGAAATTTATAATTTTATAATTAAGTCACAAAATATAAATTAAATTGTAAAATACTATGATGAAGTCCTCAATCAGGTCGACCACCAACACTTAATCACAAAGGGAGTAACTTTATGCTGAAGCACAGTGTTTTACTTAGTTTTAAAAATTTAGCCGTAAGGTTCATTTTGAAATTATTTTTGTTGTTGTATAATTATTAGGTTTTCAATTCATGAAAACAATAAGCCAAAATATTTCACACTCACCGCTGACAATAGAGAAAATTTAAATAACGTCTCGTTATACTGAACACCTCCCTTTACGTTTCCCGTATGAAAATTCAGACAAATGGCACTGGCAGCAAAATTATTACTACTACAATCCACATTGAAGCCTCTATAGAAAATATCCATAAATGAAGCTTGAATAAAAGCACTGCTTGGTTTGAAAATCTCCTCCAAACCTTCTGCAATCAATTTAAGCATGGGAGCTTTATCGCGTTTAATGGAAATTGCCATGATCTATTTATGAAAATAATCAATAATTTTTAAATTAAATATAAAAAAAAATTGACCAAGTACAAACCTGTATTAAAGGATGAGGCATAATGACAAGTTCCTCACCACCTAAGCCCAAATCCGGTCTAAAAATAAATGTATTACGCATGTTGAACTCTACAGCATCTTCTGCATCAATATCTGCTATATCGTATTTATCTTTCCATTCTCTAAAATCATTTGTTATAATTTATATAAAGAAAATTATTTATTTTTTTATTTAAAAATTTATCCTACTCAAATACAAATGGTCCCACTTCTTGCAATTTGGGCTTGCCACCCTCTTCCACTTCTTGATGATTGGTGACATTCCAAACGTAAATGGAAAATTTTATAGAAATTGGAAAACTTTCCCACATTTTGCGTGTTTCAGAATTGGGTTTTAGATTTATTTGCTAAAAATTTTTACACAAAAATTGTATAATATGAAATAATTTATATTTTCTAATTCACTATACTTTTTTAATCATTGACTGCATTAATTTGGGAAATCCCACACCAGCTATTACACCAAAAACTACTAAAACACTGCACAGAATAAGTAGATTTTTATATAATTTTTCCTTCATTATTTGGTAAGCAAAAGTTATTTTCTTAGCGTTAATAAATATTATGAGAATTTTGAAAATGTAACTAGCGTTTTCAAAGAAGTCTCCGCTTTTTATATTCAAAATAAAAGGGTTAGATTAGAAAAAATCTTTATTAACATTTATATATAATGTCCACAATATACATATGTTAGTACATATTTATTTAATTGTGCGGTTGAATTTTAAAATTTTGAGGCGTTTTTGTTAATATTTTTTGATAATGTGTTACTACATCACACATTATCATATTCGTATCTCACAAAAAAAAACATTTATATTAAGGAGACCTTAACAAAAAAGTTTTATTTATTAACAACTTAATAAAGTTTATTTTATTTTCAAATGGCATTTTTACTTTTAAATACAAAATTTACAAAAATTTTCTAAATACTACTCAATTCCTACGAAATGACTATCTGTCCTTTTGTGAATCCATACTTTGGTACTTTTGAGTATTGAATACTCATCTTTTACTTTAGCAGCTGTTTATTTTGAACTTCGGGGCCAAAAAATAACCGTGTTGTACCGATATTGCTAATATGTAATAATATACCTTTTCATAATTTTGTTACACTGAATTTTCCATGTAAAGCCGAGCCACTCTAATATACATTTTTATAATATGCGGATGATTGTTTACAATACTCCTTGTCGGACTTTTACCTAGATACTTATTTTAAATTAAGTTATTTATGAAATAATAATTTATGTTTCAATCATCACCACATACACGCTATTGAAAATAAATCAAAACAAGCATACTGAATATTTACCCTATAAAGAAGTGACCAATTTAAATCCGTACGCACTGTAGTACTCATAACAACGCTCAGTGGTATGAGAATAAAAAAATAGGGAAATAAATCTGTAACTTCTAAACCTTACGCCGATTTGAATGAAATTTTACATGCGCAAAGAAGAAGTGTAGTCGAGTTTAAGTTTTGAATTTGGACCTCATAAGCCCACCAGGAGCAGGACCAGGGGTTCCCAAAGTAGGACACCTCGGGTATATTAAATTTTTAAAATGATCCTATTTCTTCGTTTGTGTTCCGATTTAAAAAAAATTACACATACAGAATCTCCTCGTCGAGCACTTCATAAAAATAGCTATCAATTATCGCTTATATATTTGAAGAGTTAAGCTTCTCAGACATGTTTTTAAAGAATTTTCAGAATTATATATAAAAAGAGAGTTTGGAAAAGCGATTGCTGTCATTTATAAGATATCACACATCTGACACAAAGTTTTAGACAAGTTGTCATTACTCAATGACAAGTTGTCATTACTCAAATACAACTATGAAGTGGTATAATGAGAATAATATTGATGTTAAATCAATTAAACAAATTACCCAAATCTTCGTACAATCGAAATATATTGTTAAACGTAAATTGAAAAAGAGTGGAGGTACAGTAAATAACCAGATTTTGATGAGAAAAAAGTGGAATAAATATGCTGGAATAACGGTAGAAGTGGGAAGAAAAGTGGTGCTCTTATTAATAGGAGGCATAAAAAGAAAAGCCAGAAAATTTATTTGAAATAAAGATACATAAACCTACAGTTATATTTTTTTAAAAGCATAATAAATTGCCTTTAATTTCATGTATAAAATGTTAACATACGTTGTTTCATTTAAAAGTTATGCTCACTTTAATCCGTAGCGATTTTAAGTGGCCACTTCTTTATCCTTCACCAAACTATACTTCAAAATAAAAATTTTAAATATTTTTAGGTAAACAAAAATTGTTTTCCAAAGTTTTTTTTTAATTTTTTGAAAAAAAAAATTTCTAATTATTTTTAAATTTAAAATTTTTATTTTGTTTTTTAAATTTTTTTTTAATATTTAGTGAAACAAAAATTTTGGGTTAAAAAATAATTTTTCCGATTTTGCAATTAATTTTAAACATATTTGTACAAAACAGATCATTTTCTTTTGGGTTCTGTGCCCCTAGAGATAAAACATATTTAAATTTAACAAAACCTAAGTTTAAATTTAGTACCGTTTTTAATCAATATTTTCCATCCTTGAACTAACTACTACTAAATGTACAACAATGTCTTAATATTTAGCAAATACACAAACCATTTGTATAACAATGTTAGCACAAGATGGCGCTGTATAAACTATGTTTTACAGTAAATTAGAGCTGTGTAAGTGAAGTGATTTCCAAATTAATTACAAAGAAGTGAGTGAACACAGAAAAAACAAAATAGGACACAAAATATTTTAGTCGAAAAAGGCCTCTGGGTGCTAATATTCGCATTCTTAATCGAAGTAAATGCTTGTAGCTTTCGATTAAAAAATCCGCAAGCCTGTATTATAAACTTGTATACATTTTATTCATTATCGAATAAGGGAATCCCAAAAATAAGTATTCACTCGTATATGAATACGAGAATTAGCCCTGAAGCAATTACAGAATAAAGTCTTTATTTCCCTTCAACTATTTTTGAAAGGGTCTAAATTTTGTTTGAAAGAAGTAGAAGTAAATTTTATGGTAGCTAGATGAAAATATGGAAAAGTTAATTAAAGAACAATTTAAATATTACTAATAAATTATCCGCTTTCAATTGGTTAAAATAAATAAGTTTATATTTAATATCGATCAATAATTGTAACTAAAGCTAATAACTTTTTGTTATATACAATCGAAGATTGATCATATTTTTATTTAATTTCAAATCGGGGGGATTTTTAGACTTTAGAAACAAATTTTATTTAAATTATTTAATTATTCTGTCAATTATTTTAGTATTCCTTCCAACGTTGGCAGTCAAGGCGAATTATAGGTAACAATATCGGTATTGAATTTGTTTTTATTTCAGTTTCGATTCGAAATAGATATATAAAGGTATTATGGTTAACTTAACTAAAACATTCAAACAAGTTGAATATTATCGAAGGTTGGATACCGATTCGAAACGGTTACGATAATTCGGATTATTTCACTGGCGGTATTTTAGCGGTATCGGTAAATTAGATTATTTCGGTAACTGTATTTGAAATGATTAAAAAGTTTCCATTGATTAAATATAGGGTGTCATAGGGGTTATTATATTGTATTTTTAATTTTCCATATTTCAATAAATTCAATTAATGAAATTTTTGTAACGGTTAATTTCAAATTAACAAATTTTTTCAACTAAAACAAGAAAAATATTTTTTATCGTTAAAATTCATATTACAAAAAAAGTAATCCTATTAAATAAAATTTAGGTGAGGGGCGAAGGCTTTAAATTCCTATTTATGTATGTATATTTTAAATAAACTAATATTCGTTTATTTAATTTTTTTATAAATCACTTGAATTTAGCTATAAAATTAAAACTCTTTTTTTATATTTTCTTTCATGACATCAAAAGTTAAACACTTTTCATATTAATTTTTTATTGTTTAAAAAAATTAAATTAAAAAAAAATTCTATAAAAATTTGGCATACAAAAATTGTTTTAAATATATTTACATAAATTGACAAATAAAACAAATAGATCTTAAATGACATAATGAATTATATAATAATAATTTAATATGTTAATATTTACAATTATAAACTTATACAAAAAATATAAATTATATGTTTGATATTTAAAATACATTTACATATATATTAATTACTATTATGGCTTTTCAATTTTAACCTAAACATTAAGCACATGAACTTTAGTATTTTAATATTTTCATTGAAGTTTTTCATTTAGAGAATTTTAATTATTTTATAATTGGACCACATTAGAGGAGGTGATTAACACACTGACATACATGCAACTTTCCCTGCAGCCCATGAAACTGTTTCTGCATTGTTACTGATTAAAATCATCACTGTTTACCCATCAATCTTCCTGCAAGGCTTTTAACTAGCGAACTTAGGAAGAGCATTTTTGGTAGGTGCTAATCGACATGCTCCGGACAACAATTTACTTTACGTGTGAAATTACTATTGTCTAGTTTAATTACCATTTAAATTTCTATTATAATTTTCTGAAATTCAAATGAAAATTTCTTAAATATATGTAAGTGCTACCTTTAGAACTACAGGGTTTGCCAGTATGTATGTCGCTTGAAATGATTATTTGGATGGATTACTTTATTGTATAGTTTTATTTTAGTATTGTACAATAAAACTGGAGTGAATGTAGAATTTTGCTTTAATTTTTATGAGGAATTGTTTGACTTTATTGTGTGTGACTTAAAAAATTGTATATTATACGAATTGAAGCTGAAAGACCTTGAAAGACAATTTTGCATGGCCGAAGTGATGTTTGAACGCCATAAATGAAATTAATTTGTCACCGAATCATTGCTTGCGATGGAAAATGGATCTATTACGATAACCCGAAGCGTAAGAGTTCTTACGTGAAGCTTGGCCAACCCGTCGGTATCAACACCAAAGCCAAATATCCATGATGCTAAGGTAATGCTCTTTTTTTTTGGTGGGACCAAAAGGGTCCTATCTATTATGAGCCTGTACCGAACACAACTGATTCGTTTGAAGCGAGAAATGAAACTATAATATTCCATCACGACAACACTTGGGCAAATGTTGCAATATCTTTTAAAAATTATTTAGAATGAAGTGGTTGGGAAGCTTTACCTCACCCGCTTTGTATTACAGACCTTGTCCCAACCGACTACTATATGTTTCGATCGATTCTCTGAAATAGGTACGCTTTACTTTGGAACAGATTATCCGATATTGGCTTGATTCGTTCTTGGCCTCAAAATATGAGCAGTTCTTTTGCCTCGGAAACCATATGTTAACAATGGCCAATACTTTGAAAAAATTGCACAGATGTTTCAAAATAAAATCTATTTTAAGGTCTTACACCCAATAACTTTAATACATATTAGGGATATTCTTTTTTATGTTTATAATTTAAACTTTATATAAATAACGGGTATGCTGGTTCTACTAATAACAATTCGTTGAAAAAAGTTTATTAAAATTATGTTTTTTACTCCTGTTTGTTGCAATTGATCCATAATTATAACACAGTGCAACATAATCTAAATAAATTTAGAGGCTTTTTAAACCACTACACAATTTTGATGTATTGTGGATTCAGTAGTACAAATATGGTCCAAATTTTAAATTCTATGGAGAGTTTTTTTAAAAAAAAATTTTAAGTAAAAATGTGATTTTTTTAGACTTATCTTCACATAGTTAATTAAATAAACTTAGAAAAATTTAAATTGATTTAAATATCCTTTAATCCGTTCATATATGGCGTTTTAATCGGCTCAGTAGTTTCGCTGTTATAATAACAAATTTAAGCAAAAAATAAATTTTTTACGTGAAAATAGCTAATTTTTTTTGTTTTAAAAAACTCAAGAAAAATCGAAAACGGCAGAAATTGTTCAGGTTTATTGCTTAAACCCAAAGCCTCTCATATAATAGCAAAACGGAAGTTGTCGAGTTCAAGTTCTGAACTTGGACTTCATGGACGACCAGAGGCGCGGCCAGGGTCCCCAAAATAGGAAACCTCGGGTATATTACATTTTTAAAACGGTACTATTTCTTCGTTTGTGTTCCGATTTTCAAAAAAAAAATACATCTATATAATCTCCTTTTCCAGCACTACAATAACCGTATCGTAGCTGTCAATTATCTCTTATTGGAGATATTCGCATTTGAAAACTAAATTTTCAAAATTTTTACCCACCCGACTTCAGTTTTCTGATAGCAGCGGGTACAGATATTTCCCGATTTTCTCCATTTTTCTCTATAATTAACAACAAATGTATATGTCAAATAAAAAAAAAAAAATTGTTTAAAATTCATGACTGAGTCCAAAGTTATATGCATCGAGAGAGGTCATGTACTCTCTCCTCATCTAGAATTGTTCTATGGACTGTTGCCATTAAATAATTCTTTTTGTATTTTAATGTGAAAAATTTTAAATATAAAAGACAAAAATTGGTTAAAAACTGTTAAAGTTATTAAAAATTCTTTTCGTAGCATTAACGTTAACCTACCCAGTAGTTAAGCAAGTAGCCAATGTATCTCTTATAGACAGTAATTGTCACTAATCTATACTTGGCAGACTCCAATTTATATAATTTGGGACATTTGCCACGTATGTACTCTTTGTAGTCCAGAGAGAAGTCAGTTGGTTACTTTATACATCCCATGTCTAAGTAATCTAGAGTGAAGACAATTGTCACTTAAGTGTCTCTAAGTGATCAAGAGTGTAGTCACTTTAAACGTTTATTTTATACTGCACTTGTTTGTGAGTATTTCGCACAAACTGGTTTTATATTGTACAAATTGTGCTTATATAATTCTCATACAGTTTATTTTCTGAATAGCGACCCTATAATTCTGAAAGGGCATGTTGAGTAGATTTACTGGTCTGATTTACAGTGGGTCAAAGTTTTAATTTTTTGATCGAAGGGAGAATTATACTAAATGAAATAAATATTGTAAGTTAATGTCTCAGAGAATTCTTATTGTCAGAGTTATATTGTGGAATTTTTGGGGATAATTTTTGTGGAATAAATTAACCGTCTATCTCCTCTCTTTAGGGGTCAATTTGACCCTTATTTCGAGAAAATCAAAAAAAAAATCGCCAAAAATTCAACTATAATCAGCATGAGCTGAAACTTAAAATATAAATATTCCCTAAGGAGATCTACAAAAAACATCCATACATATGAAAGTTATCTCTTTTAGTTCAAGAGATATTTAGGTTTATTTATTTATTTATTATACCCTTCACCTTCGTGAGAAGGGTATATATAAGTTTGTCATTACGTTTGTAATTTCTACATTTTTCATTTTCGACCCTATAAAGTATATATATTCTGGATCCTTATAGATAGCGGAGTCGATTATGCCATGTCCGTCTGTCTGTCTGTCTGTCCGTCTGTCTGTCTGTCCGTCTGTCTGTTGAAATAAATTTTCTGAAGACCCCAGATATCTTCGGGATCCAAATCTTCAATAATTCTGTCAGATATGCTTTCGAGAAGTTTGCTATTTAAAATCAGCAAAATCGGTCCACAAATGGCTGAGATATGAGGAAAAAACCAGGACAACCTCGATTTTTAACCTATTTTTGACCTACATAAGTATATCTGGATTACTAAGACATTACTATAGACAATATGAATATTTAATGATAGATATTTCAAAGACATTTGCAACGACGTATATAAGACCATAGTAAGTTGGACCTACAATGGGTCAAAATCGGAAAAAAAAATTTTTAACCCGAATTTTTTTTTCACAAAAAAAAAATTGAAAAAACAACTGGATAAAAAAATAAATATTGTTTACCTAAAAATATTTTAAATTTTGAAGTATAATTTGGTGAAGGGTATAAAAGATTTGACAGAGCCGAATATAGCACTCTTACTTGTTTTTTATTAATTCTGATCGATTGTTTTTTTGGTTTTTAAGATATAGAGGGCCTACGGAAATTCGTAATTTGTTTTAAAATATCATCTATATTTGCGATAAAATTTCGTATATAATAAAATAACTTATCTTTACTATAACTAACAGTTATATTAAAGATAATTTTAAATGAATTTGGAAAGTTTTATTAAAATCGGACCACGTTAATCCTTATGTCGTCAAGGTCAAAGCTCAAATTTTGCATTATTTGGAATTTCTAATAGAAAGATAGCGAAATTTAATCGAAATTAACCCCTAAACAAAACCAAACACAAACTGCAACCGTTTTGCTGCAGATACACCTAGAGTCTCTGGCGGGAATCGAACCCGCACAAAAATATATTGGGGTCAACATTACCGTTTTATTGATAACAGTTTCTTTAAGTCCCTGCAATCAATTATATTATATAACTGTATTAAAATAATTAGTTAAAATGCTACTGTAAAAAGTCTTTATATTAACATTTTAATCCATTACTTTGTTATGTATTATTTTGCTAGGAAGATATTTAGAGAGAATGTAAGTTACTCTATGTAATGTATTGAAAATTAGTGGCAGATTTTGAAAAATGATTTTAAAATTTAATACATTAACTGTTCTGAAGAATTAATTTTTTTTTTTAAATTCCAAATTTCCTATACAGTTTTGTATAAAAATTAAAAAATAAATATTGTGTTTTTTTTTTATAAATTTTGGAGTGTTTTAAGTTCCTTTATAATAATTATGTTTACATTTTATTATTTATATTTATATCTAATCGATTTGTACAATTTGGTTAAAAACTTAAAAATAAAAATAAAACTATTAACTAAACAAAAGTTAAAACAATTTTAAACATTTTTATTTTAATTTAAATTTAAAAGGAAAAACTTTTTAAACGTACATATAATAAACTAAATAATTAATTAAATGATAATTTATATAATAAATAATCAATTCTGTTGGTTTTTTTTTTGTTAAAAATATATAATTTTTTTTAGTTTTTTTAGTAATAAAATCAGTCAATTTGGTTCAAAAATTAAATTAAATAAATCTACATCTAAATATTAATCCAGCTCTAAATAATTAAACTCTTTAATTAAGGGTTGTGTCTGGGCTTGTAAATTCTCCATGACTGTACTCATTGCAATGACACTGTGATCCGGCACAATGCCCACAGAGCTGGCTGATAAATTAGGAACTATTGTGGTGGCAGCGGGTCCTGAACTATTAAGCAGATGTGCCACAGGTGGAGGAGAACCATAAACACTAAAGAGATTTAAAAAAAAAGAAAAACAAATTAATATATTTATAAATATAATTAAATTGAAATATTTAATATCATACCTTAGCGAATTTGTGGATCTGTATAGAGGAGGCGGTGTATTCACACGTAATGTACTGTAGGTGGCTGCTTGTGGTGCGGCTGCTGTCGGATGAAACAGCAAACTCATGCCAGCACATTCATTTAATGAGGTTAAATAGGAGGGTGGTGGTGGCCGATGTTGAAACTCTGGATATAAATAATTACTACCCATCAGACGACTATTACAATACGGACTATTACAATTTCTACACATTTCCATGTGTCTGTAGCAAGGGCATTCATCAACATCATCGGGTAAACTCAAGCGCCATATTGCCCCAGATATTACCAGCAACGAAACACCAATACCAATCATCAATAGAGCAGCACTTAGATACTGTGTCGAGTGTTCGATGAGGCCGGTCGAACCCAATACAATGCCACCCAATGTACAGGCTACACCGCCCAACGCCAAAATACCAATGACAAAGGGTAATGAGGGCCGGGAAAACCATTTGCGAAAACTCAAACGTATAGGTGGTGTAATACCACCTCCAGCTGGCACGACTGCTGCAGTCGCGTTGGTGGTGTGCAAGTTTAAGGGATTTTCAATACCAGCAGTTGTTGTGGCACCATCAAACAAAGATCTAAAAGTAAAATAAAAAAACGAACAATTTGTAAGTATTTTACGTCAATAGTTTTGTGAATATAAAGTAATAAAAGGCTCTTAAGAGTGCTTTAATGAGTTTAATTGGGTCAATTTTCCGGTAATCTGTTTTTGGTTTTTATTTATACATTATTTTACATATAACATTTACGTTTATGTCTGTAGGTATTAAAATTTAAGCTTTAGTGTAATAATTATATGAAACTGATTTTCTTTTCAAATTTATTTATATTTTACATAATGTAAATAACAGATTTTTAGTACATTAAGGTAAACTAATCAAATATTAGAACATTATGACAATATGACAATATGACAAGATAGGATACCTCATGAATCGAAAAATATGTTGTAAATTATGTTTTATTTTTTAATTTTGAGAATTGACCAATTGTTTAAATGTTGTAAAATCCACAGATATCATAAAAATAAGTAAAATTTCGTCTAAATTACAAAAAACATACGGAAGAAATATATGAATTTTACTCCCCCATATTCTAATTCCCAATAATAGTAAGTTAGATAGATGATATTTACAATAGATCTTGACAATAATGATTGTTGATGACGCCCTTGGGAGGGTAGAGAAAGAAAATTAATTTTCAATTGTATTCTTTGAATTATTTCTTTCAAATTATATGAAAAATAATAAGTTTAAAGAACCCTGGAACATTTTTAGAACTTCTTCAAAAACTACGAGTTCTAGAACGACTATAATTAGAACCACTTCTGATTATTTTATAGCTAGTGATATCGCAACCACTTCAGGAACCAGTTCTGTGTAATGGAAGTATAATTTCTATGTTATTCAAAGAAGTTTTATGGAATATTGTGTTAAATTGAATAAAGATACATCGAATCTTTTTCCATTAATTTTTTAACAAGATTGTACGGTGTGCATTTTTTAAATTAAAAGTAATAAACGATACTTGTATTCAAGGATCGATAAGCATGATTTTTGTATGGATATTTTTATAAGTCATTAATAGTTTTTATGTAATATAATAGAAGAAGCAAAATAATTTTCTTTACTGCTTCTCGGGACTATTGTAGACTATTGTGTATCAATTTTGAACAAAAACCATTGATTAAAGAACTAGTTCTGGAACAGATCTTAACAAGAGCTAGTTCCTAGAGTGACAATACCGATTGCTCGCCAAAGCTTCTGGTGAACGTGTTAAATCGTTTTCAACGTGAGAGAGATGGTTTTTTCGGTTCAGAAGTGGTAATATTTACACGGAAGACAAATAACGCCCAGGCATTACTCCATGAAGATTGTTGTTAAACTCAACTAGAGCTTGCTAAATCATTGGGAGCTACTCAAGCAGCAATTTGAAAATGTTTGCGAGCAGCAGGATTCATCCAAATTGAAGCCTAGAAAACTTGAAAGACGATTTTGCATGTCAGAAATGATGTTTGAATGCTATAAAAGAAAATCATTTAACCCTTTAATGCATATTGTTGCCAATTGTCTACATTTTAGTTCCACTTAATTTTATACAAACATAAGCTTGATACTAATTCAGATTCTCCTTCAGCAAAATCAAATGGAGTACGAATAGTTTCAGCTAAAGAAATTCTAAATCAAACTAAAGCTAAAGGAAATATAATAAATAAAAATCAACTAAATATTTGATACTTTATAGAAAAATAAAAGTAAAAATCATGCATTTAAGGGTTAAGCACCGAATTATTTGCGGTCAAAAATGGATCCATTACGATAACCCGAAGTATAAGCGATCATACGTGAAGACCGGTCAACCAGCCGAATCGACACTAAAGCCAAATATTCATGTCGCTAAATTAGTGCTCTGTATTTGGTGTGAGCAAAAGGGTTCTATTTATTATGAGCTGCTGGAATCTGTCCAGACTATTGTTCCGAAAGCAACTAATTCGTTTAAAGCTAGCATTTGCCGAAAAACGCCCAGAATATTCGGCCAGACATGAAATCCTAATATTCCATCATGACATCTCTAGGCCACATGTTGCAATACCTGTTAAAATCTATTTAGAATGAAGTGATTTTAAAGTTGTCCAGACGTTGCCCCGTTCGATCGCTTCAGAAAGCTCTCTCTGGAATACGCTTCACTTTGGAACAGAGTATCAGAAATTAGGTTGATTCGTTCTTGGCCTCAAAAGCTGAGCAGTTCTTTTGGCTCGGAATCCATATGTTGCCAGCAAGATGGGAAAAGGTCATAGCTGACAATGGCCAATACTTTGAATAAATTTATGTTGTACAAATGTTTAAAAATTAAAGCTAAAAATTTAAAAAAAAATTTTTAAGACAACTTTTTATTTTTGCTTTAATATTTAATACAATTTAGCGACAAATTGAATTGATTACTTTATTTACCTAATGTAAAAAATATCAATTGATTTATTTACATACAAATTGAATTGTTGACTTTATTTATATAATGTAAAAAATAAAAATTGTTAATTTTTGTTAAGTTTTATAAAACATTTTATGTTAATTCAAGTAAATGAATTAACAATTATTTACCTAATTGACATTATGTCAACTATTAAAAATTGTATTTTATAACAAAATTATATCAAAACTTGTCTTTACCCTATTTACACAATGTAAACAATTGTAAACAAAATATAAATCACACATTGTTTCAGCTTCTTTTGTGTTTATTTCATTGTTTACATAAATTGTTTTAATTTTAATGATTTTTTTGTACTATTTACTTAAAAAATCAATTCTTTACATTATTTACGCCATGTAAATAATATAATTTTTTTTAATTGTTAATGGAAATTAAAACTTTATCTATTTGAGCAAATGTAGACTAATAATATTGAGCTGCTTCTCAAATATATTTAAAATTTGTAAGGTGCTTTACTGTTTTTACTTTATTTTTGCTTCACTTTACACAATGTTCATTTGCAATATGTATGACATTGTTTACAAAATGTAAACAATTAAATAGTTTAATTTGTTAAAGCTTTATACAACATTTAATGATTCTGTTGAGTTATTTACTTAAAAACTCAATTCTTTACAATATTTACACCATGTAAATAATACAAAATTTAGTCATATTTAGTGTAAACAAGTTTTTTTACCTATTTTTACCAAATGTAAAGAATTAATATTTGGCTAATTCATAAATAAATTTGAAATTTTTAAGTTGTTTTATTGTTTTAAATTTATTTTTGCTTTATTTTATACAATAAATTGATTTATATACCATTAATCCTAAATATTTATATATTATTCACAGAATTAATTTTGTTCAATTTAGCTACCTACTGTCAAAATCACATGCTGCGTTTTAAATGTCAAAAACTCATATCAAAATCTGTTTAGTTTCTGTATATAGTTTTCACATTGACTTGTTAGAACTCGAAAGGAAGAGAAAATTAAATCCTTAGCAGGTAGACAAGCCCTACACATGCACGATAAGTGCTGCAATCATGGCAGTATTTTCAAGACAATAGATTAAGGATACGTTACTAAATGCATGTTTTTTTTAAAAAAAAAACTCTACAGGATACTTGCTCAACATTCTCAGGACGGTATAATGGAAACTAAAGAATGTTAGTTTGAACTCTTATAAGAAAGAAAAGTGCCTGCTGCAGTTGTTGGAACAGTGACATGCAGCACCTGCTTTTTTGGTTTATGGTTTTTCTTTCAATATTTTTGTGTTAAAATTTAAAAGAATCTAATGCGTTTTATTTCATTGTGTTTTTTTTAAATTTTTTTGTTATTTGAGTCAATGGCTGGATGCAAGTATGACTGGCTATATGTTGCAGGGATGATCTTTTGTTTAGTAATTTATCATAAAACAAATCAAGCAGATGTTATAGATTTTGTCTGTATTTCTATTGCTTTTTTTAAGCATTTCTAAGATTTTAGAATGGAATTTAGGAAACAAAAGAAAAAAATGCAATTTTTTATGGTTTCGTTATGCTTTTCAATTTTGTGGGAGCAAGAATAAAAGAAAATTGATGTGTGTTTGGAGATTTGATAAGAAAAATTTAAGAGGAGATTTTAAACAAATGAGAAAAACAGGTACAGTTTTCTTTGGTTATAAATCTTTTTTAATGGTCAATTGAAAAAAGGATTTACAAATTTTAATTGTTTGGAAAATGCAACAGCTGTTTATTTTTATTTTCTGTGGAAAGATTATTTAAAAAAAATCTTTAGAATTTGTTTTAATATGCTAATAGTGTTGAGGTGTTCTTTTAACATAAATAATAAACGAATTTCCAACAATACTCTCCAATTTTTCTTAAATTAAGGCAGCAGTTAAAGGCTTTTTAAACAATAATTGTTTTTGAACAATTGTAGATTATTCTACGTAGCTTACAACAAAGATATTATAATTCGGCCCCATTTGTGATCAAGCAAAATTGGTAGTAATTTACTTATATGAGAACAAATTCTCCAATTTTTTTTTGGTAAATTAAGGCAGCTGTTAAAGGCTTACTTTAAACAATTAAAAATATAAAATCTTTTTAAACTATTACATATCTTACAACAAAAATATAACAATCCGGCCCCATTTGTCGCATTCGTGATCAAGCTAAATTGGTTGTAAGAAAACTATAAAACCTTTTTAAACTATTACATATCTAAATTTATAACAATCCGGCCCCATTTGTCGCATTCATGATCAAGCATTATTGGTTTTAATTTTCTTATTTGAGTCACAAATGTGTTGCTATATCGTTCTAGGAAAATTCTCTTTAAATTTTAACAATTTAACATTCATTTCATTTTTGTCTTCATCATAAAACAAACAAATAAACAAATAAGAAAAAACTTAGACGTTTAAACAATTTAAAATTTTAATTGCTTTAGTTTTTTGTTCAGTTTATTACCAACATTTAAAATGCTATTCATCACTCTAATAAACAGAATTCTCCTAAAATGATAAATTTTATTGAAAAAAGGAAATTTATATTAGAAATATTAAATATTTTTTTTGTTTAATTTCAATTTCTTTAAAAAGTCATAAGTGTTTTTGTTTTTTTATTTTTATATTCCATCAAATTTATTAGATTTTATTTATTTTTTTCTAACTTTCCTAACAAATTATATGCCATTAACAAAAACACAATGCCCTCAGCTGTATTTCTTATTTCTTTACATCTATTTTCTAAAGCCATTAAAAAATATTTTCCAATAAATATTTTTCACACTTTGGCTTTCTTTTTCTTGTTTTTCTTTTTTGTTTTAAATGTCCCTGGGCTACTTGGTAAAATTTTACAAATTTATTTGTATTTTTTAATGATTTATATTAAACAAAAACAAATGTATTTTTATAGGAGTTATTAATTTTATCGCTGTGTTAATAAAGACTTTAATTTATGATTGAAAAAAAAAACAAATTTTTTATTAAGACTATAATGGTCTAGGGGGAAATAGTATTAAATAGATTTTAAAAGAAATCTATATGAAAAATTACTTGAAAATCTTAAATTACAAGGTGTTTATTTATTTATGATAATTAGTTAAAATACATAAAAATATTAAAAATTTAGAAAAGCGAAATAAAAGAATTTTATGTTATTAGGAAAGTTATAATTGAGGAAATAATAATATTTTTTGTGGAATTAATAATAAACAGAAAGTTAGCTAAACATTTTTCTAAACAATCAATAAATTTTACATTTGCCTTAACTTTGAAAATAGCTTAAGTACTGAATACAAAACTTTAACATAGAAGCTTATTTATAACTGCTTAAATATATTAATTCAATGTAAACAAATAAGTAATGTAATGCTAAAATTAGATCTGCTTTAAAATCTCTTTTACATTTACATAAATTATAGATTTGCATCCATCAAGGACAATTAAAAATAATGTTACTTAAGTTATTTTTGAGGTCATGGCTCGTAATTATTGCAAAACCTTAGATTTCTATGTATTTTACATATCGTTTTATGTATTATTTACCTCAATTTAATGATTTATTACATAGTTTACACAATGTAAAGAACTACATTTGTTGTTAAAAAAATAATAAGAAATTTTGGTTTTCATTTTATAAAAGAATCGAGTTATAAATCTTTTCCCAATATTCTTCATAAAAATTTGAAACGATATAAATCATTTCGTTTTATAAAATGAGAGTATTTGTCTCGCTCAATATGTAGAGAAATGGATGCATGAATTGCTGAAAAATTCTTGAAAATTATTTCTTTATAAACTGCAAGATAAACAGATAATGTTTACGGTTTCACGCTGTGTAGATCAAACGAGTGCTAAAGATGACTCTAGAGTGTCATAAAATTGAATATATTTTGCTATATGTCTATAGTAGTTACGTCCAGTTTATATGAACAATGTGCGAGCTTTTACAAAAGAGCTTTTGTGCTTTCACACCGACAAGAGTACACAGGTCTTTGCAGTCTCAGTTTAGCATCAATTGTAGGACTATTTGTAGGCCCAGTTTAGCTGCAATCGGAGGTCTTTATATAGTCCCAGTATAGCTTCAGTTGCAGGTCTTTGTTGTTTCAGTTTAGCTTCAATTGTGGGACTTTATATAGCATAAAAGTGGCTATGCTTCAATATCAAGTATTTATGATGTCCCAGTTTAGCTTCAATTCGAGGTCTTTATATAGTCCCAGTTTAGCTTCAGTCACAGGTCTTTGTTGTTTCAGTTTAGCATCAATCATGGAACTTTAAACAGCCCCAGTTATGCTTCAGTTTAGCTTCAATCTGAGATATTCTAGTCCCAGTTTAGCTTCAAGTCGATGTCTTTATATAGCTTCAGTCGCTGGTCTTTGTTGTTTCAGTTAAGCATCAATCATGGGACTATAAATAGCCCCCGTTATGCTTCAGTTTAGCTTCAATACGAGGTAATTATATAGTCCCAGTTGAGCTTCAATTGCAGGTCTTTATTAAGTCCTAGTCTAAGTTTATTTTCAATCGGTGATCTTTATGTAGTCCCAGTTTATCGTCAATCCTAGATCTTTATGTACAGTTTAGCTTTATTCGTAAGACTTTATGTAGTAGCAGTTTGGTTTCAATAGGAGATCTTTATATAGTTTCAATTTAGCTTCAATTCCAGGTCTTTATTATGTCCCAGTTTAGCTACAATCATGGAACTTTATATAGCTCTAGTTTTGCTTCAATATCAAATATTTATGCATTCCCAGTTTAGCTTTAATCATAGGTAGTGATGCCAAACTGAGAATCCCGGATTTTGGGAATCCCGAAATCCGGTATTTTCAAAAATCAGCATCTCTAATCGTAGTCTAAGTTTAGTTATTTATGCAGTCAGAGTTCATAGTCAATCATTGATCTTTATGTAGCTCCACTATAGCTTCAATCGATTTATATAGTCCCAGTTTATTGTCAATCCCAAGTCTTTATATCAGTTACGTCCAAGCACGCATCTAATACTGATCGTTGTTAGTTTGCAAAATAATTAGAGCATTGAAGATCTACTACTGATCGTTGATTGATTAAACAGCAAGCATTGTTGTCTGATTACATGTTGTACTCTTGTCGGTGTGAAAGCACAAAAGCTCTTTTGTAAAAGCTTGCATATGAGCAGGGCTTAACTGCTTTAAATGGTCCCAGTTTATCTTCAATCCCCGGTCCTACTTTAGCTTTTTTGTTAACCAATTTTCAAATAAAATTTAATTTAGCATTATTCCCATTCAATTATATTTTAAAAGTTTGCTGTACTTAATTACATTTTAGCTTAAACACTTTCTATTACAAAGAGTAAATTTAAAAAACCCGAATTTCCTTTTTATTTTTTTTTACTTTGGAAAATAAAATTTTATCTCCTAATGAGTTTCAACATCTCTGCTTACACAATAAGAGTTCTTTATGTTGTGTTTTATTTAATTTTTTTTACGAAATTTTTATTTTCAAATTTAATTGCCCAATTAACCGAACTGTTGAAATTCAAAACAAAATTTTGAGATTAAAACTCAATTGCTGTTTTTATAGCCTTTTAATCTTCCTTATTTTTTTTGTTGGTCTTAGTATCAAATACAAAGAAAAAGTTTGACATAAAAGTTAAAAGCTTTTAAAGTTAAATGCAAATGCTTGCTTAGACCTACAAGCTAATGCTCAATGTCTATCATCTATCTCTAAAGAGGTTAGATTAGTCAATAACTTTAAAATAAATTTCTAAACTAAATTCTATAAAAACAAAACAAAATTTGAGTAGGTTGCATTTGTAAATCAATTAGTTAGTGAAACGTTTGAAAATTTACACAAAACAAAAATAGTGTGGAGCAATAAAAATTTGAAAAAAAAAACAAGAACAACATATCATCATTATTCTAAAGATGTTAGTTCATCATGATAATGATGATCCAGTCAGTCAGAGAGTGTGTGTATGTTTCAAATCAGATCAATCCCTAAAGAAATGCAGCTGCACTTAAATAAATTAACGACCTTAACACATTTTTTTGATGTTTCTTGAAATGTTGGTTGTGGGGTGTTGCTGTTGTTGTTTTTATTTTAATTTGAATTTTTGATAATTTTTCGAAAAAAAAAAATATTTCAGGAAAACTGTAAATTTTCGATTTGTCAGTTGTTAAAATAAAAATTGTCTGTTTTTATTAAGCACATAATAAATTTGATTTGAAATTTTTTTTGGTTTGTTATTTGTGATGTCTAGTTTTTCGTTTTTTTTATATTTTGTGTAGTAATAAAAATAAGTTTTGACACGCGTGATATTTTCAATGAATCTGTTGTTATTCATTCCCTTTGGCTATTATTCGTCTGCCTTTTTCAAACATAAATAATTTTTATTTTTAATGTTTTTTTTAGTTTAAAGCTTCTGCAGTTTGTTGTTAACTACAATATATGAATGTGTAAAGGTATAAAACACGATTTTCATGTAAAATTGAATTATGTTTTTCAGTATCGAAATCAATTTTTAGCAGAACATCATCATTGCAATATTAAGGATGGTCACAGTTTGTTAAGAATAATACTTTAAGGCATGTACAACTAAATTCAAGAACAAGCATTTTATAACTTAAAGCTTTAGAACATTTAAGTCCAAGCTAGCATTTAAGTTTGTGTTAAACAGCTTTGAAAGCTCTTTTTTCAAAATACATAGCGTATCGTTGTTTGTTTGCAAAATAAATAGCAAGCATTGTTGTCTGATTGCTTGTTGTACTCTTGTCGGTGTGAAAGCACAAAAGCTCTTTTGTAAAAGCTCGCACATTATGCATATGAGCTGGATGTAACTGCTTTAGAGCAAGTAAAACTAAATTGCCTGTAAAGCTTTATAATTATAAGAGCAGAAATGCTTTAAGCTTTATATATATTAAGATATCTCACAATATAACATCACAATTTGTACCTTAATATGTTTAATTCATGGAAAATATATAAAAACTTATAATTTGAACTCTTTAAATATGAAATTTTGATACTTGCTTTGAAACTCCCATCATCTAGCAAACTGTGAACAGCTTTATAAAACTTATGGAAAAGCCTTTATTCAAAAAAATAAAAATCACGCATTTTTTTTTTTATTTTCTTTCCCCATTGAAACCTTATCTCCCATATTTTGTGTAGAATGAGGAAAATGTGCAACAATTTAACACACAAAATCTTACTGGTTGTGCACATTAACGCTTCCAGCTAATTTATGAGCTGCTGCGTCTCATTGTGACGCAAAATGCACTCCGTAGAACGAAAATAAAACGCTGGTATCGTTTTATATTTCAACAAAACTTGAAAAAGATTTCATCTTCTATAAATAATGAAAGTGAGTATGTGTGAGTGATTGAATAAGTGTAAC
This sequence comes from Calliphora vicina, assembly GCF_958450345.1. Classification (NCBI taxonomy): domain Eukaryota; kingdom Metazoa; phylum Arthropoda; class Insecta; order Diptera; family Calliphoridae; genus Calliphora; species Calliphora vicina. The sequence continues at coordinate 80,630,022 of NC_088784.1, forward strand.
AGTATGTGAGTTTTCAAATTTTTACGAGCAGTATGTGCAACATTTGTATGCATCTAATGCATGTTGCATTTGAAAACCATAAAAATTTTGTTATATGTTACAAGGTTTCTTTGCTGCTGTCGGTTTCTAAAGAAATTCTTTGGAAACATTTCTTAAACAGAGAGTTGTTTTTAATATTATTTGGGGTTTTATATTGTTTTTGAAAAGTTAGAAAAGTAACTAATTGAAAATCAATGCGGGTATTCATTTGAAACGATAGTTGTGTGAAAGTAATAAAAGGAGAATAAATTTAAACGACATTTGAACTGTAAATGAAGTTATAGTTTCAAAATCAATTTAAAGTATACAACGTATGTGACCAATATTGAGTTTTATTAATCTTATACATATAATTTTTAACAGAAAACTAAAAGTTTTAACAAATATTTAAGGGCCATATAATGAAAAAACAATTAAAGCATAAAAACAATTATAATAGAACAAAAAACATTTCTTAATTATTAGAAAATGCCACAATTCAATATATTTAGTTTAATAAAGCTTTGAAAAACATAAAAGCTCTTAGTTAAAGCTTTTACACTCAACTACATGCTAGTTTCTCATGTTGTAAAACGAAAAGCTTTAAATCTAAGATTTTTTATGGAAAATACTGGAAAAAGATTTGTTAAAGTCTTATTAATCTTATATATTTAATTTTTAACTGAAAACCAAAAGTTTTAATAAATATTTTAGGGTCACATAACGAATAAAAAATTAAAGCAAAAAAACAATTTTAATTGAACAAAAAACTTTTCTTAATTATTAGAAAATGAGATAATTCTAAATATTTAAGTTAATAAAGCTTTAAAAATATAAAAGCTCTTATTTTAAGCTTTTACACTCAACTAGCAAAAAAAGCTCCTCATATTATAAAACGAAAATACTGGAAAAAGGTTTTTTTTAGAGTCTTATTAATCTTATACATGCAATTTTTAACTGAAAACCAAAAGTTTGAATAAATATTTTAGGGCCACTAATGAATAAACAATTAAAGCATAAAAAGAATTATAATTGAACAAAAAACTTTTCTTAATTATTAGAAAATGACAGAATTCAATATATTTAGTTTAATAAAGCTTTGGAAAATATAAATGCTTTTAGTTTAAGCTTCTAAACTTAACTAACAAAAAAGCTCCTCATGTTATTAAGCGAAAAGCTTTAAATCTCAAAATAGAATTTATGGAAAATACTGGAAAAAGGTTTTTTTTAACATATAAAATATTAATATTCTTTTCAAACGTTTGTCGTTTCGTTTCATTATATGTGGCCCTAAATTCAACAAGTGCTTTTTAAAATAAACATTAAAAACCATTAAAACACCTGCATAATGTTTATTTCTGTCTTGCTTAGAAAATGTCTTTAACAATCGTAATCAATAGTATTTAAATTTAAATTTAATTCTAAATAACCGTTATTACCAGTTAGAATCTATTTTAACTTACACACCTTATGGCCTATAAAAGTTTCTAATGTTTCCTGCTGAACTTTAAATGACAAATTAAGCTTAATTACAATTCCAAGTGGCTTTTTTGTTTAAGTTTATTTTTTATTTTTTTCTTACGAATTATTTAACAATATTTCAAACAGCTGGATATTATTGTAACCAAATGTGGCCACAATTAAACAAAATCATTAACAGTTAATAAAGCCTAAATCGATAAATGTTATTAAAAGAAAAAGAAAAAAAAATACAAAAAAGAAGCAAAACATCAAACAGTGTCTATTAAGCACGTATTGTTTTATTTTTGAATTTAAATAAACAACTAGACATAGAATTACATTTGTTTAAACAAAAAAAAAAACAAAAAAACTTCTCAACACTTCAATATTTAAGTTCTTTTTTTTGGTTAAATAACAGAAACAATTTTGTCTGTTTAAGACACCCATGGACAGGAAATGGCGGTATTTATTTAAAAGACTTTGAAATGTAATTAAATCGTATTAATTTTGAGAATTCCATTAAATTCGTATACAAGTGCTATTTAAGAATTATTTTGGGGGTAAAATAAGTTTTCAGGGATATTGAAATTTTAGATTTTCGAATGCACAAAAATTTGATTCAAACTAACTTTTTGGGGTTGTATTTGTAGTCTATTGGGGACAAGTTCCCATAGGATTGTTTAGTGACCCGTCAGAGAATCTACTAAATAGCACAAGGCCAATAACAAATATTATAACTAATTCCCATTCAAGAATTTTTTAAAGATTTTTAATATTGAAATTTTTTAGAAATATTAAAAAAACCTTGTTTCCGAAGAAGTAGTTTTAGAAATTTAAAATTGAATTTCAGAATAATCCAAATATATTTTAGAAGTTTCCATTTTAAAATTTTCTAATTGTATTTTAGAAATTCCCCTTTGTATTTCTGTTAGAAATGGAAAATTCTGAAATTCGATTCAAAAATTCAGAAATATAATTCGAAATGTCGGAATACCAATTTAGTGGTAAGAGGAGGATATTTAAGTTTGTCATTCCATTTGTAATTTCTACATTTTCCATTAGCGACCCCATAAAGCATATACATATTTTTACGTTTTTACCTTTTAAAAACGGTAGTTTATTTCCTTTAATAAACCTAATTATTTTGATTGCTAATAAAAGCAATTTAATAGTTTAAAATTGTAACAACTCTTTATATATTCAAATTGACACAACAACAGTTTAAATAGTCACAGGATATACACACACTTAATTTAAACACTAGAAGTTTCATGAATTATCTAACGGACAAAACTACAATGTTTCAGGAGCTTTCAGCTGTCCATGATTGGACGTAACTGAATTAATGTTGTTTTTAGTTGAGAAGAGATTTAATTTTTATTGGATTTTTTTTGTAAAACGTTAAAAATCCGATATTCTATGCTGCCTTTGAGTTCATACTGAGTTAAGTGCAAAAAAGCTTTTTAAAGTCTGATTGACCAAAAGCAATCACAAATAGATTTAACTTTACTTCACATCTGAGAAGCTTTTCTGAATCATCTGAATCAAATGAGATGGTGTAAATGTAGCTATGGACTGATTTCATTATTTGAAATTTTGAAAATGTGATTCACCACGAATTACTTACTTTTAGCTAGGGAAAGGTCAATTGTTCTGGAAATTATAACAACCTGCATTTCATTGTTAAACTTTTTCTGATAAAAACCCTAACTGTATCAAAATATAACCAAAAAGCTTTTTATTTATTCAAAATATAAAGATTCTTTAATTTTTACTTAAGGAAATGACCATTTTATAATACTAGTATTTATCTTTTTTAAAGAATTCTAAACAAAACTTAAAATTTATTCTTAAAAATACAACTAAATCCTAAATTAAAAACTCATAACTCAGCTTAAAGCTTTTTAATAGCTTTCATATTTAGAAAAAGCATAAAAAAGCATCATAAAAGTTTTCCTTCTTTATAATCTACTTAAAGACTTATTAGTTTTTAAGCTGCTGTTAATGGCATTTCCAAAATATTTCTTTATTTAAAAGAAAATGTTATGGTGAATTTAACACTATCATTTTTATGATAAACCAAAAAAACACACTACTGGTCTTTGTTAAGAATATCAAAAGAGTTTTTAAATCTCTTTTCATTCCAATTTGTTTTATTATTTCATTCAAATTAATAGTAAAACATTCATTTATCATTTGGAAAAGCAGTATTCATGTGATATATGATATTTTCTATTGTTCTTTTTAGAAAAATAGTTTTCTTTTTTGTAACAATGATGATGAGTATGGCCGAGAAATTGATGATGATGGGTGTCAATGTACAGATATTTGAATCATTTTTTGTTTTTATCTGGAGAATATAATAAAAAGCATCAAATATTGTGATATATTACAATCATTTGTTTAAATGGTAACAATAAGGTCAACTAGATGTTAAATAAATATCAAAAAAAAACATATGGTTTGGTTTTGAAAAAGCCAGCAGGGGAAATATAAATTATAAAAAAAAACAGAGAACATTTAGATTAGAATAAAGCCTGCAGCTTGAACGGTCTTTAAAACTTTTACAACGACTGCATAATAGCGAACTATTTCGAATTAAATACAAGTTTTAGATAAAAAACACATCCCCATATGTTTTTTCTTCAAGAAAATTGATTAAGCTTCAAAGCTTTACAATTATAAGGCTAAAAGTTTGCCTAACTTTTTATTCAAGCATGACTAATGATGCAGAATTTGTTATAAATTTAATATTTCAAGCAACATAAAAACAAAATTCTGTTATTAAATTGAATAATAGTTTGTAATTTTACTTTATATAAATCTAGCTTACAAAATTGTTAAGCTTAAAGCTTTATATTATTAAAAGCTAAAATGTTTCCAAATATTTGTATAAATATCTAACAATTGCTGTAAAATATCTACTAAATTATTATTTAATACAAACTTAAAATTTTGTAAATATCTTTAAGCTCAAAAGGTGAAAGAAAATAGATAAGACATTCAATATAATTGTATTTGCCTGAAAGCGTTCAATAATCTTTAAATAATTACAATAAGTACCTTCTCTAGCATACCTAAGAATATTTCCTTTTATCTATTTAAAGTCATTCATAGTCAAAGGAAACGTGATAACAGCTTAAAATTTCTTTTTTTTCGATTTTCCATTTTATGAATTTTTAAATCTCTCATGATATACCTACAGCAAAATATATAAATAAGTAGTCGTACGAGTATTTTTAGCTATTGTTTTCTTATAGGTTTCTTTTAGTAAATCAGCTTAAATATATCAAATTACAATACATTACATTAACCACAAAATTCACACTCATCCTAAAAAGTTGCCAACATAGTAAAGCCTCATAAACAACTGACTTTATGTATATAGAAAAAGCACCCCTTTTGTAGCCATTTGTTTTTCTACTATGACATCTGTTAGACTTTTTCTCTATTGCTGGCCCCCACTCCCCAGAAAATTTATTTGGGCAATAGACATAAAATAGAATTTTTTGTTTTTCTAAATCTTTTTATTTGAATTTCTGTTTCTGCGAAAGGGAAACATTTTCAATTTAACCCCATTTACAGATGATTTAAACGTATTTCACATAAAATAATTTGTTTTATTGAAAACGAAATACATAGATTCTTCCTCTTTAAGGGTTGTGATTTTTTGTTGACACCCTTGCACAAACATCATCCATACATACGAGTCAATGTCGGTAACACCATTTAAATTAAATTTTGAAAAAGACAAAATAAATAAAAAAAACGGTGCATAAATAAAGTATAAACAAATAAGGGCTTTATAAATAGATGAGTTTTTTTATTTATTTATTTTCGTAAGAATATAAATTAAAGTTAAATAGGCCAAAGAGCGTTTGAGCACCACTGATTTAAATAATTCAAGGGCTTTGGTTTGGCAGTTTGAGTATAAAGTATGTAACTACTCGTACATATATGTATTTGATTTAATGAACTTGAAAGCAAAAAAAACTTTTCTTAGCAAAGAATTGGTAACGTAATATAAAAAAGCTCAAGCTCCATTAATAAATTAAATTGCATACATCTAAATTTGACTTCCAAGAAGTTACCTAGTAAGTAGTTGTAAAGCTTCGTTATTGTATGAAATCTAGAGACCAAAACTATAATTTCAAAAGCTTCTGTGCTTTTTTTCACATTAGAACAAGATAAATGAACCCTGCAATAAAAAGGAAAGATATATTGAAGACGTATTCTGAAGTCCAATCAGATCATTTCTAACTGATTTTTTTGAACTTAGCTTTGATAAAGTGGGGTATAGTGGTTTAAAGCTTAAATATGGAGCATAGAAAACATAGTTTTTGAACTTTCCCCTAACTACTGCTTGCAACATTCATCAACAAATCCAGTGCTCAAAACTTCTACTTAACATTATTTGTGGGTATGGCAGCATTAACTGTGAAAGCTGCTAAAAGCTCTAGAAATAGAACATTCTCGTTTTATCCATCATATTTATAATTCATGAAACTGCTGGAAGATGACACTATGTATATAAATAGTGACAGATGGTTGCAGTTACTGAATGAATTCCAGTGAATTATTTATATAAAATCACAGAGTGACTACTTAAACTGTTGTTGTGTAAATTTGAATAAATAAACAGTTGTAAACCACTAAACTGCATTTATTTGCAATTAAAAGATTACGGTTTATTTTAAAAAAAATAAACCACCGTTTTTAAAAGGTAAAAACTTAATAATATATTGAAGTTTTAATTTGTCTCAAAAATTTCGCAAACGTAAGAATTGTAAGCTGTATAAAGCTTTATTTTAAAAGCTTTTAAAACCTATAATTGGCCTCTAATAAGATTTGTTAATATTTCTTTAATATTTTCTTTTAAAAACCTTATATATATTCAATATTATTGTGTAAATTTTACTAAATAAAGAGTTGTTACAATTTGTAAACTATTTTTATTTGCAATTAAAAGTATCCGGTTTATTTAAAGGAAATAAACCATCATTTTTAAAAGGTAAAACCAGAACAATATATTAAAATTTAAGTTTGGCTCAAAAATTTCTCAAAAGGAAGAATTTTAAGCTTTATTTTAAAAGCTTTAAAACCCAAAATTAGCCTCTAATAGGATTTGTTAACATTTCTTTATAATTTTCTTTTAAAAACCTAATGTATATTCAATATTATTTACCATTTTCTAAGTTACTGTCTGCTATTAGTGGTTTTATGTTTGATGAACACAAAAATAAAAAACACAACCTAAAAACCATTTTAAACAAATTCATGTCACATGTTATTAAATTTAGAAGACTGTCTTTCTAACCAAAGAAATTTGTTTAAAGAAAAAACCCTTTTCATTTCACACATGTTTAAAATCTTTCAATACAACATCAAAAAAACTGCCGAAAGTACTTAAGAAATAAAAAACTCATGTTCAAAAAAAAACAGAAACAATAAGAAATTTTAGAATAAAAGAAACCAAAAAAAGAAAACTAAAAATGCCCTTTTCAAAAATCTAACCAAAAAAAATGAAACATGTTAAGTTTGAAAACTGATATTGATGGTCTTTCAATCGTCAAAGATAGAGTGAATGGTTTATTTTTTTTCATAATTTTTGGGGGGAAATGTTAAGGTTTTTAGATGGTGTCAGATAACTTACACAAAAGCTAGGAAGCAAAAAGGTAAAAATTATGAATCTATGAAAAATATTGAAAATAATTGACAAGCTAAATAGATTTTTGGGGTCTATATAACCCAGAAAAATAGTATACAAATTTGTGTTTATTTTCTTATCTAGTTTATTATAATTAACACATTTTTTCTTATTTATATTTATTATTACAAGGTCTAGTAAAAAACAACATCAGTGTATTTTAGTGAGTGACTGAGGGTATAAGTGGTGCCATAAATCAAGTACTTGTTACTTTTATTTTGTTTGCTCCCTCCGTGTTTGTTTATTAGTACCTTTTCATTTTTTTTTTGTTCAGTGTAGTTAAACTAATATTTACTTTAGTTTTAAATAAACATTAAATGAAGCTTCTTGTATTTAATGTTTATATGTATTTATCAATTGAATAGATTTTTTTAACAAAAAAAAATTATTTTTTCTACATTAATGGAAAACTGATAAATAAATTTCTATTTTCTATAAATACTTACTGGCATGAAATTAACAAAACAAAAGTGAGCTACCATCATAGATAAAAACACATAGATCGGAAACTCTACTGTCAAAGACCTAACTCAGTTGTCAAAAGCCTAAGTGGTGAGAATGTATTAGTAAAAAAATTCAGCCAATCATTCCAAAAACTCATTCCCAAAATCTAATTCTTTAGCTTCATTCAAAGACTTTAATTTAAATATAATTCATTGATCGTTGAATTAGTTTTGAATTATGAATTGAAAAACATTTACTTAAGACTATTTCAAATAGATTTAAATTGAAAAAAACTAATGGATTTGATTAAAGAAAACTTTAATGATTCAATAAGGAATTAATTATATAAAGAATTAATTCTATAAAGAATGAATTCAATACGTTTGTAGTACTAAGGATTTAACACAATGAATAGATTCGTGCTGAATTCTTTAATATAATTGTTCACAGAATATCTTTAATTTTATTTTTGTAGTACTAAGGATTTAACACAATGAATAGATTCGTACTGAATTATTTAATAGAATTGTTCACAGAATATCTTTATTTTAATTTTATAAATTTAATTAAGAATCAATTCTTTTAACTTTTGCTCTTAACTAAATTGTTTTCATTTCATTGTTTTCTTCCTTACCACAAACCTCAATTTTGTTCATTTGTTTTTAGTTTTATCTAAAGATATTAAATAATTTTCATTTATTTCCAAACCTCAACCGGAAATAGTTTTATTTCATTTGAAAAAAACCAAGCAAGAATTAAATTACACTCATAGAAAATCAAACGTGTGCTGGTATTTCAATAAATTTATCGAAAATCTATCAATCACGTCTTATAAGGCATTCAATAATAAATTACAAATAATTAATTTTATTTGTTAGAAAGAATGAAAAATGAAAATTGAACACAAGTGTTTTCATAGAAAACTTCACATGAATGACATTGTTATTTCTGAAGCAAACAAAGAAGATTTGACCTGATTTTGAAAACTAAATTTAGTTCCTCATAAGGGGGAATTTTTATATTTATATAGAATTATTAAGTAATTTAAACATATGTTTAAGGGAATTTATCTTAAACAAACAAATCTTATATTTTTCAATAAAAATTCCTAAAATTTTTGTTTTTTTTCACTCTCTTAAAAGTTGAAGTGGGTTTTGGTATGAAAAAGGGTTTAAAGAAAATTTGAAATCTTATATAAAAAATCTTTAGAAATAATAAAAAATGAATGCTTTAATAAAAACAGCTTCCTCTTAAACTCGCATAAAAATATGTCTTAAAATATGTTAGTTATTTTATGTTTAAAGCTACTGTCTTGTTAGATTTTAACATATTTATAATGGTTAAAGGAAAAAGTAATTTCCAGCAATTCGTACAAAATAAAACTTAAACCAGTTTGAATTCCAAATTCTCCTTCGGCGAATCTTAAATGCCTTGCACCTAAAATTGGAATAAAATAGTTTATATAAAACTAGCGGATCCGGCGAACTTCGACTCGCCCCAATTTTAAGCCTTCAGACAAACTTTAGAGTAAAACTCGATTTTCGATTTTTCAAATTTTCCGACTTTTCGGAGGGATTTTCCAAAAATTTTCTTCCGCAAAAACCTTCTCCTTGAAAATACGAACAACTGACAAAAAACTTTACAGAAATCGGCCCAGCCGTTCTCATTTTATGAATTACTATACATTTTTTACACCATTTTTATATATATAGATTTTTTGAGAGTTTGTCTCACATTTTGGTCTATAACTTTTTTTAAACTCAAGCGATTTGGCTAATTTTCAATACCAAACTGGCTAAGTTAGTATTTAATATGTATAGCAAATTTAATTCATGTTGGTTGGGTATTTTGAAAGTTAGCATGTTTTACACTAACACCAACAGACATAGCTAAATTCATAAGAATGCATAATGTATAATTTAAAGGGATTTTGATGAATCTTTCTCAGTGTTTTTAAAGCAAATTCGTAGAACATTCAAACTGTGCAAGTCAAAACTACAAGACCAGTGCAATGCAAAAATATTATTTAGAAAGAATTAAGTTAAACTAAATTTTGGAGGCTCCTTCAATAAAGTCGAATTTTGTGCCAAGCTTTATTTCTTTAATTTGAAAAAAAGTGTCACTGAATACTCCGATTGCTTACCGAAGCTTATTGATTTCAACGTGCGAGGGATTGCTCCGAAGTAGTGATTTTGACAGGGAAGACCCAGGTATTACTCCATGAAGATTTTTGTAAAACTCAACAAGAGCTTGCAAAATCATTGGCAGCTACTGAAGCAGCAAAAACAAAACTTTTGCAAGCAGCAGAATTCATTTAAAAGCTGGGAAATTGGGTACTATACGAATTGAAGATGAGAGACCTAGAAAAACGATTTTGAATGTCAGAAATGCTTGGACGTTAATTTTTGCACCGAATCATTACTAGTGATGAAAATTGGATCAATTACTATAACCCGAAGCGTAAGAGATCGTAAGTAAAATCCGGCCAACTAGCCGAATCGTCACTAAAGCCAAATATCCATGGCGCTAAGACAAAAATTGCCCAGGCCAACCAAAAAAGTTTAAAGGCCCAGAAAGGCTCAACAAAACTTAACAGGGGCTTGCAAAATCATTGGAAGCTACTCAATAAGCAAAAACAAAACTTTTGCAAGCAGCAAGATGTATCCAAAAGCAGGGAAATTGGCTAACATACGAATTGAAGCCGAGAGACCTTGAAACACGATTTTGAATGTCCGAAATTATGCTTGAACGCTATAAAGAATGTAATTTTTGCACCGAATCATTACATGCGATAAAAAATGGATCAATTACCATAATCCGAAGCGTAAGGGATCGTAAGTGAAGCTCGGCCAACCAGCCGAATCGAACCAAAGCCAAATATCCATGGCGCTAAGTTAATTCTCAGTATTTGATGGAAGCAAAAGCTTTAAATGAGCTTTAATAGCTCATTTTACCAAAAACTTTGTTATACGAAAGCTTTGAAATGTTAATTTATACATTCAGTTACTTTTACACCGCTCCAATACATAATAACCCCTATAAATGATGTCTGGAAACAAAAGCTGCTCCATTTCCATGTTGTTGTGTGTGTTTTTTTTTTGTATTTTGAAGATTTCTTAAGTGTTTTAAATACAAAAGCTACGCATTTGAAATACTTTTGTGTTTTTAGTTTCATCCATCCAATTTTTTATTTTTTTTTTCATTTAAATGTTTGTTGCTACCAAAACTACCAATTGTTTTGTTAGTTTGCTGCATGCGTGACATGTTTTTCTTTTATTCTTCTACATCATCCTCAACATCAGCCAATTCAACTAAGTTTTTTTTTTGTTTTCAAGTTTCTTTTTGGAATCTAGATGGATTTTGTGATATTGTAGGCTAGAGGGGATACTCATATCATAAAGACAAACAAAAAAAATACCAAAAAAAAAAATAAAAAACATATCATTGGCATTGTTGTTTGACGCTTTGAATATTTTTGTATTTTTTTGTGTGGCAATAAGTGCTTTTGATGTTGCATGAGTGCCAGGCCGGGCAGTAATATTGCTGCTGCTGCTTGTTACTCGCATTAAAGAGATCTCCACTTAAGAGTTTATTATGGTATTTTGTATATTTCAAATATTATAATGGACATTTTGTTTATTGTTGTAGCTGTAGCTGGCCCCCCAATTGTATACATGGCTACCAATAAGTATCTCTGCAGTATGAGTCTGTGTTGTTATGGAAATCACACAGCTAACACACGCACATCGAAAATAGGGTCTGTCAAAAGTAATAAAAAAGACAGAGGTTTTTTTGGGGGGAAAAAAACAATTTTTTGTAGTAAATTTTGTCAGTCTGTCATTATGATGGAGCATGCCAATTACAATTCTAAATGTGACAGTGTCAAGCATTTTTTTATTAAAACATTTTTAAATTTTAAGGGTTTTTTTACATGGATTTCAAGCTAAACAAAGAGTGATTTAAAGTATATAATTGTTAAAATGAATATTATTCTCAAGAAAATTATAAAAATTTGACATCTCAAAACGTTTAAATCACTTTAAGAGAAATCACATAAAAACTGTTAAAGTTTTAAATCATATTTTTTCCCCAAAATAAAGTCTAATTAAACCTCACTTTGTGAAGAAATCTTTAAAGTTTTATTTAGCCTGTCTATTTTTAATAAAGGAAATAGTCTTTCCATGTGTTTTGGTAACAAATGTAATTAATGTAATTACTTTTTGTTTGTTTGTGTTGCTTTGACTTAAGGTTATTAACTACTTTGAGTGTGGTCTGTTAATAACATTAAAAAAAAGGTCGTAATATTTTGCTGAGTTTAATGTAATAATATTATGATTAAATCTTGTAGTTAACCTAGATTGTTTTTAATCAGGCATAATTTGAAAGGTCATTAAAGCAATTTAATAATTTTGATTCATAATTGTAACAAAATAGTTTGTTAATTTAAAAAGCTTTAAAGCACAAACATTGGCAATTTAAAGTGAAACAAAAAGCTTATACTCAAATAGAGAATATAATATAACTTAAACAATTTAGAAAATGAATAAATTTGCAATTCTTTACCCAAGATAAGGTGGGTAAATAATGTATTTGAAAATGTAAAAAAATTAAAAAATTTCGAAAATTATAAAAAATACCTAATTGTTTACATGATGTAAAAAATGTAAATTTGCTAATTGAAAAATATTAATTGTATAAATCAATGTCAAACAAATAAACAATTCTAAAATGATTGAAATTTCATTATATTTTCAAAATTTTGTTAGAAAACACCAAACAATAATTTCAAATATGACACGTAGAGTAAATTTTGTAAAATGAATGATATTTAAAATGTGAGAAAACCATAAAAGTTATTGAATTATGTATTTAAAAACTTGGAAATTTCATTATATTTTCAAAATTTGTGAGAAAACCAAACATAAAATGTAAATATGTAACAAAATTTTAATTGTTTACATAATGTAAAATGTGTAAAATTGTCGATATTTAATATGTTTCCTTATTTAAATAATTTACTAAGCATCATTTTCAGATTAAAATGTAAAATTTTAAATAATTTTAAAACCGTTTAGTTTTAAGACTACATAGAATTTATTAATATTTAAAGTTCAAATTTATTCTTAATTTTTCATTATTTACTTTTTAGCAAATATGTAAACTATTTTAAAATCCTAAAATTTAAGGAATATATAGAATTTTTATGGTAAAATTTAAAATATATGAATTTTAATTGTTTACCTCATGTAAAATATGTAAAAAAAATCAAAACCATAACATTTAACAGATATAAGAACTTATGAAGGTAAAATTTAAATTATATTGTCGAGTTTGAATTATTTACATTGTGTAAAATTTGTAAAATTAAAGATATTTACAATTATTCCTTATTTGAATAATTTATTTTGGGCTAATTTCAAAAAAATTTTTAAATTTTTATTTGTTTACATCATGTCAAATATGTAAACTCTTTTAAAACCTTTAAATTGTAAGAATTCATGGTATTTGAGTGGTCAAATTTAAAATTAATTGTCATTATTTAATTGTTTACATTATGTAAAATATGTAAAAATATTTTAAAAACGCAAAATTTATGGAACATTATAAATTTTAATAATAGAATTTTGAATATACTGTAAAATTTTAATTGTTTGCCTCATGTAAAATATGTAAACTAATTCAAAATCACAATATTTTAGAGATATATGAACTAATGATGGTTAAATTTAAAATATATTGTCGAATTTTAATTGTTTACATTATGTAAACTGTATAAAATTAACAATTTCTACAGTTATTTCTTATTTGAGTAATTTTCTTTGAGCTGGTTTCAAATAAATTATTAAATTTTAATTGTTTACATCATGTCAAATATGTAAACCCATTTAAAACTTTTAAATTTTAAGAATTCATGGTATTTGAGTGGTGAAACTTCAAATTAATTGCCAATTTTTAATTGTTTACATAATGTCAAATATGTAAACTTTTTGAAAATAATGAAATTTTTCTGAATTTTTGGAATATTTATGTGTAAAATTTAAAATGTATTGTAAAATTTTAATTGTTTACATTATGTAAAATGTGTAAATTATTTTAAAAACGTAAAATTTAAGGAATATAATAAATTTTAATAATAAAATTTTGAATATATTGTAAAATTTTAGTTGTTTACATTATGTAAAATATGTAAATTATTCAAAGATCATAAAATTTAAGAAATATATGGACATTGTATGGTCATATTTTAAAACCTTTAATTGTTTACCTCATGTAAAATATGTAAACTATTTCAAAACCATAATATTTTACAGATATATGAACTTATGATGGTAAAATTTAAAATATATTGTTAAATTTTAATTGTTTACATTGTGTAAAATGTGTAAAATTAAAGATATCTACAATTATTCCTTATTTGAATAATTTACTTTGGGTTAATTTCAAATAAATTGTTTAATTTAAGTTGTTTACATTATGTCAAATATGTAAACCCTCTAAATCGTTTAAATTGTAAGAATTCATGGTATTAGAGTGGTCAAACTTCAAAAAAATTCTAAATTTTTAATTGTTTACATTATGTCAAATATGCAAACTAATTGAAAATAATGAAATTTACTTAATTTATGGAATATTTATGTGTAAAATTTAAAATATATTGTAAAATTTTAGTTATTTACATTAGGTAAAATATGTAAACTAATTCAAAACCATAAAATTTTACAGATATATGAACTTATGAAGGTAAAATTTAAAATATATCATTGAATTTTAATTGTTTACATTATGTAAAATGTGTAAAATAAACGATAATGACCATTATTCCTTATTTAACTAATTTATTTTGGACTAATTTCAAATAAATGGTTTAATTTAAGTTGTTTACATTATGTCAAATATGTAAATTATTCAAACATTTAAATCGTTTACATTTTATGAATACATGTAACTTTTATGGTCAATGTTCAAATTCATTGTCAATTTTTAATTGTTTACATTATGTCAAATATGTAAACTATTTTAAAATAATGAAATTTATTGAATTTATGGTAAAATTTTAATTATTTACATTATGTAAAATATGTAAACTGCTTTAAAATCGTTAAATTTATGGAGTATAATAAATTTTAATACTAAAATTTGAAGTATATTGTAAAATTGTAATTGTTTACATTATGTAAAATATGTAAATTATTCAAATATCATAAATTTTAAGAAATAATTAGACATTATATGGTCATATTTAAAATTTGAAATGTTTACCTCATGTAAAATGTGTAAACTATTTCAAACCCATAATATTTTAAAGATAAATTAACCTATAATGGTCAAATTTAAATTATATTGTTGAATTTTAATTCTTTACATCATGTCAAACATGTAAACTATTTCACATGTTAAAATTGAAGAAATAAATTAAATGTTTATGGTTAAATTATTTGTTTACATTATGTAAAATGAGTAAAATATGAAAAAAATGTCAATGATTTTCTTTAAAAATTATATAATATTAAGGAAATTTTAAATTATTTGCACAATTAATATGTTTACATTGCGTAAACATATTAATTTTGATATTATTTATTATTCAAACTACAGAATTTTTAGAAAATCTTTTAATTTATAAAAACACATTTTGTAAAACTTAATAGTTTCATCATTAAAATCATATGTAAATTAGTTTTTAAAAAATGAGGCATTGTGTAAAGTATGTAAATTAAGAGAAAAGTTTAACTAAACCTAATAATTTACAACATTATTGTATAAAAATTAGTCAAATATTAGTCAAATAAAAATAAATCTGATAAACTTTACATTAAGCAAAGTATATGCAAACAATTAGCTTCATGTCAAAACATAACAATTTTTTTTTTTTTGAAAAAATCGCTCTTCAATAATATTACTTGTTGACTACATTCTTTAAATCTTCTGAAATTTTCAAATAAATTTCTACTACAACTTACCTATGATGTCTATGATGACCGGCCATCGGAGCCATGGTGGTGACCATGGGTCTCTGTTGGAAATATTGAAATTGTTGCATGTATGCAGCAGTATCCGTTGCAACAGGTGCATTTAAAAAGGGCGATGACGCTGCCGCACTTGCAATTTGTCCCAATGCATTGGCAGCGCCTCCACCACTATGATGTTGGTTTGTGGTCATAACATTGCCATATTGATTGGCATGATGATGGGCATCCATAAAAATGGCTGTATAACGTGGAGGATAATGAGTGGGTGATGCACGTTGGCTGGCGGCTGCTGCCAAAGTTGCTGCTGTAGCCGTACATTTGGATTTTGTTTTGTGTTTGCGTTTCGTACGTTTGGTTTGTCGCGAATTGGGGGGTGTTTGTGGTCCGGCCATTTGTGTAGCAACAGTGGGCCCGCCACTGCCACTCACATAACCACCACCACCGCCAACATTGCTGGTGTTAATGGCAACGATACTACCACCATGCAGAGAGGGTGGAAATTGTAGTTCACTGTAAATGCTGGATTCTAAAATGTTGCTTTCGGATGTTGTGCGATTTAAGATAAATTGTTCAAATTCATCTTGTAAAACTGCTGGCTCATCGTGACAATCATTGCTGCCAGCTGAATTTGTTGTGGCCTCTAGCAGGGCAGTACTTTCGATAGGACTTTCTTCGCTATTTGCCTGCGAGATTTCACAGCGACTACGATTGAGACTATTTGAGCTACAGCTAGCACTAATCACTATTTCCGGTATTGTTAGATATGTTGTTGTTGCTGTTGTTGTATTATCCGATAATGTTCCGCTTAATTTAGCAGAGTTGCTTGTAGTCGTTGTTGTATCATTGGAGATGGCACCAAACATAGTGCCATTTTCAAATACTATAGTCGTGGATGTAGTTGGTATGGGGGTGTTTGCATTTATATTTATTAGACTCTTGTGCTGAGGGGAATTATTGTATTCGATAGCATCCATGCTAGAATTTTGTTGATGATGTTTTTGTTTTCTTGGTGTAGTAAACATTTTGATATTTATTAAATTATAACTTTTTTTTTAAATAAAATTTTATTTATATTTTATTAATAACAACTAAAAATTGGTCCCTAACTTTCTTGGTATTTTTTTTTCTTTTTTTATAAACAATTCACTGCATTTTTATAAATTTATTTGTTATTTTTTAAAATTTTGTTTAATTTTTTATAAATTTTCCATATTTTAGAATTTTTGTTTATTTTTGTATTTTGAAACACTTTATTTATTGTAAATTTCGTAATTTATTTTGTTCTTATTAACGAGTATAAATTTTGATTTTCAAAAACGCCCGCTGACGTTGCCGTTTGCTGTGTACCGTTCGGAGTTCCGCCAAAAACTGATTTGTAGTCTTTAAGTAAATTTTTGTTTACTACATGTTTAGTCAGTCAGTCATACAAGCCATCATCACACATATATTTTCCTTTTGTGTTAATTGACTGTATTAAATTTTAAACAACCACCATTTGCCTCATAATAAAACTCTCTCTTATGTTATTTCCTCTTTCGTTTAGTTGTTATCTCTAATTTATTATTGTAACGAGAGAGAAAAGAGTAAATTTATGTTTGGTTTGGTTTTCTCTCTCCCGATATACTCAATTATTAACAGGTTTTGTAACAACTCATCATTACCATGTAACATGGATGCGAGGGAAATGTTTTAAAATTCAAATTGGGCCTTTTTGAAAATACAAACGTATTTGAAGTTTGTGATGTTTATTCATAAAATCTCTTTATTGATAAGAGTGATGATAGCTATTAAAATATTTTAAATCAGCTAAAATTTAAGATAATTTTTTATATAATTAAATACTGATACATAACTACTGTAAACATTTTTAAATTTTAATCTTCGACTAAGATGTTTTCATTAACGTAGACAATATGGTTATGTAATGATAGAAATTTCAAAGACTTTTCCAATGAATTATATAACTTGAAAGAAATTCTGACCAATAATAAGTAAAAATTCCAAAAAACAAAAATACATTTTAACCTTAAATATTTTTTCACCAACATTTTTTGTTCGCCAACAATTTTTTATCAATTTATTTATTTTTTTTTCATGAAAAACAAGGTTTTTCACAAAACTAATTTTTATTTTCTCCAAGATAATTTTTTCACCAATTTACTGCCAACAACACTCCCAAGTTTATCAATAATCTGTTACCTAGCAATTAAATATATGAATCTGTAGTCTAGGGCAGTAGCACATAATGTGATCTACTGTCTCCAACTCCTCTAGATCCCCACACACCCTACTAAAATTGTGTTTGTTATTATCGGATTTACCTATATTGAACAGTGACCGGTTATCACTTCTTCTAGAATTCTTGGACTACACCTATCCAACTCAATTAGTTTTTTGGCTGCCTTTCCATCCAGTTTTGGAAAAATGACCTTGGACACTTGAAAATCCGTCCTACTATTACATGATTGGTTAGAGGACAAATATGAGGTCTTACTCCACGGTCCCTTATACCATGGTCCAGATCTTAGCCATGTCTGGGCAGTTCTTCTGCTACCTCATTTCCCTGTATGTTACAGTGCCCTGGTACCCAACACAATCCGATTGAGTTGTTTACTAATAACTCTTCGAAGCTCCACTAAGCTATAATGTTTTAAATGACATTTGAAAGTCTTAAGTGCCGCCTGATTGTCTACGTAAATTATCACTACAGACCCCTTTGTGATGTGAGCTTTTATCAATTCCGTGGCATTCCAGATCGCGAAAAGAGTCTATATGACCGTTTAATATCGTTGTCGACCATATACAGGAGCCAAAGTCCTGTACCAGACTCCACCTTGGATCCATCAGTGAAAATTGCAACCCCTTCGAACAGTTGATCGGATACAATCCATTCATCCCTATTGGGGAATTTTACTGGGGGTGAAACACCGAAGTTAAAGGTCGCGACCCTATGATCAGAGATTCCCGTGGGAATAATATCCTGGCCGATAAGACCTGTCTCATACAATATCCTGGTGTGACCTACCCGCAATAGCTTCACTAATGAGGACTCAAATAAGTTCCTTGCCTCCACACTCTCAACTTAGTTGTCAATATGTAGTAGATTTAAGATTATACCCAAGGCTACCTATGGGGTGCTGGTAATGGCACCTGTTATACCTAGACGTACATATTTTTTTATTTTTTTTAAAAAAGAGAAGTAACACTCAGGCAATTAATATGCCTATATATATTTGTGTTACTTTCTTTGGAAAGGGGATAGAGTGTAGAAGAAAAGGTGGTGAAAGGAGGAGAAAAGCTTTATGACAGACAACTCAGCAATTGCGCGTTATATTTGTTATTGGTGCAGGTTGCAGCGCCTCTGGTGGTGAGATGGCGCATTTTAGTCAAGCTAACAACCTTTATTTAATTATTTTACTTCTGTGGCGTTTTAGTGTTATACTACCTTTGGGCTTTCTTGAGTACAATCCCTAACTACGCAACCTCATTGCCTCTCAACACACTGTACAATCGTAAGTACTAATAAGCCAAACAACGGATGTATAGATCTAATTCACCACACTTGGTCGATGGAGTTCCTGCATATAAAGTAGGCATTAAGGCCCTTATTTATCTCGCCGGAGTATTTATTTTCCATGATAATTTGCTATCAAGGAATGTCCATAAATACTTGGTTCAGCCTGATAAAATCAGTTCAACGCCGACTAGTTTCGGCAAATTGAAACTCTCCACCCTGTATTTTCTGGTAAAGGGCACCAATTCTGTATTCGATGGGTTTACATCCAACCCTTTAGTTTTTGCCCAGGACGAGAGACCACCAAGTGCTTACTGCATGATGTCATTGATAGTGCAGAAAAACGTTAATTTAAGCAGAATCACCACGTCATCCGTTTAGGTGCCTATATCCCTACCTTTAGACAAGAAGATTTTGAGAATAGAGTTTACCGCCAGTAGCCATAAACGAGGAGAAAGAACTCCACCTTGCTATGTGCCTCTGATATCTCGACTTCTGATCTTATCGTCTTTTAGGTTTGAGTTAATAATCCTGATATCCAGCATTGAAACTATCCAACTCACCAGGAACTTGTCTATCTTTATGTTATTAAAGGCTTCTTTTATATCCAAAAACGCAGCCAAAATATATTCCCTAAGTGTTCAAACTGTGATCTATGCAGAGGTGAGGTAAGTATCTATATTGTTCCTTAGATGTAGATCTATCAGTAGCTCTAATGTCTTCATGAGAAAAAACGATAACATAATAGGTCTAAAATCCTTTGATTTCGAGTGGCTAACCCTGTGATTTATACGGATAAAAAGTGTTAACATCCCAAACTAGTCTCCCACTAGTAACTATTTCCTCAATTTGTCTAGATTTGTGACTAATATACTTAGGTACAATGTACCCCAGGTCGTCATCTCAAGTTTCCGTCTATACACAACCAGGAAAGTGTGTTTCATAAACAAAGACATTATCTCCGAGCTAGATTCCGTCTATGAGTTGTCATATCATTGAATATACATATCCTATGACATAGGGTCTTTGAATAAAATACGCCGAAATCTGGATAACTCATTGACTTTATCAACGGCTTCACAAAACGACCTCCATGAATTCCGTTTCGCTTTCATAAGGTATTCCTTACTTATTGAAGCACACCTTATAGTTGTCCCAATCATCTTGGAATCTTGTGAGCTTTGCATTAACTCAAATTGCATATTTTTCATTATAAAATTAAAAATAAAAGGCCCTTCATAAAAACACAAAATCGATTAACTCTCAATTATTTCAATTCATATTTTTTCATTCTCATCACTCTCTAATTTTGTAAATATAAAAATAAAAATTTCTAAAATCACGCTCTCTTATCTCATGGTTTCTCTTTTAAGAAAATAATATAAATAAATAGATACCAACAAAAACTAAACAAAACTCAACACAACACAACAACTACAACAATAAACAAAATCAACAATGAAATGATGTTTACTTCATTGTGATAAAGTAAACATTACTTTTTGTATACAACAAGAACAACATTCAATCCATACTCACCGACAGAATAATGCACTCTGATAAGCACACATCCATCCATACATACAATTTTCCTTACATGTCCCAGCAGTTCTAGGAGACAGTTACGAACTAGTGATTTTACCCATCATTTAGGATGGGAACTAGTTACTTCAATAGCTAAGTGACTAGTTACTTTTACTCGTGCATGTCCTAAGCAGGGTATCAATTGACCCTTTTTGATTACAATGAGATAGTCAAATAGCTGGTCCCAAGTAGTCAACGTATTGGATTCACATATTGGTTATATAGCGTCATCTTCCTTTCTAGCTATCTGGTTACTTGATCAGCAACACAGCTAGGTATTTTAAGATGTACGGGTGATAATTGACCTCAAATAGTCAGCTAAAAGGACAAATCTAGACAATCCAATAAACGATTGGTTGTAAACAAACCTTCCTCCGACAACTTTCCAATATATTGCTCCTGCTGGGAAAAATAACTACTTCCTTAAGGGCAGTACAAAATAAACGTTTAAAGTAGTGACTTCTCTATAGGTTACTAAGAGACACTAAAGTGACTATTGACTTCACACTATTTTACATGGAATATCAGTATACTTAAGCAAAAATAAAAATAAACTGCAAGAGAATTATATCAAAACAATTTGTATAAAACCAGTTTGTATGAATTACTCACAAAACGTTTTAAGTGACTACACTCCACATTACTTCCAGATACTTAAGTGTCAATTGTCTTCACGCTAGATTACCTGGGATGTATCAGATAACCAAGTGTCTCCTCTCTGCACTGCAAAGAACATATACGTGTCAAATGATCCAAAATATATAAATTGGAGTCAGCCAAGTAATAAGACATTTGTGGCAATTTTGTGGCAATTACTGTCTATAAGGGATACATTGACCACTTGCTTAACTGCTGGGATGTCGTACTTATTTTTTCATATTGACTGACACCAACAAATATTGAATACACAGATACAACTATACGGTGGTATACAGTAAATAAGGAAGCCAAACAAAAACCAAATCGTCATCAATAAGAAAAAGAACTTGTATTTCTAACAAAAACCAAAAACAAAACTGAAAATAAAAACATTTAGTATAAAGTGTATGTGTACATTTGTATCTGTGTGTTGGTGTATTCGAAGTAGAATGTTGAAAGGATGTGTACAGAAATTAATGTATCTGCTATACAGGAATATACTGTTTAGATTAAACAGGTGATGTTAAAGAATTTATTCTTTTAAATTTATAATAAGTTTTAAAATATATAATAAGTTTTTACTCAAAATTGGCTTTGGTCTTTGAAATGCCTTTCATTTGTCGTGTTTTTTCATATATTTTAGCCATTTGTGGGCCGATTTTCGATTTAAAATAGCAACCGAACCAGGAATATATCCGATATATTGTATAAATTATACTTGGAAAGCTTCGGATAGTTGATTTCAACAGATAGACGGACATGGTTATATCGACTTTATTTAGATTCAATGAAAACATCCTATTGTAGAATATAATGAGCGAAAAGTAAGTAGTTTTCTGTCATTCAAGTCACATTTGCTGAATAGTAAGCTAACAAAGACTCCTGTACTCTGTGGAAAGCACTTAAAGGAGATTAACAAATGCAGAAACCGATTTTTACAGGAACATGCTAACACAAACCCCCAATACACATGACTAGCTGTGCGAGTCACATGAGGCTAACCAAAATATCCCCTCGAAATGTCCCTATATTCCCGAAATATGTGAAGCTATAAAAGTATTGAAAAACAACAAATCTCAAGGCCTGGACAAAATCAATCCAATGACATGCTCTACTCTAAAATTACTACTACTGCTCATGGATGGATTTTGGTGTTATTTACCAGATTCACTCTTGGAAGGTGTATTCATAAAAATACCGATAAAAGGAGACTTATCAGAACGTAGTAACTGGTGGGGTATCACTCTTTTGAATATGATGCTAAAAGTTATTGCCCACATCATCTCCCGGTATGAGGAGAGAACAAGCCGGTTTCTGCTGTGGAAAATCCTGTTTTGACCATGTCAACAGTCTAAGGATAATAGTCGAGCAGTTCGTTTAATGAAGATAACCATATATCTCCATTTTATAGATTTTCAAAACGCGTTTGACACGCTCAACAATACAGCAATTTGGATCGCCTTAGTCTGTAAGGGAGTTCCACAACAGCTGATGTCTCTCATGAAATCTAACTTATGCTAATGAAGAAAACTGCATGGAAATGAACTATCTAATTAAATAAACATCGGTAGAGGAGTCCGACAGGAATGTGTGCTCACGCCACTTCTCTTTAATATTGTGCAACAAGCTACAACATCAAGAAATAGAATTGTGTGGGGCCTTGAAGATAGATCTGAAGACCTTGACTATGCTGACTATATTTGTCCCCTCACATATTCACATGCTGGTATGGAAGACAAGTTGCGCAACATTGTTCACCATGCCCTCTCTGCTGGTCTAAAAATAAACATCGGTAAAACGAAAATAATGCATATTTTTATCGAAAATAATGCTTCTTTTCACATTGCTGGCATATAGAATCCTTTTGCTACCTTGGAAGCATAATTAACAGGCAAGGCGGCTCCAGCACAGATATTTCGGCACGTGTAAAAAAACAGGGTAAGCAATTGGTGTGGAGATCGTCCAATATTTCGCAAAGAACGAATCTCAAAATCTTTAACACCAACCAATCAGACTCCAGCTCTGATGTTCAAAATATGCCAGTTTTTACCAGCAATTGTTTTCGCAGACTTCTTAAAATATATTGGACAAATACAATCTCCTTTTCGAGTCTTTGGGAAACAACTCAACAAATTCCAATAAAAACAGAAATATGTAAACGAAAATAGAATTGGATAGGTCAAACACTTCTTAAAGATGATAATCATACTGATAAGCAGGCAATCGAATGGAATCCACAGGGAAACAGGCGTAGAGGACGAATTGCACATACATGGAAGCGATAGATTGAGGTGGATTTGACGAGAGTTCATAAAAGATGGAGAGAAACGACAGATGCGAATGGAACGAACTAGTTACGGCCCTATGTTCCTTAAAGGAACAACAGGAATTAATAAGTATATATGGGGGATTTCATGTCAAGTGAACCAAGGATGAAATTAGCACCAAGGTTAGTCCTATTGCCCTTTTTTTCTCAAAAGAAAGCTTAGGTTTTTTCCTTGTAGATCTTTTTGGTGGCTTAGTGGGATGCGAGTTTGATATATATCAAAATAAACATCGTGGAGCTTACAATAATGTTACCACTCTTGTAATTTAATAAGCTCTTGTTAACCTGGATGTTGAAGAGTACATCAGCAACTGGTTTGTATTAGGGTTCCTAATTTTCAGGGCTCTTTACGTTTCCGAAAAAATTAAAAAAAATGTTGTCATTCATAGTTGGAGTCAAATTTCTTACCGCCGATACATTTCTTCAGGTTTGGAAACAAGAAATAGTCGTAGCCAAGTAATCATTCAAAATTGAAACCACTGAGTCATGTGAGATGCTTATGCCTTCCACAATCTCTCGCACTTTTAATCTTCGATCGACCAACACCATATCGTGATTTTTTTCAATTGTTTCGGGTGCAGAGATCTCATCTGGGCGTCCAGAACGTTCGGCATCTTCCGTTCGCCACATCGAAATTCAATAAACCACTTTTTTACCATTGAAACTGATGGTGCAGAGTTCCCATAGTATTTATCAAGCTTAGAATCATGTTTTTTCCTGCAAAAAAATTATTTATGAGCTGACGAAATTTACTTTTTTCCAAGTTCTCCTCAGGTCACGAGGTAGTCTCCTATCAATAGCTGTCAAATAGAAACTAAATGAAGCAGCTTGTTCAAATTTTGACTGACACCTGACAGTATTTATCAAGCTTAGCCTCTACTTGAGTGGTGGATTTTTCCGGCAAAAACTAATTCTTTATGAGCAGGCGACCTTTACTTTTTTCAAGTTCTAAACAGACTAAATGACGCAGTTTGTTCAAATTTTGACTGACATATGCCTGTTGACAGGAGCAGTTAATAGCCGGGAAATAGAAAAGAAATTCTCGAAATTTCCCTGAAAAATTTTAATGAGGACTCCTACTTAGTATTCATGTTGAAATCAAGAATAGTTCACGCATAACTTGTCAAAAACGTTAGTTGGTCTGGCGTGATCTCAACTCAACACCAAGTCATGAAGGCAACTGTCGCTCAGAAATGGGGACTTAGTCCTAACATACTAGTTAAATGGATGTATACTGCTATAGTACGAACAATTCTTACGTATCTGGTAACCTGCATCGATAATTAAAAAGATGAATTCATTCTCTTAAGAACTGTTCTCAACAGTATTTGTCTGATATGAGTCTATGTAAAGCTGTAGGCTTTGTTGTGTATCAAAATAAAGGTCTTCTTTAACTGTTCCTCAGTTAGTATTTGTTGTTTATGTTGCTGTTGCTGTTAGTTAATTCGGTTTTCCTTGATAAATATTGTTAAGGGTGGTTTTGATTGTGGTAAATGTTGATAGATGATATTTTGTTTTGTTCGCTTTACGTTTTTTGTTATTATTAACAACTAGAGGATGCTTTAGTTTTTTTGTTTTCTCAGTTAAAGAGCTCTTTCCTTAAAACTCTAAAAGGTAGATAAACACAAAAAAACCTTGTGTATTCTTGTGAACATAACAGATGAAAAGGTAAAATGAAGTAGTATTACATTAAGAAGAATGAAAAAAAAAGAACCTACACTGATAATATTGAATTTCATTTTATTTTGCACTCTTTACAAAATTGGCCTGATTTAATACCTTGAGGCGTATACGTATTTACTTTTTATATAGACTGAGGCAGAGTTTTCTACCTGCAGTTGCTTAAAGTGTTAAAAATTAAAAGCCTTTTTTCAAACCAATATTGTTTGTGCTCGTATTATCAGTGTGGCTGATAATTTTTGTCACCACATTTTTATTTAAATTCAACATAACATTGGCCCTTATAATTTTATAACCTTTGGTTATTTTATAGCTTTCAAGCTGTTTTTTTATGAAAATAATATGTAATTTTTTTAACGAAAACTATAGTGTAATTTAGCTTACAATCTTGTCATAATTACATAAAGGAAACATATAATTTTGTAATTTTTTTTAAGTTTCCAATTTTCCCAATTATTTTTTTTGTCGTTTCTTGGTTTTATGGTAATTTTCAATGTGTTTTTTTACTTATATGTACTGTATCGCCTAACAGCTACAGTAGGTGAGTTATATTCAATTTATTATTACGTTTGTATCTCGCAAAAATCAATCAGCTATTTCAAATTGTTTGGGAAAATCAGGAAAATTAGGTACCATACGAATTGAAGCCGAGATACCTTGAAAGACGATTTGAGGTTCCGAAATGAGGTTTAAACACTATAATAGAAAATCATTTTAGCACCGAATAATCATATGCGATGAAAAATGGATCCATTACGATAACCCGAAGTATAAGAGATCATACGTGAAGCACGGCCAACCAGCCGAATCGACACCAAAGCCAAATATCCATGGCGCTAAGGTAATGCTCGGCATTTGGTGGGAGCAAAAAGGTTCTGTCTACTATGAGCTGCTGAAATTTGACTACACCATCACAGGGGACCTGTACCTAATGCAACATAGAATAGGCGGCCCGACATGAAACCGTAATATTTCATCATGACAACGCTCGGTCACAAGTATTTAGATTGAAGTCGTTGGGCTGTTTTGCTTCACCCGCTTTATAGTCCAGACAGTGCTCCGTACGACTACTATTTGTTTCGATCGATACAGAATGCTCTCTCTGGGATACTCTTCATCCATATTGGCTTGATTCGTTCTTGGCCTCAAAATATGAGTAGTCGTACGGAGCACTGTATGGACTCCAGACGACTACTATTTGTTTCGATCAATGCAGAACGCTCTCTCTCTGGGATGCTCTTCACTTTGGAGCAGAGTATCTCATATTGAATGCTATAGAAGGAAACAATTTTTGCACCGAATCATTACTTACGATGAAAAATGGATTCATTACAATAACCCGAAGCCCGGTCAACCAGCCGAATCGACACCAAAGCCAAATATCCATGGCGCTAAGATAATGCTCTGTAGTTGGTGAGAGCAAAAGGCCAGACCATCACATGAAACCTGTACCGAGCGACAATGATTTGTTTGAGACGAGAATATTCCGTCATGCCAACGTTCGGCCATCTTTTTCAATACCTATTAAAAAGTATTAAGAATGAAGTGGTTGGGAAGGTTTACCTCACCCGCTTTATAGTCCAGACCTTGCCCAGTCCGACTACTACTCGTTTCGATCGATGCAGAATGCTCTCTCTGGGATACTCTTCACCCATATTGGCTTGATTCGTTCTTGGCCTCAAAAGATGAGCAGTTCTTTCGGCTCGTAATCCATATATTGCCAGAAAGTTGGGAAAAAGTCATAGCTAACAATGGCCAATACTTTGAATAAATTTATATATTGTCAAAATCTATATAATTAGATATCTTGCTTTCAAAGGTATCGCTCTATCTATCATGCTGTATCATTTCATATTCCTTCAATTGCCAGATATTTGAATAATGTAACTAATGGGGTTGTTGTAATAATTTCTAAATGGCTCTGGGTAGCTGCAACTTTTATAGGTTTTGGTTTGTGCACTATTCAAAAGGTACCTTAAAATCGACTTGACTGAAAACCTCTAAAAGACTTACTACAGTATTTTCTCAAAAACAAAGACGTTTGACCATTCAATATTCACTTAAATTAGCTTCACTTTAAACCATCCTACTTGACCAAGTTGTTGTTGTGCTGCTAAATTTGTTTGTTGTTTTATTTTGTTTTTATGCCATTAAGACAAGAAAACAGCAACAGCAAAAACAATGAAAACAAAGTCCATTCATTCAAATGTGCCAAGTTAACAGATATATAGACGGACAGCCGGACGGACGGACGGACAGAGAGACAGTGAAACAGGCCAGACCTTTTGGTTTAATAACGATAACGTGATGATGTACATTTCATTTAAAGAAAAGGTAAAAAAGGTATTCCATGGGCACAGACTATGAATTGATACAAACTTGTATATTTTCCAAGCCAGAAAAAGCACGAGCTACACAATTGATGTTTTGTTTTCTTCCTTTTTTTTTTGATGATTTTTTCACTAAATATTTTTTAGGGTATGGGATGGTACATGAAAAACCAAATGCACTGTTAAGCTGAGTCATTTGGTCATGGATGATAAATGTTAAACGAAAATTGTAAAACTTGAGCTACAATAATAGCAATATTTGATGTCGCTGGTAGTGAAAGGGTTTAGACAAACCAAAGCAAATTTAAAATTGTTTGAAACATTTGTATAAAATAAATAAATTCAAAGTATTGACCATAGTTAGCTATGACCTTTTTCCCATCTTTCTGGAAACATATGGATTCCGAGGCAAAAGAATTGATGATCTTTTGAGGCCAAGAATAAATCAAGCCAATATCGGATACACTGTTGTAAAGTGAAGCGTATCCCAGAGAGAGCATTCTGCATCGATCGAAACAAATAGTAGTCGGCCGGGGCACGATCTAGACTATATAGCGGGTGAGGCAAAACATAGCAAACACTTCATTCTAAATAGTTTTTAACAGATATTGCAACATGTGGCCGATCGTAGTCATGATGGAATATTACGGTTTCATGTCTGACTGTATATTCTGAGTGTTTTTCGGCCAAGACTCGCTTTAAACGAATCTGTTGCATTCGGAACAGGTTCCCTGTGTTGGTTTGTTCAGATTTCAGCAGCTCATAATAGATAGGACCCTTTTGCTCACACCAATTACAGAGAATTACCTTTACGCCATGGATATTTAGCTTTGGTATCGATTTGGCTGGTTGGCCGGGCTTCATATACGATCTTTTACGCTTCGGGTTGTTATAATGGATCCATTTTTCATTGAATGTAATGATTCGGTGCAAGCATCATTTCGGACAGGCAAAATCATCTTTCAAGGTCTCTCGGATTCAATTAGTACGGTACCCAATTTCCCTGCTTTTGGATTAATTCTGCTAATCGCAAACGTTTTGAAATTGCTACTTGAGTAGCTTGCAATGATTCTGCAAACTCTTGTTGAGTTTTGCAACAATCTTCATGGAGTTATGCCTTGTTGGTCCTCAAACTTTTTTTGGCTGGCCCGGGCGATCTTTGTATTCCATGTTAAAATCACCAAACCGAACAAACCATCTCTAGCATCTTGAACACATTCTTCATAAGCTTTGCTGAGTAATCAGTGTGCTTCAGCCGCACTTTTTTTCAAATTAAAGAAGTAAAGAGAAACTTCCCGCATATGACGCTTTTTTGGTACAAAATTAGACAATTTCAAAGCAACAAAAAACTTTGTTGTTTACACTATAATGTACAATAATTAACTGAGAATAAATGACAGGTGTGTACCCTTCAAAATGACATATAAGTTCTTAAAAACAAAAACCGCATTCAAAAGATACGCTATCTACTGTAAATCCCGGATTTTTAAGTCAATGCTGGTGACTTTATTTGGCATAAATCGATGAATCTTTGTTTTGCACAACTTGAAGCTAAACCACTTTTATAATATTTCATTCTTTACATCAAATATCTAGTTTCGATATTAAGAAACCTACTTCAACATAACATGCTCCATCAATATCTAAATTATTAATATCCCATCTTATAGTTCTTAAGAAACAATATCTGTTTTCTAACATTTGTCTGTTTCTAAAATTTATTTCATATTCTTAAAAATGTTCTCTCGTCATTATAATGACATCTGAAATGATCTGTTTTATGTTGTAATGTCAATATAAACAAATATTCATTTCATTTAAACACCAATAAAGTTCAATAACATTTATTCATTAGTTTATTCATTCATTCATTTGTCAAGTCAAATAAATATTTAGAGATTCATATGATGTGATAGATTTTGTTGGCGATAACCACGCATATGTTGGCTCTGTTTCTGTAAATTGACCTTAAAACATTCTCGTTTCTAAAAGCACTCATCATCGACAAATAGATAGAAAACTTGAAAAGAAAAAAAAAACTTATTGATAATGAATGTACCCTCTCAATACTCGTAAAACTTTATGAACTTTATTAATTTACAACAAAATAAATTCAAATAACAAACACAAATAAATGGCAACAAAAACAACACAACACAAAAAACAGCTTCAACTACAGTTTGAACATATAATGATAAAGTTAATCATAGATACTCGTATTGATAGCTAGAAATACATACATTTTTATGTACAGATAGATACCTACTTCTTTAGCTAAGAGTATGTTTTTTTTTAAAAAAACAAACAAACCTATCTACGTATAACGTGTGATGTGATCTTGACACATGATCAACCCATTGATGTAAACTGAACACAATCGTTGTACTACACTCGTACTCAGACAGTCGAAAAAAAAATGAATGATGAAACACTAAGATATAAACCCGGTGTTATTTACATAAGCAGACAGACATCATATATTTACAGACACCAGCAACAACAACAATGATAATAAGCAGCAACAACATTAAAATATCAGATGTTAGATAGATTTTTTTAGGGCGTTTATTAGAGTATTAAAATGTAATCAATACTCCACTTTACATACATCTAAACACTATGGCAAATTTAAATAAAGCTAGTTAATGTTGATAATATCTTTAGAAATATTGTCAAAATTGTAGCATTTGACTCATAGATCGATTTTTATAAGAAAAATCTAAAATCACTCAATAATCTGTGATCACTTATATATCCCACCAAATATCCATTTTTAAATGAAAAACATAAAATCACTCATACATCCTTATTAAGAGGTGCTAGAGGAAAAAGGGCAATAATCTGTGATCACTCATATTTCTCACTAAATATCGATTTTTATATGAAAAACCTAAAATCACTCATATATCTTTATTAAGAGGTCCTAGAGGATAAAGGGCAATAATCTGTGATCACTCATATTTGTCACCAAATATCGATTTTTATATGAAAAACTTCAAATCACTCATAGATCGTTAACAAGAGGCAATAAATAATCTGTGATCACTAAAATTTTCCCACCAAATATCGAATTTTCACTCATAGATCGTTAACAAGAGGTCCTAGAGGAAAAAGAGCAATAGTCTGTGATCACTATACACCAAATATCGATTTTTATATGAAAAATCTATAATTACTCATAGATCTTTATTAAGAGGTCCTAGAGGAAAAAGGGCAATAAACTGTGATCACCCATATTTCCCACCAAATATCGATTTTTGTATGAAAAACCTAAAATCACTCATAGATCGTTAACAAGAGGTCCTAGAAGAAAAAGGGCAATAATCTGCGATCACACATATTTCGTACCAAATATCGATTTTTATATGAAAAACCTAAAATCACTCATAGATCCTTATTAAGAGGTCCTAGAGGAAAAAGGGCAATAATCTGTGATCACCCATATTTCCCACCAAATATCGATTTTTGTATGAAAAACCTAAAATCACTCATAGATCGTTAACAAGAGGTCCTAGAAGAAAAAGGGCAATAATCTGCGATCACACATATTTCGTACCAAATATCGATTTTTATATGAAAAACTTAAAATCACTCATAGATCGTTAACAAGAGGCAATAAATAATCTGTGATCACTAAAATTTTCCCACCAAATATCGAATTTTATATGAAAAATCAAAAATCACTCATAGATCGTTAACAAGAGGTCCTAGAGGAAAAAGAGTAATAGTCTGTGATCACTATACACCAAATATCGATTTTTATATGAAAAATCTATAATTACTCATAGATCTTTATTAAGAGGTCCTAGAGGAAAAAGGGCAATAAACTGTGATCACCCATATTTCCCACCAAATATCGATTTTTGTATGAAAAACCTAAAATCACTCATAGATCGTTAACAAGAGGTCCTAGAAGAAAAAGGGCAATAATCTGCGATCACTCATATTTCTCACCAAATATCGAATTTTATATGAAAAACTTAAAATCACTCATAGATCGTTAACAAGAGGTCCTAGAGGAAAAGGGGCAATAATCTGTGATCACTCTATTTAACACCAAATATCGATTTTTATATGAAAAACCTAAAATCGCTCATAGATCTTTATTAAGTGGACTTAGAGAAAAAAATACCAAACCACCAAAAATATCGATTTTATATGAAAAACCTAAAATCACTCATATATCTTTATTAAGAGGTCCTAGAGGAAAAAAGGGCAATAATCTGTGATCACTCATATTCCACAGCAAATATCGATTTTTATATGAAAAACCTAGGACCTCTTGTTAAAGATCGTTAACAAGAGGTCCTAGTAAAAAAAAGGGCAATAATCTGTGATCACTCATATTTCACACCAAATATCGATTTTTATATGAAAAATCTAAACTCACTAACAGGTCCTAGAAGAAAATCTGTGATCACTAATATTTCTCACCAAATATCGATTTTTATATGAAAAACCTAAAATCACTCATAGATCCTTATTAAGAGGTCCATAAGGATATATGAGTGATTTTATGTAAATAGATCCTTATTAAGAGGTCCTAGAAGAAAAAGGGCAATAATCTTTTTTTTTTTTTATATGAAAAAACTAAAATCACTCATAGATCGTTAACAAGAGGTCCTAAAGGAAAAAGGGCAATAATCTGTGATCACTCATATTTCTCACCAAATATCGATTTTTATTAGAAAAATCTAAAGTCACTCATAGATCCTTATTAATAGGTCCAAGAGGAAAAAGGGCAATAATCTGTGATCACTCAATTTCCCACCAAATATCGATTTTTATATGAAAAATTTAAAATCTCTCATAGATCGTTAACAAGAGGTCCTAGAGGAAAAAGGGCAATAATCTGTGATCACTCATATTTCTCACCAAATATCAATTTTTATTTGAAAAATTTAAAGTCACTCATAGATCCTTATTAATAGGTCCTAGAGGAAAAAGGCAATAATCTGTGATCACTCAATTTCTCACCAAATATCGATTTTTATCACTCATATTTCCCAACAAATATCGATTTTTATATGAAAAACCTAAAATCACTCATATATCGTTAACAAGAGGTTCTAGAGGAAAAAGGACAATAATCTCTGATCACTCACATTTCTCGCCAAATATCGATTTTTATATGAAAAACCTAAAATCACTCATAGATCGTTAACAAGAGGTCCCAGAGGAAAAAAAATTGCAATAATCTGTGATTATTTGTTTGTAGTTGCGATCTGCTTGAACCTTGGAACTGCATAAAATGAAATTTGTGATTATTGGTCCTTCCCTGTGTATTAGAATTTTATAGTGACCCTTAATGTGAGTATACGATGAATATTGCAAAGTATTACAAATATTGCTCCATCTGTTTGATGGTGGCAATAAAAATAATACCCACTCTTAAACTATTCTCTTAGAGTGTAAAGTAAAAATCGTATGTAAATCTATCTCTAACATGTAATGTAGAATATTTATACTTTATGAACAGATTATTTACATACATATATAGTTTTTTATGGCTCTGGAAGGTCAATAAAATCGATGGTTGGAAAAAAAATGCTAGTCACCTTTTTTCATAAACACATCTATCTACATATAACATTTCATTCCAATTCAGTTGAGTTGAGTGAGTATCTGATCAATAATATTTTTTTCCATCATGTTAAACAAACACAACAAGATGACTGTCTGGCTGTATGTAAATATATTCGAATACACGAATATAGTTTTTCGTATTCTTATGTTTTGTTTGATAATGTTTGGTTAAAAAAAATGCATTTTTCTAATTGAAAAACAAACAAAATTTTTCTTTTTTTGTTAAATGATAGTGATAATGATGTTCCTCTTGATGTTCACTTTTTTTCCATTTTTGAAAAAGAAATGAAAACATTTTTTAGATGAAGGTATTTTAGCATCTGTGTGTTCATTCTCCTTTCATATTTGTTTGTTCACAATATAGAAATACCGAGGGACAGACAATTTGTTAGAATTGAATGAAAGAATGAATGAACAAAAAAAAACATAAAATAACGACATTCAAATTTAAATCAACACCTTTTTATGACGGATATAAATGTTGTTCTTTCTGAATGTTTATATGGACTTGTACACGTTTCCAAATCCAAACAAAACCTTAATTATACTTACACATGCATGTTTGTCGACATAATTCAAGATTTTAAATGTTTTTTTTTCCGGGCTGCATTTCTACCAGAAAGCACTTAAAATGTTTGAAAATTAGTTGTGAGTTTTTATTTATATCAATACATTACATAAGCAGAGATTTGAATGAAAAGGGGTTCTAATTTAAATAAATATTCAAATTAGTTTTGAGTCTAAATTGATGTTATGTTAAGTATCTATAGCTATTTTACAGCTTCCGAATTTTTTACAATACATAATTAGATTTAATTAGCTATTAATTCAAATTCTATTGTTTTGGATATTTATCTTTAAAATAAAATAGTTTTTTTAGTTTAAAAATTAAATTAAACAAACATTAACAGTTACCGTAATTTCAAAAGAAATTTCAAAAATGTCGCCCCTGAAATTATAACTTTAACGCTTCAAATAACATGCAAATACAGACAAATATAAAGAACAAATTGAAAACTGACAGACAGACAGACAGCGAGACAGTCAGTCATAATTGAAATGACGACAATTTTCAATTACAAGCTACAGAAAACATAGCACCGTTTTAAAAATAATACAAAACAATATGACAAATTATGAATAAAAGACGACATATTTATCTATGGAATGACACAAAGAAAATGAATAGAAAATCATCATAATTTAACAACCCACAGTTACAATAATAATGAAAACTGTACAAAGGATAACTAACAAACAACTGCAAATACAAGCGAAAGGAGACTTAAATCTGTATTGTGCAAATTAAAGGACGAACAGAAGAAAATAAAAAAAATTAAGAAAACATCTTTATGGCAAATGTTTATAACGACCACACCATGACTAATAGAGAAAATCAGTTGAACAGTTGGAGGACGACAGACAACTGAATAAAAACTTAAGTATAAAGAAGTGTACAGATAATTTGTATAGAATATAACTACAATAAAATGAAGTGTAACAAGAAATATACACAAATATTGCAACTATGTGCTCTATGGGCTGAAGAAGTTTGTAATTTCTAAAATTATTATTTGTGACCCCGAAATATTTGTGACAACAAAAATACCCAAATCTATTGGTTGATCGGTTGCGATTAGTGTTTCTAATTTCCCGGACTTTTTCCCTAACCGGGTGGAAATTAAAAAATCTTTTTATTGTCGGGAATTTTGGGAAGAATTGCGATTATGTAAAATCAGGAAAACTGAGTATTTCAACTATAATGCTTCTCTAACAACTAACTATCTGTTGCTGCAACCTAAAAAGCTATTGATATAATGGAATCATTCAATTAGCAAGAAATTTCGCCATCACAACGAATCTGAATATTGAAACTTTAAGAAGAAAACTTTAATAAAGAAATTCCCGAAAATTTAAAATAAAAAATATTCTCGGGAATTCCCGGAAAAATTTTCCGGCGTATGAACCCTACTTATGATTAATCTATATATATTGTTACGTTTTAACCTTTTCAAAATGTTTGGTTTATTTCCTTTAAATAAACCGGATACGTTTGATTGCAAATAAAAGCCGTTTAGTAGTTTGAAAATTGTAACAACTCTTTATTTAAAAATGTACAACAACAGAATTATATAGTCACTCAATGTTTTTTTATACACGTTTGCAAATTCGCAGAAATACAGACACAATTTATAATATACACGAATTTACTTGAAAAAAACACAACACACTTTAAGGCACTCAGTTGATGTTTATTCGAAAAGCGTCTCTGATAAACTCACTACGACTGCAAACTCTGCCACTATTTATAACACTGCCATCTGCACTCTAGGTTGCTCTTTAACTGTCAAAGTTCGAATATTCTAGATCATACGCCATCTGTGGTGTACTTTCTACAATGTTCTTTAACTGAATATTCGAATTCAAACAGCGTTGCCAACTTACGATCAATGGTCAACTGAAAGCTTTTATTTAATAATGCCCACAGATATGTTACGGTTTGCTATTACAGCACTGTTATTTGAAAGCATTATGCTACTTTTAAATCAGCCCTTAAAATCGTTATATTTGAATTCAAGTACAATTTCGTAACAATATAAAAGAGTAAAGCTACTTATACACGGTTGTCATATTCTTACAATATTGTCAGAAAATGTTCAATAAATGGTTAACACCCATATGTTTCAACATAAGTTCTCATGGTTGTGTTAACCATTTTCTGAGCATGTTCCTGACAATCTGACAACCGTGTGTACGTAGCTTAACGTTACTGACTGACTGATTCATCATCGCACAGCCCAAACGACTGAAGCTAGAATCATGAAATTTTAACTGTGGGTTCCTCCCTCCCCAAAACGAACCACTAAGAAATTCAAACGCTTAGGGGGTAAAAAAGTGTAAAAATGGGTAAATTCGGTAACCTTATATCTTCAAAACTAATAAAAATACAAACAAAACTTTAAATTGCATGTTACTCCATTTAAAAAATAAGCCGACAGGTGTTTCGTACTTTTTCGAAATTCGAACCTTTTAGGGGAGAAAACGGGTAAAAACTGTATTTTAGTATTTTTTTGGCACCCTATGTATCTTTTAAACCAATAAACATAGAAACAAAATTTAAATCGTATTCTTTACTAATCAAAAAATAAAAAATATAAGTTTGGTACGTTTTGGAAATTCAAACCCTTAAGGGATACAAATTGTGTTTATTTTTGGTACTTTTTCATAAAATAAGTTTTTCTATAATCTGACATAGACATACGAATATTTTATTATGAGCTCCCACCACGATACAGAAATTTATTTGAATTAAATTTTACCAAAGCAATGGGGATAAAAAGGTACCAAAAAGGGGATAAAATCGGGAAAATACATTTTATTTGAAATCATTAAGTTAATTTTGATAATTTCATATAAAAATTCATATAAAAACAAGTAAGAAAGTATGGTCGGTCAAGCCCGACCATATAATACCCTACACTATGTAAAAGAGCAAAAAAAATTTTTCTTTTAAAATTTAAATAATTTATATTTTTGAGTGATTTTCTGAAGTGGGCCTTATATGGGGGCTATGACCAATTATGGACCGATCACCATGAAATTAGGTCGAGTGATTTATGTCTATATTAAAGTTAACCATGTTGAATTTTGTGTGTTTACCAAAATTTTTAAGCGATTTATGCACGTTAAAGTGATTTTCGGAAGCGGGTCTATATGGGAGCTATGACTAATTATGGACCGATCGTAACAAAATTTGGTGACATGAATTTTGTGTATATAAAACTTATTTGGAGCGGAATTTGTGGAGATACATATATAAATTAAACATTTATGACCGATAACGTCCAATTTCGGGAGGACATTTGTATGGGGGCTAGGTGAAATAATGGACTGATTTCAGCCAGTTTCAATAGGCTTGGTTCTTGAGCCGAAAAAATAATATGTACCAAATTTTATCGAAATATCTTCAAAATTGCGACCTGTACTCTGCGCACAAGGTTTACATGGACAGCCAGCCAGCCAACCAGACGGACGGAATGGACGTAAGGACAGACATCGCTTAATCGACTTAGAAAGTGATTATAAGTCGATCGGTATAATTTAAGGTGGGTGTTAGACTAATATTTTTGGGCGTTACAAACATCTGCACAAACGCATAATACCCTCCCCACTATGGTGGTGTAGGGTATAATTAACTAACAGGTTGTTATTTGGAACTATAGTGCCAAGGTTTATATTGCACCAAATCCGGCTAAACAGTTTGGTACTTTTTTTGAAACATATTTTTTCTTGGGCATATTAACACAGATTTTAATCGTTTGAGACATGTCTGTAGCATAAACAATTTTGGCAAAATGAAATATTTTTAAATTTCAAACTTGAGCGGTGTTCAAGGAGGAAAAATGAAATTAGTACTTTTCTCCTAATTGTGCTATTTTAATACATATTTTAAATTATTTCACTTATCGACATTAAAGTTAGCTGATATGTATCTGAGTGACGTTAGCGTTAGAAATAGGGGATAATATTTAGGTACCAAAATGTGAGAACTGAACTATAGGTACTTTTTTATTCATCTAATGGTACTTTTTGAATTTTATATGACAATGGACTTAGAAACTTGAAATTAAGCATAAGTGAGTGTGAATTTTAGGGGTAGACTTTTTGGTACTTTTTCTTTAATCGAATGGTACTTTTTGTAATTTCTTCACCAATGAACCTAGAAACTTGAAATAAAGCTTACATGGGCCAGAGTGGGTGGGCATCTACAAGTGGTACTTTTTATATATTCTAATGGTACTTTTTGAATTTTCTGTAATAATGGACATAGAAATATGAAATTAGGCGTCTATGGTCCCAAGTGAGTGAAAATTCAAGGCCATACTTCTTGGTACTTTTTCTTTGTTCTCATATGTACTTTTGTGAATTTACTATAATAAACTATAATTTTTAAATATTAATTGTTATAGAAACAAAATTAGTTGATAATATAGGAAAGGCTATACAAATTTAAAATTCAAACTTGACGGGTTATGGTTTAGTGAATGCGAATTCAAAAGAGTTAATCAATGGTACTATTTGTTTATTGCAATGGTACTTTTTGAATATTTTATAATAATAAACCTAAACATTTAAAATTAGGCACACATGATTCTGAATGAATTTGAATTCACAAAAGGTGAATTCATGAAAGGTGATGGACCCAGAAATATGAAATTATACATTTAAAATTAGATTCACAAAGGGAGACTTAATAGTACTATTTCATTCTTCTAATTGGGGTGGCAAAGCGCACCGGGTCAACTAGCATAATATAAATTTATTCAAAGTATTGGCCATCAACATTTTTTGGAAATAAATCTGGTATTTTTAAACGGCTGCTACGATCGGGATAAAATTTGACGTGGGCAATATCTTTTAAAAGACGGAGTTTTAAATTGGCATATTTTTGAATCTTATCAAGATATTGACTTGAAATCTTCTTTGACCAAAAATTAACTTATTTCGACAAACAAATTAGTTCGGAATAAATTTTGATACAAATTTTAGTTTTAGTAACTCAATAACTATGTAATAAAATCTTTATTTATTAACTAAACTCAATGAAGTTTTCCACGTTTTTTAAACTTGTAATTGTAAATAACAAAATGTAAAATAACTTGTCAAAAGTTCAAAGTAATCCCGCAATTCCTAAAAATTGGAGTGAAAATCCCTAAAATGGTATTTTTACAATTTTTCCCATAGGGTACACACTTCCCTCGGGGCTGGGAAATTACGTTGAGGCTAAATAGGAAGCACATCAAGGTTTCCAAAACTGTTTTCCGTTTTCTGATCGCAGCTTTGGGATTTTAGAACATGTGGCCCAAAAATGTTTATAAAAATATGTCAAATTCCGAATTGAGTATGGGAGAAATATTCGAAAAACAGGACATGTTTTTTATACCAAAATGTTATCCGCAAAGATACCTTACAGAAAAACATCTAAAAGAAAGTTATTTTTTAATAAAAAAAATAGTTAATTAATTTTTTCGCCAAAAAAAACAGCAAAAATCTTGTATTTTTTTAATTTTTAAATTGAAAATCGTTTATTTTTATGGATCTATAATGGACACTGCTCTGAAATCTTTTGTAAATTATTGGTAATTTAGTTGTTTAACCAATTTTTAAAAAAGAGAACCAAGATATACCAAAATTTTTAAATTTCAATTTTCAAATACCTATAACTAGGAAATTATAAGAGATAAATAGCCCACCAGCCGAACCCTTTCCAAAAATATAAAATTCTTTGAAATTAGATGGGAAACAAAAAATGGCGCATATTTAAAAATGTTACATGTCGAAGGTACCCTACTTTGAGCACCCATAGCGCCGACCCTGGAGTATTTGCAACATGAACTCGAATACTCCTTGGCTACGCCCAGGTCAAATTTGATCCCGATCGCACCAGCCGTTTAGAAATGCCAGATTTATTTCCAAAAAAAATTGAATCTGGCCCACTGTGCATTGTAAGCTATGACCTTTTTCCCATCTTTCTGGCTACATATGGATTCCGAGCCAAAAGAACTGCTCGTCTTTTAAGGCTAAGAAAGAATCAAACAAATATCGGATATTCTGTTCCGAAGAGAAGTGTATCCCAGAGAGATAGATAGTTCTGGTGCCAAATTACCGCATTCGATATCGTGTAAAATTGATCGTAATTTTCTTATAGTACATTTTCTCATAATTTCTATATCGAAATCATTTTTTGATACGATACCTCATTTAGCCCCTGCATCAATAAAACAAAGAGTATTTGGACGGGTCAAGGTCAGAACTATAAAGCTGATGCTGCAAAACTTCCCAACCACTTAATTTTAAATAGTTTTTAACAGGTATTGCATAATGTGTCCGAGCGTTGTCATGATGGAATATTACGGTTTCTCGTCTGATCGCAAATTCTTTTTTCGGCCAATGATCGCTTCATTCTCTACTTTTCATCGCAAGTAATGATTCAGTTCAAAAACTATTTTCTTTTATAGCGTTCAAACATCATTTCGGACATGCAAAATCGTCTTTCTAGGTCTATCGGCTTCAATTCGTATGGTACCCAATTCCACAGCTTTTGGATGAATCTTGCTGCTCGCAAACGCTTGGAAATTGCTGCTTGTTGAGATTGACAACAATATTCATGTAGTAATGCCCCTAATTCTTAGTCTTCAAACCTTTTTGGCTTACCTGGGCGATCTCTGTCTTCCGTATCAAAATCACCACTTCTGAACCGCACAAATCATCTCTCGCACATTTAAACAGATGAAACACATTCACCATAAGCTTCGGTGAGCAATCGGTGTGATTAAGCGTTACTTGTTTCAAATTAAAGAAGTAAAGCAAAACTTCCCGCATATGACGCATTGTTGGCACAAAATTCTGGTCAACTGAAAACTTCTGAATTTCGGTTTCTTATGAATTTACAATGTTAATTTCCGGTTATTCGGTTCACCCAGTTTTATCACTCAGTTAGTTCCATGTTTTAATGGATTTTTTATTAACATTTATTGTAAATTACTAATACATTCTCACCACTTAGGTTTTTGACAACTGAGTTAGGTCTTTAAGAGGAGAGTTTCAGATCTACGTTTTAATCATTCCTTGCTACTAAAAACGTGAAATAATATAGATACTCAAACAATTTTCTTAATTTCTAAAATTTCGTTTAAAAAAAATTAAAAAAATGTAAAATTGGGGTTTGGAGATATACACACAGCCTCAAAAGTGAATAAACACCCGCGAATCTTTTGATTTCTTTAGGATCATGAAAATCATTATAGTCCGACTTAAATCTTAATTTTTCACAACCGAATCTATTATTCAACTCAATCTCCAACAAACCTAAACATTCAAATTTTAATCGATGAATAAATGTTAGGATTTTCATTATCTTAAAAAAAAATTAAATAATTTTTGGTGTATACTGACTTTTGAGGTTCTCTGTATATGCATGAAATTTTACGATTTTTTTGGTATTTTGTATTAAACTAAAATCTAATTTTCAATCTCTGAAAATATTTTATTTAATCCTATTAAATATGTAAATAAATACAAAAACAATTTCTATTTGGAATTTTTCCACATTTAATTTTATTAGTTATTTCTGCAAGAAATTCTAGCTAAACAACCCATAGTGCATTGCATAGAAACCGTGTTATAAAGCAGTGACATTTACAAATAAACATAAACAGTCCGTCACCAAACAGATGGAAATAAGAAACTGATTTTATGTTCAGATTTTAAGTTTCTTTGAAAAGCCAACAATAGTTTCTTTTCTTACAAATGCTAACAACTACTAACCAGACAAGTAAAACAAAGTGCTCTTTCCACCTCACATCTTCTTGCACTAAATTTATATATTTATAAATTTTCAGTTGTCTACAAAACAATTAACCATACGGAGACAACAAAACACAGCATGACTTTACTGCAGCCATAGAATACGACACTGCAGCATAGTTCAAAATTCAAAAGGTCCTTTGTATTTCGCTGTTCCCTCTCTCTCCCTCTCTCGCTCCCTTTCCCTGACTGAAACTCGTTGTTCGTCTTTGTCGCTGTCTAAATGTTAAATGAAAGATAATTTGTAGCAGACATTTAACAACCAAATTAGACAGGTGAAAAACTATAAATGAAAACTACAAACCCAACAAAAAAAAAACATAATCTTTACTCTTGTTAGAGTGTTAAAGTGATCAAATTACTAGCATTTGTTTTACTTTTTAAAGATCTTTAATAGAAAAAGGTGCAAATTCTCTTTCTTTATTAAAAACTTTGTTTTTTTAATGTGGATTTTTTTTGGAAACTGTTTTTTTCTTCTATTTCGAGGACATATGTTTGCATATGAATGTAGATTTTCTAGCAGTAAGTAAGATCGTGTGTGTGGTATTTTGTTGTCTTCTTTTTCCAACATCGAAGGCGTAAATCCTGGCCTAAATACAGCTGTATTATTGTAGAGGAGTTTCTCTGGTAATATGTTAAGAAAATATGTTTGGATTTCCATTTAATGTACGTACTTTATGAATTTCCTTTTAATTGACAATGAACAAACATCTTAGACATATTGATTTACATTTTTCAAATTCCATTCAAACTATTATTGTACAAACATACTCACGTGGCTGACACACGCTGTTTGTTTTCCATTAAAAACAAATCATGGCAAAATAAAAAGGCAATATGTTTTATTTCCGTTTTTGACAGGATAAAACATTTGGAAGTTTACTTTGGTTTTTTTCATATAAATGTCCTTAGAATTTGAATAAAATGATGTTAGAGATTCTGAAATAAAATATGTGGAGCATATTTGAAATATGACATTATCATTAAGCGATCGTTTTAAATAACTAAGATATCAATTTTATTGACAAAACTAAATACCAATACAGAATAGTAAACTGAACTTAAATATTAATGTCATGAAACAGATGAACGAAGCTACAGTAACTCTTAGCTCCTTTTATAAAGCTATTGTTAAAAATTGGGTTTTGACTCTGAAGATCGATCGGGTTTCGGCGAAATACTTTATGCAGTTTTAATATTTGTAGTTATGTATTCCGTACTGCATTCACGGTAGGTGATCTCTTGAAAAATTCCCATACTGCTGCTTCAGTGATCGATAAACATTTGTTGAATTAGCCCTTTTAATCTGTCTTCTAATATTTAGTGATCAGGGGATACCGTTAATCAAGTTTCATATATGTTACTTTACCCATGCACCAATTCTCATATTATAGTCGACCAATGCAAGCAATTTTATTGGGTGTATGACATAAAAATGCGGGATTTACAATAGATGACGTAGCTTTTGAAGGGTACTATGTCATTATGAAGGGTACAGATCTGTTATTTATTCTCACTTAATTACCGAACATTATAGTGTAAAAAACAATATTTTTTTGCTTCGATAATGTAGAATTTTGTACCAACGAATCGCCATATGTGGGAAGTTTTGCTTTACTTCTTTAATTTGAAAAAAGTGCCGCTGAA
This sequence comes from Calliphora vicina, assembly GCF_958450345.1. Lineage (NCBI taxonomy): Eukaryota > Metazoa > Arthropoda > Insecta > Diptera > Calliphoridae > Calliphora > Calliphora vicina. Next base: position 80,673,295 of record NC_088784.1, read on the forward strand.
GCGCACGGATTGCTCACCAAAACTTATGGTGAATATCTTCCATCTTTCAACGTACAAGAGATGGTTTGTGCGGTTCAGAATTGGTGATTTTAAAACGGAAGAAAAAGATCGCCCAAGCCAAAAAGTTTGAAGGCTAAGACTTGGAGGCATTACTCTACACAGAGAAGACAGATTCGTGCTAGCAGCCGAGTTTGTTGCCAATCGAATGGTTCTATCTTAGTGACAGTTATGGCTACAGTATTTTGGAAGGGATAACTAAAGTTTGGTTGCTTCAACTGAAATTCTTCTTTATCAACTGACTTTCTATTGGTAGAACTGACAAATTCTATGTGTGCAACCGAATCATTCGATTGGCAACAAATTCGGTTGCTATCACGAATCTGTGTATGAAGATTGTTGTCAACCTCAACAAGAGCTTGCAAAATCATTGGGAGCTACTCAAGCAGCAATTTCAAAACGTTTGCGAGCAGCAGCATTCATCCAAAAGCTGGGAGATATGGCACCATACGAATTGAAGCCGAGAGACTTTGAAAGACGATTTTGCATGTCCGAAATGATGTTTGAACACTATTAAAGAAAATCATACGATGAAAAATGGATACATTACAATAACCCGAAGCGTAAAAGATCGTATGTGAAAAAAAATTTGACTTGTGTGGGTATCGAACAGTCACATTATTTGCTTGTGTTTGATAATCAAGCTGCTAACTCACTGCTCCATGTACGAGTTATTTTATTGTTAGTTAGTTAGTTTTAACATAAACATATAAATGAAATGGTGGCGAACCTCCCGTTTTCCAGTCAAACACACTAGATAGCTGAGCTAAAGGCAAAAGTTCATTACCAACCTGTATAAAAATAAGTACTTATTCTAGTAAATAAAGTAATGTGCTAGGTAACCACCACTCATTACAAAATAATGCATGTGTTAACTAGTTGCCGTTACAAAAATTCACAAAATTTTTGCTGGGTGGTTATGCCTCACCAGTTTTACATTCCAGACTGTGCCCGTCAGGGATACGCTTCTGGGATACGCTTCATTCAGAACAGAGTATCCCAAATTGGCATGATTCGTTCTTGGATACAAAATCTTGCCAGAAAGATTGGAACAGCTAACAATGTCCAATACTTTGAGTAAATTTATAAATTAGAATCAGGATAAAGACTGTATAAAAACAAGTAAGAGAGCTATATTAGGCTGCGCCGAATCTTATATACCCTTCACCAAATTATACTTCAAAGTACAAATTTAAAATATTTTTAGGTAAACAACATTAAAGTTTTTCCTGATGTTTTTTTTATTTTTTGCAAAAAAAAATATTGAATTGTTATTTAAAAATTACTTTTTTTTTTGTTTTGGTGAATTGACCCATTGTATGTCTTATATATGTCGTTGCAAAGGTATTTGAAATATCTATCATTAGATATCCATATTGTCTATATTAATGACTTAGTAATCCAGATATAGGTAAAAAATAGATCAAAAATCGAGGTTGTCCTGGTTTTTTCCTCATATCTCAGCCATTTGTGGTCCGATTTTGCTGATTTTAAATAGGAAACTTCTCAAAAGCATGTCTCACAGAATTATTGAAGATTTGGATGCCGAAGATATCTGGTGTCTTCAGAAAATTGATTTCAACAGACAGACAGACGGGCATGGCTTAATCGACTCCGCTATCTATAAATATCCAGAATATATATACTTTATGGGGTCGGAAAATTATATGGTGGAAATTACAAGCGGAATGACAAACTTATATATACCCTTCTGAAGAAGGTGAAGGGTATACAAATCATGTTAAGATCAATCATAAGGTATCTCAATCAAGGTCACTTTTATATCATCCATCCAAAATATATAATAAGTTGTGTCTTTCCTATTTGAATTACACCATATACAAGTCATATTGAACCCAAATCTTTCATTTTCAATACCTTCAAATTTATTTATCCCTTCCAAATAAAAAGATTTGTCGAGGTCATCAAAATAGGTATTTGTTTGTGAGATGATTTTATCATTGCCCAGGAAAAATTTTGTGAATTTTTGTAATGACCACTAGTTATTTCATACATTCTTTTGTAAGGAGTGGTGGTTACCCAGCACATTATTTTATTTACTAGAATAAGTACTTATTTTTATGCAGGCTGGTAATGAACTTTTGCATTTAGCACAGCTATCTAGTGTGTTTGACTGGAAAACGGGAGGTTAGTGGTTCGCCACCTGTCAAAGCCATTAATTTTTTTGTTCATATCATATTCATTTATATGTTGATGTTAAAACTATTGTTAATTTCCAATAAAATAACTCGTACGTGGAGCAGTGAGTTAGCAGCTTGACTATCAAACACAAGCAAATAATGTGACTGTTCGATTCCCACACAAGGCAATATTTTTTGTGTTTTTTCTTTAGCTACATATTCTTGTTGTGAATTTACTACTTATTTCTCAACTGATTGTAAGTACATTTGTAAGCTTGACCCCTGAATTTTTTAAAAATCTCGAACAACGGTAAGTAGTGTTTCAGTCAAATAATAAGTAGTTATCGCTTTGCTCCAATTATACTTGCTGGCTTACTAGGTAAGTAAAGTTTTTGCTGGGTGGTGTCAAATCTCTTTCCACTGGGCTATTTCTTCAGGTTTGGAAACAAGAATTAGTCACTCGGTGCTAAATCCGGATAATTGAGAGGATGAGGATTTTGCATATGTGCGCCCTTCCATTGTCCTGGAAGATGCGTCCGGAACGTTCAGCATCAACGAGTTTCAGTAAACCACTTTTTTATCATTGAAATTAGTGGTGGAGAGTTCACATAGTAGTTATCAAACTTAGACTGCTGCTGAAAACTTGTATATTCCAAGATAGAGGGTTTTGAATATATAAATAATAGGATTTTTGTTATTTAACATATCGCAAATAAATTTTTTACATCGATATAAATTACTTAAAAAAGATTTAATCCCAAACATTTAAATTTTTGGATTTTTGCACTTTAGGACCACATCGTCCGAGGTCGTAGAAGGTTTATTCAAAACATACTGGGGCAGGCGTGGATCCAGGTCAACCATTTTGGGGTTTTTTACATTTTTCTTTCTTTCCTTTTTTTATATTAAAACTTTTCAGTTGTCGATGGGTAAATTTCCTCTGAAGTATGTCTAAAACCGGCTTCCAGGTCATATTATATATCAATCAAAAAGTATTTCGGAGCTTAAAACTTTATATAGCTTTGAAAAAATGTTCGCACCGAAGGTGATTTCACCTTGATCTTTGGAAGTCATTAATTTTTTTTAATTTGGGTATTATTTTTTTTTTATTGCAGGGACAAACTTCATGGGGACTTATTTTTGGAGAACAATAACTATGCCACTTATGAATCGTAATCCAAGAGACATCGCGAGGCTTTTGGCTTTCTTTGAACGTATGTATCGCTAAGTCAGTTTCTGCACCAAATTAAACATTTTATTATATTTATAAAGAGGTATTTTCTTACCTCTTTAAAAATATCCTTGTGGCAGACATAATAAAAAGGACACACAAAAATCCCTGCTGATCCTTCTTAAACACATTTACCAAATCATTTGTAAAAATCCCATTAACTAAATTTTACTACTGATCTTAAAAAAAAACAAACATTTTTTGATTTACAATTCGAATAAAACATGTATCATCTTTCCTTTAAATAACATCATGTCAACTCTTTCCGATTGGATTTTTTCAATCGTCTAACTGTTTGTGCAATTAATAACAGCATGGAAAGATCTTAAAATACCCATAGTTACCCATAGTTAAAATGCCATAAATATTTAATTATTTGTCATAAAATCATAAAACTATTAAATTAAACATCCATTAAATCTTTAAGAAAAATTACCATCTTCTATTTGTGTGGTCCAGCTCATAAAAAATTATAACAAAATCATAGATGTACTCTGAACATTTCCAGCTAAAAACGATGATGATGTTAATCTAATAACCATCTATTAAAGATGACTATTCGGATAGTTAGTTAGAATAACAGACATGCATGTGTAGAACAGGTACCAAAAATAACTCTGGTATTATGAAAATTTAATCCCTGCACCATGGTGTGAGATTGACCAAATTAGAAGTCAAGGTTTTACATTTAATTATGTTTAAACATTTTATTTTACTATATAAAAAAAAATTACAAAGGGTACAAAAGAAAACTAGCTACCTATGATTTCGAAGTCTGTCCACATGAAAGTAATTGTCGCCAGTTGGTTTTTCTTTTCCATACAACTATGTGTTTAATTATGGGTATTTTAGTATCTAATTAAAAATCAATAAATGAGTTTCTCGCTATTAATAGTGTGTCGGTGTTCAATAGATCGTTTTTAATTTATGTTTTTTTTTTCTAAACAGGTACAAATAGCTAAGTGTTTCTGCGTGTTTGGTTTAGTTAAACAAATGATATGCAACATTTATATATAAAAATTCAAATTTGAGACTAAACGAAAATGTCGATCTAAGAAATAAATTTTTGAACGTTACCCAGTATGCAAAATGATTCGAAGTTATGTCGAAAATGAATCATTTTTTCGTAAAATTTTATCGATATCGACTTCGATATAATGTCGAGAATGTGCGTGTTTTCCTAAGTAGAGTGCAGAGCGATAAAGAGTCGAAAATTATTTATTATTCTGATTCTAATTTTTATCGATATACTATACCTTTTTCGGTATTAAAAATGTTCTAAATTGATTCGATTTCGATTAAATATATGAACAATTTCGAATACTTTATACCATCGAGCAATTTTTTCTTGAAATAATGCATATTCAATACCTTTATTATTATCCAATAATGTTGCGTTAGATGTGTTTTCATTTTCAAATGCAATAAACTCTGCACATATTTCCGATGTTTGCGGATTATGAGATTCGAATTGTCAAAAAACAACATCAATAATTGGCTGCGCTTTTCATTTAAGACGTCTTTGATCCATTTTTCGTGTTAAACTATATTTTTATGAATATGTTATTGATAGGATAAGAAATAAAATTTTATTATCTCACAAATTGACAAAACAATAATATGTACATATGTATATGCATTTGTCAATTTGTGCAAAAATAAAATTTGGCATTAAAAAAAAACTCGAACATTATTCGCTATTTCTATAAAATATTAAAATACGATATTGTAAAAAATGTAGATTGGATAGAGCATCATAATAAATTCATATTTTCGATTTTAATTTGAAATAAGTTCGATAAAAAGAACTGACTCGAAATGTTGCATACTGGGTACTCTTCTGAATTCGATAATTATTGATATATGTTCCTGTTTTCCATGACCATACAAAATTTAAAGTTTTCCAGAATTTCGAAATTCACGTTTGGTTTGATTTCTACATAGGTTCAAAGTTCATATTTTTTAAAAGATGCGTGTATGGTAAAATTGTTAATAACTTTAGAACTTTTATTTTGTTAAGAATTAGTGTGCTGAATTCCCAATTATTGATAAATTCACTGAAATTTATTGTTGAGAGATAAGCTAGTTCCTATGCGCATTTCACTGGTTGCTTAGGCCAGATCATCAGGAAACCTTTTCCCAAAAGGCTTTAGGAAAACTAAAGATATTATACAAATAAAACTATAGAGTGAATGAGAATTACAGACAATCAAGCTTTATTTGTAAAAATATCAAAGCTTGAGTGTCTGTCTCTCATCAAAATAGGATATAGCATAGAAAATCGTCCAAAAACCAAGAATATCTCAAAAAAGTTATCTCTCATTCTCGCACCATTAAAAACGTTCGAGGGCTGATAGTTAAAAAGGGCCAAACTGTTCAGTAATATGTCCTTTATCTATGGTATCAATTTTGAAGAAAAAAAATAATTATAACGCTCTATATTCGCATTTTTGCCTTTTAGTTATCTACAAAATATGTTTATTTTGAATATAAACTGCGAATATTTTGTTTGCGATTTCAACTTTTTATATTTTTATTTGCAAACATCTAATAATTGCATTGAAATACGTTTTTTTGTGATTTTTGAAAGTCTTCTCAAAAAATTGTTATCGGGATCAAAACATGTGTAGTGATCCGAACAAAGTTCATATATTTTGATCCAAAACTTTTTAACGATTCAACCTATTATAGGATACATATGTTAGCTATTAGAAAATATCGGGTTTCTGGGTTCATCGTATTATAATTGTTTTTAAACGTCGGACTGACATTTTATTCAAACTTTTTTTGGTTGAGCAGATTTTGCACATTTTCAACACCAAACATTTTCAACACCAAACATTTTCCATTCGCAGAATATATGTATACTTTTGTGGACCGATCATTACATAAACTTACGTACTGCGATTTGTATATATTTGGTTTATCTATGTCTAATTTTAACCTTATAACGACATTTATAGGAGATATGCATTTGTTTACCATCGAGCCATATTCCGGGAAGAATATGGGGACTGGGAGAAATGGACCGCTTCTAACAGTTTTCAAAAGAATATTTGATTTTGTCATAAGAATAAATTGCGCAAATTTTCTAGTTATTAACTTCAATATTTTAAATATATTTTGCGAATTTCAAAATATTTTTGAAAAACATCAATTTTTTGAACTTGTCTCACATCTTTGTCCATATCTCTGGTTCTACTATACCGATTTTGCCCATTTTCAATATCATACTTTTCTGATCAACAAAACAAGTTTGGGGAGAATTTCATTCACCTATTCACCATTTCCCATCTTTCCAAATTTCCCATCGCGCCAAAATAACTGCTCATATTTTGAGGACAAGAACGAATCAGGCCCAGAGAGAATGTTCTCTATTGACTGAAAAAATTTATTTGGACGGGCCAAGGCGGGTGAAGCAAACCTTCCCAACCACTTCATTCTAAATGGTTTTTAACAGATATTGTATAATGTGGCCGCGCGTTGTCATGATGGAATATATCATGCCAGGCCGCATGATATATTCCATTCCGGTATAGGTTCCATGTAATGGTCTGGATAGATTTGGTGTCGATTCGGCTGGTTGTCCGGGCTTCACGTACGATCTCTTACACAATTGGAAAATAGTGAATATCGTCTGCTCAGAAGCATTATTTTTTGCGGAAAACCCTATCACTTAAATAAAAACTAATCCACACCATCAATTTCAATGGTAAAAAAGTGGTTTACTGAATTTCATTGTGGCCGTAGAGCACGGAAGATGCCGAACGTTCTGTACGCCCATATGAGGTATATACCCCAGAAACATTTGAAAAAATCAAGATATGGTGATGGCCGGTTGGAGATTGAAAGTGCGAGAGATTGTAGAAGCAACAGGCATATCATATGGATAAGTGTTTACAATTTGGAATGATCACTTGGGTATGAGAAGCTATAAGAAATTAGACTACAACTATATTTTGATGACCTCGACAAATCATATTTTTTGGAAGGGATAAAAGAATAGGAGAAACGTTGGACTAAGTGCATATGGAGCTCTATCCACTTTGTCCAACATTTCTCCAATTGTTTTATCCCTTCCAAAAAATATGGAGTCAAAACAAAAAATTTATCCAAAAACCTGCATTTAATTCAAAAAGGCACGGACTTTTTGACCCACCCTCTTACTTTAGATATTCAACATGTTGAATTGTTTTCATTGTTTAGTTTCCGTATTGAATTTGTAGAGGTTGTTTGAAAATAAAGATCTTCATTTTACGTTATATATAAGACTTCAACTATTTTTATCGAAATATGTATGTATGTATGTATGTAGAAGCAAAACATCATAGGTAAAATCCTCCACTGTTACTCCTCCAACTATGTTACTTAATATTGTTAACCACTGTATGGTAGCAACCTTAAAATATTTAACTAGTGGTAACACACTACAACCAACCCATAGCTACCTAATTAAATATTATTGTACATATTTCATTTATTTTTCTTATAATATTATTTTCTTCAAATTCTTTATACAATTATCCATCTCATTTATATAGTAATGCTGAAGTAGTCTGTAGTAGGTTTAGCTGCTTACTTAATTTTGTGCAATATGTACTACTTATTCTCATATCCATTGTTTTCTTATACAGTTTATTAAATCATTCATTTACTTTTTTTGTTTTGTTTATTTTGTAACACATGTTTCAAAATATTATTTTTTCTTCTTCCTTTAAGTCCCTTAGATCCTTCATAATCCTTACGAGCATAACGAAAAAATATTTGTGCTTGCATATGCTAAATTTATTACTGAATTACGAACGCAAACATATTTATATCTAAGTGTGTGCAAGTATGCAATGCAATGCAACTAGGGTCATGTTGCACAGGATTGTGCATACGGTGTCACTGCTTTTTCTTTTACATACAGATGTTGCATGCATGATTTTGTTTTTTCTGGTCTTAACAAAATAGTGTATGCAATTTTGATATTTTGAATTTGTGCTTACCATAGGGCGTTGCAGGATGTTGTAGATTGAAAAGAAAAATTGTATATTGTAATACATATTTGACAACGCACAGGGAGATCCATCCCTTTGTCGTATTTTGTGTTGAATTTCAGTGTTAAGCGTGCCAGAACATATGTTAACAGCAGGTTGTCTTTTGCTGCCCTTTGCAGGGCTCTGTGGATTTGAAAATATGGATAATTTTTTGTTAGTTTATGAAAGATTAATAAGGTTGCATGAAGTATATATAACATGTTGTTGCATGTTTATTTTTGGCTTGGTTAAAAAAAAAAACAAATAAACAATAGATGAGATATTTCATGGTTACTTACTGTTAGGAAATAACAATTGATTTGAAGAGTGTTTCTATTACTTAGGTACAAAATACTCCTATAAATATTAGCAATAAATTTAAAAATATAAAAAAATTAAATTTATAGATCGTGATGCACGTTGAATATGAATAAGACACAAAACCAGTGTTTCAGATTTTAAGGATTTTTAGTGCTTCATATTGTTGAAATCGTTTAAATATAAATTTATAGGAACTGACCTTGTTTATAAGAACTTCAAGTTAGCCATTTGAAGTACAAGCGTTCTGCATTGATACCTCACCAATTTACCATATGTACCCTAATTTACCATTTACCCACTTTATTCTCTTGATGGCGCAATATATATCCTCTGGTCTACAACCACTAATATCTTCAAATCCTTGACCAATCCTCTCAGTTATGTGGCGTCGCAGCACAGAGTAATGACAGACTTTATCCACAACATTTTCTTACTCCTCTTCGTTCCCCAACATCATAAAATAGTCGGAGTGCTGTTGTCCCAACTCTAACTGGACAATGACCCGTAATCATACCTATGATCTTCCTAATACTACATCTATCTAGACCCAGTAGCAGTCTGGTATCTATTATATTCAGTATGGGTTCCATATTCAGTATGCGCTTCCATTATAGATTAGTTCTGAGTAGGATTCTTTCCAAAATAGTCTTGTTTTAGTTGCACTTCTGAGAATAGTTGAGGGACTGCCTTCTAAACTCTGCCTTCGTTGTCCTTTTATATTACAGTGTAGTGGATTTCACACTGTGGCTCTCCAGGACCTTTAACATTTCCTGAACATCAGCATAAAACCTTTTCTGGCTTGAGATCCGAAGCTTAAAAGACCGCCAGGATCTCCACCTGAAAGACATCTATTGTGGCTTTGCAACCCTTGGCAATGACTGACAATATACTCAACAGTTCTAACAGGACCCGTAACCATACCTCTGATCATCCTAACTATACTTAGTCCTGAGTAGGATTCTCTCCAGGCTTTTCCAGTACAAGATTTGAAATTTTCAAAACTGCCATGACCACCGTCTGAAAGGCCCTTCATCCCAGTATTCATCTCCGCAATGTATACTCCAGATCTGGTGAGTTTTTCCATCTTCGAACCGTCAGTAAATACCGCATAGCCTTCGAACAAACTACCTTAACTGTTCCATTCCTACCGAAGTTGATTTCCGTAGTGTAATGTAGTCTAAGAGAATCGGATGTGCTGAAAACCAATTCGCATTGGTATGACCCGTTTCCCTGGTTCTTAGCAGACTTAGTTAAGAAAGTTTAAGCAAGAATGTAAACCTTTTGTTGGCATTCCAATTATATGGTTGGTTTACGTGGTAGTTCTCTGTGCGCGAACAGTATCCTCTAAGGGTAGTACGCATAGAATGAAGTTCATGACCGCCTCTGATGTGCTTCATTGAGCTCTTATTAACACTGTCCTTCTAAGACACTCAGTTGTCATTGCCTCCCAACATACACTACATCCTGAAGTTTAAAATGGCATTGCGAACATCCAACTCACTGCATTCCGTCGTAATTCCCAATACTTCCCTATAGAGTTCCTACAGGATGTTCTTCCTGTGTATTCCTTCTTCGGTGTAATTTTCTAAATACTTCGCCTACGTTCTACGAGTTATGAAAGTGTGAATTGTTTTACTGTATATCTCCTGGTGAATAAAGTATATTCCCTATGCAATTGGTTTCAGCCCAAGAAGAAAGATTTCCAAACGCTTGCCCAATCTTCCATGAATATTCCTCGAAATTTTTAAGATCTGTTTAACCGCCAGCAATCACAGAATAGGGGTATTACTCCTTATTGAATCTCCCTGGTAAGCACCACAGAATTACATCTCCTCAATTGGAGTTTAGAAATTTCCTACTTGTCATCATAACTATCCATTCTACCAAGAACATTTGGTCTTCAAGTCCCTCGAGTGCATCCCTAATATCCCCAATTTTAAAATTGTTGAAGCTGTAATACTTATTACGCTCGAATCAATTGTATCCATTAAATATAGATCTATTAGTCGCTGTAATGTTTTCATTACTGATTAATTGATTTAAAATTCTGCGGTTCCGATAGGCTTGCTTTTCCAACATTATAATATAAATATTCTGTCTCCATCTCTCAAAGGTTACATACCTTTGAGATGATCAAGCACCTTCTACATATATACTAGAGTGACAATCAGTTGCATGGAAAAAAATGTTTGTTAAAATGTTGAAGAGTGCCGGGTGGAATATTGTGACACTAGGTCCAAAAGTTAAGTGCTGAAAATTTTAGCCAAATCGGACAACGATTACTGGACGCGCATCGAGGTCAAAGTTCAGATATATGTATACAAAAGTTTACTAATTATATGGAATAAATAGGTGAAACTCGTTAACTTTCTGCATTGTTTTCTAGATATATGTAGATTTATTTATATTAATGAATATTACATTAAATTTTTTTTTTTTGGAAATTAACCCTGTATCTTCTTTGGGTCAATATGACCCAAAAACTGTATTATCGCCAAAATTCGGAAATAATGCAAATTTTTCAGTTTTTGTAAAAATGTTGCTACTAAATAAATACATTTGCAATTGAATGCAAAAGAATCGAAATGTGTACGTAATTATCGTTGTAATGAGATATAAATGACAAAATTTGGTTAAAAAATTTTAAAGTTATTACAAATTCGCCAGACCATTAACATGTCTCAGGCCACTTGAACAAGAAATTTAGGAAAAAAAATTGACATATTTCGAGAAAAAATAAAATAAAAGAAGTACACTAGTGTATGAGTTTTAGTCTTCGTAGGATACCGTTAAGATATTTGCAGGTATGACCAAAAAAAATATTTTTTTTAACTGCCGTTTCGAATCTCCATTTTCAAAATTTTGTTAAAAAAATTTCAGAATTTTTTGATCATCATATTGGGATTTATTGAGATCATAATGGAGATACTTCTTACAGTTTTTCCGTACCTGCGATTTAAATTTTGCGATTTTCAAGAAAAACTAATTTTTTGTCCATATTTTGGCGAATGGGCCTAATTTCCTTAATGTTATAAATTTTAAGTAAAATCTATCCATAATATTATAGTACTGGTAATTTTAAATATGGTCTGAAAGTTTCACTAAGATCGGAAAACATTAACCTTTAAATCGCGAAGGTCAAAGGTCAAATTTTTCAATATTTGGAATTTATATTGAAAAGATAGCGAAATGTTATATATTTTTGGGCCGATATATTGTACAGAATGTCTGGAAAAACTACCTACGGCCACGATGATTAAATTGGCTTAGAGATAAACTCTAGTGGTTGAAATCGGTACAATTTTCCACCAACTTTTCCAGTAAATGTCTTAATTATTTCGGTTTATCAAATAAAACTCAGCACAAATAGATTGTAAGATGTAAGACTAAATCATACTTCCAAATTTTGTGATGTAAAAATATATTTGATTTCGCCATGGCCCCCATATAAGATCCACAATTAAACGAACATATATAAATATCTCATAGATGTTGCTATCGCAATAATTTTCAGCATAAATACAATATAGGAAACATTTTACTATGATTAGAAACCTGGAATTCCTGGTTATATTTGTTATGTATTTTCGATAGTTTCATAAAATGTTTATAATCTGATCGAAAGTACTAAAGAGAAACTTGTTAGGTTTTTTAGTTTAAAAAGAATATGATCCGTTTATCTTTAAATTATACCATACAGGTGCATAAACTATTATTTAATGTTTACAAAGCCAAGGCCTTAAAATCGCAAAACAATAGATCAAACTCAAATTATATTATTTTTTTTTAGCAAAATCCTTACAAAATATTCACATGCTCATAATGAAAATTTAAACCCAAAAAACAAAGTTAGATACGCAAAACAGGTAGAAATATTTTTTTTATTTTAAAACGAATTTTATTACGGTGCAAACCATAAAGATTAGTGAAATTCAATAATTGTATTTGTGTGCTAAACAAAAGTAACATTGTTTAGATGATAAATGTCAATTTTTGTTTGCTGGATTTATATGAAATAGAATACAACTATACATGTTTGTGACAGTTAAAGCCGACTTAGAAAACCGCTTCACAAAGTAGCTAATACATAAGTAAATATTGTTACGTTTTAACCTTTTCAAAACGTTGGTTTATTTCCTTAAAATAAACCGGATACTTTTGATTGTAAATAAAAGCCGTGTAGTAGTTTAACAATTGTAACAACTCTTTATTTATTTAAAATGTACAACAACAACATAATTAAATAGTCACTCAATGTTTTTTTATACACGTTTATAAATTCGCAGAAATACAAACACACTTTATAATGTACACGAATTCACGAAAACACAGCACACTCAGTTAATGTTTATTCGAAAAGCGTCTCTGATCAAACTCACTAACGACTGCAACCTCTGTCACTAATTATAACACTGCCATCTGCACTCTAGATTTTTCTTTAACTGTCTAGATATTTCTAATACATACGGCATCTGTGGTGTACTTTCTACAATGTTCTTTAACTGAATATTCGAATTCGAATATACGGTCTCAGCAAAAAGCGTTGCCAACTTACGATCAATGGTCAACTGAAAGCTTTTATTCAATGTTAATAATGCCCACAGATATGTTACAGTTTGCTATTACATCACTGTTATTTGAAAGTATTATGCTACTTTTAAATCAGCCGTTAAAATCGTTATATTTGAATTCAAGTACAATTTCGTAACAATATATTACGAAATTTCTTATATCAACTGAACAGAAATATTTAGATTTATCCACAAATCATTATTTGCTATAGACTTTTAACTTTTTATCTAAATATAATTTTACCTCAATAAAGCTCGTTAGTGCACCAACTCTCTATATTATTTTTGGAATTCTTAAAAAATAATATCGGCTTAAAAACGATTTACATACCTATTGTAGCAAAACAAAATGTGTAGGGTATAATGTCATCCCTAATTTGCAATATGTATTGCCAACTAAATCAAAAAGGAACTCATGCACAGTAGGTGTGACAATTTCTAATAATAACCCAAAAATAAAAGAAACCCAATTACACAACAAATACATTATATTACAAAGACAAATGCCCATATATTTGTATATGTACAACTAAGTAAAACGTATTCATTAGGATGGCACTTATTTCATAAAATTTCATAAAATTTCAAAACCCACATTTTACAGTACTTAGAACTAATTTGTGCAAAATTTTATCAGGATTTTCGAATAATAAAGATATTTATAACTGCTGAAACAGTATTCCGGGGGATATTTGTATGGGGGCTGGGTGAAATCATGGACCGATATTTCCCATTTTCTATACCAAAAAACCTTATTTGGGCCCTATCTAGAGTGTCCAAAAAATCGGCAAATTAAAAAAACCGGTTTCTGGTTTAACCGAAAAAGTGTGTTTTTAAAAAAACCGGTTTCGATTATAGTCTTTTAAAAAAACCGGTTAAGCGGTTTCGGCTTTTGTCTACAAAATTGTTGAATTCTATATGCAATTATTTTATATCTTTTACTATATGTTGTCAAATGCTACAATTTTCTATAAAATAAATCAATATTTTTAAAAATGCTATCAAAGTTTTTCATAAATATGTTTGAATGAGCTTTAGAAAAAATATTTCATTAAAACCGGTAACCGTCTTACAAAAACCGGTTTGTCAAAAAACCGAAAAGTTAAAAAAACCGAAACCGGTGGAGTTTACAAAGATGAAAAAACCGGTTGACCGGTTTTCGGTTTTGGATACTTTAGCCCTATTCTATTTTCAACTGACAGACGGACTTAGCTAGATAGTCTTATTATCTTATGAGGACCCAGAATATATGCATATATACTTTTGTGGGTCTGCGGTGAATATTTCGATGTGTTACAAACGGAATGTCTATAAAAATGTAAATTTTATACACCCTAGAGAAGAAACCTTTGTAATGCAATTATTGGGAATTATTTCACTTCTGTTTTGATTTAACATCACCCAAGGAATTATTTATCAATTCAGGAGGAAATTCTGGAGTAATATAGGCAGAGCTATATTTTAAAAACAAGTAAGAAAGTATGGTCGGTCAATACCCTACACTAAGTAAAAGAGCAAAAACATTTTTCTTTTAAAATTTCAATAATTTATATTTTTGAGTGATTTTCGGAAGTGGGCCTTATATGGGGGCTATGACCAATTATGGACCGATCACCATGAAATTAGGTCGTGTGATTTATGTCTATATTAAAGTTAAGTGTGTTGAATTTTGTGTGTATATCAACATTTTTAAGCGATTTATGCACGTTAAAGTGATTTTCGGAAGCGGGTCTATATGGGAGCTATGACTAATTATGGACCGATCGTAACAAAATTTGGTGACATGAATTTTGTGTATATAAAACTTATTTGGAGCCAAATTTGTGGAGATACATATATAAATTAAACATTTATGACCGATAAAGTCCAATTTCGGATGGACATTTCTATGGGGGCTATGTGAAATAATGGACCGATTTTAGCCAGTTTCAACAGGCTTCGTCCTTGGGCCGAAAAAATAATATGTACCGAATTTGATCGAAATATCTTCAAAATTGCGACCTGTACTCTGCGCACAAGGTTTACATGGACAGCCAGACGGACGGACATCGTTTAATCGACTCAGAAAGTGATTCTAAGTCGATCGGTATACCTTAAGGTGGGTGTTAGACTAATATTTATGGGCGTTACAAACATCTGCACAAACGCATTATACCCTCCCCACTATGGTGGGGTAGTTTGGGTATTTAGTTCGGTTCGTTATTTTATTTAGAACATTTAGTTTGTAGCGCCCTTTGGTAGAATATGGGGCCTAAGACATCTAGTGATCTACAGATCATTTGATGTCATTATAAATTCAGCACTGACCTATGCCGCTATATGATGGCAACAGCCGGAACAGCTATGTCTTCTCTGGATCAATAAGGTCCTGAGAGCCTTTCTCACACATGTGATGGACTCTATTTTGTACATTTCACCTTTTCATATATTGGTAAAGGATGAGGATAGTAAATGCGCATCTCGCTCAGTAGGGATCGTTGTATGTACTACATGTGTGTTCCCCTATTGCACTCGATCTTTCATGTTCTAATACCGATTAGAGATCGGTGACAAATAGTGGGTCATCAAAGTCGCTATTCAAAGTATTGGCCATTGTTAGCTATGATCTCTTCCCATCTTACTGGCAACATATACAGCCCAATTATGAATAGAAAATTCCCCGGGAGTTTTTTCCCATTGAATTTGAATAGATAAAATGGAAAAAAGGGAGAAAACGCCAGGGGAATTTTTATTCAAAATTGGACTGATAGATTCCGAGCCAAAAGAAATGCTCATCTTTTGAGGCCAAGAACGAATCAAGCCAATTTCACATACTCTGTTCCAAAGTAATGCGTATCCCAGAGAGAGCGTTCTGCATCGATCGAAACAAATTGTAGTCGGATGGGGCACGGTCTGCACTATAAAGCAGAGGAGGTAATACTTCCCTACCACCCTTCCCTTTAACAGGTATTGCTACATGTGGCCGAGCGTTGTCATGATGGAATATTACTATATCATGTCTGGCCACATATTCTGAGCGTTTTTCGCCCAATGTTTGCTTCTAACGAATCAGTTGCGATCGATACAGGTTCCCTGTGATGATCTTATCAGGGAAATGGATATCTGGCTTTGGTATCGATTCGGCTGGTTGGCATCGCAAGTAATGATTCGGTACAAAATCGATTTTCTTTTATAGCGTTCAAGCGTTCAAGGACATTCAAAATCGTCTTTCAAGTATTCAAATCGTATGGCACCCAATTTCCAGCTTTTGGATGAATCCAGCAGGTCTCAAATATTTTGAAATTGCTGCTTGAGTAGGTTGATTTTATCAACAATATTTATAGAGTATTGCCTCCAATTCATGGTCTTCAAACTTTTTTGGCTGGCCTGGACGATCTTTGTCTTCCATGTCTCACGCACGTTAAAACCGATGAAATACATTCACCATAAGCTTTGGTGAGCAATCGGTGCTCTGCAGCGGCACTTTTTGCAAACTAAAGAAGTAAAGCAAAACTTCCCGCATATGACGCTTTGTTGTCACAAAATTCGAAATTTCCGAAGCAAAAATACTTTGTTGTTTATAATATAATGTTCAATAACTAAGTGAGATGAATAAATGACAGACATGTAAACTTCAAAATGATATATGGGCAATTCCACGAGAATCGCTACCACGACTGAAAACACAAAACCCCTTGAAATTTTTTTTCAAGATGAAGAAAATAGAAAAGAGAAGAAAATAATAAAATGTTATTATGTGAAAGTATTTAGATCATATTACAACATTTTAAAGACAAAAATAATAGTTTAAACTGATTATAATTAATTTTTTAATGTTTTAGGCTAAAATTCCGGCGAAAACTAGGCTCCCAATTAGGATGTAGTATGAAATGAATTTGACTTTTATTGTTTTTTTGCTACTGTCAAATTGTTTATTGAAATCGAATGTATATTTTCTATTCACTTTTTTAGTTTTTGTATACATATATTTACAGAACACATATTGTTTTATTATAAGAGAATAATCTGTCACGTACTGTAGGTCACGTACGATATTAAATTTTATTTCTTATAAAATCTTCCAAAGATTGTTTTTATTTAAATATGACGGATTGTAAAGGAAAAATATTTCGTTTAGTGTAAGAAATTAAAAGAAAACATAACGTCTCTCACGACTCGAATATTTTTGCTTATTTCTACATGTACCTCAAAATGAATGGAACATAAAGACCAAATTATTATTCAGATACTCTTATTTTTGCAAAATCTATTACACTCTATAGGCGTTCAAATGTCACGTACGATGATATGGAATTGCCCATATACAAAAACCGCGTTCAAAATATATGGCATCTATTGCATTTTTAAGTTATACACCAATAACATTTTGACGAGGGCTACGTTGGTAACGAACGGACTTATTGTTTGGCTAACAGGGAGGATCGATGAACTTTTGTTGGGCCGAAATTCTGATATAAGTTGCAATTGCTCGCTAAGGGCGACCTTAGGATACTTATGGTATTGTTTACTAAACATTATGGTCAAAGATACCACCAGCACGCTCTGGGTAATGCTGTCATGGGTTTATGTAGATTCTGTGGATTGCAGTACGAGCATGTACTCAATGAACGGGGAACTTGGGATCATCGAAAATCACATAAGTGCAAACTAAGGGACAACCTAATATTCATATATAAACACATTTCGATTTCCATGTATTGTAATCTAATAAAAAACAAAAAAAAAATAAAAACATTTATAGATAGTAGATTCAAAGAAAATCCCTTAGATACATAACAAAATACTACTTATTAACCCGCATTTGAAATGCATGTGTTACTTTTTTCACCATAAAAGACAACTATTGTGCAAAAATATGGACAAACATACAAAAAAACAAAAATATAACAGAAAATATAGAAGAATGTATGTAAAAGAAGAAAGTAAAAATAAGTTTGATTTTCTTTTGAGACAATGACCACAACCAAATGTTTAATAGTGTCAAAATTGTTTAGTTGTACCCAAAAGAATACATTTTAATGGAACGATACAGGACAGACTAAGGGTCCCTTAGATGTGCAGCTTGCTTGTAATAATGATGTTGTAAATGTGCGAGTGTGATAAAAGATTTTCATGTTTTTCTTTCGCCTTTATGATTCCCAGGACACTTGTTTTGAATTTTTTTATTTTTTTTATTTGTTTCTTTCAGCAGAAATCTTTTATGGAATATGATTTCTTTATATACAAATAGAAAAAATTGATTAGCTTGTTAGTTTTAGTTTATGTATGTATTTTGTTGCCACATTTATGTGAGTGTTAGAAAATAGGGGTATTCCGATAACAAGTACAGTTTGCCCTCTAGCAATATGAGTTAGAATTCTGTCAGATTTACAATTTGAAAAAAAAATAGAAAATATTTATTTGGGTTTTGATTAGACTTTTAAAAACGCTTTGTTCCATTACGAACCAACCAGATTATCATTTCAGGAAAACTGCTCCAACCCAAACATGAGCTCTCTAGTAATGATCAAGGACGGATATTGAGAGAGTAGTTGAGACATCGTCTCTTCCCCTTCCTCGATATGACATCTCTTATAGTAATCGTTGAATCTGTTGCAGTAATCGCTGTTCTATTATATTTGATACCATTTGCCTTATCTGCTGGCGGTGAAAGTCAGTAAGTTTGAGCTGAACAAGTATTTTACGTTTAGCTTGAGGAATGCCATGAATGGGTTTAATCACCTCATCGTTCATCATCATCAAAATCCCAGCATGTCTCTCTATATCATTCATGGACACCCGGCATTCTTCGGTTAGCCTAGATGTCGAGAGGTTAGCTGACATTTCGTTAACGATATTTGATAATACCTATCGTAGTTGGCTATGCGTTCAATTCTAGCGTAAAGTCGGTCTTTCTCCACTGGTGTGAAACGTAGAAAGTCACTGAGTCCTTAACAACAAAACTACAAGTGTTTGTAAATAAATGTCTTCGCAAAATAAACAAAATATTTTGGCTAAACCGCATCACAAACACCGACCTGCTGCCAATTAGCAACCAAACTTCCGTCTGCCACGAAATCCGCTGCATCCCCAACATAGCAAAGTCCAGTTTACAATGGAATCCGCAAAGGAGAGGAAATGGTGGACGACAACGAACATCATGGAGAAGATCTGTAGAAGCGGAGCAAAGACCACGAGCAGTCACCTGGTCTCAAATCTGACAAACATTTTAACACAAGATAGAAATCGCTGGGAGCATTCGTGAACACTTTCCCCTAACATATGAATATTAATTGCTTATTCGGTATTGTACAGTAGAACTTAAGTTAATATATTTATTCAATGTAAATACTTAGTATCCTTTTACGATTGTATCGCTAGAAGCTCCATCGCTGGAGTAGCACTGCCCATCTGTGCTGAGTAAATGAAAAAAAAAATACTAAAATCTCCTTCAGAATGCATTCTTTTAGAACCACCAGTATATATCCTCATTACACCTGCAAGAGGGCAGAATCTGCTTAGCCACATAACCCTTTATAATTATTGAAAATTTAATATCGAAAAATAGTCTCAATATACAGAAGTCAACATTCTTATTTTGAGATTCCAGGATAGTCTTCTGGCCTGGATGATACCAAGATACTTTACGCTATCCTTGATCTTCACTCTGTTTCCATTTAGTTTCGTTGGATTAAAATTAACAATAACTCCTTGTGAAAATACCAGTTCCACCCTGAGAAGTCCACAAGAAATATTTCACTAAATCAGTTTACGCCCTTCTGACTCCATATATTACCACGAAATTGTATTTCAAAATTTACCAGATATTTATACCGCTACATCGCCCTCATATGTAAAAGTTTCAATCCTTCGGATTTACATCTCCGCCAGCAGGGTGTTTATGCCCAAGTTCCACAAAATGCAAAGCTTCACTAGTTTTGAGACACTAATCCTTACATTATTGAAAGTAAGGCGTTAGGAAGCCCTCTATAGAGCCTTGTAACGAATTACTAGCTACTTCGTGAAGGCATTTTGAGATTTAGAGATGAGGTCAGGTGGTAAAGTCATTCGTAATGAATTTCCAAGCTCTTTAATAAGTGCGATGCAGGATTGATTGGGCTATAAAGCAAACAACATCAAATGTATAACGTCCCTGCAGCAAATGTCAATAGTGAAACTGTTTTTTGAATGGACATGGTCCCCTCGGTATCAATTTTTTTTTTCATTTTAAATATTTAGCGTGAAGGTAAATTACTAATACATTTTCTTAGAAATTTTTTTAGATAAGCTAAAAAGAAAAACTTTTTTCACAGAAACTATCGAAAAATCGGTTTTTTTAAATTTTAAAATTCAAAAGCATTTAAGATTGAAGTCAGTAACGTTTTTTAAAAAAATCTATTTTTGTTGGAGATATACATTTGTTTCTAGTCCAATAAAAGAGAAATGGAGAAAATCGGGAATATTTGGATCCACTGTTATCATGTGTAAAAATGTTGAAAATTTTATTTTCAAATGCGAATATATATAGCTACGACGAAGTTTTTTGTTGTACTCAATGAGGAAATTCTATATATGGGCAATTCCATATCATCGTACGTGACATTTGTTCGCCTATAGCGTGGAATAGATTTTGCAAAAATAAGAGAATCTGGAAAATAATTTGGTCTTTATGTTCCATTCAGAGGGTACTATATTTTAATATAATAAAAAGTTCTTTCGAAATATTGTTGTCCAAAATATCGAGCGAAATAAGGGTATATCGTACGTGACATAAAACGGAAGTCATTTTGAGGTACATGTAGAAATATGCGAAAATTTGCGAATCGTAAGATACGTTATGTTTTCTTTTAATTTTTTACACTAAACCAAATATTTTTCATTTACAAACCGTCATATTTAAATAAAAACAATCTTTGGATGGTTTTATAATAAATAAAATTTAATATCGAACGTGACATACCGTACGTGACAGATTTTTCTCTTATAATAAAACAATATGTATTCTGTAAATATATGTATACAAAAACTAAAAAAATTAATAGAAAATATACATTCGGTTTCAATAAACAATTTGACAGTAGCAAAAAAACAATCAGAGTCAAATTCACATCATACGACATGCTAATTAAATAAAGTCAGTTTAAATTATTATTTTTACCATTAAAATGTTGTATTAAGCTCTAAATACTTTCTCATAGTAATATTTTAGTGTTTTCTCCTATTCAAATCATTGTGAAAAAAAGTTTCAAGGGTTTTTGGTTTTTCGGTCGTGGTAGTCATTCTCGTGGAATTGCCCATATGTAATTTTTTTGAAATCGGAACACAGACGAAGAAATAGGATCCTTTTAAAAATTGAAAATACCCGAGGTGTCCTACTTTGGTTGGCCCAACAACACTTCTTCTTTGCGCACGTTAAATTTCATTAAAATCGGACTACACTGAGGGAAAAACGACGTTGCAAAATCGACAACGTTGGTGTCATTTTGATACCATACGGTGTCACTTTTTTTCGACACCGTACGTTTACAATTTGTAAACAAACGGGTACGAATCGACAACGCAATGTTGTTAAATTATTCGCGACGCATTTCAATGTAAGTTGCTTTTTATAAGTGTGTTTTAATTTTATTTACATTAAAAAATTTAAAATATTTTAATAAATAATAAAGGGTAATAGTGATGCAAATAAATGGTTTAAGATCCAAAATATAAAATAAAGTGTAATTGTGTTTGATTGCGAATTTGTGTTGATGCAGATGAAGATCCAGACCAGTGACGACATACAACTCCAAATGGAAATTTATAGTTTTTATATTTATTTTATATTTATGTTTTATATGTATTGTATTAAAAAAAATTTAAAAAATAAAGAAATTGTTATTTATATTAATTACCAAAAAAATAGAAAGGAAAAATTGTAAGGTGTCAAATCGTACACAAACGGTATCAAGTCGATAATTTTTAGTGTCAAATTGACAACGGTCTGGTGTCAAATCGTACACAAACGGTGACAAATTGTCAACGGTCTGTTATAAAATCGTACACGAACTATGTCAAATCAACAACGGATGGTGTCAAATCGGCTACGGAATGGTGTCATTTTTTCGTTGTCAAATTGACACCGTTCGTTTACAATTTGTACACATACGGGGTTGATACACTATTGACACCGAATGGTATCAAATTGTACACGGATGTGTTCAGTTTTTCGCTGGGTGTAAGGGTTTTGAAGTTACAGATTAATTTCCAAATTTTTTTTCTATACCACTGTGCGTTGTATTAAAAAAATTAAAAAACAAAAAGGTACGAATTCATAACAGTTGGAAGAGTCGTCTTCATTTTTTTTTAATATAAAAATATAGACGATCAATGTCGCCAAAAAGTCACCAAAATAATCGTCAAAACTGGTGACTAGGAGTCACTTGTCCCCAGATTTCCTTCAGGGTTGATTTTCTACACAAGTTTATATTTCAAAATTGTTTAATCTATGCTTCCTCATAAAAGTTTAGGTATCGGCAATGGGCCAAAATTGTTCAGAATATTAGACCTAATTTGTAAAAAGAATTTATGAATAAAAATTTTTGTTGAATGTTGTGAAAAATTACGATTTTCCCGATATTTAATAGCAACCTAAGTTGGACTGTAGCGGATATATTGATGTAGCAATCAATTATGTAAGTTATTTGGGGACTTCGGAAAGTTGATTTCAACTATCTATCTATAACGATCCAGAATATTTATACTTTATGGAGTTGCAAATGAAAAATGTGGAAATTACAAACTCTAGGTGAAACTGATTTTCTATAAAAAAAAAGTTATTGCCAGTTTTATTCAACTGTGTTCTAAAAGGGCAGCATGTACTTTAATATTTACTATCATTATTACATTTTAACATAGCACTCGTACCTTTCGTCTATAAAATGTTATATATTGCCAGTTTATTTGTCTTTTAAACAAATTCATTGCAGCAAAAACTTACCCTCTGTCCATGTATTTGTCTAAGATGACTCATAGAATATGTACATTTCTTTTTGCCTTTAACAAAAAAAAAAAAAATAGAAACACAAAATAATACTCGTAACTTTAACATTTGTCTTGTAGAGCTGTCCTTCTACAGCAAATTATACTCCTTGATAAAGTACAACCATCCATTCGTTATAAGAGTTATAAGTGTCTCAATGATTTTGTGTCTGTACACTTCAAAGCACTTGTTGTTAAAACTAAAATATTTAATTATTAAAAAATATATTTTCAAATGTAGAAAATATCAAGTAGTAAATAAGAACAATTATAAGGGTCTAGACTCTAGACTGAAGTAGTTACAAGAGAAATGTGAATAGTGAACAATTTTAAAATTTTAAGAAATTTAGATTCATAGTGTGAGAAATTTTTTTTACAAATTTATTGTAAAAAATCTACAATATTTGTTTTAAAAACTAATATTACGAACAATAAGAAATATTCTATAGAAAATGAATTATTACAGATTATCAAAGATTACACTAAATTATCTTTATTTTAAGATTAAAAGAATTTATTATTTGAAAAAAGTAATTCACAAAAATTGCCATCAACAAAAATAACCCTTCCAAAATCCTGAGGTTTTCCATAATCCGACAGCATCTTTGAAAACACAACCAGCCAGTGACCATTTTGATAAATGATTTCTAATATTATAGAATAATTATCTAAAAGTGTTTTATTACTGGCGCCTTTTGAATAAATTCACAGAAACTACAACAAATGTCCATTAAAAATAAAAATAGAGAAAATAAAATAATAAATTTCCCCCCACAATTGACACAACGTGACAAATATCAAATGAATAAGATTATCTAGTTTTTAGAAAAATAACAGCAAAAAAACATATAAATTTCTTTATGGTCCTTATGGAAATACACATTTATACAAATATTAAGAACATGAATGCTGTGGGCATGAAAACCCACAATATGCAGATCCCAATGTCAATATTGACTTGAAGTGGGGATTCCCATAGAAAAAGAAATTATGAAAATTTATACACTCGTACATTTTAATTGTTTTAAAATTAAATTTCAATAAAAAATATGCTTCATTTAAGAGAAATTCACATAAAACTATATTTTCCTAATAATCAATAACTCATAAAAACCACTCAAGTGGTTGTTTTAGTCAAACTCGAATGACTCCCTCCAGTCAGTTGTTTATTAAGTTATAGTAATAACAAAATGCTACACTGAGAAAAATTGTGGTTAAATATAATTTTTCTTAAAAATCTCAACAGAAAATATGACTCTAGACAAAGAGCACATTGTCTATAGAAAATGAGTCAGTCGTCTATAGAAAATAAGTCGTCTCTAGAGAACGACACAATTTTCTATAGAAAATAGAGAACGAGACAATTTTCTATAGAAAATAAGTCGTCGCTAGAGAACGAGACAATTTTCTATAGAAAATAAGTCGTCGCTAGAGAACGAGACAATTTTCTATAGAAAATAAGTCGTCGCTAGGGAACGAGAAAATTTTCTATAGAAAATAAGTCGTCGCTAGGGAACGAGACAATTTTCTATAGAAAATAAGTCGTCGCTAGAGAACGAGACAATTTTCTATAGAAAATAAGTCGTCGCTAGAGAACGAGACAATTTTCTATAGAAAATAAGTCGTCTCTAGAGAACGACAGAATTTTCTATAGAAAATATGTCGTCTCTAGAGAACGACACAATTTTCTATAGCAAATAAGTCGTCTCTAGAGAACGACACAATTTTCTATAGCAAATAAGTCGTCTCTAGAGAACGACACAATTTTCTATAGCAAATAAGTCGTCTCTAGAGAACGAGACAATTTTCTATAGAAAATCAGTCGTCTCTAGAGAACGACAGAATTTTCTATAGAAAATCAGTCGTCTCTAGAGAACGACAGAATTTTCTATAGAAAATCAGTCGTCTCTAGAGAACGACAGAATTTTCTATAGAAAATCAGTCGTCTCTAGAGAACGACAGAATTTTCTATAGAAAATCAGTCGTCTCTAGAGAACGACAGAATTTTCTATAGAAAATCAGTCGTCTCTAGAGAACGACAGAATTTTCTATAGAAAATCAGTCGTCTCTAGAGAACGACACAATTTTCTATAGAAAATCAGTCGTCTCTAGAGAACGACACAATTTTCTATAGAAAATCAGTCGTCTCTAGAGAACGACACAATTTTCTATAGAAAATCAGTCGTCTCTAGAGAACGACACAATTTTCTATAGAAAATCAGTCGTCTCTAGAGAACGACACAATTTTCTATAGAAAATCAGTCGTCTCTAGACAACGACAGAATTTTCTATAGAAAATATGTCGTCTCTAGACAACGACAGAATTTTCTATAGAAAATATGTCGTCTCTAGACAACGACAGAATTTTCTATAGAAAATATGTCGTCTCTAGACAACGACAGAATTTTCTATAGAAAATATGTCGTCTCTAGACAACGACAGAATGAAATGAGACGTCTCTAGAGAACGAGCTAATTTTCTATAGAAAATGTTTCTGTGAGACAACATCGAGTAAATTTTCTATAGAAAAAAAAGAGGGAAATAAATCTGTTACTTCTAAACGGTTAGTTCGATTTGAATAAAATTTGACATGCTCAAAGAGGAAGTGTTTTAAAGTTTAAGTTTTGAACTTGGACCTCATGGACCCACCATGGGCGCTACTAGGGGACCCAAATTAGGAACCCTCGGATATTATTAAAACGATTCTATTTCTTAATTTTTGTTCCGTATTAAAAAAAATATAGAATTTCCTTATTAAGCGTTACAAAAAACCTTGTCGTAGCTATCTATTCTCTCTTATAACTAGGGTTTTTATCCCGGGAATTCCCGGTACAAATTTCCTGGGAATTTTGCCAATTTTTCACTACCCGATTCCCGGGATTTTTAGTCGGGAATCACGAGAATTAAAAACTTACGAAAATACATAGAAAACAAGTTAGAACTCTATTTTTTTCACCAAAAACAGTGAAAAGTTTTTTACAGTTTTTTGCCTATATCTTGGCAATAATAGACCGCTTATTATTATTATTATTTATTTAGGGTTTTTCGTATGAAAATTCAAAAAGAGAATTCATTATTTATAGAATTTATTTCTTATTGAATCATTCTAATTTCTTTAAATTTCTTCTTCAAATCCATGACAAAATAGCTTCAAAAATTTATTAAATGATTAAATTTTTATTCAGTTAGAATCTAGTACAAAAAGGTTTAAGACAATTTTTTCAATTAATTTTGTAAATGATTTGATTTAACAAAAATTTAATCATTCAAAGTTTGAATAAATTCTGTTATTAATTAACTTTAAAATTAATTCAGTTTAAACAAAGGCTTTGGAATGAATCTAAAAAATTAAATATTAGGAATGGATTTATGGAATGAAAGGCTCACATTTTTTTAATTACGGAGTAAGATTTTAGTGAATTAAGCTCAAATTTTATTAATTAATTCGATGCTCTGATATTTAATAATTATAACATTAAGTTTTTATATGAAATTTGGCTATAATATTCCTAATTTACAGTATCATTATATATTCCGGGTACCCGGGAATGTAGAAAAAAAAATTCCTGATTCCCGAGAATCAAAAAAGGTCGGGAAATTAAAAACCCTACTTATAACTTAGGAGATATTCGCATTTAAATACTAAATTTTCAATATTTTTGCCCACCCTACTTTAGTTTTTTGATAACATCGGTTCCAAATATTTCCCCATTTTCTCTTTTTTTTATTATATTGGACTACCATCAAATGTATATGTCAAATAAAATAATAACTATTTAAAAGTACAGTCATGACCAAAGTTATATGCATTTGAATTAAAAAAATTAAAAAAGGCGATTTTTCTAGATTTTTGGAAAAAAAGTACGTTTTTTTGTTTTAAGTTATCTAAAAAAAATTCTAGAAAGATTTATAAGGACTTCATACTTTTTAAAAAGCTAACTTTACAGCAAATATTTTAAATGAAAAAAAATTAAAAATTTTTGATACCGAGGGAACCAGCTTCATCCAAACCGCGCCTATTTTTTATGTAAAATTCAAATTTAGGGCAAAAATTCTCAAATCGCGTAGTCGATATCAAAATGTGGTAACCCATTTTAGATGGCTCAATATGTTCTCAATTATTAGATAAAGGATTTCGATAACCCCGAACCTGGTATGGATATTATAACCTAAAAACTAAAAAATCCCATTTTTGGTATGTTTCAAAACTTTTTTGGGAATTGCGGGATTCTTGATAACAAATTTCAAAATTTCTTTTTACTTTAAAAAACTGTAAAATTTCTTTAAAAAATATTCATAAATAAAATTTGCAAAAACTCAATAAAAATTATTCTTTGTTATATTTTGCAAAAAAGTATTTCATGAATTTAATAATTATCAAAAGTTATATTATGTTTTTTACGTGGCAAATTAATTACGGAAAACTTAGGATTTCGGCCTAACCGTTTAGAAGTTACAGATTTATTTCCCTCATTTTTTTCTACACCACTGTGCAATGCGAAAATATTTTCTTCTACATATTGCCTCCTCGGCATTGCGATTTAAACTCATTCATATTTTTTGTGGAGTGAAATGAACCGTAGCACATATTACTCATTTATCAGCAATGTTGGCTACGGTTACCGTTACCGATATAATCGTAAATACCTTTATTTTTTTAAAGCTACCTAAAAGTATGCTTTAGTTTAACACTTAATTCCTTTAGTTTTTTCTTACTAACTTAACCTAGCTAAACGGTGTTAAGAATCATTCCTAGGAAGTTCATATGTTCTAGAAAGTTGTTTATTGAGATCTTAGGTACATTTTTGTAGTTGATTGTTTCCTTGAATTTTGAACGGTTTGTGCTACCTATGGACCTGAACAGGGGAAAAAGGTAAAAAAAATCGATTTTTTAAAGTTTTTTGTGATTTTGATCTTGAAGATGAAGTTTTTTTGATTTTATATGTTCAGAATTTTTGTTCTTTATGATAAGGGCTACAACTTTGCCTCAGAGGGTAAATCAAAATTCAGAATAGTTTGCAAGATATGAGCCTAAGAAAATGATCACTTTTTTTGCAAAAATGACACCGAAGCCCCAAATCTTTGGGGCCCATAAAAAAAGTGAATGACTTTGAGCAAAACTGGGAGACACTGGTCTTTTTTTTTGTTTTTTTTATCACGTAGTGCTGTCCGTATATGGTTATATTTCCAAACCATTGAAAAATGCTTTTTAAGTGTTTTTAATAATCTTTTTATTTTTTAGAGTGTAGAGAGAATCTCTTTTGTCCTATCAATAATATTGAGTGCTTTATGGAAATTTATTAAACATTTAAAAAATATCCCATCAACCAGAAATAAACAGAGAAACCATTAAAATACTAGCCATTAAACACTTAAAAAAAATCCAACTGGAAATACAAATGAAAGTACCCAAAGAAGGGAATATCTTAATTTTTAATATAATACTTATTGAAAAAAAGTCAACTCCACAAAAATACAAAACAACAAAGAGTAACAAAGAATTTTTGAATTGTTTTTCGTTGCACTTGAATGATATTCCAGGGCACAAAAATGTGTAAACACAAGTAGTTTGACTTTGACATGGAATACGAGAACAATACAGGGGCGATCATAAGAAGGATTTATGGAAATACGTATATTTGAGCATGAAACAATAATAATGACAAGAAAACTAAATGTAGAACTTCTTTAAATGCAGGAAATGTAAAATGATAGTAAGACATTCAGTAAATGATCGGCTCTATTGAAGCATTTAAAGACCACCACCAACCAACCACTAACTGCCGCTACTACGTGGTTGACTAATTGTGTGGAAAATTATACAAATTTTAAATGAGTTTGTTTTATTAAATGGCTTTGAGTTGAATAACTTACAATTAATTTTAAAAAATAAGATTTTTTTATTTTATGTTTTATTTTAGTTGTAAGAGAAAATTAAATGTTTAGCAGTTTCCTTTTTATATTTCTTTGTAAATTTAGTTTTCAAAACAAGAACTTTAGTTGCTCTGAAGTTGAAAATAGTTACTGAAATAAGTAAGAGTAAATCTTTACCTCTACCTCCTTGCTCTTCATTATTGTCAATTTCTAAAAGAAACCTTAAATTATTGCATGTTTTATCATGTCTTCAAAACTACTAAATGTCATTAATGTTGCATTCAATATTAAATTGTATACAACTTAATTTCATTAGTTACATTTATGTTTTTTTTTGGAAAAATGGTAAAAGGACTCGCATCATTATTTATTGATTTTCTGTTCGTTTCGTTTTTATTTTTATCTTGTCGTTTTCTGAAACATTTCACATGTCACCCTTAAATTTTTGCTACATATCTATTCTTGTCGTTGTTGTTTTCAATTGTATTATTTTTATAAATTTTATTTTGTGTTTTTGTTGTTTTTCGTACCATGGCAAATTTCAAGTGAAATTATTGCTAAAACAGACCAATTTTTATTTTCATGATAAAACACTCAGCAGGATTGCTGAAAAACTCTTACATCTATGGACAATTTATTTTTGGGTCCCATTGTTACTGTGACAAGACATACAAATATTAATACACAAACAAAAATAGATGAGGAAGCACGAACACATTTAGCAAAAACACAAAAATAATATAAAAATATAAAACTTTGTAGGTCTTGGTCCTAAATGTGTTTAGAATTTTATGTACCCAATTGGAAAATTTTGTTATGGGACATTTAAACAAAGTCGACTTACATATATCACCCTTTCCATTTGTGTCCGTTCATCTGATATATTAGGACTTTTACCTTGATCTCATGACCAATCGGTCGAATTTATCCCACGAACATCCCATCAGACAGACAACGCATAATAGGTCCAGAATAGCGGCTCTACAATCGGACAAGCCAGGATAATAAGACTGGTGTTTATTGTGTTATTGCATCCAACCATTGTGAGACCAGCACCGAACGCCTAAGAGTCGGTTAAGCCGATCCCACGAGTCGTGAAATATTATAACTTTATAATATGACTTGTGAATCAATCACATAATTCCCATCAGTCGTCTCAAGACCATAATAATTTCACTGTTAGTTAGCCAGAAGCAGATCTAACTTGTAGGTGGAAAACGGTACGCCATGGCGCGCCAGTGTGTTAAACAATCCTGCAGATGTCGGAATGATCCGAGCGATATCCCAGCTAATTTATACGTATCCATAAATAATGATAATTTATCAGTTCAATACTTAGAAGCTCCTATCGATGATGTGAAATATAAATGTATTCAAAAAGTGTTCACTTACGGCTTTCTAGAGTCAAGACTGAGTATTGTGATTTCACGTTGTCTTCGAATAATTCGCCGATTACTTATGTAGTTATGCTGATTTCGGAAAACAACCCCGAGACGATAATTGTGCTGCGAAGTACTTAGGAGGTTTCTTGGACAGTAAACTATACTGAAACAAGTAAGAGAGCTATATTCGGCTGTACCGAATATTATATACCCTTCACCAAATTATACTTCAAAATAAAAATTTTAAATATTTTTAGGTAAACAAAAATATTTTTTTTTTCCAAAGTAGTTTTTTAATTTTTTTGAAAAAAAATTTTTTTCGAATTGTTTTTTAAAATTTATTTTTTAATTTTTTAAATTTAAAAATTTTTTTTTTTGTTTTTTTAATTTTTTTTTAATATTTAGCTAAAAAAAACTTTTGGTGAAAAAAAATTCGGGTTAAAAAATATTTTATTCCGATTTTGACCCATTGTAGGTCCAACTTATGGTCTAATATTGCAAAGGTCTTTGAAATATCTATCATTAAATATCCATATTGTCTATATTAATGACTAAGTAATCCAGATATAGGTAAAAAAATAGGTCAAAAATCGAGGTTGTCCTGGTTTTGTCGTTATGTCTCAGCCATTAGTGGACCGATTTTCTCGATTTTAAATAGCAACCGAGCCGGAAAAATTCCTGAGATATTGATGTATGAATCGTGTATGTAAGTAATTTGGGGGCTTCGGAAAGTTGATTTCAACAGACAGACAGACGGACATGGCTTAATCGACTCCGCTATCTATAAGGATCCAGGGTTATAGGGTCGAAAATGAAAAATGTAGAAATTACAAACGGAATGACAAACTTATATATACCCTTCTCATGAAGGTTAAGGTTATAAAAATAATACATAGTAGAGATTCTATAGGTAAAAACTTTGGTCTACCGTTTGTAGGTAACTCGATCTAAATTTCAGTTGCGAGATCAATTTTAACCTACTGTACTGTATGGTAAACTGGGTGTAATTGGAAGACACTACACAAAGCCCAAATATATACCTCAATTGGCATGACTAAAGCCATAAGAAGCACACCACTGGCGGTAAGAAGTATGTAATAGAAACGATTATGTAATGGAAATAGCAACAAAATGGTTATTTAGCCTCAGAGGTTACTGTTATCGACCAACTGTGGTTACTGGTAGTTAATCCTGAAACTTTTCCAGGAACATGGCCGGAGTATAGTTCCATTCGCTGATTATGTAATCGGGGATTTAAATATCAGTTGTAAGATCAATTTTAACTTACTGGGCTTTATGGAAAAGTTATTATAATGGGAAGACACTAGTCAAGGTTCAACGAGGCTCCCATGGCATGACTGGATATCATTCAACACCTACTCTCCATTAAGGAATAGCAACGATAAGGTTACTCAATATCAGCTGAGAGCAAGAAACAGAATATCTTATATGAATTTGGTTTACCCAATAGAGAACCCAGATAACTCGGGTGTCTTCATATTTGGGACGGACTTCCGGATATATGTAGTGTCTTTCATGTAAAAATTGTGGCAGTATTGAAAGCTTCAGCTCTTGAGCTAGTGAATATCATCTGTATCAAGCTGGTATATGACTGCAAGATAGCCTTGAAACAATATGAAATTGGTTGGTTTACATGGTAGTTCACTACGCGCGAACTTTTAAGTGAGAGATAGAGTCGAAAGGACATCGTAAATTATGCTAGAATGTCAAAGATTTCTAGACCCAACCTGTAGCCCTGAGATATATCAATATGTCATTAAGTCTGGACCCAGCTACCTCTGTGTGTAGTTGCCTCGGAATTTGTGTTTATTGACACTCAAGCCGGGCATTCGCAGAGAAGTTGGAAAATAGTATCGTCTTTTTCCCTATCCTTACAGCTACGACAATGATCGTTAAAAGGCATTCCAAGGCGACTTGCATACTTGCCCTATCAAAATCTGTATATGGAGTCCAAAAGTTGGTTTACGATCGGAGGCAGTAGGCCCAGAATTCCCGCGTTGCCATATGTTCTTGATCTCCAACATCCAGATGCCAGAAGACACGCTGCACTGCAGGCAGAGGTGGCCATTATATGAAAGCCTATTAGAACAAGGTGCAGTATAGTGTTCAGAGCCTCTGAAAGACTAGTTCTTAGTGCCCCAGTCATGCCAATGCAGGCCGATCTATGGACTTTATATAGTTCCTTCTACTTGCAGTCCACCACACAAGATATCCATAAGTAAGAATTGAACGTACATATAACTATGCTGGGACCATTTATACCAAACATCTTACGACACGTGTATTAGGCCACCATTGCCTTCTTAACCCAATGTTGAGTATTTAGTTTCCATGATAATTGAGAGTCCAAGATAATACCTAGATATTTTGTATTATTTGAAATCGGGATTTCGCAGTTTTTTAACCGCGGAAGTCTGAAGTTTTGGAAGTACGAGTTTAGCTTTGCTTGGGTTTACCCCAAGACCACTTTTCGTGACCCACTTATCGAGGAACCTCTAAGCCCTGGACATAATATCACTAATCACATCCGGAAACAAAGCTGATGCAAGTATCACCACATCGCCGGCAAAGCGACAACTTTTATCCCCTTTTTATCTAGTTCAAAGAGAATCGACTTAATAACTATAAGCCATAGTAGTGAAGAGATATGAAGTTAGACTGTATTTGGTGCCAAGATACTGGAATATTGAGGACAACGATATTGTGGATTAGATTGCGAGGTAAGATTCCTTAGAAAATGAGATTTGTTTATAAAAACCCTTATGTTTGCTAATATATAGATTGATCTCAAGTCCTTCCAGAGCAGTAAATGGCGTCTTCTATAGCCAAAAAAAGTCAATAATGCATCAATGTATCCCACAAGCATATCCTTTTAAAGGCATGCTGAGAAAAAGTTAGATACTATCGATAATCAAAGTCTTTAAAAGGAAAGCATAAATAGTAATGGGTCTATAGTTCTTCGATATGGTATGTGATGATTTACCACCCTTCGACATAAAGTTAAGATTCTAAAATAAAACATGATATCGATTCGAAGTCGTAATACACTTACAATCGTATTTTTTCTGGATCCACCCAGGATTCATGATCAACAAGATATTTTTGAAAGAACCTTTAGATTCGAAAAACCAATCCATGGGGATAGGTTTTCCGTCTTGAAGTAGTTCTGTTACTTCGAATAGTTTATGCGGTAATAGAACTGTGAATCGAAGCCTCATCCCAAATCATGTTAGTAAGCGAGACTGCTATTGGTTTTAAGCTATCCTAGAACCATCCATTATCGTTGTATTGAATGAAGGGACAAGTATTATTTTCTGAAACTTTTCAGAATACATCCATAATTTTTATTCTACACCAAATCCCAAACAAGTTACTAGTAATGGTTATATTATTTCAGTGTTATTGGTTTAGCAAATTAGTTTGTGTTGAAATTACCAACTGGGCACAACAAACCAAACCCAAAATTCCTCCACAATACGAAATAGAAAAAACAAAATAGAAATCAGTGTGAAATTCAATGTCATTACTAAAGTAAAATTCACTATGAGGGTGGAATTTCAATTGCTTATTCATGGATTCATAGGAATACAAAAAACACACTACGACAACTAAAGCCCCACAATTTCTAAAATGCCACTCAATAGAATTGAACTAAATCGTTGAATTTAATACCAAAAGTAAAAGTAGGATTTATAAGGATACACGTTCATACGAATACTTACTTGTGCAAGGTATTTTTGAAATATTTATAAATCGATAGATGAGGAATTTCATGATGTATTTGTGGGTGTTTTATTTATTTTTATTTTTTGGTTTGAGCTTATAAGTTTTCTAGGTAATTAAGATAGTTTTGGAATTAGAACGAAAATAGCGAAACACACCCATCTTGATTAAGGAAGTGGAACAGTTAAATAAATTGCGTTTCACTTTTTGATTGACTTCTAATTTTGTTGGCAAATAATTGGGAATAGCAAAATGTTATCAAGAATTAACAATAGAAATAAACACGTAGCATTTTAATATCCTATTAATATTATTGGTTACTTTGATAGCAGGACTATTAAAGGAATTTAATATTGAATAGTTAATTTGAAGTGCTTTTGAGTTAATTTATTACACAGGCCAACAGCAAAAAAAGGCTTCACTTACTTACCCCTATATAGATTTGATGCATCATGGTTATCTAAATACAAAAATGGTAAAATTTTTAAATTCTATGGATAGATTTTTTTTAAATTTTTTTTTTTTAAAATTGAGAATTTTTTTAGATGTTTCATGGATCAATGGATTATTTTCGAATTTATTCACAATTAAGTGAATTCGCTTATTTTCAGAAAATTGTATGTGCGTACAAGCGTGTACTTTGAGCGTAAATTTTACATGTGTTTTGTTATTGTAATAAAAATTTTAACAAAAACAAAACGTATACTCAAAGTACACGCTTGTACGCACATACAATTTTGTGAAAATAAGCGAATTCACTTAATTGTGAATAAATTCGAATATAATCAATCGATTTTTATGATCGATACCTCATTTTGTTCCTATTACATGTGGCTTTGTGATAAAGCAATAAATCTAAACCGTTTTACCGTTTTCGATTTTTCATGATTTTTTTAAAACAAAAAAATTGGATATTTTCACATTAAAAACATATTTTTTGCTTCAATTTGTTATTATAACTCCGAAACTACTGAGCCGATTAAAACGCAATATATATATGAACATTTGTACATAGCATGGAGAAAATGTGTTCAATATTCAATCAATCGAAAGAAGAAAAATATTAAATTTTGTGAAAATGAGCGAATTCACTTAATTATGATTTAATTCGAAAAGAATCAATCGATTTTTGTCTTCGATATCTCATTTTGTTGCTATTATACGCGGCTTTGTGACAAATTAATAAACCTGAACTAGTTCAGCTGTTTTCGATTTTTCATGAATTTTTTAAAACACAAAAATAAGCTATTTTCACCTAAAAAATATATTTTTTTCTTCAATTTGTTATTATAACTCCGAAACTACTGAACCGATTAAAACGCCATACATAAATAGATTGAAGGTTATATAAATTTGAACTTTTCTAAGTTTACTTCAATAATATCGGACTAACCCTTTTTGAGTTTTTTTAAAAAAACTTCTCCATAGATTTCAAAATGTTTACCATATTTGTACTACTGTAACCATAATACATCAAAATTGTGTAGTGGTTTAAAAAGCCTCTAAAATGTTTTCGATTGTGTTGCCCTGTGTTATTATTGAATGAAATCATATAAATTTGAAACTAAATTTAATTGAAGTTAATCCGTCTGTATTAAACCCCAACATAAATATTATTAAACAATTTTGCAATATCATAAAATAAATTTAATAAATTCTTCTATTCATGAACTAATTCTTTTAAATTATATTCCACATTAATTCCGTAATTCCAATTAAATGGTATCTGTTGTATTAACTACATATATATTTATTTGCTTTCCCTCTAACTTTATAAGGAAAATCTCACGCTGTTTTTTTTCAGACACGACTCATCGTCTCCCTAAACAGCACAATTCACAAATACATTTGAATTGTACTTACCAAAGATACAAACAACATTTATTAAAATGTTTTCACTTGAATACAGGCAAATATTTATATATCATCCCAATCTATCCCACCACTGATCACATAATACTCTCTCCCTCCCACTCTCCCTTCTACATACAATATAGAGGCAAGCAGCAACGCATTTGGTAAATGACACTACTGACATATTTATGAGTTCAAGTGTTATTAGAATTTATATCTGTGTTGATTAAATATTACGGATGTTTAAGTACGTGTATTTAAATTATTCACCATTAGAGATGTACCGGAAGTAAGATAGTTAGTAGACATATACACTTTAGCTTGCTTAAAAATACTCATTTTACTTTCATTATTTTCTGGATATTTTGTGAAAGTGTGAATAAAGTTTTCCCATGGTTTATTAATAGTGAAACGAATGCTTAAGAAACTGAGATGCTGTATTTGAAAGAATGTAAAAAATGAATTAAAAATATTAAGTATTTGATCTACTGGATTATTTAATGACTTATATAATGAGATCAATTAAAGTTTAATTAAGCTTTGAATAATCATAATCATAAATATAAATTTTTAGCTTTTATTTTGAAACATTTCAACAATATAAATGTATTGAAATTATTATCCATTGTTAACTACGACCTTTTCCCATCTTTCTGTTCTGGCAACATATGGATTCCGAGCCAAAATACTGTTCATCTTTTGAGGCCAAAAATTAATTAAGCCAATGTCGGGTACTATGTTGCAAAGTGAAGCGTACCCCAGAGAGAACATTCTGCATCGATCGGACGGGGCAAGAACTGGACTATAAGCCGTGTGAAGCAAAACTTCCCAATCACTTCTTTCTAAGTAGTATTTAACAGGTATTGCAACATGTGTCCAAGCGTTGATGATGGAATATTCAAAAGAATCAGATGCATTCGGAACAGGTTCCCTGTGATAGTCTGGTCAGCTCATAATAGATAGGACCCTTTTTCCCCCACCAAATACAGAGCATTACTTTAGCACCATGGATTTTTGGCTGTGGTGTCGATTCGGCTGGTTTGCCGGACCGTAATGAATCCATTTTTCATCTCAAGTAATGATTCGGTCCAAAAATGATTTTCTTTTATAGCGTTCAATTAGCATACATATAAAATCTTTCTGCTTCAATTCGTATGGAATCTATATGACGATTCCTTGGTACAAAATTCAACATTTTCGAAGCAAAAACAAACTTTGTTGTTTGCACTATAAGATTCAATAACTAAATGAGAATAAATGACAGATATGTACCCTTCAAAATGGCATATCAATTTTTAAAGCAATAATGATATTTGCCAATACTTCTTTTTCGTTTCTTTGAAGATTTATTTTTGTAGAAATATGAAGATTACACGTTGATATGATGGCCTTCTATGGGGTCTTGAATCAGTTATGGTCCGAACTGCTCAGATAATTATACATAAGTTATTTATTGACAATAAAATATTTTTCTGATATAGGAGTTATATGGGGGGGGTAGGGTCCATTATGAACCGATCCTCACAAAAGTTGGTACGAAAATTAAGGTTCATATAAAACTAGTTTATGTCCAATTTCATCACGATATTAGTTATTATAAGACAATTATGAATGTTCAAGTCATTTTCTGAGGGGGACCTTTTATGGGGACTAGGGACAAATGTTGCCCGATTTCGCCATACTTTACAGCAGGGAAGCGCAAAAAGAGAAATTGTAGTTTGTGTGCATGTATGGGTTAAAAATAAAAAATCCGCAACAACATCAAGTAACAGAATGAAATATTTGTATTTTTACTCTCTATTGTTTGCAACTTAATGATTTTTTTGTATTTTTTACGCTCTTGCTGTGTGTTTTGTTTACTTTCGGGTTGTGTACGTGTAAATTCACGAAAATGTTCGTAATCTCAACAATATGAACGCCTACCAATGCTTTACAGTATAATTTCAGAGTACTTAGAAATAATTTGTGCAAAATTTTATAAGGATTCGTATGGGAGCTAGGTGAAATCATGGTCCAATATTCCCCATTTTCAATACCAAAGAAACCTTATCAACATAGAGTATCAGTCAGCTATCTCGTTTCATGTGGGTCCTACCGTGTTTTCAACAGACAGACGGACAAACGGAGGGACATAACTAAATCATCTTAGAATCTTATGAGGACCCGGAATATATATATACCAATATGGATATACGACAAATATTTTGTTGTGTTATAAACGGAATAACAAAATCAATATACCCTCCATGTTTTTTTAATGGTGGATATAAAAATGGTAATTTAATATTTGTAGTATTTTCTTTTTAACTTTCAAAATAACTCACATATGGCCATCTTAGCAATTAATATTCACAAACATCAATATAAAAAAATATGTATCAGAAATAACCATTAATTCACAAAGTGTCATGTATAATCTTACTTTAGATTCACAATGAATTACTTAATTCATTGCAAAATTACAAATCCATTACACTCTATAAATCATTAATGAAACATTCAACCACTTTAAAAATGCAGTAATGACATAATTCACTAAATGAACTCATTTTATTGATACATCCTCAAAAACCTAAAAAAAAAACTCACACTCAATATTGACACAGATGGCACAATAGCAGCAAAACAATTTAATATTAATAAGCTTAATTGATTCTAAACCGGAAAGGGAAATAAATGTCCTTCGCTTAACACACAAAAAAAACACCACGTATGTAATAGTTTGCTAAAAACTATACAAATTTCGGTGTCTTGTAAAAAATTAAATGCATTTGAGTGAGTACATAATAAAATCTTAATTTCCTACACTCTAAACGGATATCCGATCAAATCAAGTAAATAAATAATATAAGAAAAAAAATAATCGAACTGTAAACAGGATAATGGTCAACAGGACAACAGGAAAGGGAAGTAACAAAATAAACCATAGAAAAATAAATACTACAAACTACAAAAAGGTTGATGAATGAATACACATTATGTTTTTTTAATATTATTTGTTCATAATGCCTACCTAAAGTAGATCAATAACACAGTACAACACATGATTTTGGGACTCAATTCTGACAATTGCATGTGAAAGTAGCCCCAAAAATATGAACTTCTGCATCATTAGTTTTGTCAAGTTGGCTGCCGTAATAATTTAATGGCCATTCGAACTTTTTTTGCTCAAGGTGGATTTTTATCAATTTTTCTATATTTTAACACGGTTATATCTCGGTATACTGTACGGAATATCTCTTTTGTGTCTGAAGCAAAGTTGTAGATATTGAATAGGAGAAAAAAAAGCGGAACATACCTACCCGAAAAAAGTGCATCCAGTGCCTTAAAAATCGCAAAAATGACCATTTTTTACAATTTTTTCCCCATTTTTCACCTTTTTTGCTCAATAACTGGATTACAAATCCTCAAGTACGCTATTCTTTATCAGTCAATTGGTTTGACTATTTTGTGTGTGGAAAAAACAAACC
Organism: Calliphora vicina; assembly: GCF_958450345.1. NCBI lineage: Eukaryota > Metazoa > Arthropoda > Insecta > Diptera > Calliphoridae > Calliphora > Calliphora vicina. Next base: position 80,712,960 of record NC_088784.1, read on the forward strand.
TTTTCTTCTGAGTGAATTGCGTTTTAAAACCAGTAGAACATTGAAAATTTCAATATGGAAAATAACAAGTGCCCAAAATTGGATAATTTTTGTTACGTTTGTGGTCATATCGTTCCAAAAGTAGCCAAACACGTTCGAAAAAACTTGTTTACTGAGGAATTCAAAACAGCGTATTGTCATTATTTTGATGAAACAGATTTGAGTGGTGCAAATTTTACGCCGAACACAGTGTGTAAAAGTTGTTATAATACCCTTATAACCTGGGTACATGGAAAAGGTGTACAGTTTTCTTTTATTAAGCCAGTAATTTGGGTGCAAGACGTAACTGGACATAATGAATCCAGGTGCTACGCATGTATAAATTCCGGGTATGGATTGAACAGAACAAAATTGAAAACAAAAGTATACATTCCCGCTTTTACTGCGACACTTCCAGTACATCGCGCTGCTGCTGCCGATCCACCTAAACCCCCGATTGTGGATACTGTGTCCGTGCAAGCCGAAACCGTTTTCACCAATCCGACCAATGTGAATGATGCAGATTGGACACCCGATATTGAAAATAATGCACCACAACCGCTAACACAAATCGAAATGGATTACATTGTGGCTAAGATGGGACTATCACAAACAAATTCAGAATTTTTGACATCATTTTTGAAGCGTAAAAAACTCACAGAGCAAAATGTCAGCGCAACATCATACCGAAAACGCCAAGCTGAATTTCAGAAATTTTATTCCGTTGACGAAGCAAATACGTTCACTTACTGCCATGATATCCCAGGTTTAGTGAACAAAATGGGAATGGATTATATCGCTGGCGACTGGCGTTTATTCATCGACGGTTCAGTTTCAAGTTTGAAGGCTGTGCTGTTGCACAAAACAAACAAAAAACCATCCATTCCATTGGGATTCAGCACAACTATGAAGGAAACGTATGAAACATTGGGCGAAATTTTGAAGAAAATCAAATACAATGTACACAAATGGAAGATTTGTTGTGATCTAAAGGTTGTCAACATAATACAAGGTATTATATTAAAGGGCGGTTTTCCAAAATACTTCTGCTTCCTTTGTAATTGGGATTCGCGATACGCAGGGAATCAATATCAATGTAAAGATTGGAAAGCAAGAACTCCCGAGCTCGAGAAACAATTAAAATTACGTAATGAACCTTTGATAAAGGATGTAGATGATATTTTGTTGCCATCGCTCCACATGAAATTAGGAATAGCTGGGAAATTCGTTGAAGTGGTAGTCAATAATATTGAGGACGCCTATGGCTGTTTGAAATCCATCTTTCCAAAACTCAGTGAAGCTAAAATTAGAAAAGGTACGTATCGTTGTCTGTATTTAAATATTGTCATATCTAAATTTTTTTATTTCAAACAGGTATTTTGAATGGACCGGATATACGAAAATTAATGAAAAGCGAATCTTTTACAAATATCCTTTCGAACCATTATAACTACCTATGTGCATGGGAGACATTGAAACAAGTCATCGAAGGAGTTTTAGGAAAGAACCGTGTACAGCGAGATGACATACAGACACGAGTGGACAAGTTGCTGTATTATTTTGAAAAAATCAATGCATCCATGACGCTAAAATTACATTTCATGCATTTCCACCTTGATACGTTTTTGGCACAATTACCTCAGGAATCGGACGAACAAGGAGAGAGGTTCCACCAGGTGACCATGCCAATGGAAAAGCGATTCAAAGGCAAAAAATTAGATGCATTGCTTGCGGAGGTTTGTTGGTGGAGTTCTAAAGTTATGCTGTTTAAAGATGAAAGCAAAGAAGATGAAGATGACACTGAAATTGGTGGACACACTGAAGAAAACATGCCCTTGAACATCATGTCTAACTCGGATGATAATGCAGATAACTCAGAACATGAATATGAACAACCTACGAAGAAAACAAGATCATCAGAACCACAAGCGTCCACTTCAACAAGGATGGATATTGAAAATAATTGAAAATATTTTAAATTTTGTTTACATGCATAGATAACTAATAAAAATCTTATATTTTCTGTGTAAGAATAGCTGCAATATGAATCGGAATTTTTATTTTCATGCAATATAAAGTTTATAAAGAAAAAAACAGCATATTTGTGGATTTGTAATCCAGTTATTGAGCAAAAAAGGTGCAAAATGGGGAAAAAATTGTAAAAAATGGTCATTTTTGCGATTTTTAAGGCACTGGATGCACTTTTTTCGGGTAGGTATGTTCCGCTTTTTTTTCTCCTATTCAATATCTACAACTTTGCTTCAGACACAAAAGAGATATTCCGTACAGTATACCGAGATATAACCGTGTTAAAATATAGAAAAATTGATAAAAATCCACCTTGAGCAAAAAAAGTTCGAATGGCCATTAAATTATTACGGCAGCCAACTTGACAAAACTAATGATGCAGAAGTTCTTATTTTTGGGGCTACTTTCACGTGCAGTTGTCAGAATTGAGTCCCAAAGCAATGAGCTGCAAAATGTTGTACTGTGTAAATAAATACACTTTATTTGATTTGGTTTGGTTTTGTAAATATGTATTGAAAAATAATAATTGTTATGGATTTTATAAATATTATTCAGTATTTACAAATGAATTAGAAATTGTAATGACATGTAGGGGAAAGGGTCTTTTTTTGCAATATTATTAATTATATTTTCATACTGACATCGTTAAGTGTAAAAACTGGTAAATTTTAAACTGATCCTAATAGAATTAGTAATTGACATCTTTTAATACGAAACTTATTTGCAGAAGTTAAGCTTCAAAATAAAAAGAAACTGGTTAAAGTGAATGTCGGAGCTCTGACCAATTTTGGACGGCCTAAAGAATTGTGAGAATTTTATCTTGATATCAAAATTTATAACAAAAATATTTTCTAGAATATCCTTACAGAATCAAAGGTAGAGTGATTTATGTTTTTATAAAAACGAATTTTAAAACGAAATCCACATGAATACGAGATTTTGGGATTTGTGATAGGGTCAATGGCCTATTACAGACCGAACTCCACAAAATTTGGTAGAGTAACATTTGTTTATAGGTACAAATCTTATTAGTGTTGAATTTAATCTTTATAGGAGCCCAAACCACTGGACCGATGCTCTTAACATTTTTCTGTATGTTGCCCTATATATATGGAAGGAATAATAGGCTTCCTTTTATTTTGAAATTTCAAATGGGTGTGGCATTTTCAATACAAAGTAAATTTTTATTATGGAATATATGTTGAAGTATAATTGTGAAAGCCGCAAAACTTCTGGGAATTCACTTCGATACCACTAAAAATGGTCGGAATGTGATAAATGGGCGTGGCACCACCCATATCAAGTAAATAGTTATTTTCGAATATCAGCTGAACTATAATTGAAACGGTCTTCAAACTTTATACGAATCAATTTATTATCAGTGTATGAAATTTAACTACAAATGTGACGGATCGGAACAGAGAGTGTTTTACCTCCCATACAAAGTAAATAGTGATTTCTTCAAATTTTGCCGGAATAGCACCCGTTTCATTTTACATAGTTTGGCTGATAATGGCTCATCTTTAGTCTGTTCCAAAGTGAAGCGTATCTCAGGTCTGCACTACAAAGTGAGTGAGGAAAAACTTCCCAACCACTTTATTCTAAATAGTATTTAACAGGTATTGCTACATGTGGCCGAGCGTTGTCATGTTATAATATTACGTCTTCATGTCTGACCGCATTTTCTGGGCGTTTTCGGCTCGCTTCAAACAAATCAGTTGCGATCGGTAAGGTTCCATGTGATGGTCAGATTTCAGCAGCTTATATTAAATCATATCTTTCGGATTATCGTAACGGATCCATTTTTCATCGCAAGTAATGATCCGCTGCAATAATAATTTTGTTTACAGTAATCAAGCAGCATTTCAGATTTACAAAATCGTTTTTCAAGGCTTCAATTCGTATGGTACTAGGGTATTCACTTGACTAATGATCGTTCGATTAATCGAATAATTTCTTACGAATAATTATTCGAATAATTTAAAAATGGCCATTTTCGAATAACGAATAATTCGAACATTTTTATGTAGAATAATCGAATAAAACGAATAAATGTTCATATATGTATATTTAAATTTATTAAATTGCTTAAAATTTTTCATAATTTCAAATTTAAATAAGTAATAATGACTCACAAAAATTGTATTGTTTCTAAAATTCGACACTGTAGATGAGTGTTCCGATAGCTCCTTCTATAAATATATACAGTAGCCCAATAAAGTCTACATACAGGAATTCAAATTAAATTTCTTTCGTTGAAAGCTGTATTTGTATGTTAAAAGTAATATTTGTTAAAAAAATAAATTCACACCAAAAAAAAATTAGCAACATTTCCTATCACGCTTTAATGTTCAAAATATTACGAAACTTAATAGCCCCGCCCACCCAAAAGTAGGCGTGACCGAGAATAATTTTTTCGTTATTTTATTCAGAATCAATAACTCTAATAACGGTGAAATTTTGGGCGTTATTTTGCTATAATCGACATAAGCCATGTATTATTATATATCTCACAAAAAAAAACTGCTTCAAATTAAAGTAACATAATAATTTTTACTGTATGTAGACTTTCTTGGGCTACTGTAAATATTATTGCAAGAAGTTACAATTCTAAAAACAAATCTTTCAAAATTTTTAACTTAGGACTTGAACCAATGAAAATAAAATGAAAATATTTGTTATTTAGTTGGCGAAATATTAGAAAAATCGCAATTAATAATCAAAATATTAACTTAGATTAAAGTGGAGTTGAATGTGATGGAGAATGTGATTTTGAAACGGTTGTCGAAAGTGATATTGAGGATGACCGCGTACGTAAGTGTTGCAAAATATCTAATAAATCGAATGATAAACACAAATATTGCAAACTAGCGTTTTGTTACAAGCATGGAGCTCGTCTTATACATGATTTTGAACATCGTTGAACATCTTTGTCTAACATGGTAAGAAACTTTTTGCGTATTTGTAAATGCGTCAATCATGCACTGCCTGACTTCAAAAAACTGACAATGATATCAAACTTTGGACAGATTCCCTTTATTGTGTAATTTCCCAAGACCACTTTATTAAGCGTTGATAGATAGAGCTTGATGTATAATAAAATTTGTTATAAATAATTTAGAAATAGTGAATAATAGTGATTAATTTACTAAAGAATTAGTTACTCAATTTAAAACCCGAATAAATGAACGACATAAAAAAGTTCTTAATACGTTTATATTGTATTTGAATTCAGGATCATGTCCAACTAGCTAAAATGTTTTAAAGCATAGCTCCAAAACGGAAACTAAAGGGTTTGCTAGTCAATTGTTATGTAGATTGTTAAGGGGTTAATCTGATCAGAATATTTCTGTTGAAAATTTAATGATGGACTTTGTTTTCAATACTTGAATTGTTAACTTTAACGTTATTTTTTGTTTTTCTTTAACAATAAAATATTATCTTTAACAATAAAAAAATTTAATTTTTTCGAATAATACGATTAATTTTAAACGTGTGATCGAATTATTCTAACAAGTTAAAATCTCTTATTCGAATTATTCGTTTTATTCGAACAAAAGAAAAATCGAATAATTCGAATACCCTATATGGTACCCAATTTCCCTGATTTTGGATGAATCCTGGTGCTCGCAAATGTTTTGAAATTGCTGTTTGAGTAGTTCCAAATGATTTTGTATGCTCTTGTTGAGTTTGACAACAATCTTCATGGAGTAATGCCTCCAAATATTGTTCTTCAAAATATTTTGGCTGGCCTGGGCGATCTTTGTCTTCCATGTCAAAATCACCACTTTTTTGGCTGTCCAGGGCGATCTTTTTGTTCCATGTCAAAATCACAACATCTGAACAGCACAAACCATCTCTCAAATGTTGAAACAGATGGAACACGTTCACCATAAGCTTTGGTAAGCAATCGACCAGTTTCAGATGCACTTTTTTTCAAATTAAATAAGTAAAGCAAAACGCTTTGTTGGCACAAAATTCGATATTTTCGAAGCACAAAAAACGTAGTTATTTACACTATAATTTTTAATATCTAAGTGAGAATAAATGACAGATATGTTTGAATATTATTGGACTTACACGATAATTTTAGATATGGTATTGCAAGAAAAAAAACACAAAAATCTTAAAAAAATATTTGTTTTATCTTTTTATTCAGCTCACCAAATATTTTGAGAAACGGTATCTTAGAATGAATTAAACTTTTATTTTAGTTGGAAACATTCACAACTTATTTTTTGCGGGCCACCTTAATATATATGAACCTACTTATGTCTATAGTAGTTACATCCCAGCAGAAAAAAATGCAGTAAAGAGTCCTTCCTAAATGCCTAATTTGGCATACACAAAGACTGCTAGCCGCTATTTGTTCCATGGCTGATAGAAGGCCTTTTATAATGTCTACCATTGAAGGCATTTAAGGAGACCTGCAACGTAATGTCTTATAGAATGTTTATATAGGAAATTATATTAAAAAGTCTTCAAATGATATTATATTTGAGGGTCTGCAAAAGCAAAGCTTTAAAAAAACTACTTCACCACATACTATTTTATGAAAGACTAAATTTATTAAATAATTTTGTACATTTTTCTGTCTCTGTTTTTCTGGTTTAATGTAACGACAGCGTTGCCGTTTCGGGATTTTCATATCAAATTTGATAGCAGTTTTTTTCAATTTGGTAGGAATTTAGATTTTGGTAGGTATTGGTGGCTGTGGGACCATCTTCGTTGTCGGGATCGTACGTTTTTTGGGACCACCAAAAAATTTCAGCCACTAGCGCGTCTAGCTTTTTGACTTCATATATCGCGTTTCCATGGGCATTGCCACTTAACAGAAGCGCTCGCCATGTTCACCCGACTCTGTGGCTAGCTGCTTGCTGAAGTTTTTGAGATGGTGATGCAAGAAGGAAATTTTGAGGGACATGTTCTCTTCAATTTTCTGGAAGTATTGCAAGATATTGGTCATAAGAGCGGGATAGTTGTGTGATCGCTTACTTCTCAAAAAATATCGTATGACTTTCTTCACTGCCCTCCACACAAGATAATCATAACCGACTAAAGCGTCGAAGGAGAATAATATAAAATGGGAGTTTCCTCCGAGGTTAGTGCACTAAATTGAAGTTAACTAACTAATTAAAAACAATTGATTTTTTCCAGATGAAGACAGATCCTCATCCAACACAGACTCCGAAGAAGAAGGCGCACCATCAAACATGAAAGTAAAAACAGCAAAGAATCGAATGGTGTCTGGTACTTTTAATTGAACACTTTATGATTTTAATTGAGTGTTGTTAGATAATTTAATTTTTTTTGTTTACCAATGTATGAAATTCTTTAGAAGTAGAAGCAAAGTCCTTCTAAAACATCTTCTAAGAGAAGGCAGAGTGGAGTGAATATTTTAGAAGGCCTACAAAATTAAGCCCTAGCATTTATCACCGCTTGGATATGAATGCATATTATAGGCACATATATGAAAAATGTATTTCAAAATTTCCACATGAATGAATGAGATTTGAATAAATGTTAATTATGACTGAAGATAACAACATTTCAACAAATTTCCTATTGTCTGTTTCTTTGTTGGTCTGTTGATTGGAAAAAGTGCAGCTGAGAGAGAATGCTTTTTTGGAGCATTAAACGCTTCAATGGAGATTTTCTTTTGAAGATGTTCAAAAATACGCATTTGCTAAAAATTAAAACCAAAACAACAAAAACTACAAACAGAAAATGATAGGAAAGGGCGTAGAAATGTAAAAAGCTATTATGATCATATCAGATTATTTATCCCTTAGTTTCATTTAACATACAACATATAAACACACATGTATCTACACATAAATAAGTATCTATAGCAAAAGCAAACAAAGAGTTTTAATGTATAGAACATTTTTGATTATTTCTATCTTTTGTTGAGCTGGAAAACATAAAAGGTTTGCAAATTTTGAAATGTTTGTTCATTAATTCCATTCATTGTATGTTGTATCTCTCTGTCTATCTACTTCATATCGGAAAATCTACATACGTAGATGCAGCTTTTGTGTAAACATGATACGGGGTACAAAATTATGTAAAATGGCTTGACACAAAACACCTTTTATGTCACACTGTAATTACAATTAATGCACACGAAATGTGTGAATCAATTATCTGTGGAAATTTCATAGAAAATAGTATATGAAGTCTCTATTTTTGATTCATTAACAAAAATTTAGTAGGAATAATATTGGCTGAATTTTCATTCTTAAATAATATTATTGATTGAAAGTTGAACAAATTATAATGATGTAATTGAAATAATCTATCTATATACATATGTATATAAAAGAGTTACGTTACCGAATGACTGAGTGATTCAACATCGCCCAGCTCAAACGCCAAAAGGTGGAGGCATGAATTTTGGACTCCCTGCAAAAAGGATAGCCTGGAGGGACTTCTGTAGCGGCGTGGAAGGATCTTCTGAGACTAACCGATTACTTAAAATCCTATCAATCTCTCCGGTTGTACCAAGCTATATTCAGAAACCCTCTGATTGATGGACTCAGAATAGTAAAGAGACACTTGAGATCATATTTGACACTCATTTCTCGGGCTGCCTGCCAGTCAGCGATGAGACTTTGAATGGGGCTGTTGCTCCGTGTGTTAACTCTGTTTCGGTGAACAGGGAAAGAATTCAATGATCCAATCAAAAGCTTCGGCTCGTTTAATTTCCCTGAACCGGATGGCATCATTCCTGTGTATCTTCAGAAGAATGAAGAAATAATTGTATCATGGCTCATTAATATATACTCAGCGTGTATCAGATGGACCTACATATATTCCTACATGGTGGACGAGGTTCAGAGAAGTCTTCATTCCGAAAGCAGGCATGGCGACTCATACTAAACCGAAGGATGATAGACCAATTAGTCTTGCATACTTTCTGCTGAAAACCCTAGAGAGGGTGACTGAGGAGGTGTAGTATCGGAACTCATTTATAAATCCCGACATGCTTATACCAAGGCAAGATCTGTGGAAACAGCTCTACATTCGTTAGTTGGCTCCTTTGAAGAGTCGCTATCACATAAGGAGTATTCAATTGTTGCCTTCCTCGATATTTAAGGAGCGACGGACGAACTTCTGCGATGGATGTTTTGTAGTTTTAGTGTTTCAAAAGTGGCCAAACGTTGAACGCCGCAGGGAGGTGTAGTATCGCAACTTCTGTGGAATATGACCGTGAATACCCTGCTGCTCAAGATGGACAGCAGAAGGATCAAAACAGTCACGTATGCTGATGATCTTGCGGTAAATTTCAGGATACAATATCTATTTGTATGGAATCGGCATTTAGTACACTGAGTGAGTGGAGTGATTCAAGTAGACTTAGTGTGAATCTCCAAAATACGGAATTGGTTCTCTTTACTAGGGGGTACAAGAGCAATGACTTTAGACAACATAGACTGAATGGAATTAGTCTAGAGATCAGGGGTAATGTAAAGTACCTTGGCATCATTCTAGACAAAAGATTATCCTGGAATCTAAACATTCAGAACAGGATTAATAAGGCCTATGTGGCCATCTACTCTTGCAAAAGTGCAATTTGTACTAACTGGTGTATTATGACGCGGGGTATCAATTGGATCTTCAAAGCAGTTGTTAAACCCATCTTGATGTTTGGAGTACTGGTGTGTTGGCTAGCCTTGGAGAATGCTACTCATCAGAAGGCGAGTTCTAAGGACTATCGCGATACTGATTACGGGCGCTATAAGTTCAACCTCTTCTAAGTCACTTTTTACTATTTTAAACAGGTTACCAGTTGATCTGATGGTGATATAAATGGCTCTCAATTCTGCTGTGAGACTGAATGCTGGCTGTTCGTGGTCTGGTAAAGACCATGTGCACTCTAAGATAATGAATAACTATGGACACATACATAGTAATATCGATTACTCCATCGCAAAACTTTTTTTATTATAATCCCGAACAGGGATATATGGCAGCACGGACTCTTCGCCCCTGATGAGTTATAAGGGTATATACTGACGGCTTAAAAAGGGGCAATAGGGTCGGTGGAGGTTTCATTATTGAGAACTTTGGAATAAAATCCTACTTTATGCTACTAAACTTCTGTACTGCTCTTCAGGAGGAAATTACTGCTAAATGTGCATCCAATTGGCTGAGGTATTATCGAATATCTGCTGATATATGTATATTTACTGATAGCAAGACTGCCGTTAATGGAATAGCGGGTGTCTTCCCGACATCTAGGTTAACCGAAGAATGTCGGGTATCCCTAAATGAGATAGCGAGACATTCTAGGATAACGCTTATGTGGGACCCTGGATACGATGGAAATCAGGGTAATTGTATAGCAGATGAATTGACCAAAAGCGATGCGATGATGAATGAGGAGGCGATCGAACTCTTTTCTGGTATTCCCCTTGTTAAATGCAAGATGGCTGTAAAGCAGAAACTATATGAGACTGCAGAAAACAGGTGGACCAATGAACCTTCCTGTGTTGCAACGAGGTCGACTTGGACCGTATATGATGCCAGCAGGACGAATCTACTAATGGAATTCCGTCGTGAGTAAATAAGGCCTTCATTACGGGACACTGTATAATTGGGACACATGCTAGAAGACTGGGCCTACGGTACCACAACTACTGTAGAATCTGTCGCAATAAAGAAGAGGAGGAGACTGTGTCTCACCTGTTCTGCCAATGCCCGTCTCTGACAAACCTGAGGGAACGCATCCTGGGAATCCCATTTTTATCATGCTTGGATAAGCTATCAAAGATGAATCTTAGACGTATCTACTCCTTCATCAGAGAAGCTGGTTGGTTTAACTCGGAGACCGGGTTCCGTTTTGAATGGACCCAAGTGAGCTACTTGACGAGTGGCTGCCATGGAACCTAACTTCGCCACTCCCTATGTAGATCCACTAAGAAAGGTTTTTTGGAAATTCGAAAAATACCAAATTTGGTACTTTTTGGAAAAAAAGGGATAAAAATAGGAAACAATTCATTAAAAATTTTAAACCGATTTTGATAAAATAAAATAATTAACTAAAATGGTGTATTTGGAATTCGACTACGATGTTGTAGATTGGTACAAAGCTGGGTAAACAGTTTGGTAGTTTTTTAAAATATTTTTTTTTCTTCAGAGATTTAAAGATTTAAGTCATTTGAGACATAAATATCTATATCACAAACAATTTTTCCAAAATGTGTTATTGTGAAATTTCAAACTTAACGGGTGTTCAAGAGAGAAAAGGATAATTGGTACTATTTTGATGGCATGATGGTACGTTTTTTCCACTAATAGTACTTTTTAAATATTTTATAATAATGAACCTATGAACATTTGTGGTTCTGAGTGAATGAGAATTCAAAAGGGATAATCATTGGTACTATTACTTTATTGTAATGGTTCTTTATGATGTCACCGCTAACTGCGAAGTCGGGTCGACCGATTTCAACCAAAATCCTATTTCCAAGCATTTCCTTCAAAATATCCAAAAGTGCAACTCATGCTTTCATATGACGTCGGCTTTATAAAGGTGGACTTTAATATTCAAGCCCAAATCTAACACAGAATTGGATCATTGCTCCCGCTTTCCTTTAAATTTATTTCACTGGAAATGAAGCTACAGAAGCCGAACGCTATCAACGAACATGCGTGTGCATTTGCTGAAAACCCCTTCTGCCGAAATATTCTTGAAACAATTGTTGGACATCGGAAATGGAAGAATTCCAATTGATCCCTTCATAAATGAGATTTCGTACCCGAACATCTGCCAAATGTAAATGAATTTTCAAGCCGTTGTCGACAAGGTAATCTCAAGTCTTACAATCAACTACAAAAATTCGCATTGGCTGTGGTAACGTTATGATGTTAACAAGCTTAATGACCAAATTCAATTGAAACTGCCTGGCGAAGCGATAAAATGCAAATCGATTAACAGAGAGTAATGAATGTAGAACAATATGGGTGAAAAGATCGCAAATTTATTTAATATTTGTCATTCACATTTATCTCTCCTTCCCTTCTATGTATTTCTTCTATGCTGAAGGGTATTAAAACAATTGAAAATTTTATTATTTGAAAATTATAAATTTTATTTATTTGTGTACTATTGATTATAATTTATATATTTCAAAAACCACCCTCGTCTACTTAAACACCTACCTAAACTAAGACCGTTTACCGCATACGTCAGATAACAGTCGTAACTGTTTAGCAAAAGGATCTCTTTATTATTGTTACTGATTAAGAATTTAGCACATTTTATGTTTAATTTTGAACATTTCATTATTTTCTTTACTATTTGATGCCAACAACATCCCTGTGGTATTTGATAAAGATATTTAATACACCATAAATACAATACCTACATATACAGATACAAATGTTTGTTGTTTGTTTGTGTCTGTATCTATCAGTATTTGTGTTAGTATTTATAGATTTAGATACATGAATTTTTAGTAACTACTTTTTCATCTTTCTTACTAGAAGTTGTTGCTGTTGTTAATGCGTTGCACACTTTAGGGATTAGTTAAGGATTTTAAAAATTATTTGTCTAGACATTTGACCAAAATGAGCATAACGCAAATAAATTCTACCTACTACTTGCTCGTTCCTTAAACATGCTGATGTATGTTTATTCCTGCTCCTGCTTGCCTCTTTGTATGTTTATTTATGATAAAAGTAGTTAAGTCTTTGCTAAATCCGGAAATGCTTATTAAGAATTTGATACACTTTTTCTCAACATTATTTCATATAATATAATAAAAAAGTATTGTATATTTTTAATACTCTAACTTTACAGGTAAAGATAACTGAGAAATCAACATATTTTTGGGATTAAATATCTTTTCTCTCCTTTATTTTTTTGATATATTTTTGCATATTGTTGTTTAAGAGTTTTTTGTTTAAACATCCGTGTTAAGAATTCGATTGTAGGAAATAATGGTGTATTTGGAATTTTTGTTGAGTTTGTAACAGCTTTTTTTTAGTATACAAAATGGTCCTTAATCAAAGGATATCTCAAAAAACATCGTGCATTTTTCCGAAGATTTTAATTTATATGAGACATTGCATGATTAAAATCATATAAAAAAATTCAGAGTGGGGCCATGAAGGTTCTTGACATAATTTAAATTTAGGGATATAACATTTATTTAAGTTTTTACAACTAATTGTGAAATGTTTATAAACTTTGTCTTATATTTAACCTTGAAAGTTTTTTATTGTATTACTCAAAAAAAAAAATATCAAAAAAAGGATATTTAGTATGATTAAGGTCTTTTGAAGAATGATATCTCGAAATTCACCCATACCCAACATCTACTAGAGATAGACAACAGTTAGAAGCAATATATACTAACAGACTAGATGTCATATCGCACACTCAGTTCAAAAGTGACACAACTCAAAATTTTAATTTTTCAGAAATCGAAAATAAATATACACCAATTGAAACATAATGAAAGACATTGGTGTTTTTTTTAGCAACAGTTAACAACAGAATGCACTGATATTTTTCAACCTACTTATTTGCCTACAAACCTCAATAAGATTCCCGATCTAATTGACTTTGCTGTAATCAAAAATATAAAAAGAGAATTTATTTCAGTGATTCCTTCACTGGACCTCTCATCAGACCACTCTCCTACAATTTCAATGTTATTAGAAGCTCCAAGCTAATTGGAAAGCTATTCTTGTTGAACATAAAGTACAATCCGCTGTCGATATATTTAGAAATAACCCCCAGTCACCTTGGGGGATTACAGACCTTCAAAGTGTGCTAGAGACATTGAGTTTCTTATTAAAGAAAATGGAATACTCAGACGTCAATGGCAACAATCGCGATCCCGGAGCGTAGAGGTTAAACTTAACCAGTGCCAATGAAGACTTCACTTCGCCTTAAAGACTAATAAGGAATCGAATCTGAGAAACGATCTTAAAAACTTAAACCCTACTATGAAAACAAATTATACTATCTGGAAAGTAGAGAAAAATATGCAAATATGTATATGAGTCACCCATACTCCTGCAGAACTGAGAAAATCGAGGCACTTACCAATCACTCGGAGAATGTATTTACCCCAAATGATACAAATTCTTCTATTAGTAGTAACATTATAAATAATGTGACTTTGCCACGCCCAAGAGAGACGACATTCAAAGATCTAAAGGCAGTAAATCACCTGCCCAATTCAGCACTAAGAATTATTTTGTTCATCTTTAACTCGATACTATGTATAGGATATTTCCCTTCCTCATGGAAAATATCCGAAATAGTTATGATACCAAAACCGGGAAAAAAATGTTACTCAACTGCCATCATACCGTCCCATTAGCCTGTTGTCAATACTCTTGAAACTCTTTGAAAAGTTGCTTCTTGAAATCCTAGTAATATTGCAATATACCTGACTATCAATTTGGTTCCAAACAGTTACATCGGATAACAACTCTTATTCGGAAAACCTTCGAGAGCAAGCAGTATTGCTCTGCATTATTTATAGACATCTGGCACGATGGTCTAATACACAAATTTATTAGTTTAGATACCTACGAATGTACATAAACTGCTTAACAATTACATACTAGAAAGATCTTTTCAAATTAGATCAAAATATGTGATCTCTTCACGTCGAAAAATGTCCGCTGGTGTACCCCAGGGAAGTATTCTAGGGTTGTTCCTATTTATTTTATATACTGCGCACTGACTCACACATCTACTTTTACGGACGCTTTTTTAAGCATACATGAAAACCCCTCAATAGCTTCCAAACAACTCCAGTCTCACATCCACGAAATGGAAAAATGGCTGGACAAATGGAAAATAAAAGTCAATTCAACAAAATGTACTCGCGCTACATTTACTCTAAGGCGATAAAACTGTCCTCCCATACAGATAACCAATATCAAAATTCCAAAGCAAATCACCGCTTAACATGAACTCACCACATTGAAGCAAAGATTACAGAAATAAAATTAAAGTCAGTTCAGTTGCACTGGCTAATTGGCCCACGGTCTGCTCTAGACTTGGAGTACAAAGTACTTTTGTACAAAACAGCCATAAAATCGATATGGCTATACGGCAGTCAGCTATGGGGAACAGCCACCTCATCTAACGTTGAAAAATTGCAAAGAATGCTGTCAGCTCTGTTAAGGACAATAATAGGTGCCCCATGGTACATTCGCAATACTAACATCCATATGGATCTCAATCTCCCCATAATACGCCAGGAGATCAAACTCTCTAGTTTAACCACCTGTCAAAATTAATGGATCACCCAAATCCTCTTGCCAGGGAGTTGCTGTCATTTGAGGGTCATAGAAGACTGAGACGAATGAAAACACTGGATCTGGGCTAGATAACCAATTTATCAAGCACTTATATTGAATATTGCAGCAGTAATATCAGTCAATTTATACGAAAATTGTCTAAAATCTAAAAGTGTCTACCATTCCGTATCTAATGGTGTGATCTGGTAAGAACATTTACTAAAATATAAAAGTGGCTAAATCTGTAAATAGTGTTCAAAACGGATTAGAGACTATAGTCTGTAATGTCTTATATTTTCAACCAAAAATCTTCCAATTGTTTGAATTTATAAATTTTCTTAAAGAGTAATTTCATCTAGGATTTTGATTTGAATTTGAAAAGGCGACCCCAAAACCACTATAGGTGTTAAATATTTGTTAAAAAAGTAGTAGTTTTTAGTAGCTAATACAACCGTTAGTGTGGATCTAGTTCCAAGAGCTCTAATATATTGCTACGAAATTGTACTTGAATTCAAATATAACGTTTTTAACGGCTGATTTAAAGATACATAATGCTACCAAATAGCAGTGCCCAAACTTTAACATATCTGTGGGCATTATTAACATTGAATAAAAGCTTTCAGTTGACCATTGATCGTAAGTTGGCAACGCTGTTTGCTGCGACCGTATATTCGAATTCCAATATTCAGTTAAAGAGCACTGTAGAAAGTACACCACAGATGGCGTATGTATTAGTAAGATCTAGAATATTCGAGCTTTGACAGTTAAAGAGCAATCTAAAGTGCAGATGGTAGTGTTATAAATAGTGGCAGAGGTTGCAGCAGTTAGTGAGTTTATCAGATACGCTATTCGAATAAACATCAACTGAGTGCCTTAAAGTGTGCTGTATTTTTCAAGTGAATTCGTGTACATTATAAAGTGTTTGTATTTCTGAGAATTTATAAACGTGTATAAAAAAAACATTGAGTGACTATTTAATTCTGTTGTTGTTGTATATTTGAATAAATAAAGAGTTGTTACCATTTTCAAACTACTAAACGGCTTTTATTTGCAATCAAAAGTATCCGGTTTATTTAAAGGAAATAAACTAACGTTTTGAAAAGGTTAAAACGTAACAATATAAATAAGCTGTCTTCTTTTATAAAATACATATGAATATTCCATGATGTATTACCTACTCTAGGGTATCTACAATTTTTTACAACCGAATAAAACACTTTTATTTCATACATTCTACACACTTGATAATTTAAATGTCATTGTCCTTTTAGGTTTATTCATTGAATATTGGCATCCTGTTGAAGCTTCAACAGAACGACAAACATACTGACAGAAAACCCGACATTGTTCTGAGGACACACATAAATGCACAATGAACAAATAGTCTGCAGCTAAAATACATACTATTTATGGGTTATTTTTTTTTTAATGAATAAGTATGAATGGAAAAAAAATGTTTGAATATGATTATGAAATTTGATATTTTAATGACGCACTTTTTGTCATGTTTTTTATTTTTTGTCAATATTTTTTTTCAACTCCTTGTTTTCTGGTTAATTTGCAGGCAAAAAAAAAATTAAACTGAACCCAAACAAAGTTTATTAGCTTCTGATGGTTACAATTATTTTGTTATTGGAAAAAAATAATGAATGAAGTGTTCATATGTATGTAGATCTATTGAAAAATAATACCCTTTAGGGGTTAAGGGAAAGAGAATTAAGTTTTAATTTTTTTGAGTAAGAGTACAACGAATTGATGTTCTCAATGAATGCCATAATTTAAGGATTTAAATTTCAAAGAAATTTAAGATTATTAATACAATTTTCTTTTTTAGGGAAATTAAATAAATGTTTGTGAAATTCGTATTTCCTTTTGAATACTACGTAATATGTTCGAACTGGCTTTTCTGGGAAAACGAAAAATCGGAAAATTTTTTTGACCAGATATTTGCAATCAGGGGGTCATAATTACCATAAAAAAGTTTTTTTTTTTAAAAAAATAAATAAAAAATTTATCTCGGAGTGAAATGGGACTTTCCAATTTTCGTTTCTATTTTTTTTTTTGAAAATACAGCTTTTTTCCTTTTACCCAAAACTGAAAACTTAAAATAAAGTGTGCAACTTCAAACTCACAAAATTCATTTATATACTCACTTTTTGAAGGATAAAATAAAATTGTATAAGGCATGAAGATCGATTACTTACCAATCTTTCTATTGTAACTGTATATCGGGTATATTCCTCCATTTAAAATTGAGAAAATCGGCCACAAACGGCTGAGATATATGGAAGTGAAAAAAACCCTGAACCCATCACCAAAAATATGGAGGTATATCCTTTTTTAACACATCGAAATATTCATCACCGACCCACAAAAGTATATACTTGGGTCCTTATAAAATTCTAAGACGATCTTTCTATATCCGTTCGTCTGTCTGCCTGTCTGTATGTAGAAGATTTATAATTTATTAGAAATGTTTGGTATTAAAAATGGGCAAAATCGGTCAAGTAAGACCAAAAAATGAGAAAACCTAAAATTTGTTTGCAATTTTCTTTAAATATATTGCAGATAAATGCAATTATAGAAGAACAATTTGTGTTGAAAATGTTAAGAATCAGTACATGATTTCTTTTAGCGCTCATACAAATATCTTCCCGGAATATGGCTCCATGATACATAAATTTCTATAGAATAGTAG
This sequence comes from Calliphora vicina, assembly GCF_958450345.1. Classification (NCBI taxonomy): domain Eukaryota; kingdom Metazoa; phylum Arthropoda; class Insecta; order Diptera; family Calliphoridae; genus Calliphora; species Calliphora vicina. The sequence continues at coordinate 80,730,976 of NC_088784.1, forward strand.
TATCCATACAAAATGTACAAAAATCGGTATGAGTATTACATTGGTTATGGGAATATAAGATTCGACACAGCCAAATATAACACTCTTGTTTTAAAGAACTCTTTCGAAGAGCACCGAACGCTTCTATGAGAAAATCAGCTCTTAAAGTTAAATGCTCTGAATTATTTATGAGCAGAGCTAAAGCTATGCTGAGTTAAAGTCGTATAAAGCTCCAGATAGTAATGCGGTGAATAAATGCGGTAAATAAAAGCAAAAGAACGAGCGAAAAAATTGCGGTAAAATTTTAATTTTTAAAATGAATTAAAGAACACAGGAATGTTATCCCAGGACATGTTAGATTTTAAGCGTAAGTGGACCACATCATCCAAAAAGGTAACCGAAGCAAAATCTTTAATGGGAGGATTTCCGTAAAAAATGGATAAATTTAAAATTGGCGTATTTCGAGGAAATTATGTTTTTGGTCATAAATTTGATCTTCAACAAACAAAATTGTCGAATTTGAGATCCAAGAGCATCTAATGTATTCCGAAAAAGTCGCTGTTTGGCCAGGCCATTATCATCAATGACGAGAGCAATATGTCGATGATTAACAACTTCTTTTGGCCTGAATTGAATAATATGGTCACCAACGACATGTGGTTTCAACAGTACGGCGCTACGCACAGAGGGATTTTGGTGTCAAAAAGTCAATTTTTCAAACACGTAATTTCAAAAATCAAATGATGCAGTTTTGTAGAGAAATGTTTAAAGATGAAATGTACACTGATAGTTTTAAGAAAAAAATTTTTTTTTTTTTTTAAAATTTAAGTAAAGTCCATGCAAGGGTGTTAACCAAAAATTTACTTATATTTTCACGCAATTCAGTGGTTTATTTATGTATAATTTTCCTAATAATACCATTTAACTTTAACATATTCGAAAAATATATCATTTCTCTATAAATAAATAAAAAAAAATTATGGGGATATTATAAACCGTTAAGAAGATATGGCCATATTTATAAGCCTCTAAAAATTATTTTATTTTTGATTTTCCATGGAGAAAAAAAAATGTTGCCCCACTTTCCCCCAAGCTGGTTTTTTAATAAAATGAAAGGTGGGATTGTGTTGTTTCGATTAAAAGAAAAAATAATTATCGGAAGTTTTCGGAACAGGATGAAAACTTAACATTTTTTGCCGAATAATAAGCGAAATATCAAAAAAGTTCATATCTATGTATGGGTTTCGTGGGCGGTGGGCGTGACCGATTTAATTGAAACTCGGCATGCTTTCCTTTTTTGTATAAATAAATGTATGTACCAAATTTCTAGACTTTTGCTTGGATATAAACAATTTTATGCGAAAAAATCAATTTGGATTGTATGGGCAGTGGTCGATTTTGATAAAATTTAAGTTTTTTCTTAGTTTGGTCCATATAATTATCGGTGCAAATTTCAGCTCTCTACGACCACTCCTTATTATTTTTTCAAAAAAATGTATGAAGCCATCCCTCTGTGCTACGTGCCACACAGCTCATGTCACATTGGACATTCTGCACGAGCTTTTTGAGGGCATGGTCATCTCACGTTGATGTGACCCCGTTAGAATTGACCCCGTTAGACTTTGTCTTGAGTCCCAAAACCAGCTAAACCATGCCTTCGGTCAAATTCAGTCTGATTTATGGAAAGTTTAACATTTCGGGAGCGCGAAACCCAACGAAATCGCAGCGGACATTTGCACGATGTTATATTCAATGTATAATGTTAGCGTTAGGACTTTGAAACGAATAAAAAAAGTCGATGATATCTCACAAACTCTTACTTTTATTTAAATTTAAAGATATGAAGCGCTTAATAAAATACCCTTTACATTATTTATCTCAGGGAATACTATAATTGAAGAACTCGTTTGTAAACAAGTAAGAGAGCCATATTCGGCTATGACGAATCTTTATACCCTTCACCAAATTATATTTCAAAATAAAAATTTAAACTATTTTTAGGTAAATAAAATTTATTTCTTTTTTCCAAAGTTATTTTTTCATTTTTTGGAAAAAAAAATCTTTTCGAATTGATTTTTTTCAATTTTTATACCCTTCACCTTCGTGAGAAGGGTATAATAAGTTTGTCATTCAGTTTGTAATTTCTACATTTTTCATTTCCGACCCTATAAAGTATATATATTCTGGATCCTTATAGGTAGCGGAGTCTATTAAGCCATGTCCGTCTGTCTGTCTGTCTGTCCGCCTGTCTGTTGAAATCAATTTTCTGAAGACCCCAGATATCTTCGAGATCCAAATCTTCAATAATTCTATCAGACATGCTTTCGAGAATTTTGCTATTTAAAATCAGCAAAATCGGTCCACAAATGGCTGAGATATGAGGAAAAAACCAAGACAACCTCGATTTTTGACCTACATATATCTGGATTACTAAGACATTAATATAGACAATATGGATATCTAATGATAGATATTTCAAAGACATTTGCAACGACGTATATAAGACCATAGTAAGATGGACCTACATGGGTCAAAATCGGATTTTAACCCGAATTTTTTTTTTCACAAAAAAAATTTAAAAAACAAAAAAAAAAATTAAATTTAAAAAAAAAAATTTTAAATTTAAAAAAAAATTTAAATAACAATCGAAAAAAATTTTTTCCAAAAAATTTAGGCTCTAATTTTGTAAATCGCATCACCAAAGTGATATTTATGTGGAAAGCAAAAACTAAATTTCAAAAATTTTAAAAATTTGTTTTTGTTTTATATACAAAATTTTAAAATTATGAAAGGCAAATCAACGTTTGAATTTTGGTGCGTTTGTTCTGTTCAGAATTTGTACATAAAACAAAAACAAATTTTTAAAATTTTTGAAATTTTGTTTTTGCTTTCCTCATAAATATCACTTGGTGACGTGATTTACAAAATTAGGGCCTAAAGAACAACTGGAAGTATAATTTGGTGAAGGGTATATAAGATTCGGCACAACCGAATATAGCACTCTTACTTGTTTTTTTTAAATTTAAAATTTTTTTTTTTAAATTTAAAATTTTTTTTTTCAATATTTTTTTAATATTTATCGAAAAAAAATTCGGGTTAAAAATATTTTTTCGATTTGACCCATTGTAGGTCCAACATACTATGGTCTTATATACGTCGTTGCAAAGGTCTTTGAAATATCTATCATTCGATATCCATATTGTCTATATTAATGACTTAGTAATCCAGATATAGGTAAAAAATCGAGGTTGTCCTGTTTTTTCCTTATTTCTCAGCCATTTGTGGACCGATTTTCTCGTAAGAATTCCGGAGATATTGATGTATGAATCGTGTATGTAAATTATTTGGGGGCTTCGGAAATTTGATTTGAATAGACATACAGACGGACATGACCCTTCTCATGAAGGTGAAGGATGTAAAAAGAGGTATGATATAATTTTAAAGATTTGTTTGTCTTTAATTTCTACAATTAAATTCATACTTTAAAACTACTTAATTTCTATAGAATCTCTGGGAGTCTTGAAGAATATTTTAAGCAATTTCCATACATAACTATATAAAGTACTCCCTCAATTTTGTACCCCATTACAGCACAGTAGGATGTAAAAAAAAACACAATAGTACATATATAAATACGTATTGTAAGTAAGTAAAACCATGCTACCGATTCTAAATGGATACGTGACTTTACGGTATTTTGTAGAATTATATTGTTACAATAACGGTTTTAGACAGACATGGGGTCACTATTTTTAATATTTTATATGAGTACGCGTGTGTGAGCTAAAACCACACAGTCTGTTCAGTATTCACTCGTATAAATTTACAAATTTATTACATAAACAGTGTATGTGCATTCCAATGAAACCAAAAAAAAAAATATTTTCCTCAATTCTACACCCCTTTTTTCATAAAATTGAATTTCTGTTAAATGAACTTGAAATATCAATTACTTTCTTATCGCCAACAGCAAAACATGTATTCTATGAATTCTAGTTGTGAATAATGCATAAATTTTCAATCTATTATGATAAATTCATATATTTTTGTCTTTTCAGTTTCAGTATTAAAAAAAAAAACAAGTAAAAATTTGGTCACACATTTCCAAACATAATTCATGTCATAGTGGCGTAAGTAAAGAGTGGAAAATCAGCTCCTAAAAAGACCTACAAGCAAAACAAAACTTAATTGAAAGGCTTGCATGAAAATTCAGAGATGTCAACTGACAATTTTCATTTAATTTAATATAAAAACCATAAATTTTCATTTAACAGTAAATGATAATTTTCTAGAAAAAAAACCTAACAGATTTTCTTGGTTTAACGAATATTTTACAGATTTTTTCTATTAAGATTGAGCGCGTGTGTTTGTGTGTAAATGTTTGTAAATGACACTTTTCAAATGAAAAGAAAAATAAACAAACAAATCTCTACATAATTCACACGAAAAGAATCATAGATTTTAATGATGAGGGTTACACTTTGTTTGTTATTTTGAGGAAGTAAAAGTAAACAGTTTTATTCTTTTATGTTATTTTTTATAGCAAAATTCCATTATTTTTAATAAATTTTAGTTTTTTTATACAAAAAGAGGGGTATAACAAATTCAAATGTGTTGATATACATACATACATTATAAACATATGTACATATTTATTTACATTAAGTTTGTAATAAATAACTACATACAAATATGAAAAGTTAACTGAGTTTTAAACAAATGTTAAAAACATAATATCAGTGGATAAAAGTGAATCAATTTTCTATTTATAATACATCATAGTACATAAATCAGTTGTCCATTTTAATTTTTTTAAATTCCATTAAAAATTTTATTGCTTAACTAATAGTCGCAAAATATTGAGTTGAATAATAGATTCGGTTGTGAAAAAAAGGAGTTAAGTCGGACAATAATGATTTTCATGATCCTAAAAATATCAAAAAATTCGCTGGTGTTTACTCACTTTTGAGGCTGTGTTTATGTACACTATTTTATTCAGAAAAACAGATCAGGACATGGCAAAAGCGTATAACTCGCTAACTATAAGTGATGACCTATACCTACACAAAAGCATTAAGAATATTCGAAATCGGAACAAACACAAAAAGTTGGCCAGAGTTTGAGAACCCGCAGAGCCTCTCACAAATAACTTTCATATAGACATAAATAACACAACCAAATTGCATGGCGATCGGTCTATAACACAGTGCAACAGTGAAAAAACACACGATCATGACTATATAGGTTCGACTCTACTACCAAAGGTTAGTAAAACCCTATACTCAGTTTGTCCATTTTGGTGACCGATTTTTTTTATGGGCCCCCAAAGTTTCTGAAAATAAGTGGGGCCTCTAAAAAAGTGTCATCAGTTTTTGGTTTACAGTTAATTCAGTCTTTGTGATACGGCTTAACTTTATATGGCAATAATATAGCTAAGAGTCCGCCAAATATATTTTGTTAAATTTTTTTTTCCAAAAATAGCTTTTTCGTGCACTTTTGTTGAAAAAATATAGGAAGAACAATTTTTTTTACTTTTTTTAGAATAACTTCCAGGGACGCCTAATTTTTCAATAACAATATTTTGCAAAGTTGTAGCTGCGGTAAATCTGAATAACTCTTGTGAACATATCAATGCAATCCGAACATATCTAGGCATTCTAAATAGCTGTCAAAAATCACTTTGTAGCTTAAAAATTTTAGTTTTATACTATTTTTTGACTCTAAAATAAACATTTTTTGTTAAAAATGTATATTCGAGTGTATACTTCTTTCTCTATTGTGCTGGAATAACGAAGAATGGGCAAATCATTATCGGTATGATCCGGGCGCATCACTTTATCCAATCCTGATCACGCAAGACCGGCTTGATGCAAGATATGAAAAAACATTAAAATTTTTGAAAGTTGGCAAGGTTTGTGGAGCTTCTGAAGAGTAAATATAAGCTTTTTATATAAGTTTTTGATATCGGTTGAAACCTTATGACTTGAAGATTAACATTTTAGTGAAATTAATTAATTTCGTGTTTTTTCGGACGTATTTTACCTTAAAAACTAACAATATTTTAAAATGGTGATTTTCCATCAAGAAAAATAAAAACTTTGAATTAATGTAAAATTTGAGCAGTTACAGACATCACAATAAAATTTGGAAGTACTATAGATCTAAATATTCTTAAGTCAATGGCATCACTAATTCCTAAAACGGGGAAAATGTGTTCCAAAAACAGTATGATAGTAAAAACGTTTTACAAAATTTTAGGTTTGAGTAAAAAATCAAACCTAAAATTTTGTTTCAAAATTGGCTAAGTTTGGATAGGGCTGGGGGGTACAATGTCCGCTTAGGTTAGTCAAATTTTACTTTATACGTTTTTGCATTAAGTTCTCTTTCCAGATCATAAAAAAATGTATATAGCCACGATGAAAATTAGTTTTTTATAAAAGAAAAAATATGGGGACTTTTTTGGGAAAAAACTTAAAAAACACACGCATACAAAGTTGAAATATATAAAAAGATGCTTCAACTTTGGATGCGTGTAACTTTTTATAGGGACGAAATAATTGGTATCAGGTTTGTTTTATTTTCTTTAAAATTTTATCGCAAATATAAGTCATATATAAAAAACAAATTTCGACCTTTCGTAGGCCCATCATATATAAAATACGAAAAAAAAGATCGAGCAAAATTTAAAAAAAAAATTAAACCTAAATATCTCTTGAACTAAAAGACATAACCTACAGATAAATGCATATTTTTTGTAGACCTTTGCAAGGACTGTATATATTTTAAATTTCAGCTCATTCGGATCATAAATGGATTTTTGGAGATTTTTTTTTAAATGTGTGACATTGAGGGTCCACCCACTGATCCCCATTCCGAACACCTCAGCCGAGTAAATAATACAGCACAACATAGAAGTGTGGACTTGATCATACTATTTTAACAAAAAATCTTTGTTTTAGCGTCAACAAATAGTAAAAACGAAACTTGTTAAGGTATAAAGTTATCTTTATATGCTATTTAGAGTGAATAGACACTCTAAATAGCATTACTACCCTTTGGTAGTAGAGTCGAACCTATACTGTCATGATCTTGTGTTTTTTCAAAAGTCTCCATTTGTTGCATAGTGACTAATTATAATTAGTCATAGCTCCCATTAAAAGGCCCAGTTCCGAAAATCACTCACGAAAATAAATTATTGATATTGATTTTTATGAAAATTTTTATAATTTTTTCACGTACTTTTTTTGCTGTCCATTATGATCGAAATAACAGTTGAAAATTAATGATTTAGAAATGATAATATCTGAAATATTTTTAAAAGGACCAAGGATATGTTTCAGCTGAAATAGTGTGTATAAGTTTTTTCTGATTAACTCTTTATGTATCACCGTCAAAATTTGTAATCCTCATTTAGTTTATTGGAATCGAAAATAATTTTTGAAATTTTATTTATTTTTGGTATCAAGTTATAATCGGCTATCGATGTCATGAAATTTGTATATTTAAAAAACTATTTATACCCTACACCACCATAGTGGGGTGGGTATTATGCGGTTGTGCAGATGTTTATAACGCCCAAAAATATTAGTCTAACACCCACCTTAAAGTATACCGATCGACTTAGAACAGCGAAATGCAAACTCACACCACTACAGTTTTTAGATATTGTAGTTGTATGAGTTGAGAAATATTCTCTGGCAAAAACAAATAGCTGAAATAATGAAATAAACAAACATAAAAGCGTAACACAACCTGCTTCTATCAATGCTCATGCGAGACTGACTGTTTTTATACAATGTGTGTGCTTGCGTACATGTGAAAACAAAATCAAGAGAGCTCATTTGAGAGCTCACTGCAGCTCGCTGACTTAGAATCACTTTCTGAGTCGATTAAACGATGTCCGTCCGTCCGTCTAGTCGGCTGGCTGTCCATGTAAACCTTGTGCGCAGAGTACAGGTCGCAATTTTGAAGATATTTCGATGAAATTTGGTACATATTATTTTTTCGGCCCAAGGACCAAGCCTATTGAAACTGGCTGAAATCGCTCCATTATTTCACCTAGCCCCCATACAAATGTCCTTCCGAAATTGGACTTTATCGGTCATAAATATTTAATTTATAAATGTATCTCCACAAATTACGCTCCAAATAAGTTTTATATATACAAAATTGATGTCACCAAATTTTGTTACGATCCGTCCATAATTAGTCATAGCTCCCATATAGACCCGCTTCCGAAAATCACTTTAACGTGCATAAATCGCTTAAAAATGTTGGTAAACACACAAAATTCAACATAGTTAACTTTAATATAGACATAAATCACACGACCTAATTTCATGGTGATCGGTTCATAATTGGTCATAGCCCCCATATAAGGCCCACTTCCGAAAATCACTCAAAAATATAAATTATTGAAATTTTAAAAGAAAAATGTTTTTGCTCTTTTACTTAGTGTAGGGTATTATATTGTCGGGCGGTCAACCATACTTTCTTACTTGTTTTAATTGGATTTTTTTTAACATTTAAGGTTTTTAATTTTTAGGAAAATATTGCTATTCTGAGCCAAAACACGAAATCTAAAAAAAAAATATGTGCAACCTCTAAATGTTCTGCATTTGACTGTTAGGCGGAGTACAAGTACTTGGAAGCATCAAAAATCGCAATGTGCAAAGTGATTTCAACATTAGCAAAAATCGATTTTTGTGTTTAAGACTTCCTTATTTAAAAATTATCTTTTGAAGTATGTCCGCAGTTATTATTAAAATAAAATATATTTGGGGTATTCACATGGTCTGCTATTAGTCATATTGTCATAATGTCCTAATATGTTATAATATTTGTTGTTGTGTTTTAAACAAAAAAAAATATTATTTTATGACAAAACAATAAACATAATTTAAATAGTTTTATTAGTTTAGAACTTTTTTGTTTGAAACACAACAAAAATTTGTTAAAACTATCATAATATATTAGGACATTATGACAATATGACCAAATAGTAGACCGTGTGAATACCCCAATTGTATTTCAAAATAATTGATTTTTTTTTTTTTGAAAAACTTTATTGCGTTTGGTTCATATTTTTTCATGCTCTATTCGACTATGCCGTGCCAATTTACATATTTGCAACAAATTTCAATAGTTATATCCCTAATGTATATGCTAAAAATGTGTATTGCTTATTTATCTTAAACTACATTGACAAATTTTCTTCAAAGCTACAAAATATCTTAAAACTATTTCTAAAATCTTAAAATTTTTTTTAACTATCCTTAAACGGAAGTTGTTTCAAGAAAACAAATTCAATTGGATTTTATCTATTTAAATTTTAAAAAATTTAAATTTTACAGATTTCATGTTCTTCAATCTTCTTATCAAGTTATTTATCTAGTAACTTTTTAACATTAAACAGTCCGTCTGTGTGTCTGCCCGTCTACCTACCTGTTTGTTTCCATTACGGTTTTATTTAGTTTTGTCAACTCTAATTTGTGTTTGCTTTTGTAGTCGGTGTTTTGTTTTGTTTTGTCACCATCAGTGCCACCGGAAACAGTTAATTTTTCTTGTAATTAACACAATCACAATCACAACCACACAAAATGTTTATTAACATTTTTAGGAAGTAAATGAAATGAATAAATTTTCTTTAAGCATGTTTAACTTTTATACGTTGTACTTTCATAAATTATAACTGATAAAGATAATAATTTTAATGCTATTGAATTTGTCTGCATAATGCACGTTTCAAGAATGGTTTCAGCACAAATCTTTTGAAAATCGCATTGGAATAAAAAATAAAACGCTTTTCTATGTTATAGATAACTAGAGACCTTTTCAGAGACAAATTTACATGTTATCGTTAAATATTATCGATAAATTTTCTATGTTATTGACAACTAGAGACAATTTTCTATGTTACACAGTGCAACACGAAAAAATATAACCATATACGGACATTACTACATGATAAAAGTCCAAAACAAAGACCATTGACTCCCAGTTTTGCCCCAAGTCATTCACGTTTTTATGGACCCCCAAAAATTTGGATAATTTTTCTCAGGCTCATATCTTGCAAACCGTTCTGAATTTTGATTTACTCTCTGAGTCAAAGTTGTAGCTCTTGCCATAAAGAACAAAAATTGTGAACATATCAAATCAAAAAAACTTGATCTTCAAGATCAAAATCGCAAAAAAAAATTAAAAAAATTTATTTTTTTAACTTTTTCCCATGTTTAGGTCCATAGGTAGCAAACCGTTTAAAATTCAAGGAAATAATCAACCACAAAAATGTACTTAAGATCTCAGTAAACAACTTCCTAGAACATATGAACTTCCTAGGAATGATTTTTAACGCCGTTTAGGTAGCGCTTAGGTAGCCGCAAAAGTGAAAAATGTCCCGAAATTTTTTTAATTTCATTTGTTTTCTATCGATAACTACAGAAATTATTATATAAAATTTTCTATGTTATCGGTAATTGAAGAAATTTTCATCGATTTTATCGATAACTGGAGAAGTGTTTGGTCAATCGCTAAAGTAATATCTTTACATTCTTTATGTTTCTATTAAATTCATTTCTATTAAATAAAATGGATTAATATTGTTTTGCTTTTTTCTCTTAATAATTCGCATATTTATTTTTGATTATTTTACAAAATATTACTTTTATCATAATAAAAATTCGCCCCCATTAAATGAAAACCATATGTTCCATTCGATACCTGAGCAAATTTAAACACTCAATCAAGATTAAAAATTCTTTACGAACAAAAAAAAGGGAAATATGTATGAAGTTATGAAAATAATAATTACAAGATACAAGTAATAAAAACGAGCTGCACATCAACAACGGCAACATATGGCACACATATTTCAATACAACAAATTAAAAAATATGTTTACAATACAAAATTTAATGGCAATGAAGAAAATATTAAAGAAAAACCAATCTATAAAAATTTGATGGAATGTGTTGAAGTAATTATATATATTCTTTTCATTCATAAGCCAGGAAGACCACCTTGATTCTAAACACATAAATTATTTAATAGACTTCCAAACTCATTCATACACACACACATTTTCTAAACAGTAAATAAATGTTTTTGTAACAAGGAAAAAGTTTTGAAAATAATTATGAAATAATTATACTCGTACCACATCCTGCTGGTTGAAAGAGTTTTTGAATATAAATTAAATAGGCGAAATCTTCCTTTTTTTATTATTCATTTAATATAGGAACATATATTTAATATTCCAGCTGTTCTAGGAGACTGTCCCAAACTAGTTATTTTACCTATCGGTTACATACATATATAGTAACCTTACTAGTTACCTAACTAGTTACTTGATCAGCTACATAACTAGTTATTTTAACATGTACGGGTGCTAATTGACCTCAAAGTATGATAATTGTATCAACACAAAAAAGCGCAGTACAAAATAAATGTTTAAACTTTAAAGTAACTACACTCTAGATTACTTAAGGTACGGTCACACATGGCAAATATTTACTCAAAAAAGCGTAACCACTTTTTTAAGCACAAATTTGTTTGACGTGTTTGCTCTTACAAGTATTTTGTAAGATCAATCAGCATTAAATAAAATAAAACTAAATATATGTTTTGAATTGCCTTAAGTAAAAGGAGTTTTTGACAATAAATAAAATAATTAAAATACATTTTATTTAGCGGTTACGTCTTTTTCGTCAAATATTTGACATGTGTGACCCTACCTTTAGACACACTTCAGTGACAATTGTCCGTAGCCAATTGTCTTCTCTCTGCAGTACAAAGAGCACATACGTGTCAAATTATCCAAAATATATATGTAAATTGGAGTCAGCCAAGTGATCATTAGTGACAATTTACTGCCTATAAGGGTACTTTAACTGCTGGGAAATACATCCCAGTAAAATTTTGAAAGGATGTGTCCATAATTGCCGATAGCTTCCATATAAGACGCTTCCATAAAATTACTTTAATTTGCCGATTGCTGTGAGGATCAGATCATAATTCGCCTCAGCTCCTTTCTCGAAAATGTCTTATCGCTTATAAATCCCTGGCGGTTTTCGTAACGCACAGTGGGGCAGAATCAAATTTAAACGGCTGGTCCGTCCGTTCGAGATAAAATTTGACTTGGACGTAGGCAAGGAGTATTCGCGTTTAAGTTATTAAAATCTACCCTATTTTCGAATCTTACAAATTGAATTTTTGTTATTTTTATAATATTTGGGTTGAAATCTTCTAACAAAATTATTTTTTCTTTTTTAAAATTTTGAAATTTTTTTTTTCAAATTATGTTTTAATTTTTTTTTTAAATTTGGAAAAAGAATTTGTTAAAAAAAATTTTTTGATGACAAAAAAATTCGGGTTAATAAATATTTTTCCCGATTTTAACCCATTGTAGATCCAACTTACTATAGCCTTATATACATCGTTTGAAATATCTATCATTAGATATCCATATTGTCTATATTATTGACTTTGTAATCCAGATCAGTGTTTAAAAAACTAGACTACAAGTAGCAGTAGCAACGAAAAAACACAAGTAGTCTAGTTAAAAAATTAATAAAAACTCGGAGTCAATAATTACTACTGCTACCTTCACATTTTGGTAGCAGTAGTTGTAGTAGTACTAATAAAAGAAAAATTTAAAAGTAGCAGAGTAATTTATTTTCTATTGCTACCTTAAAAAAGAAAAAGTTTTGATGTAGCAGTCATTAGTTTTTTTATTAATTCTGCTACTTTTAAAATTTAGTAGTAATAGAAGTAGCAGTTGAGGTAGTAGAAGAAGTAGCAGTTAAGTAGCAGTTGAAGTAGCAGCTAAGTAGCAGTTGAGGTAGCAATAAAATAAGTCAAAAATAAAAATCTTCAGCCAAAAAAGTATATTATGTGTTGTTGTTGTGAATGTATATTTGTGTAAGTTGGTCGTGTTGTAAACAAAAGTTCGGTTTTTTTGTTATACACACAGAAAACACGATCTTTCTGTTAGCAACACGAACATCTGAGACGAATAAAATCGAATAATTCTTTCAAACTCTCTTAAAACAAAAACAACACACAGTGTTTAATTCTGTCAATTTTGGTGTTATGACTGAATATTTTCTTTTTTGACTACTTTTATTGCTACCTTAACTGCTGCATCAACTGCTACTTTACTGCTACCTTAAAAATTAAAACTCGTATAGAGCAGTAGCAATGATTTGTATTTTTATGCTAGTACTCCATTTACAATTAATGTTTTATTACTACTGCTCTGTTAAGAGTTTTATATTTTGAAGGTAGCAGTAGTTTTAAAAAAAAACAAGAAAACGAAAAAAGACAAATGCTACTGCTACTGCTACCGCTACATACACTTTTTTGAAGCAGTAGTTGTAGCAACAGTTAAAAATTTGTTAGTTATCGTAGCTTTTTAAACAGTGATCCAGATATAGATCAAAAATAGGGCAAAAATCGAGGTTGTCCCGGTTTTTTCCTTATTTCTCAGCCATTTGTGGGCTGATTTTGTCGATTTTAAATAGTAACCGAGCCGAATTTCCGATATATTGATATATGAATCATATATGTTAGTTACAGAAAGTTGATTTCAACATACAGACGGACATGGCTATATAGACTTCGCTATCTATAACGATCCAGAATATATATACTTTGTTGGGTCGCAAATGAAAAATGTAGAAATTACAAAAAGAATGACATACTTATACAGTGGTTGACAAAACAATGGAAACTTTTCCAAATATTTCATTAGTGGCCTAAAATCTGAAATAATTTTTTAGTATTTTATTTGTATACTTTTATTAACTTAATTTAACAAAAAACAAAGGACATAATTAATTAAATTCTAAAATGAGAAAACAAAATTAAAAGATTTCTTTATTACGGCATTGACAAAACAATGGAAACTTAGGTATTATTCTAACAAATATGGTCTAAACTTTGCAATAACTTAATATTTTGTTGGGTATCCCTTATATTTTATAACTGCTACACATCAACGATGCATTGAACCAATTAAAGAGTCAATGATCTCCTTTGAAATATTTTGCCATTCCCTTATAACCGCCTCCGATAAATCTACTTTCCTGGTGTAATTTTGGGTCCTTATTTTACGATCTACAATTTCCCATAGATTTTCTATGGGATTGAGATCTGGCGATTGGGCAGGCCACTTCAAAACACGTACCTCGTTGGATTGTAACCACTTGGTTACAACCCTAGAGGTGTGTTTCGTGTCGTTGTCGTGTTGGAATCTCCAAACTAGGGTCATATTTTCCTCAGCGTATGGATACATAACATCGTTTAATATGGTTCTGTATCCTATACCTGTCATGGTAAACATGGCCCTGAAAAACATCCCCATACCATAATATTGCCATCGCCAAACTTTACAGTCTTATTTGTGTACTTTGGATCTAATCTTTTTCCTTTTGGTCGTCTTACAAATGTTCTCCCAACACTACCTCTTAAATTGTTTTGGATTCGTCGGAAAAGAGGACAGTATTCCATTTCTGTATCGACCAGTTTAAATTATCCCTGGCAAATTGTAGACGAGCAAAGCGGTTCTTTTTAGAAATGAGTGGTTTTTTCACAGGACAATAGCAACCAAGACCAGCCTCATTTGCCCTGCGACTAACTGTTCGGGTACTTATTTAAAATTTTAGGCTATTAACAACCTCTCGTGGAGTTAGTTTTGAAAATTTCTTGAACTCCCTCGCTATTAAATTATCTTGTCTAGGAGTAGTCTTACGAGGTCTCACGAAATTTCTTTATAATTTTTGAAACTGCTGATTTATTAATTGAATATTTGTCACAGATACTTTTTTGTTTTAAACCAGCTCTAAAATCGTTAATTATTTTATTTTTTAAGTCTTCACAAATCTTAACTTTAGCCATTTTCGTTAACTTTGAAAAAAAGCAATTATGCGAAAAACTTAGAAAAAGAAATTGTGAAAAATTACCAGAATTTAAAAATAAAATAAAATAACTGTAAACAGGATTCTTTTTACATCGTTCTTTTAAATATTATTTTCGTTTTACACTTATTTCTTGCAGAAGTTTAAACGTTTCCATTGTTTTGTCAGTAGCGAAATAGTGAATATTTTTAATTTTGTTGTTGTTGTTTTTCAGTTAATTTATATAAATATACAAGTAAAATACTAAAAAAAAAAATTTAATTTTGGGCTACATATGGAATATTTGGAGAAGTTTCCATTGTTTTGTCAACCACTGTATATTAGAGTTCGTTTGTGTCCAGGTCACTTCATTTATTTTTCCGGTATTACCATTTTTCTGAAGGTTTTTACATAATTAAAATTTTCCTTTTTTTGGAAAATTCGAGTCCGTTCGATTCAAAATCACGCCCTATATTTTAAAAAAAGTGACCAAGGTATGGCAAAATTTTTAAATTTTTATTCCGTCCCACTGTGTAATGGTGGACTGTCTGTTAAAAAAATGTTGTACAAACTAGAAGTTAATGATTATTTAATATGTATATGGGAGAAAATAAACATTTTCGACAAGGCATCGGATCAAACATTTTAAATTAGATATAAGAATGGGGTAATTTCCAACTAATGCGAATTTCGAAATTCTGAAGAACTTTAAATTTCGTATGGCAATGGAAAACATGTATAAGAAATATTATCGAATTCAAAGTAAAAGAGTAAAAGTTCAAGAATTCCTTTTTTATCGAAATATTTCGGGTTATCTCATATAGAAATCTATGCTTTCGTCCCTCCTTTTATATTAAGAGGGTGGCTATATAAGATTAAACACAGCCGTATTTAAATTCCAGTTTTAAGGTAATTTACTTATTCAGCCTTTAGTGGTGCTTAAATAACCTAAGTATGTAGAACCTAAACATTTTAGCCATCATGGACTGATCATATTTCTTCTAATATGATTCAAATATGTGTAATGCTCTGCACTGCTTTTGAGTTGTCAAGTACTTCTAAAAACGAAATCAGTTTTTCATTGTTTATTTTACTAAATAAAAATAAACAGGAATTTTTTTGTTTAACCACAGACGCCAGTGGCTGAAAATTTCATCATTCCTACTGGTACACATAGATAGAAATGCTGTTAGTTGTTGCAAAGGGATGGATGGATGAATGGTTGGCTGTACAATAAACAATCTGCTAAAGAAGATAAAACACAGCAACAACAACAAAAGCCAAGTCTGTCTAACGATCAATCAGACAGTGTTTTTTCAGTTAGTTTTTTTTTTGTTATTTTAATATTTTATGACCAACAACAACAAAATATTCAAGCAGATGTTTTCAAAAACACCTATTTAAATCCAAACACTAATAATATTTTTGGTGATCGTATTATTTAAGTAGTAAGTAAGGCTGTGTGTGAGAGAGCCCGCTCCTTTCAAATCGGTATTCTTTTGTATTTTCAGTTTTTAATTTCTGTTTCAGTATTTAAGTGTTCTAAAATACAATTTATGATAATGAATTTTAAGGGAAAACGCAACAGTCTCGTCATTGTTAATTATAACTTGGGTGTGAGTTTCTTTTTTATGCTTCAACAAAAAAGGATCTTTATTTTATAAGGATTATATTTAAAGACAAAAAGATACTTTAAGAAGAAAGTGGTGTTGGCATTTAAAGGAGAAAATATAAACGATTTTATGAACGTTATAAAGGGTATTATAAAAAGAGCAGCTTATGGACTATTAAATTGATATCCTTTAATTTTAAAGATTTTTTAATAAAATAGATTTTTATGAAAAACCCCATACATATAGCTTCTATTTGCAGATCTGAAATATTTTAAGGACTGAAAACAGACACAGAACTAGTGCCGTGATTGATTATTTGGGAATAGGTATTGCTTGTAGACTCAACACTATAAATGATATGTCCTTGAACTCGGAGGGATAAATTGGCATCATTTATACACTATGTGACATATTACTGAACTAACCTTTAAGGAAACTGATTCCATTTTGAATACCATAAAATGTGCAACAAAACTAGTTATGTAAATTAAAACTAATTAATATTATTCAAATTCATTTGAAAAAAATATATTAGAGTATTCAAAATTGTAATCCCGTCCATAGAAGTTTTGAAAAATTTACTTTTTATAAAATCGTTTTTATCACCGAAGAAACTTAAATGTCAATTTTTGAGAATCTAGAATAATTATTCTCTGTTAATCAGAAATGTCTGCTTTTTAAATTTGGCAAAATCATTCAAACCAATTTTAGAACAAAATGTCAGTCCGACAATTAAAATACTGCATATATCTCGATATTTATAAATTTGTCCACTTTATCAGGAAATCCTCCCTTTAAAGATTTTATAGATGCTTCCGTTACCTTTTTGTCCGGTATTGTTCTTGAATATTACGTCGTCCATCAGCCACATACAAATCTTGAGTTGTGAAAAGTCTGCCAGTTCAAAAATTTTATCATCCATCACACAACAGGTGTATTTTTATACCCTTCGCCATGAGTGTCAAGTTTGTCATTCCATTTGTAATTTCTACATTTTCCATTTGCGACCCTAAAAAGTATATATATTCTGGATCGTTATAGAAAGCGAAGTCGATGTAGCCATGTCCGTCTGTCCGTCTATCCGTCTGTATGTTGAAATCAACTTTCCGTAGCCCCCAAATAACTTAAATACATGATTCATACATCAATATATCGGGAATTCTTCCGGCTCGGTTGCTATTTAAAATCGACAAAATCGGCCCATAAATGGCTGATATATAAGGAAAAAATCGGGAAAACATAGATTTTTGGACTATTTTTGATATATATCTGGATAACTAAGTCATTAATATAGACAATATGGATATCTAATGATAGATATTTCAAAGTCCATTGCAACGATGTATATAAGGCTATAGTAAATTGAACCTACAATGGGTCAAAATCGGGAAAAAAAATTTTAAACCGATTTTTTTTTTTATCAAAAAAAATTGTTTTTTAAATAAAATCTTTTTAGAAAATTTTTTTTTTTTAAATTTAAAAAACTGTTTAAATAAAAATATTTAAAAAATTCTCAGCGAGTTGTTAAGTTTTTTTTTTAAATTTAAAAAACTGTTTAAATAGAAATATTTAAAAAATTCTCAGCGAGTTGTTAAGTTTTCCCTAATTTATTTGACACGTAAAAAACATAAGGTAGACATGTTATACATCAATGGATAGAGGATTTTATCTACTTTTCAAAAATGTATATAACTTTTGACAATTAAAAAAGTCATGGAATACTTTTTTGAAAAATATGACAAAAAATGATTTTTTTTGAATTTTGTATAGATACAAATTTTTCAAATTGCAATAAAATTTTTATTTACGAATAGTTTTTAATGAAATTTCACAGCTATGTAGATTTTTCTATTTAAAATGGAGAAATAAAAACAAATTTTGAAATTTATTATCCAGTATCCCGCAATTCCCCAAAAAATCTTGAAAAATCAAAAAAATGGGATTTTTTTCGATTTTTGGCGATTTGGGCGGGGTTATCGGAACCCTTTACAATATAATTAAGAACTTATTGGGCCATCTAAAATAGGTTACTATATTTTGATATCGAGTATGCGATTTGAGAATTTTTACCCTAAAGTTGAATTTTACATAAAAAATAAGCATTTTTTGAATGGACCTGATCCCGTCCGTATCAAAAATTATAAATGTTTTGTTCATTTAAAATATTTAGCGTAAAGTTAGCTTTTCAAAAAGTACAAATTCATTATACATCCCCTTAGAAAATTTTTAGATAACTTAATAAGAATAAAAGTACTTTTTTCCCAAAAAAAATTGCGAAAAATCGCCTTTTTTAATTTTTTTATATTCAAATGCATGTAACTTTGGACTCAGTCATGGTTTTTAAACACTTCTTTCTTTATTTGATATATAGATGTTAATCCTATAAAAGAAAAATGGATAAAATCGGAGAATATTTGGAACTGCGGTCACCAAAAAACTGATGTAGGGTGGGTAAAAATGTTGAAAATTAAATTTTCAAACGCTAATATCTCCTAAGCTATAAGAGATAATTGATAGCTAGGTTTTATGTAGTGCTCGAAGAGAAGATTCTGTATGTGTAATTTTTTTTAAATCGGAACACAAACGAAGAAATAGGATTATTTTAAAAATTTAACATACCCGAGGTGTCCTACTTTGGGAACCCCTGCACATAGGTCTGGCGACCCACTTTTTTTGGCCAAAACTAAAATATTCACTTATATACATAAATTCATACAAATGATACAATTAATAACAAAAAACATAATTTTTTTTAAGTTTTTAATAATTTAATTTTTTTTTTGTTTTTTACTTCCACTCTGCCAAATTCTGAGTAAATCACAATTTTTGAAGTAAAAGTATCCTGAAACAAAAATTGATTTCTTAAAAATAAGCAAAAACTAGCAGAAAGTTATGGATGATTCCTAAGCACAAAATATCACTGTAATTTTGTGCGTTTTTGGTTCGTTGAAATCGGTTGAAATTATGTATGTTATATACATTATGTAATTATGAGTAAATCACAATTTTTGAAGTAAAAGTATCCTGAAACAAAAATTGATTTCTTCAAAATAAGCAAAAACTAGCAGAAAGTTATTGATGATTCGTAAGCACAAAATATCACTGTAATTTTGTGCGTTTTTAGTTGGTTGAAATCGGTTGAAATTATATAAGTTATATACTATTTTTTTTTTATAAAAAGTTAAAATCACTGATTTTTAGGTTATGAAAGTTTTTTATGTAATTTCTTATTACCATAATTTTTATTGAATATTTCACTATTAAAAATTTAACTACTTTCCATCGTCATTAATATCCATAACTAACTGACTTAAAAAGTTTATTTATTTTCGTGTAATATGTGACTCAAAGAAAACAAAAAATTACACCACGTGTTTCAGTTTACCACTGCACTTAAAACATTGAACTTTCTCCCTTCATAGAATAACGGTTAATTGAAGTTTGTAAAAACAAAATATTTTTTTTGTTTATCTGAAGGACCGTTAATGACTTCACGTCACTGATTGTTTCGGCTCTGGAACACTCTAGGTGCCAGATCCCTCCAAAAACTAATACGCCTATTTCAAGTTCGGATATTGAAAGACTTCTTCTCGAAAAGAGAAGACTCAGAAGAGAATGGCAACATAATAGATCACCTGCTGCAAAGCAGAGGCTGTCCGCAGCAGTACGAAAACTGAAAAGAGCCCTTCATTTAGAGGAGGATCGCATAAACGAAAAATATATTAAAAGTTTGACGAGTACAAAATACACAAATTTCTCTCTTTGGAAGGCAACGAGGAACATTAAGCCACCGGTAGAGGCACAAAGCGCTTTAAGAAAAGCTGACGGAACCTGGGCACGAAGTGCTATAGAAAAAGCCTCAGTATTTGCTGAACATTTAAGTGAAGTATTTCAGCCCAACTCCACGGCAAATGAGTTTGAACTAGAAGAACTGCCAGCTTCAACAATGTCTAATGCAGCCCAATTCGATATTAGTCCTGAGGATGTTAATAGAGTAATTAAAAATAAATTAGACTTGAAAAAATCACCGGGATATGATTTAATAACGCCATCAATGATTAAGAACCTACCAAATGTGGCAATAATTGTGCTATCTATATTGTTTAATGCGATCTTGAAACTAGGAATTTATCCAAAAAATTGGAAAATTTCTCAAATAATAATGATACCTAAACCGGGTAAAGATTTAACCCTGCCATCTTCTTATAGGCCTATTAGCCTACTCCCTTGTTTGTCGAAGTTATTCGAAAAAATATTCCAGGAAAAGATAATACCTTTTTTGAATGATGGAAACATTATCCCAGTACACCAATTTGGTTTCCGTGAACATCATGGCACCATTGAACAGGTCAATCGTTTAACTGGAGAGATTCGAAAATCTTTTGAATTAAAGAAATATTGTTCTGCCATCTTTTTAGACGTTGCTCAGGCTTTTGACAAGGTATGGCATAAGGGTCTAATACATAAAATCAAATGTTTACTACCACTATGTACTCATAAATTGCTGGAGTCTTATTTATCGAATAGACTTTTCAGAGTTAAGTACAATGATTATGTGACGAGAGAATGCAAGATTGGAGCTGGCGTTCCACAGGGAAGTGTACTAGGACCTACGCTATATTTGATTTACACCTCCGACCTCCCTACGTGCGATAAACTAACAATTTCAACATTTGCTGATGATACCGCCATTATTAGCTCAGACGAAAACCCACTCATGGCATCTAGTCAACTACAGAATTACCTCGTACGTGTGGAGTCATGGTTGAAAAACTGGCGAATAAAGGTAAATGAGCTGAAAAGTAAACATGTTACGTTCGCTCTAAGGAGAGGAAATTGCCCACCTGTCACACTCAACAACGTTAATATACCGCAGTCTGATTATGTCACCTACCTTGGTATTCATCTAGATAGACGGCTTACTTGGCGCCGACACATAGAAACCAAGAGACTTCACATGAAGTTAAAAGCCTCTAGCTTTCATTGGTTAATCAGTGACCAATCAAAATTAAGCCTTGAATATAAAGTCATCCTGTATAAGACCGTTTTAAAACCAATTTGGACATATGGAATTCAATTATGGGGAATGGCTAGCAACACCAGTATTGATCTTATACAGAGGGCCCAATCTAAAATTCTTAGGACCATGACGGGAGCACCATGGTACATAAGAAATGAAAACATCCACAGAGACTTAGAAGTGACATTGGTAAAGGAAGAGTTCGAGAAAGTCCGTGAGAAATATATTGTGAAGCTGCGAAACCATCCCAATTCCCTTGCAAGACAACTTGTGCAGACCCAAACCCGATCCAGGCTCCGTAGAGCAGATCTACCACCCAGCTAAGATGAGTGACAGTTTACCATAATGGCTCTCTTGCTGAAGAGCAAATAGTTTTAATTTTAGTTATAAGATTTAAATACTTATTGTAAGGTCAAAATAGACAGATTCAATAAATCAATAAAACGTTAAAAAAAAAAAAAAAAAAGTTTATCTGAAGTGTTTGCTACTACATCCTAACAACAAATATAGGAAAAAGAGTTTTGAGTTTTGGCCAAAAAATGTGGTTCGCCAGACCTATGTGCCCTGGTCCCACTTCCTCTTTGCGCATGTGAAATTTAATTCAAATCCGTGTAATGGTTTAGAAGTTACAGATTTATTTCCATCTTTTTTTATTCTCATACCACTGTGCGTCATCTAAAAACAAGTAAGAAATACCCTACACCAAGTAAATGAGTAAAAATATTTTTCTTTTAAAATATCAATAATTTATATTCGTGAGTGATTTTCGGAAGTGGGCCTTATATGGGAGCTATGACCAATTATGGACCGATCACCATAAAATTAGGTCGTGTGATTTATGTCTATGTCTGGTGGTGTAGGGTATAATTAAATGCTGAAAATTTTAGCAAAATCGTATAACATTTAGCGGCTGAACATTTACAACATTTTATTTGCAGTTTACACGAAGTAAATGAGCAAACATATTTTTCTTTAAACATTTCAGTAATTTATTTTAGTGATTGATTTTCGTGAGAGTGCCTTTATGTGTATACCAACATTTTTAAGAGATTTATGATCGTTAAAGTGATTTTCAGTGATTTTTTATATGAGAGCTATGACTAATTATGAACCGATTATCATAAAATAAGGTGAAATATATATAGAACTTATTTGGAGCGAAATTTGTGTAGATAGCTATTTAAATTAAACATTTATTACCATAAGTCAAATTTCGGGAGAACATTTGTATGGGGGCTAGGTGAAATAATGGACCGATTTCAGCAATTTGTATTTTTGGTCGGGCTTGACCGATCATACTTTCTTACTTGTTTTTAGATGACTTAAACATTTTGTCCTCGAAATTTAAAATTTCAAAATCGTAAATTAATAATTCAAATAAGTAATCAAGTATTAAATGTTAGAAATTATGCTAAACCATTAATCCTCATTTTGTGTTTATTAGAATAATAAAACAAGTTTTTGAAATTTCGTTTAATTTTTTTTCAACACACATTAAACTACTTTTGTCCTTTACAACAAAACTGAATATTAATCTACAATATTTAAACTCTTAACATTTAAAGTAGTGTATAATAACCGAAAAATACTACAATAACAAAGAATACAAAATGTCACAAAAAAAATCTATAAACATTTTTTTGACAAGTTCCTGACTCAAGTATTATTTGCTATTAAAAACTTCTTTATGGTGTCAAACTAAAAAGGGATCATTAAAAATGTTTCTGACACAGTCATAAAAAAGAAACTCATTAAAAAAAAACCAAATATATACAATCTAATAACAAAAAAAAATGAGAAAAAAACTCTCATCAAGAGGTTCATTTAGTGAACATCCTTTATACAAAAATGTTGACATGTTTGGCATACTGAGAGCAAAATAAAAAAATACTGTTCAATTCAATACTCGTACAAAAACTCCTACAGTTTTTTCTCCAAACTATATAAATACATATATATGTATGTACAGCATGTCTACTTAAAAGAGTAGAAAGTAATGGGTTATTTGTAATACTTGTGTGTCCATATTAAAATGAACCTAGAGAACAGGACCCGCATGTGTGGCATCTGTTAACAGGATGTGGCAATGAGTGACATTTATACCAAAACAAAAAACAACATCAACATTAAATTACAATGTTACAGTTTAAAAGCATTTTAAACAATAAACAAACTATAAATTTTAAATGTAAAAAATCAAAATTTTAAATGTTAAAAATGATTTCCATGGTTTCACATAAAAAAATTAAACACATGTGTGTGCTTAAGTATTTAAAGGATTTCGTATCCTTTTTTTTTTTAATTTATTGCTTTAGACAAAACACAATAAAAAATCAATTTTAAAAGAAAAACTATTATATACCTTTTTAATTTGTAATTGGTTCTATTAAATTTTCAATGGTTCGACTTTGATATATTCCGTGGTATAAAGAATATATTTTCTGCTTGCTGTTGTTATTGGAGTCCCTAAGCCATTGTCTTCGCTTGGCTACATCCACACAATAAATATTTCCAATTAGTTCTGCTACTACTGCTACACATTCACATTTTAAAATGATGTATTTACGTCTACAGTCTGAAAAGTCTTTAGTTTTCATCTTACTTAATGTTATTATAACCTACATCGCCATAGGAGAGAGGGTAATTGGGTTTGTGAAGATGTTTGTGACGTGCAAAATCATTGTTCCAACATCCACCTAAAAGTAACCAATCTGTTAAGGATCACTTTCTAAGTCGATTAAGCGATGTCTGTCTGTCCATGTAATCAGCTAACATGTCGCAATTTTTAAGATAATTTCTCCATAGGACTTAATCCACACAAAACTCGGCATAAATATGTTTTATGTAAGCCTTACTCACACTGCTAAATTTGGTACTAAAATCGGTCCAAAGCTCCCATATTAGGCCCCTTTCTGAAAATCGTTTTAACGGGTATAAATATTCCAATATATTGGAAACGATTGCACCAAATAATTTCGTTATCAGCCGAAATATTTATTATAAATTTAGGGATGGATGAAGTTATGAACTTACAATATTTCATGTGGTTCCTATTGGGAACAAAAAGCCACAACAAATCTACTCCATTCGGTTTGATGATATTTGTATTACTTCTCTCCAGCTTAGATCGACTTAAATTCCAAACACTTGTAGGGAGTTTACGTCGTGTTCTGCCGTAAAGCAACACAGACTTGACAATAGAGTTAATATACTGATCTTGGATATGTCTGAAGATTTCCTTACTGACCGAAGGGAATGCTTGGTTGGCTTTACAATAGCTCTCATATATGATTGGTGATGATTGGTCCATAATTTACCATAGCTCCCATCCGGGAAATCACTATAATCTGCATAAATCTCTTAAATATGTTAGTATGAAAATTAAGTTTCTTATAAACATATGTAAATTTTCCAAGTTTAGCGAGGATCGGTTCATAAGGCCCCTTTCTTTGTAATAAATTTCTCTTTTTGTGATCTTCTAGAAATCCCCAGGATTTTATTCCTAGAATCTTTAGTCAGATTTTTGAGAGATCGTTTGAAGTTAGGATTGCTCGCTGCTGGAATTGAGCTTCGCATATTTTCATAATCCAACAATTTGTCATCCGAGCTTTCATTACATAAAGAGTGAGTCAGAAAAAACTTATGCACATTATTCCAATCAAAACTTATCCTCGGTCCAACAAATTATTATTTTTTTAATCACGTTAGCTTTTAAAAATATGTCAGTTATTATGTTTTCCAACTGTTTCTGTCAAAATGGTCACCGAAAAAAGATACGTGAAAAAATATTTAAAACTTTTAAAAAAATAGCAAAAGATCTGAAAGTTCATCGTCACACTGTTTCAAAATCTATTAAACAGTATAAAGAAGACTTTAACATTGAAAGAAAACCTGGATCAGGAAGAAAAAAAGTCTAACAGGTATTGGTAAGACAAAAGAAGTCGAACAACTCTTTCGAAGAGCACCGAACACTTCTATCAGAAAGGAAATCGTAAAGTTAAATGTTCAGAGCCAAAGCTATTGCTGGTTTGAAGTCCTATAAATAAATTTTCACAATTTCTGGATTAAGATTTTTATGTGGCTCATGGACGAGGTAATGTTCAAGAACAATACCTGACAAAAAACAAACAAAATTCCCCAAGAAGTTTCTTGTGCGGCAATTCATTTGTAATCATTTGTGACATCAGGCACGATAAACACAGAAATATACATACATATATTACGAAGTGTTTACACAAATGGTTTTTACCTTTCTTAAAACAATACCGAAAGGCCCTTGAGCGGTATTCAAACAATAAAGTAAATTTTTTACAACCCAACTGTCCAGAACTTCGGCCTGTGGAAAGTTATTGGGCTGTTGTAAAAAAGGAATTAAAGAACACAGGAAAGGTATCCCAGTATATATCCGATTTTAAGCGTAATTGGACAGACAACCTCTTTCAAAATGGTAACGGAAGCAAGTATAAAATCATACTAATGGCAGGATTTCCGGAAAAAGTTGATACATTTATAAATACCGAAATTTATAAATACCAAAACGCCAACACTGCTGCGATTGTAAGCAAACAGAGAGCTTTCTCATACCCAAGTGATCATTCAAAACTCTGAGCCATGGCTTCCACAATCTCTCGGACTTTCAATCTCAGATCAGCCAACAGCAATTCGCGAATTTGTTCAATTGTTTCGGATGTTGAGACCTCAACTGGACGTCCTGAACGTTCAGCATCTTCCATGCTTTTACAGCCACATTCATTAAACCACTTTTATACCAATGAAATTTATGGTGCATAGTTCTCATAGTAAAGGTTAGTCTGCTATCAATGGCTGTCAAACACAAACTAAATGACGCACCTCGTTCAAATTTTGACAGGAGTCAACTGACAGAAGCTTGTTGACAGGAGAAGTGTTGCCCTGTTATGTATATGTAGTTTTATCGAAATCCGCTAATAAATACATAATAATTTTATACATTTTTAAGAGAAAAGCAAAATGTTCATAATTTTTACATTTGACTCCGGTGTTGAATGAGTTAAAGTTCCCAATTTTAGTAAAATCTTCAGTATATATTTCCCATGGATTAATAATATTCTAAATTTATGTTATCAAAAGCATGAAATAATGGAGCATGAAATAATGGTATATCAAAAAACTTTAGATTAAATATTAAATGAACTCCTCCATTTGACAGGTTTATTTAACCATACCAAACACACTCTTTAAAATTAAAATACGAGTTATTTTTCTTAGATTTTAAAATGACTTTTCAGATTAACCTTATATTTCTAAACCATTATATGTATAGGAGCCTGTCTTATGTATGGGTGTTGACTGCGTTAACTGTACAGGTAGTAAGTAAGTCGCCTCCTGCACACACATATCCACTGATCCTTTATATTGAAAATGTATAACGCCATCTGTTTTATTGTTACTGAAAAGCAATTTTCATTTATATGATTCATTTTATTATTTTCTCGTTTCTCTTTCGCTGATTAATCTTCCATCAATTTTGTTTTGTTGACTGGAAATAATAGAAATTTAGTAAAAACGAAACGCATTTTGTACAAATGAATTAGTATTGAAAATATTTACGTGTACTACTATATAATTAATTTTAATTGAAATGAATATGACTTATTTTGTATCTATAAGTACGTACAAATGGAATTTAAAGGATATCATACAAGTACATTGTTAAAGCATGTAAGATAAGGCCTGCATATTCAATCATTGTATACCCTTTATCAGTTTGGAGTATTTGGTTCTAATTATAAGCATTCACCATGAATACGAGTTTGTCATTCCGTTTGTAATTTCCAAATTTCTCATTACCGACCCCGTAAAGTATATATATTCTGGATCGATATAGCAATCATAATTGCTCACCATAAGCTTTGGTGAGCAATCGGTGTGAGAGAGATCGGATGTGAAGCTCGGCCAACTAGCTGAATCGACACCATAGCCTGTCGCCTGTAGCGAAGACACTCGAAGCTCTTCTCCTTAAATCAGCAGAGGCCTTGTGAACGGACTGTCCTAGTGGCACTTGAACTGTCGAAGGCCTTCGACACTGTCCGTTACGTCACACTCTTCTAGGACATCCTGCAGTTCATAATGCCCAACAACACGAAGAGATGGATAGTGAACTATCTGAGGGCAAGCAGCCATTCGTGGAGGTTAGAGACAAATGCTCAAAACCCCGTAGAGTTAAACATGGAGTTCCTCAGGACGGGGTCCTGTCGCCGCTCCTGTTTAACTTCTACCTCTCTAAACTCCCACTAAACTCTCAGGGCGGACGACTGCACTTTGGTCACTGCAACAGGTCACAACTTTGATTGGCTTTGCGGTACGGTAAATTAAATCCACAATTTCTTCACTGCACATAACCTGCAGTCATCGGCAACACTCTTCACCACATGGACGAAGAAGGTAAAACTCAAGTTAGGCATCATGATAGACGGCGCACAAATTCCAACAGTGAACCACCCGAAAATCTTGGGTGTCACTTTTGATAGCCACTGCATCACGCATAAACTGCGAAATAGGAAAAAGGTCCTCAAGGCACTTGCCGGCAGTACTTGGGGTATAAACAAAGAAACCTTGCTAGTTACTTACAAGACGATTTGTCGGTCAGAGTTCAACTATGCTGCTCCAGTATGGTCGCTTTCGTTGAGTGATACTCAATGGAGAAATATTCAAAGCTGTCAAAACTCAGCCTTAAGGATAATCAGACACTGCCATCAAATAACCTCCGAACACCACCTTCAAGAGGTAACCAAGGTTCTACCAGTCAAGAAACACAACGTCATGTTGACGCAATAGTTCCTTCTGGGATGTTACCGGAGGAGTCATCCAAACTTCAGCATCACACAGTTGGAGTCTCCCCCGAGTCATGTCAGACAGGACCTACGCAAATATGAGGAGAGCATACTGAGTTTTGATCGCTCATATATGACAGCATTCAACAACATACACAGAGACACCATGAATTCCGCGGTAGCAGGATGAATGTCGTATTTGGAGATCGCCCACCACCGATAGCAGACGTGGAGAACAATCTGCCGCTTAAAACAAGAGTCGTTCTGGCACAACTCACATCAGGATTGAGCAACAGGTTTAATGCCTTCTGGTCCCGCATAGACCATGCCGTCCTCAACTTATGCCCAGCATGTGGTCAGGGTCCTCAAGACACACTCCACATATTCAAATGTTCAGCCAACCCTACTTCACCACGTGCTATGGATTTATGGTTTCATCCAGTCGATGTAGCACAATTCCTTGGACTTGAACAACATGCAGATTGAATATTTTAAAATTGTTTATGCTGCTACAACAACAACACCAAAGCCAAATATCCATAGCGCTAAGATAATGATCTCTATTTGGTGGTGAGAAGACCTTCACAGGGAACCTATACCAAACGCAACTGATTCGTTTGAAGCGAGCATTGGCTGAAAAACGACGAGAATATGCGACCAGATATGAAACCGTAATGTTACATCATGACAACGCTCGGCCACATGTTGCAATAACTGTTAAAAACTATTTAGAATGAAGTAGTTTGAATGTTTTGCCACACCCGCTTTATAGTCGAGACCTTGCCCCTCCGACTAGTATTTGTTTCGATCGATGCAGAACACTCCCTCTGTGATACGCTCCACTTTGGCACAGAGTATCCGATATTGGCTTTTTGATTCGTTCTTGGCCCCAAAATATGAGCAGTTCTTTTGGCTCGAAATCCATATGTTGCAAGAAAGATAGGAAAAGGTCATAGGTAACAAAGGCCAATACTTTGAATAAATTTATCATGCAGCAATATTTGACTAAGTACATTTAGCATATTTTTCATATATTTTGGAATAAAACTTTTTACTGGTTCTCAACCCTCGTGGATCTACGACCAATATTTGGATGCGTTACAAACGAAATTTAAAAATCAATATACCCCCATCTTTAAAGTGGTGGGTATAAAAATGTATGAGAGTTTAAAATCATTAATAATGTCTCGCTCGCATCAATACGTTTAGATAGGAGAAGGACATAAAACTCAATACACAAGTGACATCAAGTCTAATACAATTTGTATGTGAAACGCAATTCAATTTGTCCTGACTTAAAAGACAATAATGCTTTAAATAATGTAAGTATGAAAAATTGTATATATATTATGGAGCAATACATTTCTTAAACATATTCTTTCCTTAGAGCTCAAGTACACGTATGTACTTCATTCGTTCCATTTAATAACTAGACAAAACATTCGTAACTCTCGTATCCAGAATAAGAAGGATACGAGCAGACAGGGATTTGAGTGTGAAAAATGGAAGTCTTTGTTTGAAGTTTATTTCTAAAATGTTTAAAGCATGGGAAGGAAATCCTCTTAATTGAAGGGGGAGAGAGACTTTTTTATTGTCTGCACTTTTGCTTTTTTTTTCTTGATATCATAAATCACAATATTCCTTAATAATTTGATTGTTGTTTAATAGTATTAGCGTGTTTCGAATGATTTTTGTTAACTTTATTAAAACGTGATGGATTATGGTTTTAAAAAGAAAGAGAATGATAAATATGTTTATAGCAATTGGAAATAAACATAAGTAAGTAAATTTGTAAAGGAAATGATAATGACAACAATTATCAAGTCAAGTTGACATTAGGGTGTGTTTTTTTTAATTTTTAAAAATCTAAGGAGAGTGGGTTGGAAAAAATGTGACACTTAGTTTAAAACTGCATGGACGACAATTTGTACCAAATCGGATAATGCTAACCTCTGTAGCATAGACTCTGAAGTATGAAAATTAAATATCTGACCAGTCCCCATAATTTGGTGAATAGTAGAATACTTTTTGCTATAACCAAATTTTTAAACAACAATCAAAAGAAATAAACACTCTCCAAAAAGTCTGTTTTATTAACATTCACGTGCAGGGTCAAAGGTCATATTAGGAGTGAGATCGAAAAAAATCTAAACATACATAAATGTTAATAAACAAGTAAGAGAGCTATATTCGACTGTACCGAATCTTATATACCCTTCACCAAATTATACTTCAAAATATAAATTTTTAATATTTTTAGGTAAACAAAATTTTTTTTTTCCAAAGTTGTTTTTTTAATTTTTTTGGAAAATTTTTTAAATTTAAAAAAAAAAATTTTTTAATTTTAAAAACAATTTTTTAGTTTTTTAATTTGTTTGTCATCCTGTTGTCCTGTCTGTCTGTTGAAATCAACTTTCCGAAGCTTCCAAATAACTTACACGATTCATACATCAATATCTACGAAATTCTTTCGGCTCGGTTACTATTTAAAATCGAGAAAATCGGTTCACAAATGGCTGAGATACATACTCGTATAAGGAAAAAACCAGGACAACCTCGATTTTTTACCTATATCTGGATTACTAAGTCATTAATATTATTACGAAATTGTACTTGAATTCAAATATAACGATTTTAACACGGCAGATTTAAAAGTAACATAATGCTTTCAAATAGCAGTGCTGTAATAGCAAACTGTAACATATCTGTGGGCATTATTAACATTGAATAAAAGCTTTCAGTTGACCATTGATCGTAAGTATGGCAACGCTGTTTGCTACGACCGTATATTCGAATTCGAATATTCATTGTAGAAAGTACACCACAGATGGCGTATGTATTAGAAAGCTCTAGAATATACGAGCTTTGACAGTTAAAGAGCAATCTAGAGTGCAGATGGCAGTGTTATAAATAGTGGAAGAGGTTGCAGTCGTGAGTGAGTTTATCAGACACGCTTTTTGAATAAACATCAACTGAGTGCCTTAAAGTGTGCTGTATTTTTCAAGTGAATTCGTGTACATTATAAAGTGTGTCTGTATTTCTGCGAATTTATAAACGTGTATAAAAAACATTGAGTGACTATTTAGTTCTGTTGTTGTACATTATAAATAAATAAAGAGTTGTTACAATTTTCAAACTACTAAACGGCTTTTATTTGCAATCAAAAGTATCCGGTTTATTTAAAGGAAATAAACCAACGTTTTGAAAAGGTTAAAACGTAACAATATAGACAATATGGATATCTAAGGAGTGAGATCGAAAAATTCTTAACATACATATATGTTTATAAAAAAGAAACCACTAAACTTACAGCTTTAATTTTTTTTTATTTGATTGAAATTATTATTACAATTTACAAAAAAAATTATTTTTATAGTTTTAATCACTAGTGATGAAATTTTGAACCTTTTTCGGAAACCCTTCCATTAACGTTTTTATAGTGCTTTCTGTCACTTTGATCGAACATGTAGTCCATCTCCGTTTAAAATCTACCACACTTTTGGACACCTTTTTTGTACTCTTCAATTCTCTTTTAACAAGAGCCCAATATCTCTCCACTGGCCTTAGCTCCGGGCAGTTTGGAGGATTTGCCTCTCTTGGTACAAATACCACATTATTGTTCTTGTACCACTCAAGGGCTTGTTTGCCATAGTGACAGGATGCCAAGTCAGGCCAAAAATAAGTGGACACATTATGAAGTCTTATGAATGGAAGCAGCCTTTTTTGTAAACATTCCTTGATGTAAATTTCGGTATTTATAGAGCCCGTTGTAACAAATGAGTGGCTTCTTTTGCCGCAACTGCATATTGCTTGCCATACCAAGAACTTTCTGGGAAATTTTGTCTGCTTTTGGGTCCTAAACTTTTCTTCAACATTCCCTCGAGCATCAGCAACATAAAATTTTTGACCTGGAAGTTGCGAAAAATCTGCCAGAACATACGTTTCGTCATCCATTATGCAGCAAGAATATTTTTTTATAAAACTTGACTTCAATTTCCGTGCTCTGTTTTTGGCCTCTAAATTTTTAGTAGCGTTCCTGTCAGGAACTTTTTGAGCCTTGTATGTTTTTAAACCTGCATTAGCTTTAACTTTTCGTACCAAATAGTCCGAGCACTGAGCTAACCGGGCTGCTTTCCTACCGGATGTGTTGGGAGCTCTTTTGAAAATGCGTTCTATTTTTTTGGCTTTAGAAACATCATGTGGACCATTCCTTCTACCTGAACCAGGTTTTCTATCAACTGACAAGTTCTCCCGGTACTGTTTAATAACATTGGAAACAGTTTGACGGCAGACCTTTGTATGCTTGGCCAACTTTTTGTAAGACCAAGTTGGGTTTTGTTGAAAATATTTAATAATTTCAGTACGCCCTTTTTTCTGGTCACTCATTTTAATCAGATTAACAAAAAAATTAATATAATTGACATTACACATAATAACTGACATGTTTTTCAAAGGTAACTTGATCAAAAAAAAATTCAAATAATACTTGGGTTAAAAAATGTAATGAAAAACGTGTGTTAAGAATTTTTCGATCTCACTCCTTAATGTTAGATATTTCAAAGACCTTTGCAACGACGTATATAAGACCATAGTAATAAGTTGGACCTACAATGGGTCAAAATCGGAAAAAATATTTTTTAAACTGAATTTTTTTTTTCACCATAA
This sequence comes from Calliphora vicina, assembly GCF_958450345.1. Taxonomy (NCBI): domain Eukaryota; kingdom Metazoa; phylum Arthropoda; class Insecta; order Diptera; family Calliphoridae; genus Calliphora; species Calliphora vicina. The sequence goes on from NC_088784.1 coordinate 80,763,959, forward strand.
GATTTTTTTAGCTAAATATTAAAACAAAAAATTAAAAAACAAAAAAAAAATTTAAAAAAACAATTCGGAATTTTTTTTTCAAAATATGAAAAAAATACAACTTTGGAATAAAAATAAATTATGTTTACCTAAAAATATTTAAAATTTTTATTTTGAAGTATAATTTGGTGAAGGGTATATAAAGTACAGCCAAATATAGCTCTGTTACTTGTTTTTATTATAAAATTTAACTTCAATTTCCGTGCTCTGTCTTTTGCCCTCTAAATTTTTAGCAGAGTTCCTGTCAGGAACTTTCTGAGCCTTGTATTCTTTTAAACATACCTGAAGCAGGTTTTCTATCAACTGTTTAATAATATTGGAAACAGTTTGACGGCTGAACTTTGATTATTTAGCCAACTATTTGTAGGACCAAATTGGGTTAAAAGTTGTATGGAAAAACGTGTGTTAAGATCTCACTGCTTATTCGAAAATTTCTGTGAAAAAATGTTAAAAAACAAAGGCAATTCTATTGCTTGAAATGCTACAAAAATACAAATTTCTTAAGGAATTATTTTGGATTTCGACATATTATTTAAATGTTTAGAAAAGTTTCCATTGTATTGTCAACCACTGTAAATGTATTAGGATATAAAAATTATGGCGTTCGAAAACTACTCATAAAATAATTTGTTTCATAACAGATTTGGATTCAATATATCAAATCCACTGTGCGAAATTCATAAATACTGAATTTTCTTAAATCCTTTTTATTACTTTTTCCCCAACACTTAAATAAAGACAAATTCCATTTTTACAATTCCAATTGGGGTGGGTGATTAAACTTTAACCGTATTTTCAATCTAAGAAAAATAGAACACAATTATTATCTCTATAAAATAGTTAAAAAAGTTCACAATGAGGGTTGTCTGCCTATTTTAAATTGTGTTGTATATATGCAGTCGGAAGAATACGAAAAAAAGCTTAACTCGACAATTGTATAATTTTTTAAGTTATTCCCACTGTCTCAATACACTCATTATGTACGCACGTGACTGCGGCTGTCATTACGCCAAATAAATAAACACAAATGTGACTTAATTGGTGGAAAATTTGGAAAAAAAATATATGTATATTCCTTTAGAAACAATGTTACGAATCATAAATTTTAAGCAAAAAAAACTAAAGTTGAATTATTGAAAAGTTTACATTAATTTGACGTCATAATTCGAACAAACTACATTAAAACTGGGGGGAAAAAATAGTCTCTATGCACAAACATTCGTTTATTAAAATGTTTTAAATTTCAATAATTTATATTTTTGAGTGATTTTCGGAAATCAGATTTTATCGGTTTGCATTTAAAAAAATGCACTCTTTTAAGTCTATGCAATCAATAACAAATCTTTAATAACCACTATGTACTACTAGGTTTTAGTGTGTCTCATAAATTTAACAATTAGATACAATATCTAAGAAAACATAAGAAAAACGAACACAAAGACGAACAATTTCAAAGGATTTCTTTCTCTTTTGACATCCTTCGAAATGACACTCTAACGCTCCGTCGGCGGATACTTTTATTTTGTTATTGTTTTCTTTGTTGTCTGTTGGATTTTAAGAAAAAAAAAATAACAATTAATAATAAAAAGAACAACAATTAAGGCGTATTTTCTTTCTATTTTTTTTAGATATGTATCACGATTTCTTGACATTTTTCTTTTGTAAAAGATGATTTCGATGGATTTCAACAAAGATGAAAAAAACAGATGTTTCTTTTCTGTAAATAAAAATAAATATTTATTTCATTTGTATCATTTACTATATATTATTGTTTGTTAGTGTTTTGATAAAAAATTTAAGAACATTTTGGTGTATCTATAAAGAGATACTAACCAAATATGTAATAAGATAACAAATGATAATATTTTTCTTCTGTTAATGAAAAAAGAAATCTGTAGGTTAAATCTATTTAATAGACAAACAAAAAAAAATCAATTAACACCCGTATCTTATGAATAACAAACCAACTACTCCACATGTCGTATTTTAAATCGTTTTCATAACGATACGTCGTTATAATAAATACAATTAATATCCATCAATAAGTATTGAAAACAATTGAATTAATACCTGTTATTATTACGATTTTATGTATAAATAAATACTCCAATCAATAAATATTAGTAAATGACATCACGATTTAATATTTGATAACTTTTAACACCTACAACTTTAATTTGTACATTACAACAGGCCAAACAGCTACTGAAAAATAGTATTCGCCATAAAAATTCAAAGCCAAGGTAGAACGGCAATTGTGAAACATCAAATAAATAAATACTGGAGATTCGAGACCAATAAAACAGGCCCAAAAGTATCCCTCAAGTGATAATGGAACAGTTTAAAGTGATTAATGGCGTTTGGACTCTGCAACCTTTCGATCATATAAAGAAACATATATTAAAAGGATTTCTCGATGACATAAATGTCATGGGGAAGGCGGCTCGTTTGGCTGATCTCAACGATTTATTTCAGCACTTCTAGTGGAGGAAACTTTGTTAAACACTTCGATTTAATCGGATGTGAAAAAATGCATTCAGCCGACTTTTAAGCTGATTATTTTTTGCGCTACCGCACAGTGGTATTTTAAATATTTTTAGGTAAACAAAATTAATTTTTTTCCCAAAGTTATCCATATTGTCTATATTAATGACTTAGTAATCCAGATATATAGGTCAATAATCGAGGTTGTCCTGCCTTTTTTCTTACATCTCAGCCATTTGTGGACCGAATTTTCTCGATTTTAAATAGCAACCGAGCCGAGTTATTTGGGGGCTTCGGAAAGTTGATTTCAACAGACAGACGGACGGACATAGCTTAATTGACTCCACTATCTATAAGGATCCAGAATATATATACTTTATAGGGTTGGAAAATTATATTGTGGAAATTACAAACGGAATGACACATTGGTGAAGGGTATAAAAACGCTATGTGAGTGAGGACACACCTAACCCAACAACCCACCATCAAATTTTTATCTAATTCAACAACCGCTAGTAAAAAAGCAAAAATCCATCACTAAAACAAACTGTGTGTTATCGACAAAAACCCATCACTATAGTTTCTAGCTGTCACTAATATAAATAACACCGAATGACGCCGTTGACAGTTTTCAAGCAACTCTGTTGTTATCTGCAGTGTTGCCAAAACTTAAAATAAATTCAGAAACCACTAATAATCTTTAAATAATAAAACCGCTAAATTTTTATTTAACGATTTATCAAGCAAAACTGCTTTAAAAACAAAAAATACATAATTAAATTTATTTGAAATTGAAATGTGTGCCAAAAACGTTATATTATACAAATATTTATTATGATCAATCCATTAGAAATGATAATTTTGAGAATTTGAAAGTAATTTGCAAAACATTCGATTTGAAACTATTTATTAAGAAGTTTTTATTTAAAGCGCTTAGATTTTGTTTTACCCATTTATCGATAAATCATAAAAACAAAACAAATACAAATTTTATTAATTTTTTTAGTTCCGTTCAAGGAAATTAGTACAAGATATCAATAAAAAAGCGCTAAAACCGCCAACTGAAAATATTTTGCAGCTAGTAAAACCACTTAGCGGTTTTTTCCGAAAAATACCCGCTAACGACAACAAAATACCTCCAGATCTTGCTGGAAAACCGCCGTTTAAGCAACACTGGTTCTCTGATTCTTTATCTCTATAAATTTCTGCATTAAATAAAACTTGGAAAAAAGGTGTAGAAAGAAAAAAAGTTAAAGTAATTTTTTTAAAACGATTAGTCGTATGTATTTGGATTGTTTAATTGGAAGAAATGTGTGTCATTATATAGTTATTAATTAAAGTGCCAAAAAATGATTAAATAGCAACCGGGAATTGGAAAAAGAAAAACAAAAAACCACAAATATGATTCCTTAAAATAAAGAAAAACACTCTCACACACAAAAAAAAATAGAAAATATATTTCTGCCAAGTACTAGTCACAGCAATAAAATAAAATAAAAGTACATAGAGGTACGAAGAAAATACGTAAAGTTAAATAAACAAGGAAGACATCGTTTGCATTTATTGATACAAGATTAACAATTTTTATTATTTATTTCTAAACAATACCTACTACATACAATTTTTTATTATTAATAATTAATAATAAATTGCCACAGAAAGAAGCAGTAGACAAACAAATAAATATAAACAAACATACAGACATACACAGAGTAAAACAACAAAAATGGGTAATAAAAATTCTTGCTGTGCCTATTCGAGTCCACAATCGGATCGAAAATCAAAAGACATACCGCCCGTTTACGAAGAACGTCATCATATACATCAGCACAACTCGCAGCATCAGTTGGATGGCCATGGTACAGCCTCCACGGCTGCGGTACACCACAGCGAAGAGCTGAATGACAATTCACAGCATCTGCAGCATATCTCGGAACGTGAGGGTGTGGAGGGAGAGGAGGATCCTTCTGTAGATCCTACAGCAGCCACTATGTTTTTAGAACGTTCCAAGGTGGAGAATGGCGGCATAACACGCAAGAGATCTCAGCACCAAATAGCTCAGCAGAACTCTACCGGTGGCCTGAAGAAGAGTTCATCGTGTTCAACCATTTTTCTAGATGACAGCACAGTCTCACAACCAAATTTGAAGAACACCGTCAAGTGTGTGTCACTAGCCATTTACTATCACATCAAGAACAGACAGTCCGACAGGCGTTTAGATATATTCGATGAAAAATTACACCCCTTGACCCATGATACGGTGCCCGAGGATTACGATACACACAATCCAGAACATCGACAGATATACAAATTTGTGCGCACATTATTTAATGCTGCCCAGTTGACGGCTGAATGTGCCATTATCACACTAGTCTATTTGGAGCGTTTACTAACGTATGCCGAATTGGATGTGGGTCCCTGTAACTGGAAGCGCATGGTATTGGGCGCCATCTTATTGGCTTCAAAGGTATGGGATGATCAGGCCGTTTGGAATGTGGACTATTGTCAGATTTTAAAAGACATTACCGTAGAAGATATGAATGAGCTGGAACGACAATTTCTAGAGCTCTTACAATTCAACATAAATGTACCCTCTTCAGTGTATGCCAAGTATTATTTCGATTTACGCACACTAGCCGAGGCCAATGAACTATCATTCCCCACTGAACCGCTCTCGAAAGAGCGGGCCCAAAAGTTGGAGGCCATGTCCAGGGTTATGCAGGATAAAGTCACAGCCGAAGCCCTAAAGAATGGCATTAAAAAGTGGTCGTCAATGGACAACATCAGTCAAGGTGGCCCCAGACGTAGTGTGGCTATACTATCGTGATTTTTATTAGTTTATTAAACTTAAAGAAAAATAAAAAAAGGTTCACTTAAAAATCCAAAGTTATAAATGGTTTGCTGCAACCTAAATTTTGATAAAAAAAAAAAGAAAAAACAGAAAAGGAAACCAATTGCCAAAACATACATATTTCTATTATGCACACACCCACAAAACAACACCTGACACTTAAAAACACACACACCAACCAACCGACAGACAGACACAGAACTAACAATATTTCTCTCGAAAATAAAAATTTAAAAGCATTTGCTTAGCAAAATGCTAATAGACGCGAAAAAGAAAAACGAAATATTGGGTATAAATCAAGTTAATGTTGCGATCTAATCTTAACATGGTCTAAGAAATTTACGAATGGGTCATCTTAATTTCAATTAACAATTAAAATCTTTGATATCAAAGTCTATTTGGAAAGTCCGAAGAACTGAATGAATATAAATCGGGCAATTATTTTGTGTTTTTTTTTTAATACAACGAATGTATTGAAGTTATTTTAATCTTGTATTTTATAATTCATATCAAAGAATAATAAATAATTAATTAAAATTAGTTTTACATCCATTTTCTCAATGCCTGGTTATTGTTTATCGTAATGACTTCAAATCGAAGCGAAAAACGATAACCAGACATTTTGAAAATGAGGATAATGGGTCTATTATGGATAGCAACAAAAAATCTCTAACATACATACATAAATATAAGATTTTCTTTTTCGAATCACGCAATTGGTATAAAATTACTTTAAAGAATATTAAAGAAAACTAAATATACAAATCCATTTTACTGAAAAGTTATTTTCGCAAAATTTCTATATATAGACCATAAAAAACATTAATTTATTAAAAATTGAACACTATAATCAAAATAAGCTATTTTGTTAGAGGCCGTGGTCAATTAAGACACAAAATTTTAATTTACGAAGTAAATCTATACTTTTTTCGAAAAATTATAAATCAAAATAGAATTAAGAATTCTCAAAACTATCTTAATCTCAAATAAAATAAACGTACTATTGCAACATAGTACATCCATGAACTAAGAGACTTGTGTAAGTATTTATTTCAAAAATACATAGTTCAGCTTCTAGCTGCATATATTTCTAGGGACTTTATCGCAACATTAATTTGATTTATACCCACAAATAACAATATTAAAACTAGTAGATTTCAAGTAGTAAAGTAAAGTAAATAACACAAAAATTAATAAATTAACAAAATAAAATATGCAATTTTAAAACTTCCCCAACAAAAAACGAACTAAATTCGTTACAAATTTGTATTTATGATTTCAAATTTTTTGGCTGCTATATTTTATATATGAAACAAAATAAGAAGAAAAATAAAAATAAACAACTTTAACTTAAATCATGCAATATTAACAAACAAATAAAAATTAAAATTGTTTTAGCCCTTTTTTGATCTTTTGTGTATATTGTATTGTATATTAAAAAAAAACAACAAACAAAAAATCCAAAAACTACAATTTATTATGAATTTACCTATATATGTATGTTATTTTTTATTTATGTTTAATTTTAACTAAAATATTTCTGTAGAAATTCTACTTTTAATAGTTTTTAAGAAGCTTCCTTAAATAAAAAAAAAAAAACAAAAACGAAACCAATAAAAACAGAATTTCTTATATTTAATTTCGATTCTAACTATTTTTTGTAATAAATTATTAAGAATAGATTTTAAAAATACAGTGAAAAAAAATCAACAGAAATTTTGTTTTCTTTATGATGGAATTTTCAAACTAAAATTATGGATCACCGACACAACTAGATTCTAAAATAATCGGTAGTGCCGAATCTTATATAACATACACCTTTGTATGAAGAAAAATTCATTTTTGGTAAAACAAATTTAATCGCTTTGGAATGACTATTGAAATGCCTTTAATTTGTTATAAATATTCACACCTGGCGATATACCGAGCTACAAATTTCCTGTTCTCGTTTTGGTCTGTTGTGTTTTATATGTATTTAAGGGCATCTTCTCATTACAATTTACATTTCTAAGAGTGATTGTACAATTGCATTCTAACCGTAAAATAAATGTAAAACAGCAAACAATTAACGGTCAAATTTTGATTACATATGGGCAATTCCACGAGAATGACTGAAAAAACAAAAACCCTTAAAACTTTTTTCAAGATGATCTAAATAGGAGAGCTTACTACAACAAATTTGATTTATTATAAAATCATCCAAAGATAGTTTTCATTTTAATATGACGAAATTAAAATAAAAAAGAATGCTTCGCAAATTTTAGCATATTACTTCCGTTTTATGCCACGTACGATATTTCCTTATTTTATTCTAAATTTTGGACAACAATGTTTGGAAAAATGGATAATAAAGACTAAATATTTTTTCAGATACTCTTATTTTTGCAAAATCTATTCCCTCCATAGGCGTACAAATGTCACGTACGATGACATGGAATATATGCAAAAATATTTCCAAAAAAACTAGTAAGTCGTGGTAATTTGCTTATATCTCAGCATTTATGGACTGATTTTGATGATTTGAAAAAAAATATTGGTGAAAAAAAATTTCAACCTCAGATAATTTAAATTTTCCTGATTTTAATTTATTCGATGATGATGTTGGTTCTTTCTCGTTTAGATGTATTAGTGAGGATGAGTTATTTGATGAGTTGTGTAAAGTTAAGTCCAAGTCTATGGGTATTGATGGTATATCTATACGATTTACTAGAATAATTTACCCATATATTTTGCATCTACTTCTTCATCATGTAAATTCCATATTAACTTCTATTTTCCCTTCAGCTTGGAAAACTGCTCGCATTCTAAGGCTTTCCCATTCCTAAGGATAAAAAGATCTTTGAATGATCTTTCAGTACACATACTAATGAATGCAATCCGTTTTTATTTGCGGCTGATAATTTACTTCTATTTAGTACAAATCGTGATAATTATGATGTATTGGAATCGATGGTCATTTATAAACTTAATCACATAGTGCAATGGTTAACGGAGAATGCACTCAAAATTAATTCCTCTAAGTGAAGGCCATGATGTTTGGTGCTGCTTTAAATTATCTGGATATTTTTGTTGGGGGATCAAGGATTGCGTTTGTCAGTAAATTTATGTGTTTGGGTGTGTATGTTGATGACCAGCTTAATTTTTCTGATCATATTGACCGTTTTCATGGTAGAATTGTTTGTGTTCTGAGAAATTTTGACTCATGCAACATGTACCTAACTTATTCCATTAAAGGGAAATTGGACTATGCCATTTTGATGCCACATGTTTGCTATGGACGGGAAGTTTAGGTCTTGAAACATCCTAAGATTGAATCGAATTATAAATATGATTGTATGTTATGTTTAGGGACTTTATATAACACTTCGGAATTTACTGATATTATATAGGGTGAAAAAAGTGGATTTTCGTGTCAACTATGATCTGAATTTTCTTTTTCTCGTTCCACTAGAAATCCTCAGGTTGTAATACCTAGTTTACGGAGTGCATTATTTGAGAAATCTTTGTAGTGAAAGTAGCTCGTTGTTGGAATCGATTGCCTTTTGAACTTCGCATTCTGAAACTGCTGAGACATTTTCGATGCTTTTGTATATCGTCACCTAAAATGCAAAATAACTTTTCAAAATTTCAGAGGAGAGACAAAAATCTAAATAAAATTAAGAGTATTGTGGTTACAAATATGATTTTCTTTCTTTAATAGTCATTTTTAAAAATAGAAAGCTAAAAATTTGCGTGTGCCTTGATGCGCTGATCGTGAGCATTGGCATAAAATGTATGTAACTAAAACTCACTCTACAAAATTTAACAGGATCGATCCATAATTGATATTACCACAATTTTTGTACTATTTAATAAAATTTCTGTTACAATACTAAACTTTATTTCGTCCCCTTAATAAAACAATAGTTTATAAGCATATACACCATTATTTTAAGAAGAATCTACATAACTGATTCTATATGCGGTCAAAATTTGGTGAAATTCTACTTCCACAAAGTTAGTCAAAAGATCAATTGAAATATTACTTTTGTTCTAGATGTCTACTAACACAAAAATTTTAAATTGAATTATTTCGAAATGACAAACAAATTATAAACTATTGTTTTATTAAGGGGACGATTTATTCTACATACCCAGTACCCAGAGCCTATATATTAAATTATGAGCAGGGACTGAAAATAACAGGTCCACTTTAATGTTATTGGTAAATTTTCACCATTTATAAATCGTTTCCTTCATTGAAATATTCAGCCCAGATTTATAAGAGAACATTTTAGGTTAGTGGTTGAGAAAGAAACGGAAAAGACAAAAACATGAGTGTTTTCAAGATGAGTTATTTATAATTCAATTGTCTCGTATATGTATATCAGGTTATAACTTTTATATTTGATGCAAATCAACACTTGAATATTAAATTAATAAATCATTGTAAAATTTCCAATTACTCAAAAATCGGAACAAGTTATGATCACTGTAACAGTTTATATTTTCATCTTTTATCTTTAAGCTCATATCATTTTAACATTTTTACTTTAATAATTTTTTTTGCGCCTTGAAAAAAATGTTTGTATACAAATTAAAATTTATTTCCAAGCTTTTATGATTATTAATTTGTTTTAAAAAAATCAAGCTCTAACCCATATAAACATAAACAACTCTCCCTAATAATTGTACCTGGTTGATTCTGCCATGTTCGTATCAACATTTTTTTTAACGCTATATACAAATTTCAGTAAATTTATTCGAAAATGTTTGAATTTGTATTTTCAATCCTGTAAAATTATAACTTGGAATTCGAAAGAGATTTCTTTCTAATCAAATTAATACCTGCTGTTAAAAAACTAACTCGTGCAACAACAAAACACATGTTGTATTATCAGCCATAAAATTTGGGAGAGTAAATATTTATATTTTTACTCTCAGTTGCGCCTTAAGTTCTATCCTATGCCTGTAGCCCTGATCCAACCAACACCTAACACGTATTCCTATTTTAAGCCAGTAAGAATCTTACGCCATTTTAGAAAATCAATGGCAGGCACAAAACGAGATGTAAACAATTCTTATCACGTTTTACAAGCCAGACACCATGTGTTGATGTTTTTCTTTTACATGAGACTTTGAAAATGCAATTATAAACCAGAAATCAATACACGAAAAATTTTTGTTTTTTTTGTTAACTTGGTTCTACAAGTTCATTTTATTGTGTATAGTTTCTTTATATTAACTTAATATAAAAACTTTGCAAAATTAGGGGGGAAAAAAACGTATATTAATAAAAAGTAAAAGGAATACTTAAAGCTAGTTTTGTATTATTTAAAAAATAGTTATCAAAAGCAACCTAAAGGTGGGTTAAATGCTTATGAGCTCTTAGCAGGCGGTCTGTAAACACCAACGACTACAGCGTGATCACGTTCATAAGGTTCAAGTGTAATCTGTTCCTGAGGTTTCAATTTGTCAGCTTGCATCTTTTTGACTTCAGCAGCGAATACAGCTTCGGGCTGGGCTGTTGAATCAATGCAGGAGGCTTTGATGGATATAACAAAATGGCCGCCATTCTTAAGGAAATGTTGTGCATTCAAAGCAACAATACGTCCTTGATCGGGTTGGGCAACATCAGCGAAAATTGTATCGACCATACCGACGAGCATGCGATATTTGTGGGGATGACGGGCATCTTCGATGATGGGTATGATGTTTGTACGTTTCTTTGCTACATTTATTAAATCACGACCAGAACGATGTGAGAATTCTACGGCATAAACTAAACCTTCAGGGCCCACAATGTCAGAAACGTGGGAGACTGTTGTACCAGAAGCAGCACCCAAATACAATACTTTGGAGCCTGGAGGCATATGTACTTTGTCAACACCACCCAAAATGGCGGCAGCTAACTTTGAACGGAAAGGATTCCATACTCTGTATTCAACTTTCTCACCATTTGTTTCGACTGAAATACGTTTCTCTCCATATACTTCGGAGCCAGGTACGAAATTGCGTGTAACCAAAGCATCTTCTTTGCCACGAGCAATGAAAACACCTTCATGACGATGGGGTTCAATAACAACTGTTTTACCACCTTTGAAACCTCCAGCACCGCCTCCACGGCCACCACCACCGCGACCACCTCCACGGCCACGACCTCCGCGATCACCACCGCCTCCTCTACCTCCAAATCCACCGCGGCTTCCGCCACCACCACGACCTCCAAAGCCACCGCCGCCTCCACGGCCACCAAATCCACCACCGCCTCCACGGCCACGACCTCCGCGATCACCGCCGCCACGGCCACCACCTCCACGACCACCGAAGCCGCCACCACCGCCGCCTCCAAAGCCACCACCGCCTCCACGGCCACCAAATCCACCGCCGCCACGGCCTCCTCCTTCGCCACCACCTCTGGGTGAGAATCCTGGTTTACCCATATTTATTTTTTATTTAAAATTTAATTGATTTAAAAATGTGAACAATCTTTGTAATACGACTACACGCGGACTTCAATTTCTACAAGTTTCACCACGTGCGTGTGATAATAAAAGGTATTCAACGTTGTGTGAAAAAAACTATACAACTCTGTTGACTTAAGTAAACTGAACACAGTGCACCGATGACGTTTTATCCTCCGTAGGGTTGTATTTACACTAAATAGTGAGTAGCCCGAAAATGTAAATATAATCGCCAAAAATACATCATTTCTTTTAAATGTACATGTAATTTTTTATGGCTACATTTTGAGTAGTAAAACTGTAAAAATAACAATATTGATTTCTTTTTAATAATTCCAATTTCTTATTAGTGATTTTTGAATCGAAATTAATTGATTAATCATGAATATGAATTTCATGTATCTAATAATTAATTATTCGAAATTTCGGATTATTCAATAATATGTTTATTCATATAGGCCTCTCACACATTTTGTTCGGAATGGTTTCAATTCAGTAGTTTTTATTCTTCAGATTAAGTTCTTCAGATTCCGTGTAATTTGTTAATTCCAATAATATTTAATAAGTCTGTTATAGAAAAACAAATAATTACAAACAAATAGCAATTCCACTTCGTTTTACTTTTTCTGAAGAAGCGAAATTCCACTTTCGAACAGAATGGAATTCTGTGACAGGTGTGATTATTTAGTTAATATTTATATTTGGCAATCTAATAATAATTTATCTCTCATAGATGATTTAGTATACAAATCAAAATCAAAGAATTAAAAAATTTTAAATTAAATAATTCATGGAATATAAATCGGATTTCGAAAGTATGTACATATGTATGTATATTTATTGCTACTTTTATAGATCAAATCTGAATTATTTCAATAATTTTCAGGTTGGGTATATTCGTTTTGATTGTGTTTGACGAGCCATTATTTTGTACACTCAGCAAAGAAATTCTTATTCGGACATTAATTTGTCTCGTGTGGAAAAAACTCCTGTCGATATTATGTCCTTGTTCGAACAACGTTGTCAGAAAATGTTCACACAAAGCGACCGACATAAAAAGTTCTGCTGCACGCTGCATATATACATATTGACCGCGACCCAGTATTGCGATATTTATTGAACGTGTAGCATGCAGTATTGTTGGTTCGCCGAATAGCCTAAAATTCTGAAATCCAGAGCGCAATCCAAATATCACAATATATATTGAACGTTTAGCCCTTTCAAAGAAAATTATGAACATAAGCAACGTTACGTTTTCCCCACAAAGAAGAACATGAAGAAATTTGTGCCGATGATTTCTTCTTGAGCGGACAAAACAATGGATAGTCTGAACGTACATGCAATAAAAATCATAGGTTATATTTTCTTAAAATATAGTATAAAGAGAAATAAGTGCAAGTCTAGCATGGCATTTACAAAGTTTCTTAGGTAATATAACAAAGACTCCTTTCACATTTTATTCCTTATAATACCAAGCAATCCAAAGTAAATTTATGTTTTTATTTTTGTATGGGAAAATATGATCGCAAACCATTATACGATTAAAACGAATTATTGTGAACTACATACATGTTGCAGGATATAAAAATACCATGCGTTTTTTTTCAATTGAAAAGAAGAAGCGAGAAAATGTAAAGAAGAAGCGATGTTATAATGTAAATATGAAATTAATTTGATAAACAGTTTCCTAATATTTTCTAATGAAATAACATTAAATAGCTAAATAAAGAAGTAGCGGCAACACTGTGGATGCCTTAAATACAACTATGCAATTTACTAACTAAACACGTCTTCAGGAATAATATTCGAAATTCGAACAACAATTTGACAAGTGTCAACAAAAACATGGTCACTGTCAAATTTTCGAAATTCTCCCTTCTTTTCCGCTAAAGTGTCAAAAACGTAGGTTGCAATTCTTAAATTTTTAGTGAATAATTTTTTAAAAAATTTTAATTTTTCTAATAATTTTTAAACAAAATACCAAATGAATATAACAATACAAGATGTGCCTAATACAATTTAATATTCGTTTAATTTCTTTTCATATCTCCTAAACTGATTACAATGGATTTTAATTTGGATTAACACATAATTCTATAACTTTGTAATGGATTTGTTTATATGTATATTGCTGTATAATTTGGGTATACTGAAAAAGCAGTAGCGTACAATGGCCAAGTCAAAGAATCACACCAACCACAACCAAAACCGCAAGGCCCATCGCAATGGCATCAAGCGCCCAATGCGTAAACGCCACGAATCTACCTTGGGTGTAAGTATTAAAATGATTTTTTTTTATTTTTGGAGTTTAAATTAAATATTTTTTAAAATTTTCATTTTGCAGATGGATGTTAAATTCTTAACCAACCAACGTTTTGCCCGCAAGAACAACTTGTCTCGCGCTGAAGCTGACAAGCGTTTCAAGGAACGCGTTGCCGCTCAATCTGGCACCAAGAAGCCCGTTTCCCTACAATAGATTGTTAATTGCAAAAACGTAGAATAAAGTGTGAATTTGCATTTGATGGCTACATTGAGTTTTTTTTAAGGAATTAAAAGAAGAAAAAATACAAAATATTTTTGTAAACAAACATAAAACAAACTTTTATTACAAATCAATTCAGTTTATCTTAATAGTAGACACTTAAAACTTTATGGAATGGTATATATTCCAGTTCACTGGCATGTTGGCGTCTATAGTCCCATAGGAAATGATCAATTAAAATGGAATTTACATGATCTTTGGAAACAGCTGGATGTTTTTCTTTTAATTCTTGTAGAACTTTATCCTTAACTTGTTCTACTATATAAATGGAGGCACCTCTTATTTCCACTTCCATGGGATCTCCATTCTTAAGCAGCTGGTCGGATTTTAAGACTTTTGCTAACTCTTCATTATATTCCAAGGAACCAAAGTGTACCAATACCTGAGGTACCCGATAGTCGGCAAACATGGTAATGTGATACAAATCCTTAAAAGATCCCATACCTTCACCCCTAAAGCAGGCCCATACATCTCCCACCAAAATCTGAGCCCTTTTATAAATCGATACACGTTGACCGCAAAAATCCGCTTCATCTCTAAAGCACGGAAATTCTTGAACAATTAATTTTAATAAATTTAAAGCTGAACCTTCTGCAGCTTTAACAACATTTTCAAATTTTCCCTGCCACTTTTCCAATAGCCTGTTGCCCACTTCATGAAAACATTGCAGACGTTTTTCTAACAAAGGCACCATTGTTTCGCCATCATCCGAACGAAAGATATGCTTAACAGTTTCCAATGTTATTTTACTATAATATTCTGCATTTGTAATGTCCAAACCTTCCTTCATAGCTCGATTAAGGGCTGCACACAAAGCAAAATAACCGGTATGGCCCATTACCTTGTATTTGGTATAGTCCGCTGAAAGTTAAATATTTGTCAGTTTTGGTAATCAACAATTAGTTTGTTTACTTACCGGGTGTCCAGAAGCAAAAGTTCAAAGTGTCCACCACAAAAATCCATTCCAATGCAAAATCATCTGTTGGTTTGGGATGCAGATCGTGTTGCGAAAAGTTGTTTACATCGATGCGTTTTTCCTGTATACCTTTTATTATTTCTTTGGTGAGATTTTCAATGCCTTCTGGTTTTATTTTAATGTATTGGGCATTTTTTACTATAAATTCGCCAGATTCTCGGGGTAACAAAGGGACTTGAGTCATTTTTGGATAAAAAATATAGTAAATTTTTTTGCGACAGATTTTGGAGAAAGAAAATTTTTTTTTTGCAGTTGTTGATCCATAAAAGGGTTGCCTGAATAAATTTATAAGTTGTCCGATAAGGCGGGTTATGGTAAAACAGTTCTCGTTATTTACACAAACATAACTTCTAAATCAACCGCTAAATATAATCATTTACCAAAAATGCCAATCGATCCGTTAATATAAAAATTTAAAATGTTCAGCCCAATTATGAATAAAAAATTGCAATGCTATATTGAAGCATAAAATTATTTGGGATAAATATCCAATTAATAAATCAGCGGCAAAATTACCGAATGAGATATCGTATCGAAATTATAATAAAATTAACTAAATTTCTTACTCGATATCGAATACCATAATCTCAAATAAGAAAATTACAATACATAAATTGTATTCGATATTGAATGCGGTAATTCGGCCCTAGCAGTTTCAAAAATTATAAAAATATTTCGTGAGAAATTTACTGTAAAACCTCAACATAATTTAATATCATGAGAGTTTAAGAAATTCCCAAAAAATACTCTCCGGGAGGTTGTAAATAGTCTACAATAAGAAATTAGTTCTCGAACTGTTAGCCGTAGGGCAAAAACGACTGGTTTTAAATTCATCCTGATACCTCATCTAAACACGATAGGAATGCGGTTTCGAAGATACCTTCCCACAAGTTTGTCTGCCAACTGGGCATACGGTACAATAATCGTTGTAGCGTATGCCCAGTCTCATGTAAAATTTGGCATAGAACAATTAAACTTGTCTGAGACAGAAATGGAATACTGTTCTATTTTCGTATAAATCCAAATACAATTTAAGAGCCAGTGATGAGAGAACATTTGTAATACGGAAGAAGGAAAAGAGACTGGATCCCAATTCATGTCATAAATGACAATATGACAAGAATACAGATCCACTTTAAACAATGTTGTGTATCCATACGCTGAGGTATCCAATGGTTATAATGCAATAAGGTATGTGTTTTGAATTGTACTGTCGAATCGCCAAATTTCAATTCCATAGAACAAATATGGGAAATTGTAAATCGCTAAATACGGACTCAATTTTTTTGATGAAATAAAATTATTGATGGTAAAAAATTTGGTGAAAAAAAATAGTCGTGGTTTTTTATTTATATCTCAGCCATTTGTGGGACGATTAACCTGGATTTTAAAAAGCAACCGAATCCGATATATAGATGTGTCATTCAAGTTTGTTAGTTTTTTGGGGGGCTTCGAGAAAAGTTGATTTAAACAGACATATGGACATGGCGATATCGACTCCGCTATCTATAATGATCCCGAATATATAAACGTTATGGTTTCGCAAATGAAAAATGTAGAAATTACAAACGGAATATCAAACTTACAAATACCTTTACCGCTCATGGTGAAGGTTATAATAAAATAATTCGAAAAGTTTCCATTGTATTGTCAATAGCTTATTATTATTGTTATTCAAACATGAATAATTCAACAATGAATTAATTCTATAAAGAAAAACTAATTCTATAAGGGATTAAAAGTATTTATTTTTTATTAAAACAAATTGCTTTGTGTCTGTGCTTGTCAAAACGCCAAAGTTAGAAATATTAAAAATAAATCCACAAATCTTTGTTGGCCAATAGTGATTGATTTAAATTTAATTCAATTTGCCAACTTCATATAAATAAGCACCCAAAAGTTTGGTCTGTAAATTAAATTTAAGAAAAAAGTTATTTCAAAAGTGGTAATTAAAGGTTAATGTTAATACTTACACCTTCAATATAATTATAAATATCAATCTTTTCCTTTTGTGAATGGGCACCGTCATCACCAGAACCCACGGGCACTAGAATGACACATTTTCCAGTTGCCTCTTCCAAAGTCAAAGTAATGGGTATAGAACATCCTTCGCGTGTCATATCAGGCTCCATGTGGAAGACATGCTGTATAGCTCGTTTAGCAGCTTCAAAGTGAGGATGATTGGGATCTCCAGACCAAGGTTTAGCGGAACTTAATAGTTTTACCTTCATTTTGTTGGGTGAACCACGTTCAGCCCACTTCTCATTTAAATATTTTATAACACATTCGGTAATGTTGTCGACATCTTGATTTGCTACTAAACGCATTGAGAATTTACCAATAACCTTGGCGGGAATAACAGTCTTAGCACCGGCTTCCGAGAAAGCACCTTCAATGCCGTGTATCGACAAAGAGGGATAACGCCATCTGTGCATCAACAATTGTGTTTTGTCCTCCTTGTGAGGTAAACTAGTGGCACCGATATCATTCCTAAAGTGATAGAAAATTAGGAAAATTATAAGATTCATTATAAATTAAAATTGTTCTATTACTTTTGTTTTTTTTTTTTGCTAACTTTAATTCAAATCCATTACAAAATAGCTTGATAATATTTATTGAATGAATAAATTTTTCTTTAATTCAAATCTATTACAAAAAGGCATTAGACAATTTTTTCAATTAATTTTGTTTATGATTGAAAGCAAAACTAAAACAAAACTGAATGAAGAAAAAAAATTTTTTTGAATTAACAAAAGTTGAATAAATTCTATTATGAATTAATTCCATACGATGAATTAATTATATTTAAATAAATGCCTTTGAATGAAGCTAAAGAAATAGATTTTGGGAATGGATTTATGGAATGAATTAAGATTTTAGCGAATTAAGCTCAAATGAATTAAATAATTCTAAACTCTAATTAATAGACAATTTCATACATAGTTAAATTTCGATAAAAGTTCTCAATTCAAAAACAAAAAAGTTTTGCTACACGCTCTTAAGTTTCAACAATTAAATGAAATTATTTTTCTAAAATACATAAAACGTAATTATACTTACTTGTAATCTTTAACATCATGATCAATTTTATCGTAAATTTCGTGTTCATTGTGTAACAATGGTGCAACCTAGAATGAATAATAATCTATGAGCACAAACTAATCCACAATGAAAAATATGCAAGACTACTTTAATGATCACCATCACACTTACATCTCTTTCAATACCCGGTATTAGAATATTAGTATCTTTATCCACCAAAGTGCTTAGCAACCAGCATAAATCCGGCATAGCTTCGTGAACGGTACCACCGAATACACCACTATGTAAATCCTTTTGGGCACATTCAATTTCAATGGTATAGTAGACCAAACCACGTAGACCATACGTTAGGCAGGGTTTTGTTTTGCCCAACCAATAATTGTCCGAAATGCAAACGTAATCGACATTTTCCAAGAAATCATTTTTCAGACTCATAAGGAGGTCAGCTAAACCTTCACTATCACTTTCCTCCATACCCTCCAGAACAAATTTAACATTGACTGGTAAATCAATATTCAACTTTTGATAGGCTTCAATGGCATGAATCCAACAAAGAACAGGACCTTTGTCATCAGTAGAACCACGACCATATAGTTTGCCATCTATTTCAGTTAACTCGAAGGGCTCTGTGGCCCAGCCATCTTCTTTAAGGGCGGGCTGAACATCCAAGTGACCATAAACTAAAACAGTCTTCTTTTTAGGATCCTAAACAACATATAAAAAACAATAAGATACAATTTTGTGAAACTATTCATACAAATGTTTTTGAATAATAAAAAAAACAAATTATTGGTAAATTATTTTTTAATTGCAATCAAATTTTAAATTTACCTTTCCCAGTGTACCTAATAAGACTTTGGGTAAAGGAATTACTTCTCCACTTGGCAGTGTTTCTAAACCGATATCAGCCAATATGGTTTCGGCACCCAAATTCTTCAATTTATCTTCGGTCCATCGTACCATACGATCAACTTCTCCACGTTTTTCAGGCCATACAGAAACTGATTGTATGGCTACGGCTACTTTTAAAGCATCAATATATTTCAATTTATTTTCATCAACAAATCTACAGTGAAGATATAAAAATTAGTATGTATTTGTGTTTATTAATTTTTTCGGTAAAAGCTTAATAACAGATAAAATATTCTTTTTTTTATGTATTGTACAATGAAAATTGATTGGTAGGATAGTTGAATAGATCGAGTAGAGCTGATTAGAAAGGAATCAATATTAATTAAATTTTTGAAGAAAAACAAATCAAATTGATCAAAAGAAATTTTCGATAGACAACAAAATATAATGATGGAAATGTAAAATATGGGATACAATTAGAGTTCCCGGAATTTTTTAATATTAATTTTTCAAATTACGCGTTTTTGTCACACAGAGAAAATAGTTTTATCTCGAATCAAGGATTCAGTCTAAATGACCGATTAATTCTGTTATGGTTGATTAATTTTAGTTGAAATGACAAAAATTAGGTTATATAAATCGTAAATCGGCAGCAAATCACGACGAGTATCTTTTATATGTACGGAAATAATATGTACTGTAACTTTAAGGAAATATATAAATTTCATGGGAATTCCCGGGAAGCTTTTTCCCGGGAATTCCGGGAAACTCTAAGTAGAATGCGATCAGGGTATAGTTACATTTTTAATTTTTTACTGAAATTCTATTTTTCATTCTTCATTTAAATTAGAATAAGGAAACTATCAAGAACCGTTAAATCTTAAATGTCATACTTCCCCACATTGAACTCCTAATAAACAAAATGTGAACATGATACATTAAACCCTTGCTAAAGAAAATTAAGTGCGACAATCAGACTAAAATTAAAAGTTATACATATGAAATAAAAATGTGTAATTACAAAAAATCAAACACAATCGTTTTAAACATTTTCCAATACAATTTCCCACTTACTTGAATAACTGGTTAAGATCACTCGGTAGATCTGACATTTTATTTACTTTGTTTTAATAAATTAATGATCTTATTAAATGCCAATTGTAATTTACAAATTGTGCAGAAAGAAAGCCAAACAAGAAAATTTATGTATGAAAAGAGAAATTAGACAAAAATTAAATTATAAATTTTCCTGTAAAATTTAATCAACTACAAACCACTGAGACTGTTGCTAAATAAATTAAGTGATTTGCTGTGAAAATTGTGAAACTCGTGTTTGTATGTTTGGATTTCGTTGACTGATAATCTTTTGGAAAAAAAATAATTTGTGGATAACCACAAATGCAGATACCAATATTAGCTTTGTTCGTCTACATTTCTAGTAAAAATTTTATAAAATGAAGTATGAAAAATATTTTTTAAATAAAAGTTTTGTCATAACACGAAGTTTCGTTAATAAAGTAGACTAGTAAGTAGCATTAATTTTTACAAGTTATTTATAAAATAAGTTTTATGCTGAACCACAGGTGATTGATTTAGCTATTCATTAAAAATTGTCATTTGTTACAAAAGTTGTTTAGATGTTGAAGGAGCGTTAGATTGAGATATAAATTAGTTTGACCTATAAGATACATATTTTTAGTTTAACCTAAACCTTGTAGCCAGTAAGCTTATCAAATCGAATTTCTGGTTTGAAATGTATTGGAAAACAGGTCCCTGTAATATTTTAAATTCTCTTAATTTTATTTACTGTTAATATTGCAGTATTCGTCCTTCGGATATACAGTTAATTTTGATCAGGTATCGAGGTACTTATTTCGTACCGGGTCAAGCTTGCCCCGCACAAATAAATTTGAATTTATATGGTATAGGAATTGGAAAATGTATTAATTTGTCCATATTACATTTCAGTCAGCAATTGTTAATAACCACAAATACAGATAACAAAAAATTTTTTTGTGAAAAAAATATTTCGGATTAAAAAATATTTTATTATATTATTTTTCCCATTTTGACCCATTGTAGGTCCAACTTACTATGGTCTTATATATGTCGTTGCAAAGGTCTTTGAAATATCTATCATTAGATATCCATATTGTCTATATTAATGACTTAGTAATCCAGATATAGGTCAAAAATCGAGGCCCGATTTAGCTGATTTTAAATAGGAAACTTCTCGAAAGCATGTCTGACAGAATTATTGAAGATTTGGATCCCGAAGATATCTGGGGTCTTCAGAAAATTGATTTCAACAAACAGACGGACATGTCTTAATCGACTCCGCTATCTATAAGGATCCAGAATATATATACTTTATATGGTCGGAAAATTATATTGTGGAATTTACAAACGGAATATATACCCTTCTCATGAAGGTGAAGGGTATAAAAATCGTTTACCCTAAACCACAGGTGATTTATTTAGCGTCTCATTAAAAATAGTTTGTGTTGACCAAAGAATTCTAGATGTTAAAGGAACGTAACATTGAAAAAACTTTCTCAATTTTTTTTTTATTTTTAAAGTGCTTAGGCCTGAATTACCACATTCGATATCGAGTAAAATTTATAGTAATTTTTTTATTTGAGATTATGACATTCAATATCTAACAAGAAATTCAGTTAATTTTATTATAATTTCGATTTCGAAATTATTTTTCGATTTATTAATTGGATATTTATCACAGATAAATTCAATGTAGCATTGCAATCGTTTTTTTTTATTTCGGTTTTTACATTTTTGCAAATCTTACTAACTATAGTTATCTCGGCCAATTTGTGGGACGATTTTCTCTATTTTAAAAAGCAACCGAATCCGATATATTGATGTATTAATCATGTTTGTTTTTTTGGGGGTTCGAAAGGTTTATTTAGACAGACAGACGAAAAATGTAAAAATTACAAACGGAATGACAAACTTAAGGTAGGGTCACACATGACAAATATTTGACGAAAAAGACGTAACCACTTAATAAAATATATTTGAATTCTTTTATTTATTTCAAAAACTTACTATACATTAGATGATTCAAAACAACAAAAAAAAAGTTTTAGTTTATTTGATGCTGTTTGATCTTACAAAACAATTGTAAGATTATACACGTCAAACAAATTTGTCCTAAAAAAAGTGGTTACGCTTTTTTGAGCAAATATTTGCCATGTGTGACCCTACCTTTATAAATACCCTTACCACTCATGCTGAAGGTATAATAAAATTTCATATCTTTGACCTATTAGTTAAATACATGGAAAAGTTTCCATTGTATTGTCAATAGCTTATTATTATTTAAACATGAAGAATGATTCAACAAGGAATTAATTCTATAAGGAAAAAATAATTCTATAAAGGATTTAACGTATTTATTTATTTATTAAAACTAATTACTTTGTGCCTGTACTTGTCAGAACGCCAAAGTAAACTGGTGCTTATTTATCAAAAAAATAAATCCACAAATCTTTGTTGTAAAAGTGATGTTCTAAACTTGGCCAATGATTGATGTAAACTTAATTCAATTTTCCAACTTCATATAAATAAGCACCCAAAAGTTTGGTCTGTAATTTAAATTTAAGAAAAAAGTTATTTCATAAGTGGGAATTAAATGTTAATGTTAATACTTACACCTTCAATATAATTATAAATATCAATCTTTTCCTTTTGTGAATGGGCACCGTCATCACAAGCACCCACGGGCACTAGAATGACACTTTTTCCAGTTGCCTCTTCCAATGTCAAAGCAATGGGTATAGAACCTCCTTCGCGAGTCATATCAGGATCCATGTGGAATACATGATTTGTAGCTCGTTTAGCAGCTTCAAAGTGAGGATGATTGGGATTTCCAGACCAAGGTTTAGCGGAATTTACCAGTTTCACATTCATTTTGTTGGGTGAACCACGTTCAGCCCACTTCTCATTTAAATATTTTACAACACATTCGGTAATGTGGTCGGGATCTTGATTGTCTACTAAACGCATCGAGAATTTACCAATAACCTTGGCGGGTATAACAGTCTTAGCACCGGCTTCCGAGAAAGCACCTTCAATGCCGTGAATCGATAAAGAGGCATAACGCCATCTGTGCATCAACAGTTGTGTTTTGTCCTCCTTGTGGGGTAGAGTAGTGGCACCGACATCACTCCTAAAGTTTTAGAAAATTAGAGAATTTATAAATTAGAATTGTTTAATAAAAACTTTATCTATAGCTGTGTGTCTTTTTGATAATGTTCATAGGTAATTTCGGAAAGAATTTATCTTATCTTCTTAACAATTTCACTAAACCATTCAGTGCAAATTAACTTGTTGTCTTAATTCCTTAGTACTCCAAACGTTTGGAATTAATTTCTTTGAGGATTCAGTCTTTATAGAGTTAATTCTTTACTGAATCATTTTTTCTTTAATTCAAATCCATTACAAAATAGCTTAATAAAATCACACAGCAAAAAATGTGCAAGTAGTTCAAGAATGTAATTTTCAAGACTTCTAAAGGAATACTTTAAAATTATTTATGTTTTATGCAATTTAATATAAATTATAAACTAAATAAATTATGAAAGTTACCAAGAGTTTGTAGTCTTAAGTGTTAACAATCGTAATCTACAATTATATGAAATATGTTTATAAAATAAAACTTTATTATACTTACTTGTAATCTTTAACATCAAAATCAATGTTATCGTAAATTTCCATTTCATTGTGTAACAATGGGGCAATCTAAAATAAATAATATATACTTACTTAAGACCTACTATGCTCAAGGCAAAATCAGTAACACACTTACATCTCTTTCAATACCCGGTATTAGAATATTAGTATCTTTATCCACCAAAGTGCTCAGCAACCAGCATAAATCCGGCATGGCTTCGTGTACGGTACCACCGAATACACCACTATGTAAATCCTTTTGGGCACATTCAATTTCAATGGTATAGTAGACCAAACCACGTAGACCATACGTTAGACAGGGTTTTGCTTTGCCCAACCAATAATTGTCCGAAATGCAAACGTAATCCACATTTTCTAAGAAATCATTTTTCAGACTCATGAGGAGGTCTTCTAAACCTTCACTGTCGCTTTCCTCCATACCCTCCAGAACAAATTTAACATTGACTGGTAAGTCAATATTCAACCTTTGGAAGGCTTCAATGGCATGAATCCAACAAAGAATGGGACCTTTGTCGTCAGTAGACCCACGACCATAAAGTTTCCCGTCTATTTCGGTTAACTCGAAGGGTTCTGTGTCCCAGCCATCTTCCTTAAGGGCGGGTTGAACATCCAAGTGACCATACACTAAAACAGTCTTCTTTTTAGGATCCTGAACAAGATATAAAAAAAAATAAGATACAATTTTGTGAAACTATTCATACAAATGTTTTTGAATAATAAAAAAAAAAAAAAAATTGGTAAATTATTTTTTAACTGCAATAAAATTTTTAATTTACCTTTCCTAGTGTACCCAATAAGACTTTGGGTAAAGGAATTTCTTCTCCACTTGGCAGTGTTTCTAAACCGATATCAGCCAATATGGTTTCGGCACCCAAATTATTCAATTTATCTTCGGTCCATCGTACCATACGATCAATTTCTCCACGTTTTTCAGGCCATACAGAAACTGATTGTATGGCTACGGCTACTTTTAAAGCATCAATATATTTCAGTTTATTTTCATCAACAAATCTACAGTGAAGATATAAAAATTAGTATGCATTTGTCGTTATGTCTTGAAGAGGTAGGATAGTTGAATGGATCGGGTAAAGATGATTAGAAAGGGTTGCCTGTACTCAATATTAATTTTAGTTATAGTAACTGAATTTAACTCTAATCAAATGATTCAGTCTTGCTGACCGAATAATTCTGTTATGGTTGCTTAACTTTAATTGGGATGACAAAAATTATGTTATACAAAACAAAATTCTTCTGTTTCAACTGACTTTTTGTTGTTAGTATAGAAAAATCTGTGAATATAATCGATTTGCAGCATTTTAATTAGTTTTTACTAAAATTCTATTTTAGTTCTTGATAAGGAAACTATCAAGAACCGTTAGATCTTAAATGTTATACTTCGCCATATTGAACTCCTAATATACAAAATGTGAGCATGGGATACTAAATCCGACTTCCCAAATAATATAAATCTTATATGAAACAAAAATGAGTTATTACTAAAAATCAAACAGAATCGTTTTAAACATTTTCCAATAGGATTTTCCACTTACTTGAATAACTGGTTAAGATCACTCGGTAGATCTGACATTTTATATGTACATATGCAGTATTATTTACTTTGTATAAATAAATGAATAATCTTAATCTTAATCAAATGCAAATTGTAATTTACAAATTATGCAGAAAGAAAGCCACACAAGTAAATTTATGTATGAAAAGAGAAATTAGACAAAAATTAAATTATTAATTTTACCGGTAAAATTTAATCAACTACAAACCATTGAGACTGTTGCTAAATAAATTAAGTGATTTACTGTGAAAATTATGAAACTCGCGTTTGTATGTCTGGATTACATTGACTGATAATCTTTTGGAAACTAATTGTTGATAAACACAAATGGAGATATCAATATTAGCTTTGTTCGTCTACATCCCAATTACAGTTTACATATATTTTTAAAATTTTTTTTTCGGTTAATATTCATATTTTGTGTATTGGGCGAAGGAAATTTAAACTCTGGGGTGCATCGAATACCGGATTAGGATGTATAAAGGACCGCCACGCTTAATTTTGTAAATTAAGTTAAGTTAAAAAGACTTGTTTTAACTGAAGTATAATTAAAATGAATTATTGTTTTTGTTGAAAAAATAAAATTTTGTGTTTCAATTATATTTATAACGTAGTAGTCCTTTAAACATTCTAAAGAGAAATGGCGGTGACTTTTGTCCATCAGTATATATCAGATCGGATATCGACAAACATTTCAAAAAAATCTTAATATATAGAATGGAAAATGTGTTAATTTTTCCATATCACTTTTCAGTCAGCAAAATCCTTCTTGAAACTAGTCTATAAACGTGATAACACACATTTATTATGATTTTTAAAACAATGAAAACTTTTAAAGAACACAACTAATTATTTTGTTGTTTTCGAAGCATATACAAAAGCTTAATTTTATAAAAACTCTTGCCAAAGAACACACAGCAATAACCATATGTTTATAATGAAGAAGAAATGAACAAAGAGAAAATGGATAACTAGGGAAATAGTTAAAGAAGAAATTTGCGATGACATTTAAACATCAGTCTTTAATTTGCTATTTTCCTTAAATGTTTTGGTGAAAATGTGGTCTATAGTGAAAAATTAATAGAAAAAAAATATATATTGCAAAATATTTAGTCAATCCTAAAAAATCTATGCTATACGTGCGGTTATTATTAAAAAAATACAAAATTTGGTTTACAGAATAAATGAAAATGAGATAATTTCTATACGGCATGAATATAAAATGTCCATCATCATCAAATCAAAATATAATTTTATATATATAACGCCAATAAATAGGTATTACAGCCAGTGAAGTGTGCTTGAAATACTATTTTAATATTTTTAAGCAAATAAACCAGAAAAAAGCGAACGAACACTAACAAAATTTTACCATACATGATGAATTACGGAAATCGAAAAGTGATTTTATACATATAGATTAAATATAAATAAATTAAATAATTGTGTGAAATAAAATTGTGATATTTGATTGATGTGTTGCGTGTAAAAATAACAACAAAAAAATAAATGCATTTTATTATTGAAAATTTCATTGTTTAAATTTTCTTGGACTTGTAAGAATTACCAAAGAAATACACACATACAAACTATAAAAAAAGGAAGAAACCCCCCTTTATAAAAAACAACAACAAATAACAAAAAGTTCACAGTAAAAATTCTTGATTATTATTGTTGTTGCTTCTGTTTTTGTTTCTTTATTTTCGGCTGTTTTTTTGTGTGGTTGTAGTAGTAGTTTTTATTGTATTTTCTCCATTTACGTGCTGCTACCAACAACAACTTATTATTTATTACAACTATAACAACAACAATAATTATAATAAAAACAAAACAAAAGAGTAGATCATATGCACAGTGGTGTTAAGTAACAAAAAGTGACAATTAAAGCAAATTTTTTGTTTTTCATTTTGGAATTAAATTTGTTTATGCCGAATTTTTATAACAGGTATGTAGTATTTTTAATTGTACTTTATATATTAAAACAATACCCAGTAGAAAAATGTGGCGAGTTTTGTAAAATACAGTTAGAGTTTGGTAAAGATCTATAATCCAAAAGTAAGGCAGCGTGAAAAGTTCCATTAAATTAAGCTAGTCATTTCAGCGAAGGTCTCGTTATTGGATCTGTTTTATATGTATTTTATACGTAGGTGTTATATTCTTAAGTTATACATTATTTAAAACTACATTCATCTTTTCTACTGGGTTTTTAGTTTTTTATTATTTTAATAAATATTTAAGTTGGTACCTAAGCAAAAATCGTAATTTGCTTTATTATGTAGTATTTTTAATAAAATTTTTTTATATACATATAGGCTCATACTTACATAGATATTTAAGCAAATTTTACCGTAAATTTACTTACTCTTAATACAATTTTTTTAAGTAGTAAGTTTATATATTAATACTATTTTTGTTTTAGTGGTAGGTTTTTATTTTTACACTATTTTTGTTTGATTACCTAGTAATATTTTATTTGACGTTTGTTTTTCAAATCCTATAAATAACGCATTTATCAATTCTATAATATTATTTTTAATACTATGTTTATTTAAATACCTAGTAGGTTTATATTTTAATACAATTTTCATTTTATTAGATTTTTATTTCGTAATTTGACGTTTGTTTCTCTAATCCTATAAATAACGCATTTATCAATTTTATATTATAAATAATTAAAATTGCCTCACAGCTTTAAAAGCATTAACATTTTATAGTGAGTTTTTATTGATTAAACTTGTTTGATTATGATTGATTAATTATTTTTCAAGGCGAATTTAATATTAGACCACATTTCGGCATATCTTTTAAGATATAAAACTGACAAGTATAATTCTTTATTATTAACACATATTTTAAGAATAAATATTAATATCTATCCTAGTGTTCGATATCTTGAAAACAATATGCATTTAAGAAAATAATTTGTTAAAAGTAAACAATACTGAAAAGTTAATTTAGTACTTCAAATATTTTAAAAAAATCTATCAATCAATGCACCATCAGAACAAAAACAAAACAATTCTTATTTTGTTTAACTACATAGATAATTATATTATTCTTTTGTTAGTGCCAGCCAAGGTGGCGCTCTCAACAAAATATTTCCCATCATTGACATGGACCTTGCTCGATTTACATTTCATTCTTTAATCATCCATTGTCGATGATATTTTTTTTTTTTTTTTTTTTGGCAAATGTTTTTGTCTCGAAAATGCTGTGTTGATTTCTAGATATTATTTTGAACAACTAAATAAACTTATTTTTTTTGTTGTTACTTTAAAAATAATTAATTGCTGCCAGAAAAGCTTTTTTTAGAACAACGTATTTTTTAAAATTATATTTCTATTTTTATCGATTACCATTTCGTGATTTAGACCTACAGGTTGGTTTAACTTGTTCGCTAACCAGCACTTTTGTCCTCTACAATTGAGATTTCATAAAAAATTAATGTCTATATAGCCTACAGAGTGAATTTTTCGACCATGATGATTTTAAGCACGTGAGGTACTTTCAGTTATGATGAAGAACAAAAATTTATATATGAAAATTGTAATTATTTACTGATAATAAATCTGGAAGAATTATTTGAAATTGGCCATGACTTGTGATATTGATAATTTAATTTTTTATGCAGATACAATGGAAACTTTTCAAAATATTCAATTAATAGGTTACAATCCAAAACAATTTTTAAGAAATTTGTATTTTTTAGTATTTTAATAATAAATACATTTATTTACTTAATTGACAACGAAAAATAAGAAAGTAATTAATTAAATTATGAAAATAGAAAACAAACAAAAAATATTCATTATTACGTTAGTATTGAGAAAACAATGGAAACTTAGGTTTTAGTGACTTATTATTTTGTTTGGATATCCCTTGTTTTCTATTACTGCTTCACTCCAACAATAAATTCAATTGTCTCTTTAATATGGGATTGTGATCTGCCGATTGGACAGGTAACTTCAAAATTGGTACCTCGGTCATAATATTTTTTATGATTGGCTGGTCAAACTTGACTTATTGTGCACTTGGGGTCCAGAAGAGAAAAACTCTGGACGTTTTACAAGTGTTCTGTCATCTTAAATTGTATTAGGATTAATTTGAAAAGAGACCACTATTAAATTTCTGCCTCGATTAGTTTAAATGTTCTTTGACAAATTGATAGCATCCACTTTTTATAACACTAATTTTTGTGGAAAATCTCCGTGTAATTATACAAAAAACTATCTGGGTTTCACATTAAATCAATAGCGGTATTCACAATGTAGAGTACTTGGCCTAGTAAAAAAGCAGAAAAGCTATTTATTGACTAACATTTCAATTTCTAATGTATTTTGTTTTTATTTTTTTGATATTGTACTCTTTTACTACATTACCAGGCCAAGTAATCTACATTGTGAATATCGCTTATGTCAAATAAAAAAACTTTTTCCACATTTTTCTACAAAATCGTTTTTTTATCAAGTCTGATGTGTTTTGTGTAAAATTATTTCATAGAACTTAAAGTAGCATGCGTTTCAAATAAACATACTCGCTATTACAGTTTACAATTTCATAAAGAATTAATTTTTATAGTTTTTTTCATAATTATTTCGCTTGGTAATCTTATCATACGAATATTTAGACCTTAATCTATTAAATTCATTGAAAACTTAACTTATTAAACTTCTGAAGCTTTAAAAATACTTGAAATGTTTTCCTATATATTTTATCAATTCATTTAAATTATTAAATATTATTACAGTGTCATATTCTTTTGAATGTCATGTTTAAGGAAATATCCTTGAGACTATTTTTATTGTTGTTTATCTCTCCACTTTTTCAAGAGTAATAAAATGACGTGTTTAAAATATTTGTTGTTATTTTTCTTCATTTTTTTAAAGGATTTTATAACTGATGTCACTCTTTAAGGATTTGCTTGTGCTTGCTGTAGTTGAAGGGCATTTTATAGAAGTTTGATGGTCGGAAATGTAAAAAAAAAACTAAGAAAAAAAACTTTCAATATCATTTTATCTATATGATACATAAACAAACATATAACTCAATTATAAATGTGTTATTTAAAAAGTTTACAACATTAAAATCAAACAGGTTTATCTTATCGTTTATTGACAGAAACTAAAAAAACATGGTTGTGGATTATAGTAGGAGTTTTAATTAGTTTTCGTAATAGAATTTTGGTATTGAAACAATTTTAAAGTTTTCTTTAAAATAATTTTCTTATCACATTATTGCTAAAATATTGTACATTCCTTATAACATAATAACAAACAACAAAATTTATTATCATTTCTATTATAAGTGGATCCGTAGCGTCTATTGAAATGTTCATACATAAGTATTTGGTTAAGACAATTATTTGTCCAAAAAGATTAGTTTAATCAATAACACTTAAAATTTTGCAAGTAAAAATGAAATAAATCACTTGTACGGAGTTTTTTCATACTATCTCCTAATCAATTTTAATCGAATGGTTATTGTTCATTAATGTTATGAAAAAGATATTTTGTCGTACATATTTAGTAGAAAATATTATGAATTCAAATAAGCAAGGTTACTAAAATTTACTAGTTTATGAATGCCTCTTTGAAGAACATGAATGCCTCACTGAAATCCGTATGAGTTCGTATGTATTTGAATATGAGAAGGGAAATAAGACGGCAAACATGTCGCAAATATCCAAATCTTGACAAACTTTCCCTTGAGCCACATTGAATTTATATTCAATGTGTTCATTATTTAGAATTATCTATGTATTTATCTAATATTTCTGACTAAAAAGAAAATCAATCCATTCAAATTTTCTTTTATTTCGCACGTACATATAAAGATGTAATATTTATTGTTATATTTTCAGACATACAGTGAGTGACAATACAATGGAACCTTTTTGGAAGAATATATTTCATAATTTCAGTTTTCAAAAGCATCACCTTTAACCAAATATAAATGTATATTTCTAAGATAAATTAAAATTTACTAGGGTTCTATTAAAATATAGTAAATTTCAGCATTATAGAATGTGATTATACTACTTAGCGTTAACAAAACAATGGAAACTTTTAAACTTCTGCAAAAAATTGCTAGATTAAAGATTTGGGAAAATTTAAAAATCGAAATAAAGCAAGAAAAATCGAAATAAAGAAAGCGCGTCATTACCATTATCGCCTATGGGTAATCAGGTCATCCTTTTTTCGTTTCCTTCGAGAATTTTGCGTTTTATTCGCATTGGTTAATGTTTGGCCTCGTATGCTAAGTTTGAATTGGCCACATGCAATCGATTTTGGATTGATTTCCAAAAAAAACTCATTTTGGATTTTGGTGCAGACAATATAGTTCAGCAGTTGAGTTCGAGTTCCTTTAGCTGTTCCTGGACTAGGCTTTTCTTAGGCGTAGCGTTCTGTATTATTACAGGTCAAATAATTCTTAGCTCTTAATTAGAACAATTATAATGACAGGTATTTTAAAAAATCAACAATTGGGAGGAAGACCTCCTTAAATTACTCCAAGGAAAGATAATTTAATTGAAAGAGACTCTATGAAATCCTCAAAAATTACTCCCAGGAGGTTACCAATAATCTAAAATTCAAAATTAGTAGAGTTCGATCGAAACTGCATTTTTTAGGCCGAAACCTAACCGAATATTTGTCCTAATCCAAAATAAACCGAAACTTTTCCCAAAAAAATGTTATTTTAACCAGCACTCACTTTACGTTGTGGATTAATCATTAATCATCTTTTTATACCCTTCACCTTCGGATATATATAAGTTTGTTATTCCGTTTGTAATTTCCACAATATAATTTTCCGACCCTATAAAGTATATATATTCGGGATCCTTATAGACAGCGGAGTCGATTAAGCCATGTCCGTCTGTGTGTCTGTTAAAATCAATTTTCTGGAGATCTTCGGGATCCAAATCTTCAATAATTCTGTCAGACATGCTTTCGAGAAGTTTCAGCAAAATCGGTACACAAACCAGGACAACCTCGATTTTTGGCCTATATCTGGATTACTAAGTCATTAATATAGACAATATGGATATCTAATGAAAGATATTTCAAAGACCTTTGCAAAGACGTATATAAAACCACAGTAAGTTGGACCGACAATGGGTCAAAATCGGAAAAAATATTTTTTAACCGGAATTTTTTTTCACCAAAAAAAAATATTTTAAAAATTTTAAAACAATTCGAAAAAAATATTTTCCCAATAAATTAAAAAAACAACTTTGGAAAAAAAATTAATTTTGTTTTTTTTCACCAAAAAAAAAACAAATTCGTTCGGGCTCTAGAAATTAGACTTCTAACGGGAAAAGACCCCTTATTTAAAAAAAAATACTGCTTTTATACAATTTGATAAAGAACATTTAAACTGGTCGAAACAGATATGGAATACTGTTCTTTTTTCGGATGAATCCAAATATAACTTAAGAGGTAGTGATGGGAGAATATTTGTAAGACGGCCGAAGTAAACGAGATTGGACCCCAAGTACACTAAAAATACAGTCAAGTTTGGCGGTGTCAATATTATGGTGTGGGGCTTTTTCATGGCAAGATATGGGTTCAATTCAAAGACACCTCTATTGTAAACGAGTGAATATTTCAATGAGGTATGTGTTTTGAAGTGCCCTGTCCAATCGCCAAATCTCAATGCCATAGGAAACCTATGGGAAATTGTACATCATAAAATACGGACTCAGAATTATACCTCGAATGAAGCTTTATCCGATTATAAGAGAGTGACAAAATATTTCAAAGGAGACGATTATCTCTGTAATTGTTTCAATTCATCATCGATGTGAAGCAGTAATAAAAGATCATGGGATATTCAACAATATACTGAGTCACTAACTTTGTAAAAATGTTTCCATTGTTTTGTCTATTCCAGAATAATGAATACTTTTCAGTTTGTTTTCTATTTTCAGAATTTTATTAATTATGGTCTTTTTTTTGTTGTTAATACAAGTAAATAAACAAACGTATATATTAATGAAATACTACAAAAATACAAATTTCTTAAGCGTTTTTTTACCTCCATATTAATTGAATATTTGGAAAAGTTTCCATTGTATTGTCAGCCACGGTATGTATTGACATATTTTATATTTATTTCGTCTTAATACTTACATTTACATGTTTATTTAGTTAGTAATTTAGTAATTTTATATGACCTTGAATATATTAATATTCAGATTTACAAAAAAAGGCCAATGACTTCAAGTAATATTGTATTTATTTAAAAAGAAAATACACACGTCTTAATATGTAATACAAATGTTAAATTAACATGAATTGTTAAGTATACGACATTTAATATATGGGGCATTTCATGTCAAGTGAACCAACTTTTGAAATCGATGTCTTCCGATCGGGATGTTAGTTCTATTGGATAGTAACTCAGACACAATTTTTCAACAAGATCGGTCGAGAACTCTCTGAGTTAGAGGGGTTCAAAATTTGACATTTTGGCCAAGCAGGTGTTTTTTCTTATCCATGTATCTTATTAGCAAAATGTGTACCAAATAGCTTAGATAGCTCTTTCTTCAATCTTTCGAAAAAAAAATATTTAAATAAATTTAACATTTTAAAATTTTTTTTTTAGCTCAAAAGAAAGCTTGGGGTATTCCTTTAAGACCTATTTGGTCGCTTAGTGGGATGCGAGTGGGATATCTATCAAAATAAATATTTTGTAACTCAAGTTATACAATTTTTGACTTTTTTTTGCAAAATCGATTTTTTTTCCAATATGGGCCCATTTTTCCAAATTTTTTTTTGCTCAAAAGAAGCTTAGGTCGATTCCTTTAAGATAATTTTGGTCCCTTAGTGGGATGCGAGTGGGATATCTATCAAAATAAATATTTTGTAACTAAAGAAATACAATTTTTGAAATTTGTATGCAAAATCGAAATTTTTTCCAATATGGGCCCTTTTTCCAAATTTATTTTGCTCAAAAGAAAGCTTAGGTCCATTCCTTTAAGATATTTTTGGTTGCTTAGTGGGATGCGAGTGGGATATCTATCAAAATAAATATTTTGTAACGCAAAACATACTATGTTTTAATTCTTTTTGTAAAATCGATTATTTTTACAATATGGGCCCTTTTTTTAAATTTTTTTTCTTGCTCAAAGGAAAGCTTATTGTCGCTTAGTGGGATGTGAGTGGGATATCTATCAAAATAAATATTTTGTAACTCAAGACATACAATTCTTGAAACTACAATGGGTCAAAATCGGAAAAAATATTTTTTAACCCGATTTTTTTTTCACCACAATTTGTTTTCGCTAAATATTAAAAAAAATTTAAAATTTAAAAAAAAATTAAAAAAATAAATTTTGTTTACCTAAAAATATTTAAAATTTTTATTTTGAAGTATAATTTGGTAAAGGGTATATTAGATGGTGAAGGGTATATAGGTCTCTTACTTGTTTTTCTTCAAATTAATGAAGTAAAGCAAAACTTCCCGCATATGACGCTTTTTTGGCACAAAATTCGACATTTTCGAAGCAAAAAAGATTTATTTTGATGAAAATGTTTTATTTTACTTACTTATACGATATTTTTAACTACGTTGCGCACAATTTAAAATGGTTTCGATTTTTATTCAAGTACATTAAAAAACTACTTAAGTGTTCTATTGTTGCTGTAGATTTTGTCAAATTGAAAAGAAAAAATAACACAAATACTTATTTATTTAAAAAATTGATTTCGCTAATAATTTAATAAAATTTCAATAAACACACCATGAAATATGATACAGACTCCTTAAGTATTCAAACGACGAGTAAATAGACAAAATGAGTTGTTGTCATCGCTGGTCAATTAATTAAATTAATACTAATTTCTTATGATAATCAAAGTACACATCAACAAGAAACAGTAGAAGACAAAACCAATAAAAAAAAACTTGGAAAAACGACACAAATAATTGAAAAACTAAATAATATTGTTAGACAGTTAAGGTTCCACCCGCTGTCAGTCGTGTTCGAAACTGCAAAGTGGAAAAAAAGTAATAGCAAACAGAAGAAATTAAGATATAAACATAATACAAAAATTAGCAATCTTAAGTAAAGTAACCATTATTCGTGCATTATCGCTTGGAAGTAGGAGAAGTAGATATAAAATTATTATAAACAATTTCATTTTATTATATTGTATGTATAGCAATTGAAGATAACATTTATAAACCAGAGTAAAGATTTTTAGTTTTTCTCCACCCTTTGAATCTCAATGAACTCAATTTGTGAGCAAAAAAAAAAAATACAAAAAATACAAATATAAAACATTTTAAAATATATTTTTTTAGCTACATTACAAGTAATAATTTATGTAATATTTGATAAAGATAATAAGTTTATGCAGTTAATATTTATTAGTTTTTAAGTTGTTTGTAATTACAACATTTAAAAAAATGTCGGAAAATGTGCCCGTTTATTCTATATCGTATTTTTTGGATACGATGTATCCAGTTGCCACTACCAGCTTAACAGGGAAACGATCATCATTGTCCACAACACAACAAAA
This sequence comes from Calliphora vicina, assembly GCF_958450345.1. Taxonomy (NCBI): domain Eukaryota; kingdom Metazoa; phylum Arthropoda; class Insecta; order Diptera; family Calliphoridae; genus Calliphora; species Calliphora vicina. Next base: position 80,799,997 of record NC_088784.1, read on the forward strand.
TATTGTGAGTTGATTTATTCCATTTTTTTCTCTCATTTTTGTTTAATTCTTTGTTTAAAAATGTGTGTGAGTAAGGAAAATTTCTTTGTAATCCATTTATATTAACGAAAAAATACATAGATTGACAATAATGCAATGGAATAATTGTTCGATAGTTAGTTCCACGAAATAAGTCTTATCGCAAAAGAACTACAGAACTACAGTGTGTGACGGCGAATTAAAGATACAATTATAAATTAATGTATACGATTAAAAGTAAATTAACAAAAAAAAATACTAAATATTATTCTGATTTGACAAAATGTCAGCAATACTAATGCTTGTAGTAAGTTCATTCCAATATCATGCTTAAAGAAAGGCGGCGAAGCAGAACTATTTAACGCCGGCTTTGAAATTTTACTTTGAATTTTAAAATCATAATTAAAATTATCTAACAAATCATAGTGTTGGTCGTATTTGTATAATTTACAGAAATTAAATTAATTATTTTAAAAAAAACTTATAAAGATAAACATACAAATGTTTTGTGAAAAGACTCCTCTCCCTCCTCCTATGCAAATTAAAAATTAAATTGTTTATATTGTATCTAATGGTTAAAATCACTAAATATACAATAAGTAAACTAGCGGATACCCGACTCTCCAACTCCAATAAACTGGACGTGCGAAAAACACGCATTTCTTAAGTTCAAACCAGCAAAGATTGGCCTTGAGCCCTGTTATGGCGAAATCTATTATTATATGACCCGTTTTGGTACATATTTTGTCCCTCGGTAGAAAAAAAATATTTCTTCATTAATTCTTTTTAATGGAGTAGTTTATAATAATTTTTTTTTTTAATATACGTTAAAATTTTTCAAAAGTGCCAAAATCCATTTGACATTTTTTTAGAAGGACTACAATTCCATTTAAATTTAATTTCTGAGATACAAACGTCAGACGTCAATGGCAGCAATCGCGATCTCCGAACGTAAAGGCTGAACTTAATCAGTGCCAAAGAAGACTTCACGTCGCCCTAAAGATTAATAAAGAATCTAACCTGAGAAATTATCTTAAAAATTTAGACCCTACTAAGAAAACAGAATATATTCTCTGGAAAGCTGTCAAAAATATGCAATGCCCTATTGTATATGAGTCGCCCATACGCCTTCATAAAGGAGAATGGGCAAAAAATACTTCAGAAAAAATCGAAGCATTTGCCAATCACTAGGAGAATGTATTTACCCCAAATGATACAAATTCATAAAATTCCGGTTCTCTGCCGTGAGGACAGCGGTCAAAGGTCTTAAGGCTGGAAAATCACCTGGTATAGATAAAATTACTACCACGATGATAAGTAATCTGCCCAACTCAGCACTGAAAATTATTTTGTTCATATTTAACTCAATACTACGTATTGGATATTTCCCATCCTCATGGAAAATATCTGATATAGTTATGATACCAAAACCGTCCCATTAGCCTATTGTCAATATTATCAAAACTTTTTGAAAAGTTGTTACTTGAGAGACTTATAGTGCACCATGACGAAAATTTCATTATTACTGACCATCAATTTGGTTTCAGAAGGAAACATAGTACTATCGAACAGGTACATCGGATAAGTACACTTATTCGGAAAACCTTCGAGAGCAAGCAGTATTGCTCCGCATTATTTATTGACATATCTCAAGCCTTCGATAAAGTCTGGCACGATGGACTAATACACAAAATTACTAGATTACTACCTGCGAACGTACATAAACTGCTTAAAAATTACATACAAGAAAGATCTTTCCAAATCAGATCAAAGGATGTGATCTCAACACGTCGAAAAATATCCGCTGGTGTACCACAGGGAAGTATTCTATGGCCGTTCCTATATATTTTATATACTGCAGATATGCCTATGAGCGCACTAACTCACACATCTACATTTGCGGATGATACCGCTTTTTTAAGTACACATGAAAACCCCGCAATAGCTTCTGAACAACTCCAGTCTCACATCGGCGATTTGGAAAAATGGCTGAACAAAAGGAAAATTAAGGTCAATGAACAAAATGTATTCACGTAACATTTACTTTAAGTCGAGAAAGTTGCCCTTCCATACAGATAAATAATACCAAAATCCCAGAACAGAAGCATGTGAGATATCTCGGTATCCATCTTGATCGCCGTTTAACATGGTCCCACCATATTGAATCCAAGGTTACGCAAATAAAATTAAAGTCAGTTCAGTTGTACTGGTTAATTGGCCCACGGTCTGCTCTAGACTTGGAATACAAAGTGCTTTTGTACAAAACAATTATAAAACCGATATGGCTATAACGTTAAAAAATTGCAAAGAAATCAGTCAGCACTGTTAAGGACAATAACAGGTGCCACATGGTACATCCGCAATAGTAATATCCATAGGGATCTCAATGTCCCCATAATACGCGAGATCAAACTCTCCGGTCTAAAATACATTTCAAAACTTGCCAGGGAGTTGCTGTCATTTGACGACTGAGGCGATTGGAAACACTGGATCTGGCCAGATAATCATTTAACCAGCACTCATGTTGGACATTGCAGCGGCAATAACAACTTTAAAAGTTCAAAAATCAAAAAGTACCTCACAACTGTCCACTTGTTGCATAAATTCAGATTAAGTTGGATTTTTGATGCTAACTTTATTAGTTATAGAGATGTTGAGATTTTACCCCCATAAAATTCGAATATCCAAAAATCCCTTCTTAGTGAATCTATACATCGGGAGAAGTGCCTACATTCAGAATTTTAAGAAATACAAATTTTTAAAAGTTCAAAATTAAGAAAAAATTTTGTATGAGAAAATTCGAATCGGCCTCACGACTGGACCTAGATACGACAGTATCTGAGGTGTCTAAAACAGGGAAAGGCAACCTATACTATTGCATTTTACGATTGTATTAGTTATACACTCTATCCGCTCTCACCACGAATCGGTGTAGCCAGTAAACTTTCGTCGCTTTTCCCCAATTAAAAATGTAAAATCTCATATTGTTCATCATACATCTTTAAATGTTGGGACATATTTTTTTTTTCACTGGCAACGCTGATTCTTAAATTGTGCGATAAAAACGATACACAACCTGCTTGTTTGAGTTCTCAAGCTAGACTGATTAAAAGTTGTTTATTTCTCTACAATGCGTGTGCACACGTACGTAAGAGAAGAGTAAATGAAAAACGCGGCGCCCATGTTTTGCCTTTCCCTGGTCTAAAACCATCTTCACAAAATCGCAATATCGGATGCATATCCATTTTAAATGAGGAAGTTTGGAGATTCCATCAAGAAAAGTATCCTAAACACAATTCTATGGTTCTTGGAAATCCAATGAGTTCTGTGTGACCTGCCCAATCGCTAGATCTCAATCCTATAGAAAACTTATGGAAAATTGTAGATCGCCAAATTTGGACTCAAAATTATAACTTGAAGGAAGCTTTAATAGATGCGGTTATATGGGAATGACAAAATATTTCAAAGCGACGATTGACTCTTTAATTGGTTTAAAGAATCGTCGCTGTGAAGCAATAATAAAAACAAGAGAATTCCAATAAAATTCTGAGCCTCTAAAAGGCTAAAACGGCCAACAATTTTTGTAAAAATTAAACCTAAGTTTCATTTTTAAATTCAATTTAACACTTGGAAGAGTGCTGAATAAGGATGTGATTGATTTTGTCACCTAAATCGAATAGTTAAATATTACTCCAACAAAGCCGATGAAAGTCCTATTAGGAATAGATACAATTGAAAACAAGTTGGTTGAAGGTTTGATGGATGAATTGTCCAATAGTTCAATTGCAATCTAATTAAAATCAATGAAATTTAAATTCAGGACGGATTTAGGAATTCTATTTAATAACAATCCCATATTCTTGTGGTCCTCATTATGGAAAAATTGTTGAATTTGTCGTCCATCGAATTGTCCGAACCCTTGGGATTTGTTGTGATCATCATTTCGAATTAGTTCTCCGATAAGAATCGATCAAAGTAGGAATTAAAGGATATTGATGAACGAATTTATTGTCAATAACCAAATTACGTTTCAGTGAATTAAACACAATCAGAGGTCATATTGTGGACTTTGTTGGGATCGTAATTTTGAATTTGTTCTGGTACAATTGGTAAAATACTCCAATTATCATCTATCAAAGGCACGTTGTAGGAAGTAGAGATTAATGATGAACGAATTTAATATCAATAGAAAGATTCGGTTTCAGTACAATTTAGAAAATCAGACTTTGTTGTGATAATAAGATTAATTTTCCCATTAGAGAGTGGAGAGATGTCTGAACAGAAACATTAGACTAATTTATGGCTAATCGAATGATCGATATAAATTCAGCCAAATTTCAAAAACCACTCCAATAAAAATACATCAAAGTCATGTTGTGGAAAGGAGTCATTGAAGCAAAATAGATTTATTTTCAATAAAAATCTTATAGTTTCTCTAAAACAAAACCGATTAGGACCATGTTATGGCGGCAATCTTCATAGAGAAAATTAACTTTCACCAAAAGTCCTCACAGAAAAGAAGCCTAACAACACAGATTCATTGATTGGCAGACTCAACTTAGATTTCTTAAGTCATTAGGAAGGAGAGAATCCTCAAAGAGTTTAAGAATAATTCAGTAAAATTTCGAAAAATCACTCTAAAAAGAATGTATCAACGATTCATACATGAAAAAGAAGAGCTTGCTGCAGTAACTCGATAAGCCTCCCAAATCCGAAAACTGATTTTGTGTATACATTTTATTACAATATTTTTACCATCTTTTTATACCCTTCACAAGTTTGTCATTCCCTTTGTAATTTCCACAATATAATTTTCCGCCCCTATACAGTATATACAGTGGTGGCCAGGAATTTAAGACAAAAATTATTTGCTAAATTCCACGTGATTGTCAATTATTTTTTCAAATATTTCCACAAATATGTATGCATGAGGACTGTTTTAACACACAAGTGTGTTTTATTCGACTGTGTCAATTCATACATATTCACCACGAACACATAAAATTTTTCTACAACTTGACCAATTTTTTTTTTTTTTAAATAAACATATTTTCTCACATTTATATCATTATATTTTTATTATTATAAAATATTCGGACCAAATTTCCTATTTTTAGTTCCATTAGTTTCGGTCATTTCATGTTATTAACAGCGGATGTTCGCTGAGGTGGGTCAACGTATTTCCACATATCTTTGTCCATATATGTTTTACCGATTTTTCCAAACATTTTTCAGAAACTAGAAACATTAATAATAAATGTCATACCCTTAGAGGTCCTTTTATTTTGGCTCTATCGCACTTAAAATTCAGTTGATGAAAAAAATTCAAGTATTTGTCTTAAATTGGTGGCCACCACTGTATATATTTTGGATCCTTATAGATAGGGGAGTCGATTAAGTCATGAAGCCGCCAAATAGCTTACATACACGATTCATGCATCAATATCTCCGGAATTCTTCCGGCTCGTTTACTATTTATCTATTTAAATCGAGACAATCGGTCCACAAATGGCTGAGATATAAGGAAAAACCAGGACAACCTCGAGTTTTTACCTATTTTTGACCTATATCTGGTTTACTAAGTCATTAATATAGACAATATAGATATCTAATGATAGAATATTTCAAAGACCTTTGCAACGACGTATATAAGACCATAGTAAGTTGGACCTACAATGGGTCAAAATCGGAAAAATTTTTAACCCGAATTTTTTTCCGCTAAATATTTTTAAAAAAAATTTTAAAATTTAAAAAAAAAATTTTAAAATTTAAAAAAAGAAATTTTAAAATTTAAAAAAAGAAATTTTAAAAACAATTCGAAAATTTTTTTTTTTACAAAACATTAAAAAAAAACTTGAAAAAAAAAATAAATTTTTATTTTGAAGTATAATTTGGTGAAGGGTATATAAGAAGGGTATATAGCTCTCTTACTTGTTAAACTTTAGAGTAATTTTTTCAATATTTTGATTTTGTGTCTTATCGAGTTACAGTAGTTAGCTCTTTTTGTTTATTTTTGTTAGAGCAGTCTTATGTAGAACACGATAAAAAAATATCTTTTTCCATAAGCATCTTTTAGCAATCTGGTAAATATTTTTATATCAATCAACAGCCGTAAGTCATCTGCTTAATAATTTATATTAATGTTTTTTGTACATAAAATTCTTCATTATATTTCGAGATAAAATATTTAAATAAAATTTGTTCATTGATTAATGATTTATATTTGGATATTATTGTATATGAAATAATAAACTTAAACTATGTAGTTTAGTTTACTTGTACTTACAGTAATTGAGTGTCAAACATGATAATTATGCTAATTGTTGGATTGGTGGAATTTATTAAATATTTTGAACATCTGGCGAATGTTTTAGTTATTTTTTGGCATATTGTTTAATGGAATTGTTATTGAAATGGAACTTTCGTCCAGAAATGTTTGTTGGTTGAGTTTTTCTCTTTCAACTTACGTCTAGGCTTTTTGTTTTAAACGTGTCAGGTTTCTTCTCAATCATTGAACTTTGTGATCACTTTGGAAACTTATTTCCAAATATGTATATATATTTTAAATTCAGTCAATACTTTTTATTGATCTTTTCATTTCCAAACCCGAAAGAAATACAAGAATTCAAATAATATTTTTAAAGATATTTTTCAATTTCCAGTTAACAAATATTATAGATCAAATTGTTTTTGACTTTTAGTTAAAGACTTGCTTTTTTTTGTTGATGAGAGAGGAGAGGATATTGGAAAGATTTTCCGTCCTTTCTCTTCTATAAGAAGAGAGAGGGAGGAAGACATGTTCATTTAAACTGGACGTGTGTGAACCAGCTGTAAATTGCTGTAAGCTGTGAATTGGCCAATTAATTCTACTTAAGAGCAATTAGTAGCAACATTTCTAAAAAAAATATTAAAGTTTTTCCCATAAATTATGAACGCAATAATCTTTAAATAAAATGCCTAAAAAAAGAAAAATAAAACCATTAAAAATAACACACATAGACGAAAATTAATAAAACTTATACTATATACAATACATAGTTTAAAAACAAGAATCATTGCCAATATGTCTGCATGATTAGAGAAATATAGCGCAAATCTATTTTTAAACTCACATTTGACATCCAATTTTGTTTAAATTCATGTTACTAAATGCCGTTTAAAAATATAAAAAAGTACAACAAATAAGTTTATACGTTTCTCATTTGTATTTCTTTAATAACGTCATTTTTTTTATCAATTCTGTTTTTAAAGAAAAACAAAAAACGATTCTTTGCTGGCTGCTTCCTTCTCTTAAAGGCCAATGTCATCATATTGTTCGTTTTATTGTCGTCGCCAATGTTTTTTTTTTTTTTTTTTTTTTTTTTTTTTTATTTTTGCTATAGTTTTTGTTAAATATTTATTCTAATTCTTTTTTTTAATATGTTTACACAAGTTATTTTTTTTGTAGATTTTATTTGTAAATGAAATTGAAAGTGTATTTCTTTTTATGTTGTTAATGTGTAATAATGAAATTAATTAGTTTAAGTAAATATTTGGCAGTATGTTTGTTAAGCTTTAGCGGGCGTTTTATGTGTTCTTTGTACTATTTTTTTTGTATCGTTTAAAAATATTTTCTTTGGTTAATTTTTTTAAATTTACCTACTTCACATTACTGGCTTATAGGTTAAATCGTTTATTTTGTGATAAGCCTTAAAGTATGCTTTGTTTTTTTTCTATAATAATTATTGGAGATGCCAGACAGTATAAATACAAGTATATAACATTTCATGCAATCCCTATTAATTTTATAGAAATAAAAAAATGTTTTAATATAGGGAACAAAACGAAAATTTTCGATTACAAAAAATTATTTTTAGTTCTCCAGAATTTCGCTTCATTCATTTTTGTCTATTTAATGCGATTTAGTTAGCGACAAAAAAAAAGTTAAATTAAAACAAAAAAAAACATTAACGGATTTACGGCCATTTTCACAATGTACGATTATTTCATTTTAACCGGAAAATTAACTAACTGTCGGTTTGTTTAACGGGGACCATTTAACCAACGGTTACCGATTTACGTTTCACCATCATTTGATTACTTAACCAAAGCATTCAGTAGAAAGTATGGCAATAATGCATACATTTGTTTACGAAAAATAGTGTAATGAAAGATTGAAATATAAAAAATTGTCTAAAAGACGGCATAAAAAATAATTTGTGTTTTCTTAGTGGTATAATAAAAAAACGTATAAAACTCAAAAATATTAAGGTTCCTAACTGTAAAATTTACAGAACAAACTGAACAACAATTACTGAAAACCAACAAGGAAAAGTGCACATTTGTTGTTTGGTTTGTAAGTGCAATATCCGGGTGGTATATGGATCACCCCGTGCAAAATTTACTTTTCTTCGCTTTACACTTTTAAAAATTATAAATATTACAAAAATATAAATGTTTTTCCATGTTCTTTTATTATATTTCTTACAATTAAGATGCTAACCGGCGAAATTTATTCGGTTATATTTAACAGCAACTTTGTTGTTAAATAGTGTCAGTTAAGAATTAATCGTACATTGTGAAATTCATATTAGCCTAACTTGCGGTTAAAGTTCACGTTAACTTTTAATCGTACATTGTGAAAATGGCCGTTATTGTAATTTTGGTCTTAAAGTGCAAATTTTCGTTCCACAAACTCATGTTTGTTGACTACATATCAATGCACGCAACATGAAAAATGATTTTATAACTTTATGTAACAAAAATGCACTTACCAGGCCTAATATATATCGCAATATAAAATTGAAAAAATTAGTTTTACACTTAACAAGTAAGAGAGCTATGTATATTCGGCTGTGCCGAATCTTATATACCCTTCACCAAATTATACTTTAAAATACAAATTTTAAATATTTTTAGGTAAACAAAAATTATTTTTTTCTCCAGTTTTTTGTAAATTTTTTTTTCGAATTATTTTATTTTTTTAAATTTAAATTTTTTTTTTAAATTTTGAAATTTTGTTTTTAAATTTTAAAATTTTCGGGTTTTTAAATTTTTTTTCGTGAAAAAAATCGGTTTAAAAAATATTTTGACCCATTGTAGGTCCAACTTACTATGGTCGTTGCAAAGGTCTTTGAAATATCTATCATTAGATATCCATACTCTCTATATTAATGACTTAGTAATCCCGATATAGGTCAAAAATATGTCAAAAATCGAGGTTGTCCTGGTTTTTTCCTCATATCTCTGCTATTTGTGGACCGATTTTGCTGATTTTAAATAGGAAACTTCTCGAAAGCATGTCTGACAGAATTATTGAAGATTTGGATCCCGAAGATATCTGGGGTCTTCAGAAAATTGATTTCAACAGACAGACAGACGGACATGGCTTAATCGACTCCGCTATCTATAATGATCCAGAATATATGTACTTTATAGGGTCGGAAAATTATATTGTGGAAATTACAAACGGAATGACAAACTTCTCATGAAGGTGAAGGGTATAAAAACACGTTTGCACAATTCTTGAACACAGTACCAAAATAAAACTGTCAATTTTCAAAGACATTAAAAAAGAAATGCTGTTACCGAACTTATTTTAATCTAAACACATTAATAAGAGACACATTTACGAACTAATTAAAATTAAAATGGTACCCATTCTTTTTTTCGTTATTCAATATTTTTGTGTTGGGACACCGGTGTCCCCGTGGTCGTCAAAGTGTTAAATAACCATTTTCAAATCCCAATATTAGTCTACTTTGATTTTTTTAAACTCATTTAAAACTCTTGGAAGTTCTCATGGTCACAAAGGGATCAATCAGCTCCCCATATTTTCCTTTTCTGTTTTGCTTTTAATTGTCACTTATCTCATTATCTTATTGAACTGTTATTGTTACATATTACTCTTTTAATATAGAATGATGTAGTGATGAATTATGCTAATTGTAAATAGTACCAGTCAGTTTGTTACCAATAAATAAAAGAGCTAAATTTCAGTATGATATTTTTACTGACTCATCAGTCATGAGTGAGTGAGTGAATGAATAAGTCAGGCCTTGTATTTTTATATATATAAAAAAGGCCCAAAAAGTCGATCGTAGTAACTGTGTATATATTCTGGATCCTTATAGATAGCGGAGTCGATTAAGCCATGTCCGTCTATCTGTCTTTCCGTCTGTTGAAATAAATTTTTTGAAGACCCCAGCTATCTTCTGGATCCAAATATTCAATAATTCTGTCAGACATGATTTCGAGAAGTTTCCTATTTAAAATCAGCAAAATCGGTCCACAAATGGCTGAGATATGAGGAAAAAACCAGGACAACCTCGATGTTTGACCTATTTTTTCAATATCTGGATTACTAAGTCATTAATATAGACAATATGGATATCTAATGATAAATATTTCAAAGACCTTTGCAAAGACGTATATAAGACCATAGTAAGTTGGACCTGCAATGGGTCAAAATCCGAATAATATTTTTTAACACGAATTTTTTTTCACAAAAAAAAAAATTAACAAAAAAGTTTTTTTTTTAAATTTAAAAATTCCAAAAAAAATTTTTAAATTTAAAAAATTGAAAAAAAAATTCGAAAAATTTTTTTTACAAAAAATGAAAAAAGTAACTTTGGAAAAAAAATTTTGTTTACCTAAAAATAAAATTTGTATTTTGAAGTATAATTTGGTGAAGGGTATATAAGATTATCGGTTTAATCTATCGTTATTTAAACATAGGTCAGACAATAGCTTGGACATATTTTGCCCATTTTCAATACCAAAGATTTCGGATGAGAAGACAATATTTGGAAAAATTTGTATTTCTCTAAGCGTATTATTTATTGTGCCTTCAACAGACATACGGAAGGACCGAGAATATATACTGTTGAGGGCCTACTACCACTATTTCGATGTGTTACAAAAGTAATGATAAAATCTTTTTTGAGTTGGTTATAAAAAGCCATATTATCATACTCATCTTTTGCGAACAACTCAATGCTTTGAGTTGGAACTGTTGCTTTTGTTAATAAAGACAACAAAAAAAGTATAAAGTACTATTATAGCAAATGTTTCATCTCTGCTTTTTAAGTAATATAAACAAAGCAACAAAAATAAAACTGCTCAAATTCATGACAGCTTTCTTTCTCTATTTTACTCTAGTCTACTCTACGCTGCTCTATATAATTTGGTACTACATGCTTATATACAGTACTAGAGTAGAATATTATTATTATTCATTGTTGGAATATTTAGAGTCATCATAAAATAATATTATTTTTTTTTATATTTATGTGTCTACTAAACAGTCATGTTTAGTTCCTAATCTGAAACAGAGAGTAAGAGAAATGTAGGAAGAAAATAATGAACTGAACACGAGATTGCAAATTCTTAAATGAAATAATAATTGTGATTTGAAAAATATAATTTATTTTAAAAAAAAATTTTGTTTAAACAAAAAAAGAAAACGCAAACAAATAAATAATATAATAATAAATTAGCAACTAATTAACAAGATTTAAAATGTGATTGACATTTAACGTGTTTAAAAATGGCTTTGAAAGTCAAAATAGAAAATAAAATTTTTTAAAGTTATGTGTATAGCAACAAAAAAAATAGCAAACAAAAATATTTGTACATATGTATATAAATTAACAGTTAATGTAATGTGTTATAGTAAAATTGTTTAATGTAAAAAAAAATTTTGTTTAAAAATGCGAAAAACACCAAAATTGGCCCAAGTTGGCCGTGCCTATTCAGAAATGTCACCTTTGAATCCGGCCTCAACATCAACAGTTGCCGTTAATTCGACTTCTTCCACATCACAGGGACATCGTGGATCACTTTCAGGTTATGGTAGTCTTTTTCCATTTGGTTTTCTACGCAGCTCATTTTCAAAAGCCGACAATTCTTTGCAGGTATTCAGTTTGTTTGTTTTTATTTGAATAATATACAATCTGTTGATCATAGTGTAATAAAAAAAAAGAAAACATACTGTATGTCTGTCTGAATATGTACTTAATTTGCCACACTTAAGACACACGAAAATTAAACAAAGTGTATCAAATTTAAACACACTTTACCCGTTATCTGACTACCGCTAAGTAACACACAAATTTGCATAATGAAATTTAAGTTATCAGAGGCATCGGTTTGAGTTGTGGCCATTTTCGGTTAATTGATATAATAGCAAAATAGCAGTAGTACTTGCTCTCTCCCCCCTTGCTTGCTTGCTTAAAGTTTGAGCGAAAATTATTTGTACAGAAGTCGTAGCCTGCAAGTGTGATTACCAAGACAAGGATTTTCATGCACTAAAAAATTCAAAATATGCGCTTATAATATGCACTATAAAGATAGAAAATATGCACTAAAAATTACAAAAATATGCAATAAAAACAAGTAAGAGAGCTATATTCTTATATACCCTTCACCAAATTATACTTTAAAATAAATTTTTTTAAATATTTTTAGGTAAACAAAATTTAAGTTTTTTTTTAATTGTTTTTAAATTTTTTTTTTTAAATTGTTTTTAAATTTTTTTTAAAAAAAGTTTTTTCGAAATTTTTTTAAAAAAAAAATTTGGAAAAAAATGTATGACAATTTTTTGATGAAAAAAAAATTTGGGTTAAAAAATATTTTTCCCGATTTTGACCCATTGTAGGTCCAACTTACTATTATAGCCTTATCTACATCGTTGCAATGGACTTTGAAATATCTATCATTAGATATCCATATTGTCTGTATTATTGACTTAGTAATCCATATATAGATAAAAAATAGGTCAAAAATCGAGGTTGTCCCGGTTTTTTGCTCATATCTCCGTTATTTATGGACTGATCTTAAATAGCTAACTTCTCAAAAGCATGTCTGACAGAATTATTGAAGATTTGCATCCCGAAGATATCTGGGGTCTTCAGAAAATTGATTTCAACAGACAGACGGACATGGCTTAATCGACTCCGCTATCTATAAGGATCCAGAATATATATACTTTATAGGGTCGGAAATGAAAAATGTAGAAATTACAAACGGAATGACAAACTTATATACCCTTCTCACGAAGGTGAAGGGTATAACAAGTTTTTTTTTTGGAATATTGTGACACTGGGCCAAAAAGTAAAGTGTTGAAAATTTGAGCCAAATCGGACGATTTCGAAACGTGCATCGATGTAAAAGTTCTGATATATGCAAAATTTTACTATTTATATGAAATAAATAGGTGAAACTCGTTAATATTTTGCATTGTTTTCCAGAAATATGTTGAAAATTTGGGTCAAAATTATCTAAAACCAAAACTAGCGCTAAAATTCGCTAATACCCTTCACCAAATTATACTTTAAAATAATTTTTTTTAAATATTTTTAGGTAAACAAAATTTAATTTTTTTTTTAATTGTTTTTAAATTTTTTTTTTGAAATTGTTTTTTAATTTTTTTTAAAAAAAGTTTTTTCGAAATTTTTTTTAAAAAAAAATTTGGAAAAAAAATGTATGACAAAAAAATTTTTTGATGAAAAAAAAATTTGGGTTAAAAAATATTTTTCCCGATTTTGACCCATTGTAGGTCCAACTTACTATAGCCTTATCTACATCGTTGCAATGGACTTTGAAATATCTATCATTAGATATCCATATTGTCTGTATTATTGACTTAGTAATCCATATATAGATAAAAAATAGGTCAAAAATCGAGGTTGTCCCGGTTTTTTGCTCATATCTCCGTTATTTATGGACTGATTTTAAATAGCAAACTTCTCAAAAGCATGTCTGACAGAATTATTGAAGATTTGGATCCCGAAGATATCTGGGGTCTTCAGAAAATTGATTTCAACAGACAGACGGACATGGCTTAATCGACTCCGCTATCTATAAGGATCCAGAATATATATACTTTATAGGGTCGGAAATGAAAAATGTAGAAATTACAAACGGAATGACAAACTTATATACCCTTCTCACGAAGGTGAAGGGTATAACAAGTTTTTTTTTTGGAATATTGTGACACTGGGCCAAAAAGTAAAGTGTTGAAAATTTGAGCCAAATCGGACGATTTCGAAATGTTCATCGATGTAAAAGTTCTGATATATGCAAAATTTTACTATTTATATGAAATAAATAGGTGAAACTCGTTAATATTTTGCATTGTTTTCCAGAAATATGTTGAAAATTTGGGTCAAAATTATCTAAAACCAAAACTAGCGCTAAAATTCGGAAAAAATTCAAATTTTTCAGTTTTTGTAAAATTTTTACTACTAACTAAATACTTTTGCAATTAAATTCAAAAGAATCGAAATGTGTACGTAATTCTACTGGATACTTTTCTTTAAATTTAGCAAAACGAGATGGTGCCTTTAAAAACACTTCTTTCCATTCGAAATTAATAAATCTATATCTTCAAATTGTGATCTAATTTCTTCGGCTACTCGATGTAAACCATGTGCTAAACATGCTACATAAATAAGTTTTGAATAAAATACCTTTAGCCTATTTACTGGTATAAAAATATAAAAAAAGAAATTTAAATATGCAATAAAATGGAAAAATATGCAAAATATGCATTTATAACAAAATACGCAACAACAAATCGATGCCATTTTTTTTTTTGCAAATTCTTCGATTCGGAAAGATAAATTGACAAACGTGATTTTGAGTTACTAACTACAAATATGCATTTGCATAGAAATCCTTGCACTAGTGATTACTAACTGGCCCATTAGTAATCACCAGGGCCTATAATCATGGAGTCTTCATAGACTAACCGTAATATGCATTCTCTACGCATTCATATAGAGCAAGTGAATTTTCTCTACATTTTTCTATTGGCTAGAAGATATAAAGAGTGAGTCGAAAAAAACTTATACTTGTCTTAAGGAGTGAGATCGAAAAATTCTTAACACACGTTTTTCATTACATTTTTTAACCCAAGTATTATTTGAATTTTTTTTTGATCAAGTTACCTTTGAAAAACATGTCAGTTATTATGTGTAATGTCAATTATATTAATTTTTTTGTTAATCTGATTAAAATGAGTGACCAGAAAAAAGTGCGTACTGAAATTATTAAATATTTTCAACAAAACCCAACTTGGTCTTACAAAAAGTTGGCCAAGCATACAAAGGTCTGCCGTCAAACTGTTTCCAATGTTATTAAACAGTACCGGGAGAACTTGTCAGTTGATAGAAAACCTGGTTCAGGTAGAAGGAATGGTCCACATGATGTTTCTAAAGCCAAAAAAATAGAACGCATTTTCAAAAGAGCTCCCAACACATCCGGTAGGAAAGCAGCCCGGTTAGCTCAG
This sequence comes from Calliphora vicina, assembly GCF_958450345.1. Lineage (NCBI taxonomy): Eukaryota > Metazoa > Arthropoda > Insecta > Diptera > Calliphoridae > Calliphora > Calliphora vicina. The sequence continues at coordinate 80,815,286 of NC_088784.1, forward strand.
TGCTCGGACTATTTGGTACGAAAAGTTAAAGCTAATGCAGGTTTAAAAACATACAAGGCTCAAAAAGTTCCTGACAGGAACGCTACTAAAAATTTAGAGGCCAAAAACAGAGCACGGAAATTGAAGTCAAGTTTTATAAAAAAATATTCTTGCTGCATAATGGATGACGAAACGTATGTTCTGGCAGATTTTTCGCAACTTCCAGGTCAAAAATTTTATGTTGCTGATGCTCGAGGGAATGTTGAAGAAAAGTTTAGGACCCAAAAGCAGACAAAATTTCCCAGAAAGTTCTTGGTATGGCAAGCAATATGCAGTTGCGGCAAAAGAAGCCACTCATTTGTTACAACGGGCTCTATAAATACCGAAATTTACATCAAGGAATGTTTACAAAAAAGGCTGCTTCCATTCATAAGACTTCATAATGTGTCCACTTATTTTTGGCCTGACTTGGCATCCTGTCACTATGGCAAACAAGCCCTTGAGTGGTACAAGAACAATAATGTGGTATTTGTACCAAGAGAGGCAAATCCTCCAAACTGCCCGGAGCTAAGGCCAGTGGAGAGATATTGGGCTCTTGTTAAAAGAGAATTGAAGAGTACAAAAAAGGTGTCCAAAAGTGTGGTAGATTTTAAACGGAGATGGACTACATGTTCGAGCAAAGTGACAGAAAGCACTATAAAAACGTTAATGGAAGGGTTTCCGAAAAAGGTTCAAAATTTCATCACTAGTGATTAAAACTATAAAAATAATTTTTTTTGTAAATTGTAATAATAATTTCAATCAAATAAAAAAAAAATTAAAGCTGTAAGTTTAGTGGTTTCTTTTTTATAAACATATATGTATGTTAAGAATTTTTCGATCTCACTCCTTACTTAAACCGTTCAATATAAAAATTCTCAAAAATACGAAAATTTATCCACCATTTCCGAAATCCTCCCATTAAAGATTTTATAGTTGCTTCCGTTACCTTTTTGGACGAGATATCGGGCATGGCCCGGGATACCTTTCCTGTGTTCTTTAATTCTTTTTTTACAAGAGCTAAATACCTTTCCACAGTCCGAAGTTGTGGACATTTGGGTGGATTTACCTCCAGTGGTACAAAATTCACATTATTGTTTGAATACAACTCAAGGCCAACTCTACAACTCTATAGTTTCATGACGCCAAATCGGGCCAGAAATATGAAGGCACTCTGTGCTGTTTTAAGAAAGGTAAATACCGTTTTTGTAGACACCTTCGTGAGAAGGGAATATATAAGTTTGTCATTCCGTTTGTAATTTCCACAATATAATTTTCCGACCCTATAAAGTATATATATTCTGGATCCTTATAGATAGCGGAGTGGATTAAGCCATGTCCGTCTGTCTGTATGTTGAAATCAACTTTCCGAAGCCCCCAAATTGCTTACATACACGATTCATACATCAATATCTTCGGAATTTTTCCGACTCGATTTCTATTTAAAGTAAGTTGGACCTACAATGGGTCAAAATCGGAAAAAATATTTTGTATCCCGAATTTTTTTTTCACCAAAAGTTTTTTTCGTTAAATAATAAAAAAAAATTTAAAAAACAAAAAAAAAAAAATTTAAAAAAAACAATTCGAAAAAAAAATTTTCCAAAAATAAATAAAAAAATTAAATTTAAATTTAAAAAATTGTAAAAAAACAATTCGAAAAAAAATGTTCCAAAAAATAAAGAAACAACTGGAAAAAAAATTTATTTTGTTTACCTAAAAATATTTAAAATTTTTATTTTGAAGTATAATTTGGTGAAGCGTATATAAGATTCGGCACAGCCGAATATAGCTCTCTTACTTGTTTTTTTATAAAATTTTATCTTAATTTTTTCACTCGTTCTTTTGCTTCTGGCATTGCGATCTGGAACATTCAGAACTTTATACGACTTCAACCCAGCAATTGCTTTGGCTCTACGCACAAAGGAATCAGTCCATTTAACTAAAAAAGAAAAAAAATAATTAATGAAATTCTGAAAATATAAAACTTGTTTCGCCCTTTTAGTGATTCAATTTCCCATAAGCATTATATTTGATTGAGATCTCAATCAAATCACGTACCTCATTGGACTGTAACCACTCGGTTAAAAGCATAGAGTTGTGTTTGGGGTCATTGTCGAGCTGTAATCTCCAAACAAGGGAAATATTTTATACAACGGATGGATACATAACATAATTTGGGTCATTATAGAATTCTAAGACGATCTTGATATATGAGCGAGTCTAAGAAGAATCCAAACATTTTATGTTAAGGAGATAATGTCCTTAGGGAACACGGACACTAAAAGTTATTGCTATTAAAGATCTTATGTGTCCAAAAAAAGGAAGAAAGTTTTGAATCCAAATATATGTAATATTTAACATGTCACCTTATAATTATAGCGCACCGACATAATGTGTCTTCTAATTTGTTCATTATTAAGATAATTTGTTAGTAGTATTGCTGTTTAATTTTATTCAGCTTTCATTATCTGCATTATCAGTGTAACATTTTAACTGATAATGTGTTGTATGTAAAATATATAATTTATAGAATTTACATACACGAAAATAATGGCATGAACTTCAGGTTAGATTTTATATCATCTAACAAAGCAGGTGAATTCTATTTATTGTTGCTTATCAAATGAAACTGAAATACGGTAGTACATATAAGTATGATGAAGATAAATTGTGGGAATTTACACAAATGAAATGATATTGTCATTATAGTTAAACAGAGTAGTGTTGCCAGTTGGGATATATTAGACTAAATATAAACTTTTTAGGAAATAAAGTTGATAATATTCTTAATTTTTGCTGTTATAAACGATCTGTAGCAGAAAAAAATCATTTAAAATAGGACAATTTTCGATTTCTAAAAAAAAAATTCAAATTTGAATTATTAAATGTGTTGTTTGCTTATTTTTTTGTGGCTATTTAAATTCTTTGGTATTTTTAAGTTTGATTAACGTTTTTTTTCGAAACTCCTGGCAACACTGATTAACAGATACAAATTGTAATATTCGATAGAGCGTGAAGTAATTGGGAACTAATGAATGACAATTTTAAAGTGTTTTATCATGAAGCCTATAGCAGTGGAATATATTTAAAGCATGTAAACGAACATGTTTTTACATTTTCATTTGTAAATACTAAAGCCACTATAACAAATATTAAATTGATTGGATAATTTTACATTTTCTAATGAACAACGGACATTATCCTGAGCCTAGAGAAATGTGTTAATTTGGCTTTTTACATAAAGTACCGAACATTTTTTATGTTCAAAATGAGCCGTGGGAGTACCAGTACTTTTGAATGTGAAATACATAGTGTCATAGAATTTACGATCGTATTTATTTTTCCATCCCTGGTATGACGTTTTCAAGATTTATTTTTTTGTTATTTATGGCTGACTTCAGGGTTGCTCTACCCAAACGGAATTACAATTATCCCAAAAATCCAAATGTATTTATTTCTTTAAAAAAAAAATTGTCTGAAATAAAATTGGAAAATTCTGTAATACAATTAGAAATTTTAAAGTTTAAATTAAAAATTCTGAATGCTAATAGAAAATTCTGAAATACAAATGGAAAATTCTGAAATAGAAATGAAGAATTCTGAAAAATAATTGGAATATTCTGAAATATAAATGAAAATTTCTGAAATTCAATTGGAAATTTCAGAAATACAATTGGAAACGGTGTAGAAAGTATAACCGATAAATTTCAGTATTATCACATTTAGAAAGGCTTTGTATTCATATGAATTTATTAAAATTTGATTTCGAAAATTGACTTCTAACTAGTTAAATAATGTTTATGCCTCTATATTGCTATTGTAGTACTAGGAGACAGTCCCGAACTAGTGATTTTACCCATCATTTAGGGTGGGAACTAGTTACTTCAATAGCTACGTGACTAGTTATTTAAACACGTGCATGTCCTAAGCCCTTTTTGATTACAATGAGACTGTCTAATAGCTGGTCCAAAGTAGGCAACGCATTGGATTCAAATACTGGTTACATAGCGTCAGTTACCTTACTAACTACCTAGCCAGTTATTTCAACATGTACGATAGCTAATTGACCTCAAATAGTAAGATAAAAAGACATATCATAGACAGTCCAATAAACAATTGCTTATAAACAAATCTTCCTCCGACAACTCTCCAATATATTGCTTCTGGTGGGTAAAATAAAGTACAGTACAAAAAAAGTTTGAAGTGACTTTACCATAGGTTACTAAGAGACAGTAAAGGGACTATTGACTTCATGCTATGTTACATGGGATATCAGTATACTTAAGCAAAAATAAAAATAAACTATATGAGAATTATATCAACACAATTTGTATAAAACCAGTTTGTACGAATTACTCACAAAATGTTTAAAGTGACTACACTCCAGATTACTTAGAGACACTTAAGTGGCAATTGTATTCACGCTAGATTACTTGGGATGTATAAAGTAACCAATTTTCTTCTCTCTGCACTACAAAGAGGACATACGTGTCAAATGACCAAAATATATAAATTGGAGTCAGCCATGTGATAAGACATTTGTGACAATTACTGCCTTTAAGGGATACAATGACTACTTCCTTAACTGCTGGGAAATTCGTATACAATGTTGCAGTATACCAGTCATTGAATTTGACTATCGAAATTGATTTTGATCTACATATACACACAGCCTCAAAGTGAGTAAACACCACTGAATTTTTTGATTTTTTTTAAGATCATGAAACATTATATTCCGACTTAAATCAGCACAATCTCCAACAAACCAAAACTTTTAAATTTTAATTTAAAAAAAAATCAAATAATTTGTGGTGTTTACTCACTTTTGTGGTATATGGAAAAACAACTTGTAACACAGATTTATAAAAACACAATTTCAATATTCTAAAGGCCGGGGAAAATATTCCCCTAGTTTGGAGATTACAACACGACAATGATCCTAAACACAGCTCTAGCATTGTAATCGAGTGGTTACAATCCAATGAGGACTTGTTTTGAAGTGACCTGTCTAATATTTAGATCTCAATCACATACAAAAATAAGGACTCTAAATTATTTTGTGATGCAGTTTTTGTTTCCATCCAGGTTCTTCAAAGGTCTGCTTCCTTTGAAATCTTCTTGTATCTTTGGAATATGTTTGTTAATGGACGAAGCTTCTAATAGAGGATTCGACGAGATAAACGCTTTGGCTCTCGTCGGCTAACGACTTATTATTATAAAGTAAATACAACGGATGTAATCCAAGCAGATGAATTCGTTGGCTCTATAAGTTAGGACTAGCTACTGAACATAATCCGACTAGATAAATGCTTTGGATCTCTGTCGGCTAACAGAGATAAGGGATACAATCCAAGGATATAAATTCATCTGTTCTCATCGGTTAAGTACGATTTATTGGCTATGGCTAGCTAATGAGTACAATCTGACGAGATAAATGCTTCGGATCTCGGTCGGCTAACTACAAGTTATTGGTTATGAAGATGCGGTTATTGGCTATTTAATTGGTTCAATGCATTGGCTATTTAATTGGTTCAACAAGAGATATCGAACACTAGGCCAAACAATTTTTGTAAAAGTGAAACCTAAGTTTCCATTGTTTTAAATAATGAACAGCTTTTAGTTTGTTTTCTATTTTCGGAATTTAAATAATGTAATTTTGTTTGATTTAAAAAAAAATAAATCGTGAATAAAATCGCGATTTTTTCTAAATTTAAAAAAATAAAAATTGAAATGTTCAAATGATTTAGAAGGTTATGTAGTCAAAAAATTTTACTTTTTCTATGTTTTACTGAAAATATAATATATTTACTCGTTTATTAAGGAAATACTAAAACAAGTAAGAGAGCTATATTCGGCTGTGCCGAATCTTATATACCCTTCACCAAATTATACTTCAAAATAAAAAATTTAAATATTTTTAGGTAAACAAAATTTATTTTCATTTTCCAAAGTTGTTTTTTAATTTTTTTGAAAAAAAAAATTTTTCCAATTGTTTTTTTAAATTTTTTTTTTTTTTTGTTTTTTCCATTTGTGGACCGATTTTCTCGATTTTAAATAGCAACCGGAAGAATTCCGGAGATATTGATGTATGAATCGTGTATGTAAGTTATTTGAGGGCTTCGGAAAGTTGACAGACAGACGGACGGGCAGACATATGGACATGGCTTTATCGACTCCGCTATCTATGAGGGTCGGAAATGAAAAATGTAGAAATTACAAACGGAATGACAAACTTATATATACCCTTCTCACTAAGGTGAAGGGTATAAAAATAAAAAATTCTTAAGAATTTGTTTGGATTTTGACCTATCTATTGAATATTTAGAGAAGTTTCCATTGTATTGTCAACCACTGTATAACATTACCCCTCATGGTAAAGCCCTTTATAGATTATGGTTAATTAATAGTCTTTCTTCATACCATGTTAGTTTATTCAATCTACTACCGCTGAGCCAATATTTGTTTTATTGTTTGGTTTTTTTTTTGGCAAAAATCATATACATAATTTATTTTAATTCATTCCATAGTAGTTTATGAACTTCACTGTTTGTATTGTTATGACAATTTTTATTTCCTCCCTAAAGTATGCAATGCATTTAAATGAATTTCCTTAAATTATTTTCTAAATAATGATAAAACTAACTAATCTGGTGATTTTTTATTATTTTCTATTTTTCTTCTTTTTTTTAACAACATCATCGTAAACATCTTTAATTGACATGAGTTATAAATATAAATATAAGGAAAAAATCTTTATGATTTTATTTAAATATGCAATTAGTTTTCGTTTATACGGGTTTTTATCGGCTGTTTTTTTATTCTTATTTCTTCAAAGGGGGAATCTAATTGTTGCTGTGTACTTCTCTTGTCAAATCACCGTCATCATTATCATGATGAACAACTGAAAACGTTATTAAATGTTTTTTATTTTATAAATACTTACAATGAAACTACAAACGTTTTGTATTTTATATTGAAATTATTAATAAAAAAATACTTAAGATCATTTTAGTTTCAATTCTACATTGTGCAGTAAAGTGTTTCAGTGTTTTCAGTGGATGGTTAAAGGGAATTTAAAGAAAATAAATACGGAACTTCTTAGAACAAATTTTCAAAATATGACCTAAAAGTGTTAATAATGTTCGGTTTTATGTGTCGGTTTCCAAAACGGAAGTAATGGTGTTTACATAATTTTGTTACTTTACCTTCTTTGTAAATATTATTCCATTTTTCTATTTTGCCATTATCTATTAAATCGAATGTTTACCTTACTTATCTAAACTTTGGTTTCCAAAATTAATTAATATTCCAATGTTTGGCTATTTTACTGTTAAAGTTCAAAGAAATGTGCTTTAAATTAATTTGCACACCATATTGTAGTTTCAGTTAATCTGTGGTGCATTAGAAAACCACAACATCAGTTCCAAACGCTTTGTGCTAAATTAAAAAAAATAATTTAAAAGTTTATCCTTGTGTTGTACCGCTAAGAATTTAAATACCTTAATTGCCCGCAATAAAATAAAAATAAAAAAAAAGTTACAAACAATTATCTCAAGCGCTTTATAAGTAATTGTGTGGGCTTGTTTTTATGCGCCTAAAACGTTGAATAGCTTTGTGGTATTTATCCTATTAAAATCATAAAATGGAGATGTCACATGGTAAAACTTTTAAGAAAATCCTAAAGGCTCGTTTAAAAACACCTTCACCAGATGTAGAGGTATGTTATGAATATTAAATTGCTCTTTTTTGTCTTACTTTAGAATTATGTGTATGTTCAACAATTGTTTCATAAATATTTTATTTAAATTTAATGAACAATTTGTAAACCCGATTTTCGCGACTTTTTGAATTTCCCGGCCCTTAACTGAAAGATCAACACTGTTGCTGTCAACAGGCATTTGTCAGTTGACTCTTGTCAACATTTTAACAAGCTGCGTCAGAAGATTCTACATATTTCATTTCCGACCCTATAAAGTATATATATTCTGGATCGTTATAGATAACTTACATACACGATTCATACATCAATATCTCGGGAATTCTTCCGGCTCGGTTGCTATTTAAAATCGAGAAAATCGGTCCACAAATGGCTGAGATATAATGAAAAAAACAGGAAAACCTCGATTTTTGACCTATTTTTTTACCTATATCTGGATTACTAAGTAATTATATAGACAATATGGATATCTAATGATAGATATTTCAAAGACCTTTGCAATGACGTATATAAGTTGGACCTACAATGGGTCAAAATCGGACAAAATATTTTGTAACCAGAATTTTTTTTTTCACCAAAAGTTTTTTTTGATAAATATTAAAAAAATTAAAAAACAAAAAAAAAATTTAAATTTAAAACAAAAAAAAATTACAGTTTAAAAAAAATAAATTTAAAAAAAAACAATTCGAAAAAAATTTTTTCCAAAAAATTAAAAAAAGAACTTTGGAAAATATAAAAATATTTAAAATTTTTATTTTGAAGTATAATTTGGTGATGGGTATATAAGATTCGGCATATCCAAATATAGCTCTATTACTTGTTTAGTTTGTGTTTGACAGCCATTGATAGCAATGACTTGAGGAGAAATTGGAAAAAAGTGAATTTCGTCCGATCATTAAGCTATGGAAATACTATGGAAACTCGGCACCATCTATTTCAATGGTAAAAAAGTGCTTTACTGAATTATGTATCACTTGGGTATGAGAAAGCTTTCCGCAAGATGGCTGTCACGTTTGCTCACATTCGGGTGTACGAAATGGTGAACACATGTGCAGTTTCTATGGAAAACAAGTAAGAGTGTTATATTCGGCTATGCCGAATCTTATATACCCTTCACCTTTTTTGTGGATGCATTATTATTTTTTATAATTAGTATATATGTATGTACATTGCCCACTTTCAGCATACAGCATCCTAAATTTATCAAGAACACAAAAACATCAACAACGCCAAACGAAACAAAACACCAAAAGAAAAAACAAAATACGCAAGGCAATGAAACCAACACACATCCAAACATACGTTTAATTGTATAAAAAACAACATCAACGCCAAAAGAAACAAAACACAAAAAAAACAAAATACGCACAGCATGCACATCCAAACATACGTTTTGTTGCTTTTTTGTCAAAGCATGCAATACATTGTGTTTTTTGATGAAATTTTCAGAGGTTGTCTCGGATTTTTGCTCATATCTCCGTTATTTATGGACGGATTTTGCTGATTTTAAATAGCAAAATTCTCGAAAGTATGTCTGACAGAATTGTTGAAGATTTGGATCCCGGAGATATCTGGGGCCTTCAGAAAATTGATTTCAACAGACAGACAGACGGACATGGCTTAATCGACTCCGCTATCTATCAGGATCCAGAATATATATACTTTATAGGGTTGGAAATGAAAAATGTAGAAATTACAAACGGAATGACAAACTTATATATACCCTTCTCACGAAGGTGAAGGGTATACAAAAATCATGAATTAGGCTACGAAATGCCACCTCTTCCGCCCTATTCTACAAAAATATCTTATACTTGTATTAAGTTAAATAAAATTTAAACCGTTCAATATACAAATTCTCCAAAAATACTTAAATTTATTCAAATATTGTACAAATTCATTAAACATTAAAATATTGGCATATTATTTGGTATTTATAAATTTACTTTTTCCGGAAATCCTCCTATTAAAGATTTTATAGTTGCTTCCGTTATCTTTTTGGACGAGGCACGAGAGGGATGGCTTCATACATTTTTGTGGAAAAATTATAAGGAGTGGTCGTAGAGCATTGAAATTTTGCACCGAAATTTGGTACATACATTTTTTGAAATAAAAAAAGAACGCATTCTAAGTTTTATTAAAATTGGCCACGCCCACCGCATACCGCCCATACAATCCAAATCGATTTTTTCGCAGTAAATGTTTCCTATGTAAGCAAAATCTAGAAATTTGGTACATACAATTTCTGAAACAAAAAATCGGTCACGCCCACCGCCCATGAAACACATACATAGATACGAATTTGTTTGATATTTCGTTTATCATTCGACAAAAAATTTTAAGTTTTCGTCCTGTTCCGAAAACTTCCGAGAACTAATTAGTTTTTAATCGAAACAAGACAATTCCAAGTTTCATTTTATTAAAAAAACAGCTTGGAGAAAGTGGGGCTACATTTGAGGGATTTTTTCCATGGAAAATCAACAATTAAATAATTTTTAGAGGCTTATAGATTCGGGCATATCTTCATATTGGTTTATGATTTGAGGGGAAATTTAAAAAAAAGAATTCGTCTGCACATTAAGAAAAAACATGACTCAAATAAAGGCTATGCTTGATAAATACTACTTCCAATGATAAAAAAAGTGGTTTACTGAATTTCTGGACGCCCAGTTGAGGTCTCTACACCCGAAACAATTGAACAAATTCACGATATGGTGTTGACCGATCGGAGATTGAAAGTGTAATAGATTATGCATCTCACATGACTCAGTGGTTTCAATTTTGAATGTTTCCAAACTTGAAGAAATAGCTCGGCGGAAAGAGATTTTTCTCCAACGCTAAAATCATCTCAATAAAAATATCTATTTTTATCTAATATTATTTTTTGGAAGGGATAAAAAAAATTGGAGACACATTGGAAAAAGTGTATAGCGCTCAAAGGAGACTATGTTGAAAAATAAAATAATTTTTTTATCCAAAAACATGTGTTTCATTCAAAATGTCACCTATTTACGCCTATAATGATTTTCCACCTACAAGTATCTTCTAGCGATCCCTGAATTTTTGCCTTGTATGTGCTTTTGTTAAAATAGGTTTTCCGAAACCTTGAGACGAACAAAGGACCTTCATGGGGTATCAATATATCAGATATGTATATGTATTCATGAGCAATTTTGGTATGGAAAATATAGGAATATAGGGTCCATACATAAATGGAAATATCTATCTAAAACCCTCTTTTTTGGAAATATTTTTGGCTGTGCCTTTTTAAAATATATACAAATATTCTTTATAATTTAATTCAAATCCTTACCTACCACAATATTGATTAAATGCGTTATTTATTCTAGACGGGGGAATACAAATTCAATTAATTAACACAAGTATTGTACAATTTCTTTTGGTTGTTACAAAACTTTATTGATTTATTTCAATTTATTTATCCATTTGTACATTGCATGTTGATTTATAAAGAACATCAATAAATTAAAGACGACATCACAATGTCTACTAAATAAAAGAAAAAACAAACGTCAAAATTCAATACAAGAAAAACAAACGTCAAAATAAAATTCATATGATTGCTTTTTACCATTTCATAGTTTATTATTATTATTGCTGTAAATGATACAAGTAGATATATTAATTGTAAAGTAGAAATTTATTGATATTAACAACATGGAAAAAATCATAATAAAAAACAGTATTAGTACAATTATATATATGCCTGTAGTATTAAAGAGTAGAGTAGAATTTGAAACCTTAATGAAAGAAATCATTAATATTTTTAACATGACAACAGAAAAAGAGGAGAGTTTTGAAATAATTTCCTGAGAATTATACATACAATAATGTGAAGACAGTGACGTATTATTTAATGAATTTAAATTAAAAGAATAATTATTATATATTGTATTGTATAAATATTTATATTAGCTTATAATTAATTTTATATTTACTATTTGTACATATTTTATGAGTTATGTTTATTGAATAATTTAATAATGATTTTGAAAACATATACAAAATATATTGGGGTAGATTATGTTTAAGTTAATGAAATTACAAATTTATTATAACAATTTGCATTCTTTTTAATGTTAAGATTTCTAATAAAGTGTCTACTATTTACTTACTAATACTTGGGATATGTACGGTTAATTTAGCAATGTCATTATAATGAAAGTGTCATAGAAAATACAACTCTGCTGGTTTTTGAGTAAATGATAACTGAATCCACTATTAATATAAAGAATAGAGGCAATACAGTTGTATTCAAAAGTCACGGCCCTTGCCTATTTGAAAGGGCAACACTGCTGCTGTCAACAGGTATCTGTCAGTGGACTTCTATCAAAATTTGAACAAGCTGCTTCATTAGTTTGTTTAGTTTGTTTTTGACAGCCATTGATAGCTGACTACCGCGAGACTAAGCTTGATAAATACTATGGGAACTCTGTACTATCAAATGATGGATTACTGACTTTCGTTCTGAAAAATACCTCTTATAGTTTTTCCGTACCTGCGATTTAAATTTTGAAATTTTCGAGAAAAGCCAATTATATGGCCATTTTTTGACGAATATGCTCTATTTCCTTACTGTTATGAATTTTAAGTAAAATCTATTCAGAATATTATAGCCCAAATAATTCTAAATAGACTCTGAAAGTTTTATTAAAATTGGAAAACGTTCAACCTTAAATCGTGAAGGTCAAAGGTCAAATTTTTCAATATTTGGAATTTCTAAGTTAAAGATATCGGAATGTTATTTACTTTTGGGCCGATTTTGATGAAACTTAAGAGAATTATAAAATGAAGTCTAGTATTTATAATAACAAAACAAAAATGGAATGGAAATTAACCCTTAATGGCACTTGTGGTTAAAATAACCCCACTATTGAAATTGACAAGGTTTTTTATGATTTTAAAAGTTTGGTGTCATTTTAACCCCAAGTGCCATTTAAGGGTTAATTTCCATTTTTGTTCTATTATTATAAATACTAGACTTCATGTTATATTTTTCTTATGTTTCATCAAATTCCAAATATTGAAAACTTTGACCTTCACGATTTAAGGGTTAACGTTTTCCGATTTTAGTAAAACTTTCAGACTATATTTAAAATTACCTGGACTATAATATTCTGAACAGATTTTACATAAAATTCATAACATTAAGGAAATAGAGTTCATTCGCCAAAAAAATTAGTTTTACTCGAAAATTTGAAAATTTACCCGGGAATGTAGATAAAAAATTCCCTATTCCCGGGAATCAAAAAAGATCGGGAAATTAAAAACCCTACTCCCAACTGAGGACTATAAAACTGAAACAATTGAAAAAATTCAAGATAAGGTGTTGACCGATCGGAGATTGAAAGTGCGAGATATTGTGGAAGCCATAGGCATCACACATGGCTCAGTGGTTTAAATTTTGGATGATCACTTGAAATATCACTTCCGCAAGATAGTTTGTAGTTTATTTCTTACAGAATTTTTCTTCGATATCAATCGATATCAAACATTTTAATGATTCACTTGTACTCAAATCTCAAAATATTCAGCAGAGAATATTTTTTATGATTTCGTTATAATTTGCAGCATTACTTAAGCTAACTGTGACTATCCTTAAACAGCCATAAAAAACCTCTTCTTAATGACTCTTTCTTTTTTTACTTACACACTTGTCTTTGGTCATTTTCTTTGTCTTATAATGCAGATGAAACAAATTTATGACCTATCTGTTTATAAGAGTTACCAAAAAAAAAATAAAAAATCATAACGAAAAACAGAATTTTTTTTAAAACTCTCTACAAAACTGTCTTTCACCTCAAAATTTCTTGTATATAAAAAATCATGAAGAGTGATGATGATACCAATAAACAAAAACAACAACGGACTCAATCCCAAAATCCGTTGTCACCATTATTTCCAATAACACCAACAAACAACACAACCAACAGTCCACAAAATGATTTGTCTACTGATACTGATGCTGCTGCCACCACCACCAACAACACCAGCGACACAAAATTTGAACAAAATATTCATAATCCAATTCAAAGCCAAAGTACTCGTTACTTTTCACCTACAATAAGTGCATTGGTGCGCGGATTACATGATACTGGTACCCTACAATTGCCCTTGTTTGAAACGGATGATGAGGAGGAGGATGAAGAAGAAACTGAAAATCAAAGAAAAAAGAAACAGGATGATGATGCGTTAAATGATGAAACAAAGAAATTAAATACCCAGAATGATCATGATCAAGATGATCATGAACAGCAGCTGCAGAAACAAGCATTACTTAAACCAAAATCACATTCAGTTATAAATTTTCTGCATCATACAATTTCACCCAATACTCTTAACAATAGTTCACCTAAAAAAACCGAGTTAACAACGGAATTAACTTTACCACACGGTCACGACCACCAGCAGCAGCATCATCATCACCATCATCATCTGTTTCATCTTCATCCGTCATTACCACGCTTTGTGGTGGATCTTGCTGGCGATCCTGCTGATAATAATAATGGTGATCCAGCTCATAAATTGGTCGAATCACATGCTCCGCCTAGTCCGGGGGGAGCACGTCGTTTGAGCCAATTTAATTTTAATTTGAGACGTTTCTCTCATGCCACGGTACTGTTAAACATTCTCTTTCTTCTTCTTCTGTGTTCAAAATCTTAATCCTTTTGTTCAATTAATCAATGTTTTTTTTTTTTTTGTTTTCTTGAATGGCCTCTAAACAATTTTGCGCTTTTACTCACTTAACACTGTTTTTTCTCCCAAATGCTTTAACTTTAACCTATCAACCTGTCTTGTTGGATTTGATATTGGATTGGCATCTAGAAAAAATTGGAAATTTTAAGAAAATAAGAAAAAATTACAAATTAGTGAGTGGTAAATGGTAATATATTTAAAATGAAAAAAAAATACAAAAATAATTAGCAAATTTTATTGAAAATTGGGGGAAAATGATTCCCGTATATTTAATAAGACATATTTTTTATACGCTTCAGCATGTAATTTGTAGTTTATAAATTTTTCATTTGCGACCCCATAAGCTATATATATATTCTGGATCGTTATAGGTAGCGGAGTCAATATATATCCATGAAATCAGCTTTCCGAAGCCCCCAAAATAACTTACATACATGATTGATACATCAATATCGGCAATAGTCCCGGTTCGTTTGTTCGTTCTATTTAAATTCGGGAAATTTATAAGAAATGGATAAGATATAAGCAAACAACCACAACTACTCTAATTTTTGATCTATTTTTTTTACCTATATCTGGATTATTAAGTCATTAACACAGACAACATAGATATCTAATGATACACATTTCAAATACCTTTCGCCACAGAAATGCGGACTGACAATGGGTCAAAATCGGGAAATATATTTCTTTACACGACTTTTTTCAGCAAAATGAAAGTACTATTAATATCCTTTGCCTGATTTTACCTCATACAGTAACATATATTAATGTTTATTTCAATGTTCCTAACCAAAAAGTACCATAAGAACAAAAAAGTGTATCACCAAGTCTTTTTTTAAAAAGGACCTAGCATTTAATAATTTAGATTCATTATAGGCTCTCACTTCTCTCAAAATGAGCCTAATTTCATGTTTTTAGTTTACTTTATGTTGATAATTTAAAATGTTTATATAGAAATTTCCGAAATAGCCATTAGAAGAAATAAAAACGTACCAATTAAGTCCCCTTTTGTGAATTTAAACTCGAAATCATGAGTGTTTAATTTGAGGTTTCTAGGTTTAGAAGAATAAAAAAGTACGATACGACACATCCGTTTTAAATTACCATTAAATTCCCCTTACATGACCTCATTTCATTCCAATTCAAATGAATTTGTAAAAATGAGTTGCAATTATTTTCCAATTCAATCGAATTTGTAGAATTCGTTTCTAATTCAAATGAATTTGTCAAAGTGGATTGCAATTCATTTCCAATTCGTTTGAATTGAATAGATTTTGAATTAATTCAAATGAATTTGTAATTTCTACATTTTTCATTTCCGACCCTATAAAGTATATATATATTCTGGATCCTTATAGATAGTGGAGTCGATTAAGCCATGTCCGTCTGTTGAAATCAATTTTCTGAAGACCCTGTCAGACATGCTTTCGAGAAGTTTGCTATTTAAAATCAGCAAAATCGGTCCATAAATAACGGAGTTATGAGCAAAAAACCGGGACAACCTCGATTTTTGATCTATATCTGGATTACTAGGTCATTAATATAGACAATATGGATATCTAATGATAGATATTTCAAAGTCCATTGCAACGATGTAGATAAGGCTATGAGTAAGTTGTTCAAAATCGGGAAAAATATTTTTTAACCCGAATTTTTTTTTCATCAAAAAATTTTTTTTGTCATATATTTTTTTCAAAAAAAAAAAAAAAATTAAAAAATTTGGAAAAAAACTTTTTTAAAAAAAAAATTAAAAAACAATTTCAAAAAAAATTTTTTTTTGAAAAACAATTAAAAAAAAAATTTTATTTTGTTTACCTAAAAATTTATTTTAAAGTATAATTTGGTGAATACTGGTTTTACCCGATTTCTTTCTCCCCATATAGATTGGAATTTCAAAACACAGATAGATGGAAGTACTTTTTATATCTGTTTTAGTTTCAAAATAAAGTAATGTTTTTTCAACAAATTCAGTTTTATTGAAATAAGGGAATTAATATGGTTAACATTTCCCAAGACTCTTCTAAATAAATGTCAAAGGATGACAGCCCAATTCTTGTCATTTCATCATTTTACAGCCAATTTACTTCCTAACCTCAAATTTACCCACTAGGAACTAGGAAATTACATTATGGAAGGGAGGCAAAGTCAGAAGTATTCAGTTTGAATCACTGACCTACATTCCGATTTGCCAAGCTTTATGAAGTGTCAAATTAAAAAATCCAAAAACGATATTAAAATACATACATTTTAAATTATGGATCGTTTTTCATGACAAGTTAGAATTTGTTCTGACTTTTAAAATAGGTTCACAAAAACAATTAATCAACCCTATCGGCAATAACATGTGAAATTTATGTTCCCATGAAATATCCATTTCCGTCGAAGGGGAAATTGCTATCGTGATATTCCCATTAACTTTTCATTCACAATAGTTGATTTTGTTCCTAACAACTGTTTATTGTTTGCAAAATTCCATCTAAAAATTTCACAACATGGGAAATTTTTTCACTTGAACAAAGTTGATGAACGAAAAATGGGAAAAGGGACAATATTTCATGTGAAATATCGATTCGCGATAGGGGTGAATAATAAAGTCTTGTTCCGACATGAATAATTTATCAGAATTTTGAAGAAAATTACATTATAATCATGATATCATGAAAGTGAGAACAGCAATAAACTTTGGTTTAAATTTTTTCTATAATATTCATATTTGAAGTTTCTCAAAAGGTCATCTACATGTATTGAAGTTAGCACAAGTCTGGCCTAAAAATTTTTGCTTGAAACTCTAAAAACTTTTGTTATTTCTTCTCCTGCTATTGTTTCATGATTTCTTACTTCCTTTTCAATCATTTTGTTACATACATTTCGTTTAAAAATAGCCACAAAACTAAGTTACATCTTTTAAACTCACTTTTGTGTTTGAACTGAAGAAGTCTTGTTCACAAGTTTAAGCTCCCCTCCTTCGTGGATGCACTTTTAGAATAATGACATGATCATGATTATAGTGTTTGTCTATTTTGCTCATTCTTGTTCAAACAATGTTTGTTTTTTTTTGCTGTTGGATTGTTATATTTAAAAATAGCCAATTGTGGCTATCCTACCTTCTTTTCTCATTTCATACTGATGTTGAGATTTTTTTTTAGACAGAGTTTTAAATGTATTTAATTATATATTGTTTAGTTTTGCAAGTATTATTAAATTTTAACTAAAATATTAGGAACTGCTCATCTTTTGAGCCCAAGAACGAATCAAGCCAATATCGGATACTCTGTGCCAAAGTGAAGTGTATTCCAGAGAGATTTGCTTCCACCAAATACAGAGAATTACCTTAGCACCATGGATATTTGGCTTTGGTGTCGATTCGGCTGATTGGACGGGCTTCACATACGATCTCTTACGCTTCGGATTATCCTTATGGATTCATTTTTCATCCTAAGTAAAATTATTTTATTTTATAGCGTTCAAGCATCACAGCCACATTTTTCGAATTAAAGAAGTAAAACAAAACTTCTCGCATATGATGCTTTGTTGGAGCAAAATTCGACATTTTCGAAACAAAGAAAAATTTTTGCCATAAAAACTAAAGCTGGAAATTAAATCATTCTTTAAAAATCTGTCACTGTAAATACATGCCTATCATGTATAAATAATAGTGCTGACAAATTCTGCTATTATTGGTTACTGAATAGAAATTGTTTTCTTTCATTTGAGTACCCAACGATTTTACTTGTCTTTTAATTTTGAAACTAATGTTAAATTTTGTAAAATTTGGAGATATTATTTTCATAAAACCTTAAAATCAAAGGATTTAATTTTATAAAATCAGCAATTAGAGAGAATGCTGATTGCGATTCCAAAATAGTGGAATTGTTACATTTTGCTATGAAGTATCCAACAAATTATGCAAATACTCGGTAACCGCTATTTAATAATTTTGTAGCCACTATTAAACAACTCTGCACATTTGGCCTCTCTTATTATGTTTGTTATTTTATTTTGTTTTGTTTTTTTATGTGTGAATGATGATGATCCTTATGGTTGGGTATCAATGTTTTGTTTTTATTCTTGTTGTTTGTTTGTATCCATCTTCTGAAGAGTTGAATGATCTTTTATGTTGTTGTTTGTTTTTTTTTTTATTGTTTTGTTTTGGTTTCTGCCCTGCTGCCACACACACACTGCTATTTTAGCTTTGCTGTCATTTGAAAAGCTGTTTGTTTATATTTATCACTTAGTCCTCAGGACATTTAACAATTTAATTGTGGGTTTTCAAATACACAATTTTTATTAAGATTGTTACTTTTATTTTTCATTTATATTATTACCTGGTTAAGTTTACTAATTATTTATGAACTTTCTTTAAATATCAGGTATTTTTTTATATTTTTACATTTCAGATTTTATAAATTGCAAATAATAATACATATTATTAACATGAATTTTGTGCTAAACTTGTATGATTGACATAAATTTTGACATTGAAATAAGTTTGAAAGTTAAATAGAAGTTTTTATATAAATCAATAATATACATTAAATAATAACTTTATTTAGAAAGTTTTAACTAATGGTATATATTACATATTTAGCAATAAATATTTATATTAATTAAAATAAAAAAAACATTAAAAGTACAGTGTAACCAGATGTCACAAATCAGGAAATATTAAATGAAAAAAAAATTACTATTCGTAATTTAGTCACTAAAAATATTATACAGTAATTAAAGTAAATATATAATTTTGTCATTCCATTTGTAATTTTCACAATTGCGATCCCATTATGTAAATACCCAGCAAAAACTTTGCTTACCTAGTAAGCCAGCAAGTATAATTGGAGCAAAGCGATAACTACTTATTATTTGACTGAAACACTACTTACCGTTGTTCGAGATTTTTAAAAAATTCAGGGGTCAAGCTTACAAATGTACTTACAATCAGTTGAGAAATAAGTAGTAAATTCACAACAAGAATATGTAGCTAAAAAAAAAACACAAAAAATATTGCCTTGTGTGGGAATCGAACAGTCACTTTATTTGCTTGTGTTTGATAGTCAAGCTGCTAACTCACTGCTCCATGTACGAGTTATTTTATTGTAAGTTAACAATAGTTTTAACATCAACATATAAATGAATATGATATGAACAAAAAAATTAATGTCTTTGACAGGTGGCGAACCACTAACCTCCCGTTTTCCAGTCAAACACACTAGATAGCTGTGCTAAATGCAAAAGTTCATTACCAGCCTGCATAAAAATAAGTACTTATTCTAGTAAATAAAATAATGTGCTGGGTAACCACCACTCCTTACAAAAGAATGCATGAAATAACTAGTGGTCATTACAAAAATTCACAAAATTTTTCCTGGGTATATAGTCTGGGATCGTTTATATAGTACGCCAGTCTGTTGAAATCAACTTTCTGAATCGACCAAATAATTTTCAATAAAAATCGACTAATAAATGGCAGCAAAAAACATCGACTACCTCGATTTGTTGACCATTATTTAGATTACTAATACTATGTTCACATTTGCAGAGTTAATCATCTCAAACGTGATAAAGCTCTAATCACTTCAAAATCGAGATGATTATCCATACATTTAAATGATTTGTTAATCACTTCAAATTGACATGATTAAATCTTAATCACTCCATTAATCACGTAGGATCAACTGAACATACCTCAAACTGATGATGGTGTAGCATCGGCCACCTTTTAGTGTAGTACCGATAAATAAATTTTGACAGAAGTTTTCTTTTTTTTCCTTAAAAAACCTTAAATAATTCATCAATGTTCACTATTTCATAATTAAAATGTTAAAAATAATCTGCTGATATCTTTAATAAAGTATTTATTTCCATATTTAATGCCTTAAAGAAATATAAATTTGTTTCTTGTTTTTTATTTGTCAACTTAATCATTTTAGTGTCAACTTAATCATCTCAAATGTAAAGTGAACGGCTTTGATTAACTTAATCAAAATTTTACTTAAACGCGTTTAAAAGCCCAAGTGTGAACATAGCATAAGTCATGTACAATATGGATATCAAAATTTTAAAGACCTTTCCAACCTTTCTTATATTTATGTTATCACCAAAACATTTTTTTTTCCAAAATCTGTATTTTTCATCTAAATTTTTTGTTCATTAAAAATTCTTTACCAAAATATATATGCATTGGTATTTTTTAAATATTTTCATCCTGAATTAAATTATTAATACAATTTTAAATAAAATTAAAAATATGTTGACAATGTTGTTATTTTATTATATTTTAAGTTCTTTACGCCAAAAACATTTCCCAGGAATTCCTATTTGTCCTCAATATATATTAATGCAGAATGCTATGTGTTGCAGTATACTTTCACTTGTCATTAAGTTCTAAATTAATCGTAGAGTCGTATATACTTCTTTACGGCGAGTGAATCCAATCTAACTTTAAACGGTTCACTTTTAATAAATAATTAGAAAATTCCAATCCTTTTGTTTCATTCAATCCGTTTCATATTATTTGTTAAATTATTCTGAGTACAAAATCTAAACGATTTTGTTTCGTCTCAGAGAGTTTGAACATCTCTTCCAATTCATCCAGCCTTTTCCCTTTTCACCCGGTTTTCAGTTACCCTTCTGAAACTCTTCACCTTCGTGAGTAGGGTATATATAAGTTTGTCATTTCGTTTGTAATTTCCACAATAAAATTTCCGACCCTATAAAATATATATATTCTGGATCCTTATAGATAGCGGAGTGGATTAAGTCATGTTCGTCTGTCTGTTGAAATCAATTTTCTGAAGACCTCAGATATCTTCGGGATCCAAATCAATAATTCTGCTTTCAAGAAGTTTCCTATTTAAAATCAGCAAAATCGGTCTACAAATGGCTGAGATATGACGAAAAAACCAGGACAACCTCGATTTTTGACCTATTTTTGACCTATATCTGGATTACTAAGACATTAATATAGACAATATGGATATCTAATGATAGATATTTCAAAGTCCTTTGCAACGACGTATATAAGACCATAGTAAGTTGGACCTACAATGGGTCAAAATCTAAATTTTTTAACCCGAATTTTTTTTTCACCAAAAAATTTTTTTTTTTAAATTTAAAATTTTTTTTTTAAATTTAAAAAATTTTAAAATAATTCGAAATTTTTTTTTTCCAAAAAATGAAAAAACAACTGTAAAAAAAAATGTTGTTTACCTAAAAATATTTAAAATTTGTATTTTGAAGTATGATTTGGTGAAGGGTATATAAGATTCGGCACAGCCGAATATAGCTCTCTTACTTGTTCAGTTTCAGTTTTCGTTATCCGCGCCGATTACGGTGTATGCGGAAACCCAGCTTTATTGGAATTTAATAAATAGTTAGAAAATGCCAATCCTTTTGTTTCATTCAATCCTTTTCGTTTCATATTATTTGTTAAATTATTCTGAGTACAAAATCTAAACGATTTTTTTTCGTCTCAGAGAGTATGACCATCTCTTCCAATTCAAATGTTTAGCTTTTAAAACATTTGTACAATATAAATTTATTCAATGTATTGTTAGCAGTGACCTTTTCCCATCGTTCTGGCAATATATGGATTCGGAGCCAAAATAACTGCTCATTTTCGTATACTCTGTTTCAAAGTGAAGCGTATCCCAGAGAGAGCGTTCTGCATAGATCGAAACAAATAGTAGTCGGTAGGGGCTCGGTCTGGACTATAAAAAATCTTTACAATCACTTCTTTCTAAATAGTTTTACGGTTTCATGTCTGGGCGTTTTTCGTCAAATGCTCGCTCCAAACGTATTAGTTGCCTTCGCTACAGATTCCCTGTAATGGTCTGGTCAGATTTCAGCAGCTCATAATAGATTTAGCGTCATGGATATTTGGCTTTGATGTCGATTCGGATGGTTGGCGGGGCTTCACATACGATCTCTTACGCTTCGGGTTATCGTAATGGATCCATTTATCATCGCAAAGTAATGATTTGGTGCAAAAATTATTGTCTGTTATAGCGTTCAAACATGATTTCGGACATGCAGTATCAAGGCATTAGGATGAATCCTGATGCTCGAAAACATTTTAAAAATGCTGCTTGAGTAGCTCCCAATGATTTTTTCAGTGAATTCATCTATAATTAAATTGGGAATTTAGCTCATAACTAAATCTTAGTAAAAACCGTTTCTTTACAATTTCGATCAAAATAAAACTATAATTATTTAAAAAATATTTGTAAGCATTAAAGGGTTAATAAGGTGTTCATATTTATCAGTTGAAAGAATGATTAATTACTAAATAAATAATTTGTTTGAAGAAATTTACATCATTATGTGATTTTACAAAATATAAATATTAGTATGATTTGGCAAAAATAACATACTTTGGTAAATGATGACCTTTAGCAGAGTGCAATGTGCTTTTTTGTAAATTAAAATTTTGTTGAAATCAATCAGAGCTTCGTATTAATTATTTAAATTTGAGCATAATTCTCTAAAATCTTAATTCGGAATTAAATAATGTCAATTATTTATTCCATAAATCCATTTCCAACATCTAATACTTTAGCTTCATTCAAAGAGTTTTATTTAAATATCGTTGAATATCGTTGAATTAATTAACATAATTCATTCAAACTTTTAATGATTAAATTTTCGTTAATTCAAATTGAATTAAAATATTTTTCCTTCATTCAGTTTCGTATTTGTTTAGCTAATCATTTCCAAAAAAAAAATTAAGCCTTTTTGTAATATATTTAAATTAAAGAAAAATGTAATAATTTTCTCAAAGGAATAAATTCAATACATTTGAAGTACAAAGTAACTAAGCCTATGAATTAATTCATAATGAATTCATTAATGGAATGTTTAAGAGATAAAATTTAATTTGATTTTGAAAATAAAATTAACAATTAATTCTTTCGAACCTTTGAAATCAATGAACTAAACAAATTTAAATTTCTAAATGCATAAAACAGTGCGCGTTTATTATTTCTTTTTATTGTAAAATAACAATATTTTCCAGGAAATTCAAATTTTTTAGTGAAAAAATAATTATAACAACAAAAACCAATTGATTAAATAATTAATTTCAGTCATCAATATTGTTTTTTTTTTAATTTTAAATTTTATTTTGTGCAAAGTCGTTGTTCAAAATTTAAGCGTGCCTTAATAAAAAACGGGGACTTTTTTCTTTGCAATAATTTTCAAACAATTCAAACAAGATTTCTTTTAAGAGTTATAATAAAAATTATTAAAACAAATTATGCGGCGCTCTCAACATAAACACACAAATAGTGAAAATAATCAATTAAATTTAAAAATAAATGTTGAAAAACTCTTGAAGGTGATATCGATTTGTGGAAAAACAAAGCCAAGTTAATAATAAACAGAAGACAAAAACCAACAATGTCTTGATTGTACAGAGAAAATTTAATGATCAAACCACAAACCATGAACATTGAAGAGAATTTTTCAATTCAAATAATAATTGTAGTAAAATGCAGCAATAGTGTGGCCAGATAAAGGGGATGTTTGGATATTTTTAAGGTCTCAAGAAATGAAAAACAATTTTTTAATTATTTATATCGTTGGCTTTGTTTGCAAATCTAATACTGGCCATTGTTAGCTATGATATTTTCCCATATTTCTGGCAACATGTGGTGGATTCCGAGCCTAAAGAACTGCTCATCTTTTGAGGTCAAGAACGAATCAAGCCAGAGAGAGTGTTCTGCATCGATCGAAATGATTAGTAGATGGACAGGGGAAAGTCTGGACCATAAGGCGGGTGAGGCAAATATTCCCAACAACTTCTAAGTAGTTTTTAACAGTTATTGCAACATGTGGTCTAGCATTGTCAAGATGGAATATTACGGTTTCATGTCTGGTCGCATATTCTGTGCGTTTTTCTGCCTATGATCGCTTCAAACGAATCAGTTGCATTCGGTACAGATTCCCTGTGATTGTCTGGCCAGATTTCAGCAAGTCATAACAGATAGGACAATTTTGGTCCCATCAAATATAGATAATTATTTTAGCGCCATGGATATTTAGCTTTGGTGTCGATTCGGCCACTTTTTTCAAATTAAAGAATTAAAGCTAAACTTCCAGCATATGATGGTTTGTTGATACAAAAAAAAAAGAAATTTTAATGTTTTTGTCACACAGAGTAAATATGATGTTTTTAAGCCCAATATAACTTTCGAAAGGGTTAACTGTCAAACAAACTGTCATACTGCGCTCACTTTTCGACATTTATGATCAGTATACTCTGGCAAATCATCATGATTGACCAATAATCAAATACATAAAACACTAAAGTTTGACTTCCAAATAAGTACCCCGAAAATTAAATGCAATTTTCATTAATCGACACATCTGGCTTCAATGCATGACTGCAACATGGAATTTGTTAACCCAACACTAAAAGAGATTCTTGGTCGGACTTGATCTCTAAATTCGTAAAAAGCTACATGTGTATTCTTAAGTTTTTCCTGCAATATGCTAAACAAACGCTTAAACGCCAAAGAATTAAACAAAAAAAAACAAACTCACTGCTTTAAAGCAGAGTTTATTTTTAGAGAACCAATGGTGGTCGGTCGGTCACTGATTGCTTGCGTTTACTTTGTGCGTTTGTTACATGATGCAGCAGGAGACTGAATGTCTGTCTGTCTGACCGACTGAATTACAGACTGAATGTAAACTTTATAGAAACAAAAAAATTAAAAAAAATAAAACGAAACGAATACAAATTGCATTTGGTCTTTTAATAAACGAAGATTTAACAAAATGTTAGTTTTAAGAGTGTCTTACAGGTTGTTGGTTGTTGATAGCTTGCGGAAAAACGCTTATTTACTGCGATTAAACTGTGCGGAAAACTGAAAATAATTTTAAAAATTTACGCGCCATATAGAAGTGTTATTTTTTTCTAAAATGTGTGAAACTTAAAATATTAAAGTAACGTGAGACTATTGAAATTTTCAAAAACATGAAAAAAAACTGTTTATAATTTTAATAGTAAAATAAAAAAACAAACGCGTTTTTCTTGTGTTTTGATTTGAATTTGTTACAAACTGAATGTTTGACTTTTGCTGAAAATACAGTTGTTTTTTGTTTTAGTTTTTTTTTGTTTTTCATATTAATTTAATTTGCATTTATGAAGTTAATTTGTTTACAGAAACTGTTATTATTATGATTTTTTTTAAAGTGGCACACTCAGTTATAAGAAAGAATTTATTCTTTAACATTTTTTTTAATTCAATTGATATTTAGAATATGAACTAGGATTCCTAATCGGCAAAAATTTTCTCAGAATATGTTTTTAAACGGGAAGTTTCTTTATAAGTTTTATTCATACTAGCAACATAACATCTGTTGCCACAGAAGAATTACTATTTAAATAACCAAATTTTTGTAACCCAACTACTATTTGTATGTAAGCCACAACAGAATAATTCAATAATTTAGACTGAATCATTTGATTAGCAATAAATTCCGGTATTACAACCAAAAATATGTTATCTCTGTAACCAAAACATACAAATTTTTATTTATTTAAGCAGGATTAGATAGAGTTATTACAAATTTAAATTATAATTTCTTAAAAGAATTATTAAGATGCTTAACATGAAATTTTTTTAATAATATTTAGAGCAAATAATGACAATAATACTGGTTTGAATATGTTAACACATATTCTGATTTGAAAACGAAACGAATTACCATATTTTTCCATATTTAACTTAGTTGGAACTCTTAAATCTATATATAAAATGAATTAATGTATGTCTGTGACTTATAGGAGTCTATACCACTGGACCAATCATCTTGAAATTTTGACTGTATGTTTCTCTATATCTGGAAGAAACCAGATATAAAATTTCAAGGGGTCGTGGCACTTCCCATACAAAGTATATAGGTATCGTGGAATATCTGATGAACTATAATTGTGAAAGCCGCAAAACTTTGGGCGTGGCACCACCCATACCAAGTAAATAGTTATTTTCTAATATATGAAGAACTATATATTATACGAATCAATTTCTTATCACTACATGAAGTTTAACGAAAAATGGGACGGATCGGAACATGGGAGTGGACCCTCCCATACAAAGTAAATAGTTATTTTCCAATATCTCGAGAACTATAATTGTGGAGTTTTAAAAATTTGCCCGCATATCTATCTATCATTTATTATTGTAATTAGTTTGGACTAAAATGTGCCTTATTATATTAGTGGACATGGCACCTCCCACACAAATCCCTAATTTAGAAAATCTGAAGAGTTTTTTTAACTTTGTACGAATTACTTTCTTATGACTATAGGGAGTTTGACTCAAAATGGGCGAGATTGTATTAGTGGGCGTGGCATCTATCATACAAAGTTAATAGTTATTTTCCAATATCTCGAGAACTATAATTTGAAAGTCTTCAAACTTTATATGAATCAATTTCTTATCACTACATGAAGTTTAATCAAACAAGTAAGAGAGCTATATTCGGCTGTGCCGAATCTTATATACCCTTCACCAAATTATACTTCAAAATACAAATTTTAAATATTTTTAGGTAAATAAAATTTATTTATTTTTTTCAAAGTTGTTTTTTAATTTTTTGGAAAAAAAAATTTCGAATTATTTAAAATATTTTAAATTTTAAATTATTTTTTTTTTAAATTTAAAAAAAAAATTTCGTTTTTTAAATTTTTTTTTGTGAAAAAAAAATTCGGGTTAAAAAATATTTTTTCCGATTTTCACCCATTGTAGGTCCAACTTACTATGGTCTTATATACTTCGTTGCAAAGGCCTTTGAAATATCTATCATTAGATATCCATATTGTATATATTAATGACTTAGTAATCCAGATATATGTAGGTCAAAAATAGGTAAAAAATCGAGGTT
Source organism: Calliphora vicina (assembly GCF_958450345.1). Lineage (NCBI taxonomy): Eukaryota > Metazoa > Arthropoda > Insecta > Diptera > Calliphoridae > Calliphora > Calliphora vicina. The sequence continues at coordinate 80,842,626 of NC_088784.1, forward strand.
GTCCTGGTTTTTTCCTTATATCTCAGCTATTTGTGGACCGATTTAGCTGATTTTAAATAGGAAAATCCTCAAAAGCATGTCTGATAGAATTATTGAAGATTTGGATCCAGAAGATATCTGGGGTCTTCAGAAAATTGATTTCAACAGACAGACATGGCTTAATCGACTCCGCTATCTATAAGTATCCAGAATATATGTATATACTTTATAGGGTCGGAAAATTATATTGTGAAATTACAAACGGAATGACAACTTATATATACCCTACTCACGAAGGTGAAGAGTATAAAAATGGGAGGGATCAGAGTACAGGGGTTGAGTCACCTCCCATACAAAGCAAACTCAAACTTTGTCCGAATAACTCTTTCTTTTTTTAACTCTCAATTTTTAAATTCATTACGATACGGGTTGCGGCTCTCACCGGGTTTTAGCTAATATATTAATAAAACAATTTAGTGTTTTTAAGCTTAATTTTGTATTAACACATTTAAGAAAGTATAGTCGGATCACGGCCGATCGTATGATACTCTATAAAGATTATATGAGTACAAACAGTTCTCATTTAAAATTTATATGGGGGCTATTTTATTTGGACACTAAAATATTTCAGAGATTTATAATAATTAATAAAATTTTCGAGGATAGTCCTTATATGGGAACATTGATAAATAATGGACCGATCAGTACTAAATTTGGTACTGCAAGTTTAGCTTGTATAAAACTTATTAGTGCTGAATATTGTTTGGATATCTACATAATTAAGATGTTTATTACCGCATAAATATTTTCTGATAGGGTTGTTGTATGGGTATTAGGCGAAATGATGGACCGATTCTAAATGAATTCAATAGTCTTCGTCCTTGGGACAATACAAAAGTTTGTGACAAATTTTTGAGGAATTATCTTTGAAATTTCGATCAGTATACTTTAAGGTGGGTGTTGGGTCGATAATAGCACTAACTCAATACACTCTCCCGACCAGGCACGGACCCAGGACAACCATTTGGGGGGGGGTTAAGTGAAGTAAAATTTGTTCTACATTTTCCTATTTACCCCTCCCTGGATCCGTGCCTGCTCTCGAATATGGTGGTGTAGGGTATAACAATCTCGGGAACTCCCGCTAATGTAAATATTTTTTTATTATTTCCCGGATTTAAAGTAAATGAAATGTTTAGTGAACTGAATGAAAACCGTTTAATGCTGCTTTAATTAAAGCATTGCAGAATTTTCAAGTATTTTTGTTTGATGCTTAAAACAAACCTGGTACCAGTTAAAAATAACAATAATAACTTTTTTAAATTCATAAGAACCTTAAAGATTTCTAAATAATTGGGTCACTGTAGCTCTTTTTGTATTACAATAAAAATTATTATGACCAGGGCAAGTTTAAATATGCACAAACAAGTTAAAGATAAGCAAGATAGACAGCTCATCAAAACTTGAGAATATGCATATAAATTAAAGCTTTAAATTAGTTTTACTGCAATACAAAATTTGTTTATTTTTGCCTACAACAGACAGACAAACCGACGAACATAGCTGGATGGTCTTTAAGTTTCATAAGGACCCACAATATATATATCTGGGATTTCATGTCAAGTGAACCAACTTTTGAAATCGATGTCTTTCGATCGGGATCTTGTTGAAAAATGGTGTCTGAATTACTATCCAATAGTACTAACCTTGAACTAAAATTGGTTAACTTGACATGAAATTTCCCATTTATAAGTTATTGGGTCTACAACCAATATTCGATGTATCTTGGTGGATCAAAAACTCAAAAGCAATATTCTCTTTAAAGAAATTATAATCAAAGTGCGATGTGCAGCAGAATATATTTTTTTTTTCTATAAACTTGTGAAATATGTAAAAGCTAATTTTTCCAGTAAAAAGCTTGAAAAACTTTCCCTGATTATTTCATTTATTAAGCAAAGCAACTAAGACGCAATTGTATTGCGATTCCTTAAAAGTTTATTTATTAAATCATCAATAAAACATGAGTTCCTGATAATTATTCATAAAGTTATGAATTCCCTAAAAAATTTTAAATAAGTGAATATTCAAGTTGTTACAATTTTCTTTGTAACTAAATAAAGCCTTATTTTGTTTATAAGTATTTATTGTTTGTAAACAACAACAATAATAAAACATTCAAGTTATTATTTCTCCACATAATTTGATTTAAGTGATGACACATTTCAAAATTAATCCAAAATCTTTCTATCAAAACGACAATTTGAAACGTCAAGTTTCTGACGAAATTTAATGACACAGAAACTTCAAATGATTCGAAGTTTTATGAAGTGTTTGATGACTTTTTTTCTTCTTTGGATTCAAATAAGGGCCTAAATCAATTATCCATATCCAATTTCTGAGACGACTCAAATAAATTGACCATCATTACTTACATCCACTGTTATGACAGTTATTCCAAAATTAAAATGTTCGGAAAAATGTGGTCCCGATGGTGTACCAAGTTGTTGTGCACTTCTGAAGAAGAAGGACAATTGTTGCAATTGCTGGAATTGTTTCAGAATTCCTACTTCCAAATCGAATTCATAGTTACAAATCGTCGAACAAGAAATAATATTCCTCTTAAGCTCGAATATCCGTTTAAATTATGCTAACTTTAATTTTTCTTTGACTTTTCGACTAATCCTAGTGTAATTAGACGGACTATTCTGCATTTATTAAACCAATAACTTTTTTAATTAATATTAAAGTCGGTAAGAAATTGTAATTTCATTAGTGAATTAAGTAAAATAACAAATAAACAAACAAATATCTTTCCAAACGAATTAGATTTTGGCAGCAACTTTCTTATCTCTATATTTGTGCTAATTTTTACTATGTGCTCTTTCTGCAAGTAGCACTGCACTACTTTTCTAAATATCAGTTACGAGTTTTATATTATTTATATATTATTTATAATATTTGGCAGGAAATATAAATAAATAAAGTTATAAATTCAAATATAAAATAATCAGTTGTATTTATTTAGATTCAGTCTGTGATTTTGCACCAAACTTTTATGCCATAAAGTTATTAATATTCAAAAGAGATTAAATATTTTATAAATATTTTAAGCATTCGCCATGATTTTAAAGACTTTCACTTAATGCACTTTCAGTTATCGGTAAAAAATACCATTTAATTTAAGGTTGAAAAATCTTCTTTATGAGTTGCGTTAACGTTATGGTTTGGTATTTAAAATTAGCATATTAAACAGTTTGAATACAGCACTTTTAATTTTATCAACATATCTGCTGACATATATATTTCACTATCTGGGTTTTCATCTGATTGAAAGACCTCGATTTTTGACCTATTTTTGACATATATCTGGATTACTAAGTCATTAATATAGAATACTTCAAAGACCTTTGCACCGACGTATATAAGACCATAGTAAGTTGGACCTACAATGGGTCAAAATCGGAAAAAAAACCCGAATTAATTTTTCACCAAAAAAAAAAAAAATATTTAAAAAACCAAAAAAAAAAAATTGGAAATTTTGATTCCAATAAATCGATGGTTACGGCCGACGTATGGTACGTATCGTGTTGAAATCAGATCTCCCTTATCAATTTCATCAATATTTAAAAAAAAAACATCTTTGATCATGATGCGGTAACGATCTCCATTGGCCGTAACGCCAGCTTCGGCTTCATTTTTGAAGAAATAAGGTCCGATTATGCCACCAGTGTATCAATCCCACAAAACGGTTTATTTTTCTGGATATAATGAAGTCTGTAGGGTCTGTTGAGGATTGGTCTCACTCCATATGCGGAAATTAGCCAGAAATCAGATTACTGATTTTCAAAGTAAATTGGGATAATATGGTAGCGTTGTACAAGCGTCAATCTATTTATGAGGATTTTCCAGAGTGCACTGATCATAAATGTCAAAAAGTGTGCGCAGTATGACAGTTCGTTTTACATTTAACCGTTTCGTAAGTTCTATCGGGCTGAAAAAACACCCGTTATACACGTATATACACCTCAGCCATTATAACTATTTTTTTGAAAAGTCTCCGATTTTTATCAAATATTAAACATATTTTATTGATGACCCTTATAGTTTTATAGATTAATACTGCATTTCTAAAGTATGGCGTTTTCAGTTGAATTCTATTGATGGCCCTTGTAGTTTTATAGATACATACTACATTTCAAGAGCATGGAACTTTTAAGTTGAAATTTATATATATTTTAATAGTTTTGTTTAATAGAAATTCAATATATAAGAATGAGTATTTCTTCTTGAACTATAACAATACTTATTTGAATTTAAGTATATTTATTCTCTACTATAGGGTGGGCAAATTGGCTTAAAACACACTTTTTATACTCTTCATGGGACTAATTGCCATATTTTTCATTTCATAATCGTTATAGAAAGTAGATATACCGAACCATGTCCGTCTGTCTGTTGACTGTCCGACGCCCCCAACTCTACAAATGCTCCATATAAAAAATGCAATATTTTTGAAGGACGGTGTTTTAAAGTGGCATATTTTTGAATCTAATTAAGATGTTGACTTGAAATTTTGTTGTAGGGCCAAAAATTAACTTATCTAAACCAAAAAATTTAGTTCGAAATAAATGTGGATCAAATAGTTCCTAATATTTGCAATCCTATTAAAATGTTGATACAAATTTTAGTTTTTAAATGTAATATGTAATAAAATCTTTATTTATTAACAAAACTCAATGAAATTTTCAACGCTTTTTAAATTTTTCATTATAAATAACTAAGTATAAAAAAACTTGCCAAAAGCTCAAAGGGAATCTCGCAATTCCTAAAAATAGGAGCGAATATCCCAAAAATCTTATTTTTTACAATTTTGCCCATAGTGTCCACATTTCCTTCGGGGCTGGGAAAATACTTTGGGGATAAATAGGGAACACATCAAGGTTTTCAAAAACAGCAAAAATCTAAAATTTTTGGAATTTTTAAATTGAAAATCTTTTATTTTTGGATCCATAATTGATATTGCTCTGAAATCTTTTCAATATTATTGGTAATTTTGTTGTCTAACTAACAAAAAAAAATTCATTTGGTACAAAAGTACGCCCTATATTTTTAAAAAAGCGGACCAAGGTATGGCAAAATATTAAAACTTCAAGTTTGAAATGCATATAACTCGGAAATTATAAGCGATAAATAGACCTAGCCGATCGCTTTCCAAAAATATAAAAATCTTTGAAATCGGATGGGAGACAAAAATATGGCATGTGTTTAAACATTTTAGATATCGAAGGTACCCTACTTTGAGATCCCATAGCGCCGCCCCTGGAGGATTCGTAGGGCCCATTTTAATAACTTAAACTCGAATACTCCTTGGCTACTCCTCCTACGTCAAATTTTATGCCAGATTTATTTCCAAAAAATTTTTATTCTGCCCCACTGTGACATGGATCGGAAACTCTCCTGTCAAAGACTTAAATCAGTTGTCAAAAACCTAAGTGATGAGAATGTATTAGTAGTTTCCGCTCTATGTTTATTTCTCTATGGCTAAACGTTGTATTTGTTTCAATCACTTGTTTTTGACCAGTACATTGTTTAAAAGAAGATTTTGTATTGGCAAATTGACTGATCGCTCTAATAGAATGTAACTGGATGGCATTATTAGAAAATACTATCTCAAATTTAATAAAGCTGATACAGAGGTTGTCATTCGAATACAAATTATTCGAATAATCGAGGAAAAAAATAGTTTATATTCGTAAAAAACGGGCTGCTAATGCCATATTCTAGTTTATTTTTGAACATAACTAAGCGATTTTTTGCCTTTTTGTCTACAAAATATAATTTGGTTTCCAGGCTTTTCAAAATTTGCATTAAGTTGTGCAATCTGTCTAATTAATTTAAAAAATTAAAAAAAAAACACACAAATATGTATTACAAAAATCGTAATTTCACATTACGGGATTTGGCATTCCTATTCAGAACGAATCAGTTCGCATTTTATGTTATTGGGAACTATGAGCAAATATGGTCCAATCGCCATGAAATTAGATCGTCTGATTTATTTCTATTTGAAACTTTTTTTATTTCGATTCCAACATTATACCCTCCCCACTATGGTGGTGTAGGGTATAACGAAAACAAAGTATCGTTTAGAATAAAGTTCTAAATAAACATAACACTTGAAATTTCAATTACATATTTACATTTCTATAAGAGATTTCACTCTTTTGGCTGTTGAAATTTTCCATCAACTTAATGTTTGATTGATTCGTTGAAGATAATTTGAATGAGTATCAATCATACGACTAGGTGATCTAAGCAGTAAATTCAATATCGATTTGAAAATTCTTCATCTCTTAGCTGAAATTGTGAGTTATGTATGGTTTTGTTTATATGGTGAGAATAAAAATTATACCATTTGCTAGCGTCTTATTCTTATTAGTTATTTTATCAGCTTTAATAAAAAAAAAACAACAAAAAAAAACAACATTAGTCTAAGTACCTAAGAGTAGTAGTACTAGAGACAGGCGGCACGCTCTATGTCTACAATATAGTGGGCTACCGTAAAATTTGCTTAACAAAAAAAACAATTCAAATCAAAACACTTTTATTTTAATGATATTCAAAACGTTTTTTAACTTAAAAGTGATCACAACGTTCGTCATAACGAAAAACTCAACGTTCATTTTAATTTTTTTTTTTTTTTTCAATTAATAAATTATAAAATTATCACAACAGTTTTTCTTCGTATGATGAATGACGTCTTTTATAAATATTTAAACAAATTAATGATAAATTAAATTTTTATCATTTTTTTAACATAAGAATTTAAAAAATAAATAGATATCTTCTGTAAAGTGGCGAGCACTGCCACCATCAAGAATTACGTTTACTATACTCACTCACTCACTCTTCACTCCAAATGACACTCAAAACTGTCAACTTCATGAATTTTGCGCGCACCGTTTGTCATCATTAATTAAAATATAAAAAATAAAGAAAAACTGATACAAAATAAAAGTAAATATTAATATTAAAATGCCAAACATTTGATTACTTGGCTAAATAACGAATGAAAAAAAAATAATAAAAATAAAACTAAATATTTTTGCAGAAAAATATTTTTGTTTTAGCCAGATTTTTGTTTAATAATACTAGTGTTAATTGTGTATAAATGTTGTGACTCGGTCAACGAAAACGTTTAGTATGAAATTATCAAAGAGTTGGGATGAGTTAATTTTAAGTGCGTCGCGATTGAGTTTAAATAATTTACGCACACCCGGCAAAAAGAAAAATAAAAATGTTAGTATAAAAAAAAAATAATGAAAATAAAAATGTAATTGCTTTGCTTGATTTAAACTTGAAAGTATGTATCAAGTACAAGTGCTTTTTAAATAATAATAAAAAATAATTGAAAATTCTGTGATATAGGTATTTATTTAAACATTTTAAAGATAAAATTTAAAACTAAAGTTTCAAAATGTTGGCTTGGAAAACAAGTAATATCCGCTTATATATGTTGTGTTAAATAAATTGATTTACGTTATTTGTATTTATCCTGGCTAAAGGTAGGTTTTTCAAATATTTCGCAAATCATGTAAAAACAAATGAACTTTAGCGGAAAATAGTGGTTAAGCATACAGTGAGTGACAAAATAATGGAAACTACAATATATTCCTAAATTTCAGTTTTCAAATACAAGACCATTTACCAAATATTTAATATAATATCTATAAAGAGTGAGTCAGAAAAATCTTATACCTACACTATTCCAGCCAAAATAAATCCTTGCTTCAATAAATAATTATTTTTTTCATCACGTTAGCTTTTTAAAAATATATCAGATTTTATCTTTTCTAAATCATTAATTTTCAACCTTTATTTCGGTCAAAATGGACAGCGAAAAAAAAGTACATGAAAAAATAATTAAAACTTTTCGAAAAAATGCAAAAAATAGCAAAAGATCTGAAGGTTCATCGTCACACTGTTTCTAAAGCCATTAAACAGTATAAGGAAGACTTGAAAATTGAAAGAAAACCTGGATCAGGAAGAACAAAAGGTCAGTCAGATATTGGTAAGGCAAAATAAGTCGAACAACTCTTTCGAAAGGCAAACTTCTATCTGAAAAGCAGTTCGTAAAGTTAAATGCTCTGATTCTTTTGTGCACAAGAAGATTCTTGTATGGCAAGCTATTTGCAGTTGTGGAAAAAGAAGCCAATCATTTGTGGTATCAGAGTATGTATCTTCATATTTCTGTCCCGATTTGGCATCATGCCACAATGAAAAAAAAGTGGGCCAACTCGCCTAAATAGGTAACGGAAGCAACTATAATCTTTAATGGAAGAATTTCCGGAAATAAATTTATAAAAACCGAATATGTAATATGCCAATATTTTAATGAATTTGTACAATATTTGAATAAATTTAAGTATTTTTGGCGATTTTTATATTGAACGGTTTAAATTTTATTTAACTTAACCAACCCTCCGTTAGTCACGATAATTTTCAATCGAGACTACTTGCAATATTTCAAATTGATATCAATAAAAAAACGTGCGTTTGAAAATAATCTCTTCACTTTTTATTTCGAAAACATAAAAACAATATTAAATTCAAATTTTTTTAAAAGAGTGATATAAAAATTGCAGTAAATATATATTTTTATCAAAAAATAGCTTAAAATTTAGGGTGTTTAGATCAGTTGCGACTAACGGAGGGCTAATACAAGTATAAGTAGTTCTGGTATAGCCTATAATTGAAAATTTGTTTTCGAACTTGGTTCCAATCGCCCCGCGATACACTACATTTCTCTTCCTCTTATTTAAAAACAACAAGTAAGAAAGTATGATCGGTCAATACCCTACACTAAGTAAAAGAGCAAAAACATTTTTCTTTTAAAATTTCAATAATTTATATTTTTGAGTGATTTTCGGTAGTGGGCCTTATATGGGGGCTATGACCAATTATGGACCGATCACCATGAAATTAGGTCGTGTGATTTGCGTCTATATTTAAGTTTACTATGTTGAATTTTGTGAGTATACCCACATTTTTAAGCGATTTATGCACGTTAAAGTGATTTTCGGAAGCGGGTCTATATGGGAGCTATGACTAATTATGGACCGATCGTAACAAAATTTGGAGACATGAATTTTGTGTATATAAAACTTATTTGGAGCGGAACTTGTGGAGATACATATATAAATTAAACATTTATGGCCGATAAAGTCCAATTTCGGGAGGACATTTGTATGGGAGCTAGGTGAAATAATGGACCGATTTCAGCCATTTTCAATAGGCTTGGTACCAAATTTTATCGAAATATCTTCAAAATTGCGACCTGTACTCTGCTCTGCGTACAAGGTTTACATGGACAGCCAGCCAGCCAGGACGGACATCGTTTAATCGTCTCAGAAAGTGATTCTAAGTCGATCGGTATACTTTAAGGTGGGTGTTAGACTTATATTTTTGGGCGTTACAAACATCTGCACAAAAGCATTATACCCTCCCCACTATGGTGGTGTAGGGTATAAAAACCGTACTGCTCGTATACAATTTGAACAATTAAACTGCTCGAGGCAGAAATGGGATAGTGATCGCTTTTCGTATGAATCTAAAGAGGCAGTGATCGGAGATTTTTTGTAAGAGACAGAACCCGAAGTACAGAAATAAGACAGTCAAGTTTGGTGGCTGGGTTTCCTGGTTCTTACATCGCTGTGTCCAACAACAATTAAATAAATCCCCAAATATTTTTATTTTAAGGTTCCTTGAAGTTACAATTCTTATGAAGTAGCCAAAATTTCTTATCGAAAATAGCCCATCCAATTGTTTGAATTCCAATATATCTCGTAGCACATTGCATACAAGTTTATGGTAAATTAATAGACCCCACCCCCAAACGAAATTTTCTGTCCACAAAGCTTTTTAAAATCCCCACCTTTGGGAACAAATCCCCAAGATTGGCAAGCCTGTTTGGCGGTGGAAATGTTTTGGTGTGGAACTAATTTTCAGGGCAAGGTATGGGTTCAATTCATATCATAGAATGGAATCGGATACATTTCAGTTTTAAACAATCATCCCAAACTAGGGAGTTTATATCCCTAGTTTGGGATGAAGTACGCGTTTCGAAGAGGCCTGTCCAATCGCCAGATCTTATCCTCTAGAAAACATATGGGAAATTGTACATCATAAAATACGGACTCGAATGAAGCTTTATCAGATTATAAGAGAATGACAAATTATTTCAAAGCAGATGATAGGATCTTAAATTGGTACAATACATCGTCGCTGTGAAGCAGTAATAAAAAACACAGGAGGATATCCAACAAAATATTGGGTCATTAAAAGTGCAAGACAATTTTTGTAAAATTGGATCCTAAACTTCCGTTGTTTGTCAATACCATAATAATGAATACGGTTTAGTTTGTTTTCTATTTTCAGAATTTAATTAATTATGTTATTATTCTTTGATAAAATACTAAAATATTAAAAATTTCATAAGAATTATGATTGGATTTTGAATTATTAGTTAAATATTCGGAAAAGTTTCCATTGTATTGTGAACCACTGTATTTCGTCGGATATGAACATACCAATAAGCTTTACTTATAAAGCGTTTAACTGCTAGATTTCTGCAGATCATTTGTATGTTGTTTTCAAACTTGTATAATTTGATCCAACCAGAAATGTAATTTTAGAACTAATGCATAACTAGCTAGTATTCTTTTTAGTGGTTGTGTATTTGGAATTTATTGGATATTCAGTTCATTAATCAATGTTTTTTGATCGAAATTTTCTTCCTAGGAACTAGTGATAAAGAAGCTTTACGGAAACAGTTCTATAACTAGTTCATTCGTCAGTGATTTATATTTGAAACTGTCTCCCTCGAAATTATCTACGAAAGCTGTTCAAAATGTGTATTGCTTCTTTTTTTCTATCATTAAATTGGCTAAAGAAACCTTATATTTATAGAAAAAATACTCGCGAATGGATTCTTTAATCCATACATGGCCGTCCCATTTGTTGTTAAACATATTCATTAGAATTCTGTTATAAAAAAGTCACTTTTCCAAAATTGTCCACTGAATGCAAAAATCGCATGGTATTTCGTAGGATGCAATGATTTTTGTTCAAATCAATCAACCTCGTAACTAGTTCTCAGGAATCTTTGCGGGACAAGCACACCTTATAAGAAACTGTTCAACAATAAGGTTTTTCAACAGTGACTTTGTTTGAATTTGGGACGTTTGGAACTACTTCCGAGAAACAGCTGATAATTTAGTTTACTCTATAATAGCTTCATGTTCAATGTTTAACTAAACTTCTTCCTAAATAAATCAATAAAAATGCTTTATTATAATTGTGTTCCATAAAACACGTTCTAGATGTATTAAATACTCTTTCTAGAACTAGTTATTTAGAAACTGAAATTTCTCTTGATATAGCGGTTTCCTGAAATTCTTTGAAAACTAATAGTAATGCTAAAGAACAAGATCTAGATCTAGATAACTTTAAAGAAGTGCTTTATAATAAAGATTCAAAAGAATTAATCTTTATTTATTTTTTCAAAATTTATAAATTTGTATCTCTTAAACATTTTCTTAAAGAATTCAAATTAAATTAATTCATAGGCTTTATTCAAACGTATTAAATTCATTCCTTTAAGAATTCATTCTATTCAGAAATAATTTCTTACTGAATAATTCAAGTTTTCAAAATTAATTAGGAAATTTTTAATTCATTTTGGATTAGATTTTAACAATTGAAGGGTTGGAAGAATTTTGTAATCAATTAATTCCATTATGAATTAATTCAAAAATTAATGAATTCTATTCCGACATTAATAGTGGTTAAGGCTGTCATCTAAGAAGTTGGAGTGGTTCTGATTATACTAGTTCTGGACGAACACAATTATTTTCCTGGGATATGAATTTCAATTTCAAAATGTGTTCCTCTCAGTATATTTCCTTAGAACTTGTTCCAGAACTAGTTCCTTGGCTATTATCAAAGAATCTGGAGTGATTCTGATTATACTCTTCCTAAAACTAGTTATTTTAGTATTTTATAAATGTCGCAACCACATACCACCTTTTGATAAATACATATTTGCGGCTTATTTAAGAAAACTTTTCAACATAAAACAATAATCGTTAATACAATAGATATAGTCATTTAACAATGAAAATAAGTTATAAGTTAATTAGAATTTCAATTTAAATTAGTCTATGCGGTTTTTAATGTAGACTTTGTGGCTTATCTATTTGAAAAATTTCTTTTATCATTATATATATAAAATGATTCACCAAAATTAATTAAATTTTCTCATTTTAATATTCCCAAAATTATTGTATTTTTGAAACATATGTACAATATAAAAACATGGTATGCAAACACGTGAATGTATTTTTATATTAGTCTCCAAAATTGTTGCTCGGTAATGAAATTCTAATAAAATAACTCCGCAATTTACAAAAAACACGTTCAAAACAAGCAAACAATATTAAACTAAACTAAACAAATCAAATTAAAAAGAAGAAATATAAATCATTTGACTGTTTTGATGCTTTGTGGAGCAAAATTAAAAATGTGTTATCTAGGACAAAAATCTAAATTTTATCTGATATCAGCACTCGGCATCTGTCAGTGTCGTTAATTCTCACACCCAAACAAAGTAAATTGAAGGGAGAGCCATAACGCATAGTGTATACCCTGCAGTTTGTAAAAACAGATTTGTTTACAAAAGTGATTTAAATTTTATTTGAATGAACTGCCACACGCCACTTTTACTGACAAATGATTTGTGATTCTTGTAAATCTTATAGATAGCCTATTTAGCGATGTCCGTACTTTAGTTGAAATAGGTTTTCCAAAGCTTCCAGGTATGAATATTGGTATAAATATTGTTACATATTCATTAGAGTTTTGGTATTGAAAAAATAATATGTACAATTGTTTGGTTTTTATTTGTCACGTCATTCTGTTACAAACTTTAAGATAAACCAAATATACTTTAAACAAATAATAAATAATAATAAAAAAATTAAAATTGCCAGTTATTATTACACTGCATAGCGAAACTGTTTTAGAATTTAATCATAAATGATTATAAATTTCAAAGTTAATCTCATTTTAGCAACTGCAATTACATTTTAAACAAATGTAAAGAATATTAAAGTAAAATGATTTCAACAAACTTTAATTAACTTTAAGCTGCAAATTGTGTCATGTTTGGCAAGAATCAGTCTATAATTGGTCACATAAGGCACATTGCGATGATCTATATATCGGCCATGAATCTCTGAGAGAAGTAGCTTCATAGATGGAATTCAACTTAGCTCTGAAATCAAATCTTGCAGGGATTGCTCTTTAATTAACCATAAGGTCTACTTTCGGAAATAGCAATAAAAAATTTACAAAACATGAGTAAAATTTTCCCTTTTTTCTTTCGAACACATTTTTAAACTATTTTTATACCCTTCACCTTCGTGAGAAGGGTATATATAAGTTTGTCTTTACGTTTGTAATATCTACATTTTTCATTTTCGACCCTATAAAGTATATATATTCTGGATCCTTATAGATAGCGGAGTCGATTAAGCCATGTCCGTCCGTCCGTCTGTCTGTTGAAATCAATTTTCTGAAGACCCCAGATATCTTCGGGATCCAAATCTTCAATAATTCCGCCAGGCATGCTTTCGAGAAGTTTGCTATTTAAAATCGAGAAAATCGGTCCACAAATGGCTGAGATATAAGAAAAAAACCAGGACAACCTCGATTTTTTACCTATTTTTGACCTATATCTGGATTACTAAGTCATTAATATAGACAATATGGATATCTAATGATAGATATTTCAAAGCCTTTGCAATGACATATATAAAACCATAGTAAGTTGGACCTACAATGGGTCAACATTTTTTTTCACCAAACGTTTTTTTTAGCTAAATATTAAAAAAAATTTAAAAAACTAAAAAAAAAATTTTAAAATTAAAAAAAAAAAATTTAAAAAAAACAATTCGAAAAATTTTTTTTCCAATATTTTATAGACAATATGGATATCTAATGATCTACAATGGGTCAACATTTTTTTTCACCAAACGTTTTTTTTTTTAGCTAAATATTAAAAAAAATTGAAAAAACTAAAAAAAAAATTTTAAAAAAACAATTCGAAAAATTTTAAAAAACTGCAAAAAAAAATAAATTTTGTTTACCTAAAAATATTTAAAATTTTTATTTTGAAGTATAATATGGTGAAGGGTATATAAGATTCGGCACAGCCGAATATAGCTCTCGTACTAGTTTTTCAATAAATTTATATAAAATTAAAATTTTTCATTAATATTATTGTGGATAATTTGAAAATCATGAGATCAATTTTTTTTCTTTTTCTTATGTGCATCATATATAAAAGCTAAATATTACGAAAAGCCAAATTTTTGGTTTTAGTTGTTTTTATTGGGTTTTTATTGAGTTTTCAATAAAAACCAGTTGAAAGTAGTTTTTGGACCCCTTTCATGATTATAATGATATTGAATTCGGAAACTACTTAACAAAGTTTTCAAAAAGGTCTCCATTATATTGTCTCTTACTGTAAGTTTTAACTAAAAATAGACATTTCATAAACATATAGATAAAACATTTTACCCAAGTGGTCAGCACTTCTTAAACATAAGTGTTAACAAGAAAATGTTATTAACTTTTTCCTGGCTGTTACTTTTTTTTGTCAATAAACGTCAAAAGTTTATCACAAATAGCAAAGACCTTATAACTTTTAAACGCCAGCTTGACAGTTTCTTATCCTTTATTTTTCCAATGTCAAAACTGAAATTTATCATAAATTTTGTTGTTGATATTTATCGTGTAGGTATTTTGTTTGAATTGTTATCAATCATTTAAGCACACGAATGATAAGTTGACATGTAGGGATTGTGTTTACTTTGTCATTTTTCATTTTTAATATTTTGTGTATTTTTGAGTGACATAAATAAATGTATGCCTTCATATTGCTTATAATAATGGGCAATAAATTATAAAATGATTACAAATAATATGAAAAATTACACCAAAACGCAATGATTTTGAATAAACAAGGGATGCCATTCAAGCGAATTTAATTAATTGCTAAAATTCTTATAATAAACACTTCAAAATTTATTTTTATAACTTGCTTAATTTATCTGTCTGTCATTTATAGTTTATTTTTAGGTTATGTTTAGCTTTGGCAACTCTGCGCATGGTTTATGTCATAACATTTTGTTTGTAAACAAACACTCAAGTTAATTTCATTTAAGTCATTTCATGACAATTGTAATTTTAAGTGGTAAATAATGTTAAATTTGCGTTAAAATAATCATTTTTTGAATTGTACGTAAAGGTTTCTGGTAATTTTCAAAAGACACATTAAGTCGTCGATAAATCGAATAATGAACGTCAATTTTTTTGTTGTATAAATCAAAGTATTTTCCTTGCATTATTTTTTGGATATTTGAAAGAATTTTTTTGGGTTTACAAACCACTTCAATTTGATAAGATTTTTACAAAGAAATTATAAAAAAATTTAGACTTTTGCATCGAACGTAATAGTGTTAACACATTAGTGGAAAACCCATACTTTTTACATACAGAGTTCTTTCGAAAGTGCAAGAAAATGCATTTTAAAATTTTAAAGGAATATATTTTAATTTTGAGAACAAAAGTTTTAAAACTTTGTAATTCTGACCCAGTTTACACGACACATTTCTAAATCTATTTGACAGTTCTTCTTCTTCTACTACCATTGTATTAACCATCATTGAAAAACTGTATATCTGTTTAAACGCCAGTTTAATTTGTCTTAAGTTTAACTTGGCAGAATTTTATATCAAGTTTAAAAGGATTCAGTATTATTTTCCAAAATAGGGAAAAACTCTTCTAAATATTCTAACGTCGGGTAAATTATCAAAATTTAAAACGTTGTTAAGGCTTTAAGGTAAAATATTTTTTTTTCTGTCCGCTTAACTCCCTGTGGGGCATAGGTCCTCTACAAAATTTCTACAAAATATTCGATCATTCGCTAGGCTTTTATTTCATTCCAGCTTATTCCGCTGTTTTCCTTTTCTTTAAGCAAGAGTCTTTGGCCGACCTCTTATTCTATTGCCTTGTGGATTCCAATCTAGTCAACAAACTCAACCTATTTCTGACCGGACAGAAAACAGGTGTCGTTGTGCTAGTCAAAATCCTCGAGATGGCTGGATAAGTACAATTGGATACCGCGTCGATTAGTTACAACCGTATTTTCAAGGACATTTTTTGATTGCGCTTTGTTGTTTTTTAGTTTTCTAATAGCGGTTTCTATTTCATCCGGAGATGGAGGTCTGGTTTTAATGAAGTAATGTTGAAGCGGACATGTCATTGGATGGTTCAGGATATGGTGAGCTGTTGTTGAGGGTTTCCATAATGTTCATTCTCCTCGTATTAATTGTTCATCTACGTTTGTTAGTAGAGGTATATCCTTAGATTTGATGGGGCGGTCACGTGGTTTATGTTTACTCATAAACAATTTAAGTGTAGTTTTTGCTTGCGGCTTGTTTGCTTGGACCGTAAGTCGAT
The DNA here is from genome assembly GCF_958450345.1 of Calliphora vicina. Classification (NCBI taxonomy): domain Eukaryota; kingdom Metazoa; phylum Arthropoda; class Insecta; order Diptera; family Calliphoridae; genus Calliphora; species Calliphora vicina. The sequence continues at coordinate 80,859,186 of NC_088784.1, forward strand.
TAAGCCATGTCCGTCTATATGTCTGTCCGTCTGTTGAAATCAATTTTCTGAAGACCCCAGATATCTTCGGGATCCAAATCTTCAATAATTCTGTCAGACATGCTTTCGAGAAATTTCCTATTTAAAATCAGTAAAATCGGTCCACAAGTGGCTGAGATATGAGGAAAAAACCAGGACAACCTCGATTTTTGACCTATATCTGGATTACTAAGTCATTAATATAGACAATATGGATATCTAATGATAGATATTTAAAAGACATTTGCAACGACGTAAAAATTTAAAAAACAAAAAAAAAATTTTAAATTTAAAAAAAAAAATGATTAAATAACAATTCGAAAAAAAAATTTTCCAAAAAAAGAAAAAAACAACTTTGGGAAAAGAAAGAGATTTTCTTTTATTTGATTACAACTTTGTTCCACTCCATCATTTGGATTGAATTCCTGTTCTGGTAATCTGTTAATATCGTTTTCTACATTATCATCGACAAACATATCAAACTTACGTGTCGACAACTGTTGATGGGACAAACTTTCTTCTGCAAGACAGCGACAGGTGATGATCAGATCCAATATCGACACTACGTTTTACTCTAACATCGCAGAGGTTATGCTTCCATTTACGTCTTATGTAGCAGTGGTCAATTTGATTTTCAGTCCTCTTATTTGGAGAGACCCATGTCATTTTATGGCTAAGTTTATGTTTAAATAGTGTTCCTCCTAATACTAGACGCGTTACGACTTAGGAAAATTGCAACTCAATCGCTATGGATTACGATTTATTCCCGACCTGAATAAGGAAGCATTCCCGTACCATTCCATCTGCATTCGCTTATTCCTACAATATCTAATTTCAATTTGTCACGTTCCCGAGTTTCGCGCGAGTTTTCCGCACTCACAAAGTTTTCTGACATTCCAGCAACCTATTTTGGTATGTCTTTTAAATGCGAATATCTCTTTAGATATTTTATATGTAGAAGTTTCTAAAATAATGTCTGAACATGAATTGCTCTGGTTAAGTTTAAAATTTTGATCAATTACGCTGCGTTAATGCCTGTAACTTAAATTTTCCTAATAAGAATTACATTTTCAAAAATTGTTAACTAATTTATGTATGTATTTTGTTATTACTAAATTTATATGTATTATTAATCATGTTACACCTATTTCAATAACTAGAACTTTTCTCTTCACTAAAGCTTAAGTTAACAATGTTTTATTAAATAATTAAAATATTTCAAATATATTGCATTGTCTTACGTAGTTTTAGGTAGATCCCGGATTTTACTTAGTTTAAAAATTTAACATATTTACTTAAGTTCCCTTCTAAAGCATGTTTATTAATTTAATTATTTTATTTATCTAACTATTTTAACCACTTGAATACAAACAAATTATTTATATATTGTATGTATTTTTGAAAATATTACTTTTATAAAATATTCACTCAATATTCTAAATTCATATTGTGTTTTCTTTATTCTTAGAACCTCAATCGTTTTGGAGATTCTATGGGTTCGTTGGGACATCGAGCACTTCTACAATATGTGGATACAAACGATTTATCGGGGCTGCGAGCTATCTTAGATAGTCGTCATTTATCTGTTGATGATCGTGATGAAAATGGCACCACGGTACTCATGGTTGTGGCAGCTCGTGGTCTAACGCCCTTTGTGCGTGAATTTTTGGCACGTGGCGCTGACATTCATGCTGAGGATAATGACAATTGGACAGCTCTGTTGTGTGCATCCAAAACGGGACAATTCGATATAGTGCAATTGTTATTGGATCATGGTGCTGATATTGAGCATAGGGATATGGTAAGATTATAGTGATTCAAATTCACATATTATCTCAAAACCTTAGGTGGGAATTTCGAAAAAAGGTGGATATAAATGTGTAATTTCTAATAATTTCTAAAAGATATTCCGGGCGGAGTCTCGTACCCAAATTAGGGTACGATCAGTGTTGGTTGACGATCGAACACTATTTAAGGTTGTCAAGTTCCTATTATCGTAGGCTATTGAAATTTATATAAAGTATAAACCCAACGTACCCTAATTTGGGTCATTGAGACTCCGCCCGGAATATTCGTTTAGAAATTACAAATTTATATCCACTTTTTTCGAAATTCCCCCACTGTGTGATAATAGGCACATTCCACGGTGCTACGCATCCGTATTTTTTGATGATCACTCATTATTAATGTTTATCAAGATCCTATTACGCATGATCATATTCTCCACTTCCATAATTTTAGTTAAATGTACTTTGTTTTTAACTATATAAATTGTTCATTAATTTTATTACTTCTAATTTGTTTCTCAGGGCGGTTGGACTGCCTTAATGTGGGCTGCTTATCGTGGTCATACAGAATTGGTGCGCTTTCTCTTGGACAAAGGAGCCGATGTTAATGTCCATGGCAATTATCATTTGGGTCCTCTGCTATGGGCTGCTGGTCGCGGTTTTAAGGAAATTGTTGAAATGTTAGTAACTCGTGGAGCTAAAGTGAATGTGGGTGATAAATATGGTACGACCGCCTTGGTGTGGGCTTGCCGCAAGGGTAATGCAGATATAGTTGATACACTATTGAAGGCTGGAGCCAATGTGGATACAGCTGGCATGTATTCATGGACTCCTTTGTTGGTGGCCGTTTCGGGAGGTCACACTGATTGTGTTGTATCTCTGCTGGAAAAGAAACCCAATGTCAATGCTCTCGACAAAGATGGCATGACTGCCCTGTCGATTGCCTCACGCGAAGGTTACCAAGAAATCGCTGCAGCTTTGATTGCGGCTGGTGCTTATATAAATATACAAGATCGTGCAGGTGATACGCCGCTTATACATGCTGTCAAGGGCGGTCATCGTAGTGTGGTGGAGGCTTTGTTGAAAAAACATGCGGATGTTGATATACAGGGCAAAGATCGTAAGACGGCCGTTTATACGGCCGTGGAAAAGGGTCACAATCAAATAGTTAAAATTTTACTGCAAACTAATCCCGATCTCGAAGCGGCTACCAAAGATGGCGACACAGCTTTACTAAAGGCAGTGCGCAATCGCAACTTGGATATAGTACAAATGTTGTTAGATCGTAAGGCTAAGGTTGGTGCTAGTGATAAGAAAGGTGATACTTGCCTGCACATTGCCATGCGTGCTCGATCGAAGGCAATTGTGGAAGCTTTATTAAGAAATCCGAAAAACAGTCAATTATTATATAGACCCAATAAGTCGGGTGAGACGCCCTATGTTATAGATACCTCCCATCAAAAGACAATTTTAGGCCAAGTATTTGGTTCGAGACGTTTAAATACAAATGAAGATTCTGAAGGTATGCTGGGCTATGAATTGTATTCCTCTGCCTTGGCTGATGTCTTGAGTGATCCCACGTTAACCACACCCATAACGGTGGGCTTGTATGCCAAATGGGGCAGCGGCAAATCGTTCCTGCTTAACAAACTTAAAGATGAAATGACAAATTTTGCACGGCAATGGGCTGAACCTCCGCTGAAAACTGGTGGCCTATTGTTTTTGGTATGCTTTCATTTAGCTTTAATTCTGGGCACCATTGTGGGCTTGGCCACTTGGTCGGCTCTGTGGGGTGGCGTGGCTGGTGTTAGTTTCTTGGTGTTTGCATACCTGCTATTAGCTATAATACGTTATTGTAATTATCAAATGGACATGTACTGGGCTTATTCCATTGATCACGGCATTTTGAAGCGCATTGGACGCCTACGACTGATACTCCAAGTGGCTTTTTGTCATCCACCTGGTGCACAGGCTGATACAACAGCAAAACCTGTTCGTTTTCATTTTGCCGAAGCCAGTAGCGCTTCGCCGACGGGAGAAGGGGCTGTAGCTCATATGTTGGCTGCGCTATTTGAAGCCATCGAAACGCACTATGGCTGGTTATCGACTAGACTCTATAGAGCATTTCGTCCTAAACCTTTAAAAGTTACGGCTGGTTGGCGTTGGCGTCGCATGTGTTGTGTTCCTATAGTGGTAATCTTTGAAGTTGGTTTATTGGCGCTAATTGCTGGTCTTTCGCTGGTGGTGGCCTATTTTGCTCATGGCACCAATGTGGAACGTGATAATGTCCTGGTGCCAATTTATGTTATATGTGCTGTATTTATTTGCATAATCTGTACAAATCTTCATGTGCTGGCCAAAGCGGTTAGTTCGTTATTTGTGTCACAAGGTCGTCATCTGAAGCGTACGGTGCGTTCTAATGAGGGTGCTCCATTGACGGCATTGGGAGCTGAGGTGGCGTTAATGACCGATATGGTGAAGGTGAGTTTCGTATCTTTATAATATTTAACTTTCCAGTGTTATAAACTAAAATTGTGCTTAAATTTCAGTGTCTTGATGCTTTTACCAGTCAACAGAGCCGTTTGGTAGGCGTAGTTGATGCTTTGGACTCCTGTGATACTGAAAGAATTCTGTCCGTTTTAAATGCTATACAGACATTGCTCTCCTCGCCAAATCGGCCATTTGTTGTACTTATAGCCGTCGATCCCCACGTTATTGCTAAAGCTGCCGAGGCCAATAGTCGCCGTCTCTTTACCGAAGGTGGTATTGGTGGTCATGATTTCCTTAGAAATTTAATACATTTACCGGTGTACTTGCAAAATTCTGGTTTACGTAAGGTCCAAAGAGCCCAAATGACTGCCTTACTATTCAAACGTAACTACGGCGATTTACAAGGCGATGATGCTCCCACCTTGGGTCATTCGATATCGGCAAGGCGTTTATCCAATGCCTCCGAAATAATGTCGAGTCAAGAAAAATTAAGAGGACCCATGGCAGCTGGTGGTGGTCGTGGAGCAGGCCCTGGTAAAAAGTTACGATTGTCGGAGTCGGTGGCCAGTTCAATAGGTTCGAATCTACATCGTTTAGGTCAAAATCCACAAGGTGTTTTAGACATGTCAAAGATAATGTTGACAGACGATTACTTTAGCGATGTCAATCCGCGTAGTATGAGACGTCTGATGAATGTTATTTATATTACGGGTAAGAGCGAGTTTTTTGCATGGAGTGTTACGGATAAAATATAAATATTTCATCTTTTTTTTTGCAGTGCGTTTATTAAAAGCATTCCAAATTGATTTTAGTTGGTATCGTTTAAGTTCTTGGATTAATTTAACCGAACAATGGCCTTTGAGAGCCAGTATGATTGTGTTGTATCACGATCAATTTATGGATCAGTTTGATGATAGTCTTTCGCTACAAGCTGTATATGAAAAGTAAGTTATATACAATATATTCATTTGGGAACAAATGTTAATATAAATTTTGCTTTGTATTGTTTAAGGGTACGACCTAAATTAGCCTGTTTACGTGAAGCTGCTAACCTGTTAGAATTAGATCGTGATGAACGAAAATTAGATGCCTTTTTGCAATTGCATAAGTCTGATCTCCTAGTAGCAGATTTACGTATATTTCTTCCATTCACCATTAATTTAGATCCATATTTACGAAAAGTATTAAAAGGTTTGTTTTATTTATTTCTATTTTATGTAAGACATATTAAAAATTATACTTCTTTGCTCATTACAGAGGATCAACAATCGATTGAAGATGAAGGTTCAGTGGTTTTACAAAATCGCCCCAGTGTTCAGCCATCAATGCGTTTGCCACCAACACCCACAACATATGTGCCTTCTCCTCTGGGTCCTTACCCACCCTACCATCTTTTGCAAAATGAATATGCTATGCAGGAATTGAGACAACGTAATTTGAGCTCTAGCACTGAACCGCCCATGACTCCTTTGCTAAGTTCGCCTGCAGATTCATTTGGGGTGAGTTTAAAATTAAATTAAATGTGAAATAACTTAACAATTTTACAAATATTTGAAATTTAGGATGATATTTTACAAACGAAACTTTCTGATCTTACTGTGGAGGGTATTATAAGTTTACTTGAGCGTGTTGAAGATTTAAAGCCAACATTAACAAAATTAGCACCCACTCTAAGGGAAAATGCAGTAAATGGACGTGTTCTAAAGTATTGTGAACTGAATGATTTAAAACAGGTAAGTGAAAAATTTGTTTAATGAAAATTTCAATAGTTTTCGATAACAAATTAAGATAGTTTATGTTAACATTTAATTGACTTGGTTTTTAATTGAATTTAAAGGTTCTCAACTTAAGTTTTGGTCATTGGGAACTCTTCCGTTTACTCATTACTACTATGCGAGATTATGAAAAAGTCCCTCGTAAATTTAAACCCACACCAGCTATAGCCGATGTTCCAGCTAATCAGGTGACGCCCACAACGAAAGATCAAGTTGATTCACATAATTTGGCGCCAAATCCACCGCACTCCAGAAAAAATTCTACCACATCCCATATGGAAAAACAGGTAAGATGATAAAAAACCAATATAACCTCAAGTTTTATTATTACAAAGAAGAAAACAATAAAAAAAATATTTTTTTTTACACCAGACAACAATGTTTACATGTTTAAACTACACAGACTATAAAAATTATAAAAAACACTCCTCTGTTATGTAGATTAATGCCGAAACAAAAGTTTTATTTCCTACCAACAATTAAATTAATTATTTTTATAAGTTTCTATATTATTTTAAATTTTCAAACACGTTTTCATATGTGAACCATTTACGCGTAAATACACTCAGTGTAGGCTTAGTTTTAAATTATATATTCTACATGTTTAAGGGCAGGTTTTTGACTTGAAGATCAATCAGATTAGTTAATCTAAAAATAAATCTAATCTAACCTTAATTTACTTTGATGTTTTTGGGTTCTAGTTTAAACTTTGTAGTATTGCCATACACAACGTCAGAAAATGTTACATTTTGTTATCAAAACAATAAGAATAAGAAGAACAAAATTGTAGCTCGCTGTTTGTGTTGAGAAAATAAATTGAAAAAATTCGGAAAAATCAAATTAAAAAAAATCTGTTCAAATAATATATTTTCAAGTCTCTTAAATCTTCCTTAGCAATTTTTTAAGGATTTTTCCAAAACAACATTAAACATAATTGAATCTCTAAAATTCAAGTCAAGTCAAAACCCCACCATCAATTAAAATTGTTAGTTTCGAGATGACCCTCGAAAATATGTAGAATACATCAACAAAATTTCACCTTTTTCATAGTCATATATATATTTAATTGAAATCATATTATTTTTTATTACCTCTTTTCAAAATTTGATTTATGCATCACAATATAAAAATCAAAAAACAATATCAGTCTAAAGTACATGATTACGACATACTACAGGTAACAATAAAAACCAAAAACTTCATCATTTTATTCTTTTTAATAATATTTTTTTTTTTCATAAATTTTCATATTGTTGTGATACATATGATGATGATTGTTTAATTCTAGTATGTTGAGTTTTTAATTAGAATCATTTTAACTTATTTTTAATTTAATTCGTAAAGCATCTAAACTTGTCTTTAAATGTTTTAAGATTTTAATTTCGTAGTACATATTTCTATTTTAAAAATAATATTGATGTTGTACCAACCTTATTTTCTTAAGAACATTATTATAAAAATATTTCTTCCACCCTTTGAAAAAGTTCAATCCGAGTAAATAGAATTTAAAATTAATTTTAAGCGGCTTTAGTTTAATGTAAATAATGCATTAGCAAATATATAAAATTAACTAAATTTACTAAACATTCCCCCATTTGCAATTACTCAATTACTGCCGTCTGCACTACTTAGAAGTTATCGTGCAGTTATAAATGCTTAAAAAAGCAAATTTTATAGCTCCATCGCATCATTTGTCCGTACAATTAAATTTCAAGTTTAAATATAGTAGTTTTGTTTAATATCATTAAAAAATTCTGTAAACAATTGTCCAATTCACAATCGGTGTCGTAGCCTTGTACCGTTGTATGCCGAAATTTTTTTATTAATGTTTTGTTTTTGTTTCGAAAAATTTTATTTGAAAAATATTTATGACATACAACTTACAACGCTACGCTACCAATTGTGAATTGGACAAATGTATGTTTAAAATGAATTCACAGCTTAAAAAATTTAATAAAATTCTAATTACTCGGAAAATATACGTTTGTGTGTTTTATCCATTAATTATTTTTGCTAATGTCTCTTATTATTTTAACAGAATTTATAGCCTGTTTTTATAAAACTTATTGCAATATCTTTTAAGTAACAAAAGACAATTTATTTTATACTTTATCTGGCGAAAGAAAACTAAAATTTTGTAGGGAAATCATTCGAAGAAATTGTAAACGGCGATAAGGGTGAATATTTTGTTCTAACGTTAAATCAAATATATGAAATCATTACAAAATTAAACATTGTATTGATTTCAAATGTTCGAAAGAATTAATTCTTAATTAATTTTCAAATAATTGCTATTCAAACGAAGTGAATTCATTGCTTTGAGTATTAATTTACTATAGAATTAATTCCTTATTGAATCATTCAAATTTTCTTTAATTCAAATCCATTACAAAATCGCCTAGTAAAATCTATTGAATGATTAAATTTGTCTTCAATTAAATTACTAGCTCCTAGAGCTAGTTTCTTACTTGTCAGTTAAAGTCAGCTTAACACGCTGTTATATTAAACCAGAAACATATTTTGCCGGAATTTAACAAATGATTGTGTTTCTCACTTGTGGCACAAAGTATACAGAGGCGACACGGCAAAAAACATATATTTGTCTCTTTCGCTCGAAACAATTTCAACTGGTTTGGTTTTGTGCTTATTTATATAGTTGTTTGTTTTAACGCACTATCTGTATTAAACCGCAAATTTGTTTTCTCTTTCTATCGAAACAATTTCAAAAAAGCTGATTTTAGTGTTTTTGAAATGTCAAATTTGACGCCTCTGTATACTTTGTGCTTGTGGATTAATTTTGTTAGCATTGCCATACTTTTCAGTCAAATCACATGTTTACTCTTCAAAATTTTTCATATAAATATGGCAATACTTTAAATTTTATAAGAAAAAGCAACCACGTACATAACTTTTTTTGTAAATTTTAACTTTCTAAAAGAAAAAGTGACATTAAATTATATAAAATGTATATTAAAAATTATATTGATGTTAATAAAGCAAATAAAAACAATGAGCTGCTGTGCTGAATTGTTTATTTTATTTTTCATCAGTTTGTGCATTGGCATTTTATACTTAAGTTTAACTCACCAATGATGCTCAGTTAAACTTAGATTATATAGCATATAAACAATAAGTGAGAAACACAATTTTTAGTTTAATTTAGGTTTAAGCGAAGAATGTAGATTATCTTTATCCCAGAAACTAGCTCTAAAAGGCTTAAGTAAATTTGTTTAAATTCATTCATTTTGTGGAATGATTTGCTGTAATTTTTAATTCTGAAATAAGATTTCAGTGAATTAAGCTTAAATTGAATTAATTAATTTGATTGATTTAATGTAAAGAAAAACAAATAGCAGTGTTATATTCGACTGTTCCGAATAGTCCACATCAATATGTGCCAATACAATATTTTTCTGATGGTTATATGGGGGGTTGGATCAATTATGGACCGATCTTCACAAAAGTTGGTAGAATGATTTAGGTTCATATAAAACTAGTCCAATTTCATCATGATATTAATTATTAAAAGACAGTTATGAATGTTCAAGTCATTTTCTGAGGGGGACCTTGCATGGGGACTAGGACAAATGTTGCCCGATTTTCGCCATACTTTACAATCTAATTTTCGAGTACTTAGAACTAATTTCTGCAAAATTGTATCGGGATTGTCGCATAATTAACATTTTTATGAATGCTGTGTTCCGGGGAGACATTTCTATGGGGGCTAGGCGAAATCATGGACCGATATTGCCCATTTTCAATACTAAACCTTATCAACAGAGAGTATTTGTGGAAAATTTCAGCCAGCTAGCTCCTTTCGTTTGGTCCCTATCGTGTTTTTAACAGACAGATAGACAGACGGACGGACGGACATAGCTAGATCGTCTTAGAATCGTATTTGTGGAAAATTTCAGCCAGCTAGCTCCTTTCGTTTGGTCCCTATCGTGTTTTTAACAGACAGATAGACAGACGGACGGACGGACATAGCTAGATCGTCTTAGAATCGTATGACCCAGAATATGTATACTTTTTTGGGTCTGCGATGAATATTTTGATGTATTACAAACGGAATAACAAAATCAATATACCCCCTTTGGATGGTGTGTATAAAAATGGATAACATCCATACACATTTCTAGTAGTTTTGAAGGATTTTATCTACAGGTGTTTAAAATATCGATGTTCGCAATTTTTGGAGCTCTAATTTGAGTTTGATGGTCTTATTTTTTTCGGTATTTAATTAAATATTGGGTGTTGACTTAAAAATTCAAAGTATTGGCCATTCTTAGCTATGACCTTTTCCCATCTTTCTGGCAACATATGGATTCCGAGCCAAAAGAACGGCTCATCTTTTATGGTCATGAACGAATCAAGCCAATATCGGATACTCTGATCAAATTTCAGCAGTTCATAATAGAGTTACCTTAGCGCCATGTATATTTTGCTTTGATTCTGTCGATTCGGCTGGTTGGATGGGCTTCACATACGATCTCTTATGCTTCGGTTTATCGTAATGGGTCCATTTTTCATCGCAAGTAATGATTCGCTGCATAATTTCGGACATGTAAAATCGTCCTTCAAGGACTATCGTCTTCAAATCACATGGTACTTAATTGCCATGCTTTTGGATGAATCCTGCTGAACTCAAACGTTTTGAAATTGCAGCTTGAGTAGCTCCCAATGATTTTGCAAGCTCTTGTTGAGTTTTACAACAATCTTCATGAAGTAATAGCTTCAATTCTTGTTCTTCGAACTTTTTTAGCTGGCCTGGGCGATCTTTGCCTTCCGTGTTAAAATCACCACTTCTCAACCGCATAAACCATTTCTCGCACGATGAAACCGATTGAATACATTCACCATAAGCTTTGGAGAACAATCGGTGTGCTTCAGCGGCACTTTTTATCAAGTTAAATAAGTAAAAAAAACTTCCCGAATATGACGATTCGTTGGTACAGAATTCAATAACTAATTGAGAATAAATGACAGATGTGTACCCTTCAAATTGACATTTAAGTTATTTAAAACAAAACCCGCATTCAAAAGATACATCATCTATTATAAACCCATAACCCAAAACTTAACATAATTCAAAATGTGTCCTGAAATACTTATAGCTTCTTTAGCCAGATTCAACATTTTTGTTGAAACTTTTTTCCCCATACGTTAGTAGTAAGTAGCTTCAAACTTTATGTTAGTTTCGAATCTCACCAAATTAAACTAATACAATATAAATTCCTCGTTAAATTTTGCTAAATTTTATAAAAACATGCTATTAATTCAAGTAGTTTTTACTATTCTAATATTTGTAATTCAATTTTTGACTCTCTTTGGTATTTAGATGACTTTTTTTATTGGCAAATTGTAACTAAACATAATATTAATAGAAAAATGTCATATTGTATTCTTTTATAGGTAACATTGGAAGAGCAAATGATATGTGGTGCTTTACAGACATTAAATGAGGATGCCTTTGAGGATGTGGCCAGCAGTGAGAGACCAAGTCCATCCGGTTTGCCAACAGGTGAGATGATAGCTGCAGCCGCACAACTGCATTTAGCACCCATACGAGAATCATCGGAATTCGGTTCACCATCCGATGAGCAAAAATTTAATAACAATTTACTACCATATGTTTCCAACAACAACAACAACAATAATAATAATAACAATAGCAATAATTTAAATACTACACCAACGTCACAACAACAAATGCAAACAAACAAACAAGCCGCCACTACCACCGGTTACAATCGCAGTGCCAGCTCACACTCATTGCATAGTTTAAGTGGAAGTACATTTATGGGTAATGGCATTAATAATAGCACGTTATCTACTACTAATAATACTGTAAATATTGGTGCTGGTGGTAATGTTGGAGGTGGTGGCGGTAGTGGAAACATTAATTTAGTTATGAGCTCTAATAATTTACGCCATAGTATAGGTGATGGTGCCCATTTATTATCAGCTTCTAATATAACAACAACCCCCGGCAGTGGTGTTCGAGGTTTAGCTCAACGTCATCACTCGGTAGGAGATGATTTGTTGTGCGAACCTTTCACACCTCAATTACGAACAACTTCCAATTCTGGTATACCCACCGTGGTTGTGATACCAAATGCCAATGGTGATCAAGCCACCACTCATCATATTGTTGATGACACCAGATTATAGAATTTAAATTGGTTGGGCAAAGGTTGGTTTCAGTTATGATAATAAACCTTACTGCACATTTGACAACAAAAAAACACCCTACAACATATCTTAGTAGCAAACAATTCAAAAACCGTGGAGAAGACAATTCAAATTATATAGATGCAAATAACAACAACACAAATAACCTTAGAAATTTCCATGAAAATTATAAACAATTACAACAGTTTTTATATCAAGCTATTTTAACAGGGTCTCCCACTTTGTTTAAAACGATTTAGTAATTTACAGTCCACTTATAGCCTTTAACGAAACATTTTTCTAATGAGATCTGCAATTTAATCTTAAAAATATTTAATGATTTTACTTAAAGCATTTAAGTAATACAAATCGTTGAACAAAATAGTTTACAGGAAACAATACAATATCGAATCGATGTATAAAACATATAATATCAATAATTTAACATACATACATATATTTATATACCTACCTACATACATATTTAATTATATATGTATGTTTACTTATATTCAAATACATACATATATTTTTATGTATTTTAATTAGAATCAGAAATATTGAATTTCAATTTGCAACTACTATATATTTAACAGTATTATTTATCAATACTCAATCCTTGTATATATCTTCTTCAAAAGCAATAGTTTCAAAAGTTTTAAAATATTATATTAAACAAAAATATATAGGCACACTGTATTAGGAACATAAATACATAAACTAAAACATTCATGTTGTTCAGGGATCATTTTATAAATTAAGATCAAACCAATCAATACATATCCCTTTTGTGCTGTTTAAAAAAATATTCAAATGCATACAAAATATATTGTTTAGTTTTCCAGATTTGATTTCCCTTTTTTTTTGTGTGAACATTTTTTAATTAATTTTTTTTAATAATTAAACAAAACGAGCTTTTTTATTGTGATAACAGGCGCGTTGAAATAATGCTGTAATAAATTTGTTAAAACTAGAGATGCTAATCGGGACTGATTTTTGAAAATCTCGGTATTCGGGATTTGTTAAAGAATCCCGAAATCCCGCCCCGGGGTTGTGTTATTTACGATAACATTTTTTTCGGGTCATTTTGGAATAAAAACCTCACCCGCAAAAACGATTTTTTAAAGTCAAAATTTGTATTACTTTTTCTATTTTTTTTTATAGTGAAACAGCGGATTCTTTCTCTTTACCGCAAATTTTAAATATATGTAGATTCGAGCCAGGTTGATATATTTATTAAAAAAAAAACTATTTGCGTTACTGGATAACAAAAATAAAAAAATGATCTTCAAACTTTACCGCGTTTTGTGGGAGAACTTTTTTGATTACTGCGGAAAAGTAAGGCCATTTTGATATTTGCAAGAAATGTAAAACATTTATAGCCCTAATGTACATGCTGGTAAAAAACAGTACCTTAGTAAAAAGTAGTGTTTATTTTAAATAGCTTCTTTAGAATACTATTGCATCTGTGGTTTCATCTGCATTCTGGAACGAACAATTCTGCAAGTATTTTCCTCTTATTCCTTCAGAAATAAAATGAACTTTTTCTTTTGCAAGTTGCAAATCTACATTATAATTTGGATTCGTTATAGTTATTTGGGTTTTTTACATTTATTAATAATATCTTTTAGCCTTTCAGCAATCGAAATATTTTCATCTGAGATAAAATCAATTTCGTTTGAAGAGGATTTAAAAAAAGGTGAAGAATTGATTTTCCAGAGCTCCACTCAAGTTAAACCAAAAATACCGCTTTCCTTTATTAACTACTAGTTGACCGCCCCGGCTTCTCCCAGTAGCATTTACTAATGTTAGTTAGTCAAGTTTCTCCAACCCTGCCTGTTCTTATTTATTTGCAAATAAAATATCTAAATTTGTACTGCATACTTTAGAGGCTTTTTTATTACAGTTGACTGGACTCAAAAAAGCCGGTTTTAGCCGTAATTTTTTAATTTTTTTTTCTTTACAAACCATCCTGAAAATTTCGAATCGAATAAGAAAAAAATCAGCCAAATCGTTCCAGCCGTTCTCACGTGATGACATTACATACATGGACCATTTCATTTATATATATATAGAAGAAGATGTTGTCGCAGGCGTTGAGCTTAACAACTATGCTGAACATCACTTTGCGATATTCGGGCATGTAGAATGTCAAAATACACGAAAAATGCATACAAAAGTGTCAATTTCCCCTATTTGTTTATGAAAAACTGGATTTGGAAAATTCCGAAAATCCCCGGATTTAAAAATCCCGGGCTTCGGGATTGAAGAAATCTCGAAAATTGCCCGTTGGCATCTCTAGTCAAAACCTTTTGCTTTGCCGCTGCTCATTCTAATTAACTAGTTTAGTCCTAACCACCTTATATTTACTAAAAACGTTCTAGAGTTTAGTGATTTCATCAAAATTCATTTGATTTTAAGCTAATTCTGTAACCAGTATTAAAATATCACACGGATCAAGATTCAGATATCTTTTCAAATAAAAGACGTTGTTCAGTTTAGTTTTGAAATGTAGTTATGGAATGAATTGTTGAAATGTTTCATTCTGAATTATGATTTCAGTGAATTAAGCATAAATTTATTTAATTCAAAGTTCTGATTCGAACTACACCATTTCGAATTGTATTTCAGAAGTATCTAATTATATTTCCGAAAATTCCAATTGAATTTTAGAATTTTCTAATTGAATTTCACAAATTTCCAATTATATTTTAGAAAATTCCAATTGAATTTAAGAATATTCTAATTATATTTCACAAATTTCCAATTGAACTTTAGAAATTTGCAATTTTGTATATTTCAGAATTTTATAATTGTATTTCAGAAATTTCCAATTGTATTTCAGAATTTTCCAATTGCATTTCAAAAATTTCCATTTGTATTTCAGAAAATTCTAATAGCAATACAAATGGCAATTTCTGAAATGCAATTAGAAATTTCTGAAATATAAATGGAAACTTCTGAAATATAATTGGAATATTCTGAAATACAATTAGAAGTTCAATTGGAAATTTGTGAAATATAATTAGAAATTTCTGAATTTAATTAAAATTTTGAAATATAATTAGAAATTTCTAAAAATTTAATTGCAAATTTCTGAAATACAATTATAAACTTCTGAAATACAATTGGAAATGGTGTATTGATTTACTCCAACAATTAATACACATTTATTATGATGTTAGACAATATTCAGCATTATGCGCGCCTGTTACATACGAATTTTTAAAATGATTTGCAAATTTCAACAAAAAAATTGATTTTTTCATACACAATAACTATTTAAAAAAAACACTTGCAATATATATTTTTTTTGTCTAAATATTTTTATTTATTAATTATTTATTTTGTTATATATTTTTCTTTTTTGGCTTCAGTGTTTGTGAGCACAGCAATTGGTTTGTATTAATCCAAGAAAATCCTTATTTAAAGACGAATTATTTTGCTAATTTATTTTTTGCTTCAACTTATATTCGGAGAATTTATATTTTCTTAACACCCAACTTTTGGTTTTTTATAATTATAAGCTTTTTACTATTTACACTAAATTGTATGTTACTAATTCATGTTTGTAGGTATAAATATTATTATAACAACAAGATCGACAAAAATAAAATAGTTTAATATTAACAAAATCGAATTATGCAAAATAGAAGAGCGAAAATTTATTTAAAAAAAAATCAAACAGAAGAAACTGATATAAAAATGCATGTAAAGAGCATAATTTTACTAATAATTGCTATTGTGGTAAAAGAAATTATATTAAAGTAAAATGAGATAAAAAAAATATAAAAAAGAAATTAATAATAATTATAAGGTATTTAAGTAATAAACAAAATAAATGCTATTCTTTTAATGCAAGCAAATAAAAAAAATAATAACTTTTGGCGTTTTTCTGGTTATTTTTATATTATCATAATCTAAATGCTTTAGTTCATACTATTTAATTCTGGCTATTTCATTCCTTTTTTAAATAAACAACCTGGTGTTGGTTTTAATTTTTATTTTTTTTTAAATTTTGCATGATTTTTATAATTATTTTGAATTTATAACATGGTTTATATAGTAAAAATGTCTTAACAAAAGTATCATCAATGTCATATATTAGTATTAAGTGGTATTTTGTAGACACACATTTACAATCAAGCCCGTTGATATTAATTCCCTTTAATATTCGTAATCGAATGTTCATATTTGATGGCATTAGAATATTTCATATGTCATTTGTCACTTGTCATTTATTACTTATGCCATTAATCCTATCATTATGAATACATAATACTTATTTATAACTATAAACCTTAAAAAAAAAAATTACCTGTTATCACTTATCATAGATATATTATACATATGTATTAGATTTTATTTTTCTGGTACAGGTGAAAATAATTTTTGTTTTTAAATTTTAGACAACATTTGTATGTCGGTAATAACAAAAAGCTCTAAATTTACTAACAAATTACTAAAGATACAAGAGAGTAGTGTATGTTCTCATTTTCACAATATTCTTATATTTTGGGATGTATTATTATTAATCCTAAGTCTTTTTTGGAGAATTATTGTAAAACTATAAGAGTTTTCGCGAATCCCATTGTAGCACCTAAAGAAAAAACTGCTTGGAATGAATTTTTCTAACATTTCGTAAAATTTTATACCAAATACTTAATACTTATATTTATTTCTACATAAAAAATATATGAGAGGAATGGAATTTACATTATTCGAGACATATACGCATTGACTAAATTAAGAGTGACCCCATGCTGTACCAAAATTATCTGAAAATAAATTTAATATAGTGGATAAGGTGGAGTATTTCTGTGATTTTGTTTTTGACCGACACATTTTAAGGAGCCATAACCGCAAAAAAAGCTCAAGCGACAAAAACTAAATTTTAAAGGAGAATGTTTTTATTATTTATTTCTTGAAAAGGCATTTATTTTAAGCTTAGCAAAACGCACCAATATTTCCTTTCTATCACTAACCATTAACAAGTTATGAGGCTTCAAAATTATTTATTTAACAAGAAAATAATAATTGGTAAAAAGTTTACACATTTTTTTATTAGTTTGCCTTAACAAAACATGTTTAAAGCTTTAAACTTTTTAACGAGTTGTGATAGAAAGGAAATATTGGTACCGTTTTGATAAAATTTTCATCGTGCATGTTTAAAATTATTTTTTTTTATGAGATGGGTTTTTTTAACCATTTTTAAGGATTCAAAAAACATCAATTGTATTAACTTTTGATGCAGAATTGACTCGTGAAATCAGATTTGCAATATATTCAACCGTTTTTGCTTTACAAGAAAATGTGATCAAAATCCGCGTCTTTAGGTGCGTTGAACCACCATAAGGAGTGAAATTTTTACAAAAAAAAAAACGACGCCATTATTTTTATTTACGCAAAAACCTTCCGAAAACAAATGAAGTGACCTGGTCACAAACGAACTCTAATTTACATATATAAGGTTTTTATTTGTACTAGAAATTAAATATTTTGTAATCAATACAGATGATGTCCAATAGTGGGAATCATTATCGTAATATTGGGAAATGCTCGTTAAAAGACTGCATATAGAAAGGCCCTAATTCGTGTTTTTTAGTTATGATATATGAGCAGACCATGTTCGGGTTATCTTTTTCAAATATAGCAGAACGTAAATTGTTGAACGAAATTTTTATTGCGAATAATATCACAAGAATAGCACTGTTTCCATTTTGTCCCCTACAGCTGTCACAATAAAGACTGATACACGAACAAGTTTTTCTTTCTTCAACAAGTTTCTGGTGCCACTTTCGTAAAAGCTTTCGTTATAGAATGCTTATTTCTAGAGTAAAACGGTGTTATAGCGTTTCCTCTTTCCTGGTCCGTTAAAAAATGTTTCTTTGCTTTTGTTGTCTGCTCAAGCTCTTGACACTTTCACAAGTAGTACATCTTAGGCATATTAAAATAATGTTTTAGTATTAGTTAGTATTGGGTAGTTCATGAACGAACTAGTTTAATTAAACGATTCCATTATTTAAACTTACTGTACTAATTCAAATCGTTTCTCACTTAGTTCAGTATTTGAAAAAGATTATCTTTTGAAATGAATAACCCAGTTTTTATAGATTTAAATTATTCTAGATTTAACTTAGTCGATCCTCTTAAATCGTTTAATAAATATTGAATTAGACATATTTATTGAAAATATTCGGCAGTGTCGAAACGTTTATACCCACTACCAATATAATACGGGCATCGATTGTTGGGCGTTTTGTATAAAAACATTTATCAGGTTCAGTTTTATTTAGTTTTATATTTTCTATTACTGAAAAATATGTGGAAAGTTTCATATTGCTAGAGGATAATGTGCCTTCCGGATGTGTGCCTTATATAGGAGCTATAATTATGGATCGATATTCACAAAATCCAGTAGTATGAATTGATCGATGCATACTTGAAACATATTTGTATTAAATTGTTCATCAATATCGATAATTATGCACGTTAATGTATTTTTCGGATGTGGGCCATTTATGGGAGCTATAACCTATTAAGACACGATTGTCATAATATTTTGTGTTCTGATATCTATTAAGAAACATAGATGGGAGCTATGGCAAATCATGGATTGATGGTCACAAAATCCAATAGCATGATTTTTGAATACAACTGATATTTGTAAAAGTTTGGTTCGATATCGAAATTTATAGTTAATGTATTGTAGTTTTCGGAAGTTGTCATTATGGGCCGATCTTTATAAAATTAGGTGCCGCGATTATTTTATAAATGCAAATTATTGATGTCAAATTCAAAACAGATTATTTATAAGAGATTTACGCATATTTAAGTTATTTTTGGAAGTGGACTTTATATGGGACCGATCCAAAATAAATTTCCTTCTGCGATTTCTGTTTACATATAGCTTATGTCTGCAGAATTTTGTATGGATATTCCGGAAAGAAAGTCGTATAGGGACTGGTAGAAATCATGGACCGATTCTAGCCATTTTCAACAAAGCTTTTCTTTTTATTGAAAGAACAATGTGTGTAAAATTTCATTAATTACACTGTCCAACAAATTGAGATTTTTGATTGGAACAGAATTGCGTTCCTATAATTCTTAACGGGCATGTTGAGTAGATCATTTTTGTAGAGACAGTTGGTCAAAGTTTTAATTTTTTGATCGGGGGAACATTATACTAACTGAAAAAAATTTGTAAGTGAATGTCTGAGAGAATTCTTATTGTCAGAGTTATATTGTAGAATTTTATGGGCATAATTTTTGTGTAAGATCTTAACCCTCTATCTCCTCTCTTTAGGCGTCAATTTGACCGTTTTTTTTCAAGAAAATCAAAAAGGACTTTTAAGGATTGGAAAGATACAAAAGCCGTAAATAAAGCTTTTTACGCTTAATTAACAAACCTCGGGTCTCACATTTAAAAAAAAAATCGCACATTGATTCTACGACCAATATTTGGATATGTTACAAACGGAATGACACTCAATATGCTGAATTGGCCGCCATTTATTCAGTTCGTTTAGCCAAAACATCATGAACGGATATATTTTTTATTAAATTGGGTTTTCCGTTCGGTCAACGTTCTGCGCGCTTTGGGCATTTAACGATGAGGCCCATTTCTGAATGAATGGATATGTCAACAAACAAAAAGGTCGAATTTAGGACGATACCAAACTACATGATAAAAAGTCATTGTTGTGGATTTTGGTCCATATTTTGAAATGAAATATTAAAAAATAGAAATAATATTACTAAACTCCCCAATTAATTGAGACAACCTTTAAGCATATTATTTAGTACAAAACACAGCAAATGCAAATAAAAAATCAATTTAAAAACAAGTAAGAAAGTATAGTCGGTCAAGCCCGACCACATAATACCCTACACTGAGTAAATGAGCAAACAAATTTTCGTAAGCGATTTTCGAAATATATATGAGCTATGATAAATTATGAACTGATCGTCATTATGAAACTTATTTCTGTTGAATTGTATTTACATACCTAAATTTTTAAAAGTTTTATGATCATTAAAGTTATTAAATTTTTATATTTTTGCTTATGAAACGAATCACTGTGCAACGCCAGAGCCGTTTTGCCTTTTAAAAACCACATATAATTTATATGGAAAACAACAAATTATTTAGATATTTTGTTTTCCATATAAAGCTATCACTTGGCTCCGGGATTTAGAAAATAATGCCCTCAATTTAATAATTTAACTTATGTACCTAATGTCACTTACATGCATTATACGAATGACTTAAACATTAAATGTATATTTACTTTGAGTTATGACCCTCTTATCGCAAATGAGCGTTATAATTTCAGAAATATTTATTTAATAAATTTCTTTATTAACAAATGATGCTGGAACAAAAAAAAAACTAATTTCTCGACATAAGTTTTTAACGTATTGCCACAGATACATGGTATATATGTATTTAGTAGGTACCTATAGCTAAAAGGTAAGATTAACTCAGAGGATACTTCATCATCTTTCCGTTCATTATCTAACATTTTATTTTTATAATATTGTATCTAAATCTATTTGCTAATAACAATAAATATATGTAATTACACTTCTATAGATGTTTCCATTTATTGTACTAAAGTGTCTTTTGGTTTCATTTCTATATAATTTTCTATTTTCCATCTTTTTTTGTTCCAATTAAATCTATCCACTTTTCCTCTATACGGGCAATTTCATTACAGATCATGAATTACAAGGACCGCCCTCGGTACTTTCATCTACTCTAATAAATACTAATCTAATGCCACCACCATCTCCCGTACAAACACGCAGAGATTCAATACTTAAACAGCAGGGTAGTGTTAAAACCGAGAAACGAGTGTCTATCAAACAGACATCACCCAATAATAATTCAAAATTGTCGTCATCCAATATAGAATATGTATCGGAAAAATCAAATGATGCTGCAGC
Source organism: Calliphora vicina (assembly GCF_958450345.1). Lineage (NCBI taxonomy): Eukaryota > Metazoa > Arthropoda > Insecta > Diptera > Calliphoridae > Calliphora > Calliphora vicina. The sequence continues at coordinate 80,880,376 of NC_088784.1, forward strand.
AACCAGCTCATTGGGCAATGGTAAAAAAAGACAAGGAAAACCTCCATCGGGTAAGATATATATTGTTTAAAATACTAATCATTTGTATATAATATAAACAATTTGATTTCATTTAATTTCAGGTCCCCGACCCGCCTCTTTGGTCATAACTAAAAATGACGGAAATTCACAATTTAAATTGGTGCGATCGTCGTCCATAGATTATGATGACATTGAATCACAACAACATACCGGCAACATACAAAGACCAATAAATCGTACAACACTTTTGGAACAATTACAGGAAGATGAATCAGCTCCTTTAGTATTTACCGTACACAAGTGACATTTCATATCATATCATTGTGTTTTGTTTCTTAGTTGGTAGATATTTATACATATAATTTAAGACACTTTCTATATAGTTATAAAAATTCGGATAAATTCGGGGTTACACATATATTGGAAATTTATTATAATACAATATATAAAATTTAAATTTTGAATTTTCGTAATATTAATTATAACCAGAGGGGTTATTGCGTAATTATATTCAAAAGACAATACTTTTCGGGATTTTTCCTACAGATTCCAGATAAAGTTTTATTCAAATCTAGTTACGCAATAACTTTTGGTTTATTTTTTTGATTATAAAGGGTCTTACAATAGGGACTTCCGAATTTTGGCAGTTGATAGTGGCCATATTGTTGAAGCAACATCTGTCAAATTGCCTAAACATCATGGACGGATATAGCTTTCAGCAATACGTGCAAATGATATAATTGTTTTATCAAAATGTGTGTTCTGTTCGGGCATCGTTCCGCGTGCTTCGCCCATTTTACAGTGAAGCTTGTTTCTGGATGATTGGCTACGTCAAGAAACAAATTGGTCGAGTTTGGGACGACACCAATCCACATGAGATCCAAGAGCGTCCAATGCATCCCTAAATCACTGTTTGGTGCGGATTTTGGGCTGGCCTCATCATCGGCCAATATGTCTTTGAGATCGACATTGACCAGAACATCACCGTCAACGACGAGCGCTATAGGTCGATGATTACCAACTTCTTTTGAACTGAATTGGATGATATGGACATCAACGACAAGTTATTTGACGGCGTAACGTGCCACACGGCTTATGCCACATTGGACATTATACACGAGCGATTTAAGGGCATGGTCACCTCACGTAGAGGTGATGTGAACTGGCCAACGAGATCGTGCGATTTTAACCCCGTTAGACTTTTTCTTTTAGGGTTTTCTTAATTCGCAGGTCTATGCGAATAATCCAGTGGCTCTTAAATTTAGCGCGATTTATCCTCCAGAGTCATGGAAAATTGAACATTTCGGATTCGCGCAACCCAGCGAAGCACTATGTTATATTCCATACGTGATGGCGTCGATAGGTCATTTAAACGAATAAAAAATTCAGTGATATTCCACACACAGTTTGTTTTATTTAAAGATAGGAAGCGCTTAATGAAAGACCCTTTAGATGATTAAAGAACACAGATAAACCACAAGTTTTTGACCTTGGTTCTTCCGATTTTGAACCGGTAAACACCTACCCTTTGGATTCCTTTTTATTCTTTTAAATTTAAAACAAAAAACATTCGCGATTTTATTCATAATGTATATCGCGAATAAAATCGAGAGTTTTTGGAAATTAAAATAAATACAAATAAAAAAGTCTAAATGACTCTCAAGAGTATGTGTTTACTGAATACGATCAAAATCGTAAGACTCAAGGTTAATTTATTTGTAATGTACGGTGAAGTATATGATATAGAAGGATAGGAGAGAGATCTAGTTGTCATCTATGGTTGTATCTTTATAATTTATTATTATATGTATTTTTCCAGTTCATGCTCCAATTTATCCGCATTTTGTGTGTACAATTGTTTTTTTGTTTAAGAAACCAATTACCTTAATAGTATAAAAATAATATATTTAATAATTATGAATTCTAAGACTTAAATTTAAATAAAATTGAGCAGTAAAGAAATGGCCTGTTAAGTATCGATTAAATTGTTGAACAAAATTGATCTTAAATTTAAACTATTTGGTCTCATAACAACAAATTCTGCTCAATTTATTATTTTAATTAAACTTAATTGTTTTCGGAAGTTTTTTTTTAGGACAACAAAAGTATACAACATATTTACACACTTATATAGGTATATATTAAATAGATTTATTAGAGAATTGATACAAATATATATTTTCGAATATTTTTATGTATTTATATACTAAAAACACTGTTAATTGGATATTTTGTTTCAACATTAAAAAAAAAATAAAACTTTAATAAAACAACACATAAAATTCAATTGAACAATTAATGCATATATTTGAGTTGGTTTATTGCTTTGTAAGATACTTATGTTATTTAAGTTGTGTATATGTATACCAAAATAAAAGAACATTATTGAAACCATAATTGAAAATAAAACTTAATCTTTGATTTAATCAATTTCTTTGTTTAATTTTTGGGTTATAAGTGAATTGTGTTTTGGAAATGAATATTGTTTTCGTGATGATACAAATGAATTCCTAATTTAGAATTTGTGTAGTTATTTGAAATTTATTGGAGTCATTATTAGTAAATTAAGTTTAAGTATTATCCAAAATTCGAAGGTAAATTTGGTAACCTTATATCTTTTAAACTAATATAGATATGTACAAACAAAATTTTAAATACATCTTTATCTTCTTAAACAATTCGAACCTTTCAGGGCAGAAAACAGAAAAACTGTATTTTGGTACTTTATTGTTACCCTACGCGGGAAAAATTTCACAGGAATATTTTTTTTGAAAATTCTTCTTAAAATTAAAGGTCATGTATGTAATATTTGAAAACTTTTAAAAATCCAAACTAAAGTTAATAAAATTCTTTGTACATAATTTATTACCAGAATTAGTTAGTACACGAATTTCAATTGTCCCTTCTCTTTGTTATTTCCATAGTCATGGCAATCCTGAAAAAGCTTTTCTAAAAGCTTAAGCTCTTCTATCTCAATTTAGGGTATCTTTAAGATTGTTTTTCTTAGTTTCGTATCGTCGTGCTTTCTTAAATATACACCCAGTGACAGTTTAACAATATTTCATTTTAGTTGCGATTTTTTTCGGTTTTGTTTACCTCTCTCTGTACTTTGCCGGTATTTACGATAAACACAAACTGATAATGTGTATTAACGCCACAACAAAAACTAAACAAAATGTAAGATACAAAGAGAAAAATAATAAAAACAAATTAAATCGTCATCAATATGTAATGTGGCAGAAAACACCCGTCAATAATAAATAAACTTCTTCTATGTATGCAAAACGTGCATACATAGAAGAAGCAGCAGCGGCAATTTTTTAATAAAAACAAACAGCAGAAACAGCTGTTCAGTTTACTTTTGTGTTGACTATTGTAAGCGAACGAGTGAGTGGTTGGCCCCAAAACATACAACTGATTCGTAGGAGAGGGAATAACTACAAATTTTTCATTCAAAAGGTCACCTTGAAACATTTGAAAAAATATTATTTCATTCAAAACGATTCCTGCGTGCGTCTTAAACACATCGTGATTTACAGAAAATTTAGGTAATTTAAAAGGAATTTTCACAGCAATATAACTAAAAATTAATAAAATAAATTTACTTTAATTTATAATAAAACTTTCGGCATAAACTGGAACAGAGTTTATAATATTATAAAGTGTAATTGTTAAATAAAAGTTTTAAATTTAAATACCTGTATGAAATGAAATAATTGTGTATCTGCTGTATACATAAGTATAACTATGTGATAATTGATGGAATGAGTTTGTGAACGTTTTTTTTTAAATAACTAATATACAGAAACAATTTTAAAGTATGTTAGAAATTAGAGAAATTATTTAAAAATTATATTGAAAAAATAACGGGTTTGTGCAATAATCAACTGCATAACCTTACTTTTGACAGCAGTGCACTTCATATGTGATTCAATGTTAATGACAGAGATGCAAAATAATTAGTTCATAATAAGCACTATTAGGTTTTGCCTAAAATGATTCCAATTGCATCTCTAAAATAAGATTCATTCTGATAACAATTTCTAATTTAAATCCAGGCAAAAAAACTAGCTTTGGGACCTAATTATCCAGACTTTTTCCATTTCCGTGATATATTAAACAAATCTTGGTCATTCCCGGGAATTTTTTACTACAAAACTATGCCAAAAACAAGTAAATATTTTGTAAATATAACCGGTCAAATTAAAAGATTTAAGAGGTCCGACTAATTTAAATCTGCACAAATGCTTAATTGGATTTGAAAGAGAGCCTTTTCAAATTAGTATATCGATGGCTTTATATAAAAAAGGTGTAACTATTTTTTTATCAAAAATATCAATGAAAAAAGGGTGTATTAAATAACTTTATTAAAATAAAAAAAATAAATTTTAATTGAGAAATAAAATGTGATTTCTCTTATTAAAAATTGCATTAAAACTTTTTTTGTCTAAAATTTTATGGATTTTATTTAGTTTTTTCCTTTTCCTGTATTTTCCTTTTCTCTTGTTAAAAATTGCATTAAAACTTTTTTTGTCTAAAATTTTATGGATTTTATTTAGTTTTTTCCTTTTCCTGTAAAGTAACAAAAAATCGAATTACGCCTTTTTATATTTTTTTTGATGCTGTTTTATCTTACAAAACACTTGTAAGAGCAAACACGTCAAACAAATTTGTGCTAAAAAAGTGGTTACGCTTTTTTGAGTAAATATTTGCCATGTGTGACCGTACCTTAAGCCATCGATATATAAAATACAAATTTAAATCAATTGCCCAATTCACAATCGGAGTCGTAGCGTTGTAAGTAGTTTGTCATAAATATTTTTCAAACTAAATTTTCGAAACAAAAAAAAAAAAAAATTAGCTGATAGCCTTCGTTGCTCTATTAATATAAGTTTTAATATCATGTAAATAAATAAATAATAAAAAAAATTACGACATACAACGGTACGACAGCGATTGTGAATTGGGCAAATATTATTGTCATTATTTTCTCTAAATATGAGAATATCGGCCTACTAGATATGTTAATTTTCCTGTTTTTAATAAACATGTTTCGGTTTTTTTTTCACACAGAGAAAATAGTTTTGGTTGTGATAACCGTGGCTTAATAATATTCGTTGTTGTGACAAAAAATCGGTTTAAATCGTAATTCTTTTGTGCCAAATATCGAAAATATCTATGGCAAAAAATCATAACGATGCTGTTTTATCAGTGCAGAAATATATCTGCAACATTAAAAAGAAAACTTTTAAAGAAATTCCTGAAATTTCTCGGGTATTTCTTAAAAAATATTCCCTTGAACTCCCGGAAAATTTTTTCCGATTAGGAATCCTATATGTAACTTCATAAATGATTTAATTCCTTTTAAATTCTGTTTATAATATTTTATTTTATAATCACAACATCGCAATCACTGTGTGTCCCTCTATGCGCAGATAAATAAAATTGAACTTGAAACAATTTTGTCGCTACTTGCACTTATGCAGTACATATAAACAAAAAATTATAACAAATTAGAAAATTTAAATACGTGTTGTTCAAAACAAATTGAAATAGTTTATTTTAGATTTGTAGGTAAACGATTGACATTTAATTTTAAGATTATTTATATTCCATCAGAATAATTTGTAGACATTTCAGAGGTTGCGATTTTCAAACTTTTTTTTAAATTTTGGTTGGGTTTGGAGCATAGATAGATCTCCTGCCAAAGACCTAACTCAGTTGTCAGAAACTTAAGTAGTGAGAATGTATTAGTAAAAGAACCATGTAAAAACAAAAAAATACTCGTTTTTGGAATTATTTTGAGTAATTTTTTGTTTGAGTTGTTTTCCAGTTTCAGCTCTGTATTTCTCTATGGTTTGGAGTTTTGCCGGTTCTTTTCATATTTATGTGAAGTATCTTAAATACAGAGTGTAGTTTTAGCTTTCTGGTCTAATATTCCACTTGAAAAGTATTCAAATCTAATTTCATGTAAAATCATATTTGAAAAATATTATTTGCTTTATCCTCATCGAAATTTATAAAAGAAAATACCAGTAGTATATTTTATTCCATTTTCACAATGTGTAGTTATTTTTTGACCTAAAGTTATACTGACAGTTTTCATTCAAAAAGTATTTGAACAGACAGTATAACTTTAAGTTAAAAACTGACCAGACATCGTGAAGTGAGAAAACACCACAAATTATTAGATTTTTTTTAGATAATGAAAATCCTAAAATGTATCCATAGTTTAAATTTTAAAAGTTTTGCTTTATCGGAGATGGGGAATATTCTGGATTGTTGTAGACCAACTTAGTTTGCTACTTAAAATCGATGTAATTGACCCACAAATGTCAGAATAATAAGCAAGAAAATTCAACAATCAATTTTTTTTTACAATTTTTCACCAATTTTATGGACGAAAAAACATTTGAATGTAAAATTATACTTTTAAAATATTTTTATTTTGCCAATAGGAATAGGCACAACCTTGCGGAATAATATTTATTTTAATTTGAACCAGTCTAATCTAACATCAAACCCCTTAAATTTTCCACCTTGACAAAATAAAAAAAAAATATATTTGCATGTGAAACTATTCAAGATCAATTGTTTAAATAATTTGAAATTACGGTTCTTTTTAAATATAACAAAAAAATATATATTCTGTGTTTTCGTATTTTCCGAAATCATTTACATTTTGTTGAAATGTATGTAAGTAGGTATGTTTTTCATACATCTGACATTTTCTGAAATTAGTTTTTCTCAATTTATTTTAAGAAATTCACGTTCATGACGTTCTTGGTATGCGGTAGTCAAAACAATAAACACTATCTAATAATAGGTTGAGAAATAAAATAAAAACTCATTCTCTTACGAATCACCTGATGAAAAGGTAATTAAAAAGTAAAAGTGATTTTTTGCGATACTAAACATTTGTTTAACAACAAATAGCTGAGGAGGCGACAATTAGAAAGAAAAACAGCGGGACAAATACTTTAGAAAATAAACAAATCCAAAAACAACTGTAGATAAAAACCAAAACAAATGAGCAAAATGTTGAGAGAGACAGACTTTTGAGAAATTTAAAATAAACAAAAAAGAAATGTTTGAAAAATAATAATAACTAAACGCCAACAAAATGCTTTTGCCAAAATAATCACGAGAATAAAAGCATTTTGGGGTAAAGATCAAATTTTATTTAACAAAAAAAAAAATCATCAATTAAATACATATTTGAAATTTGTTTACAAATACGTATTTAACTTATTAGGATATCTACGTATGTAGGTACTTACTAGATTGACATTTAACTTGTTGCTGCATAGTTCAGCCGGCGCTTCAAACATGTGTTAATTGTCGGTTTCTTATTTGTTTACATTTTTTGTTGATAGGTACATACATGCAAATTTTGAAGTATTTATTTCAATAATGTACATGATTGAAATAATAATAATTGAAAATAAACAAGTAATAAATAAGTAAGTAAGTAAAATAATAAGTAAAAAGCTATATTCGGCTGTGCCGAATCTTATATACCCTTCACCAAATTATACTTCAAAATAAAAAATTTAAATATTTTTAAGTGAACAAAATTTTTCAAATTGTTTTTTTTTTAATTTTAAAATTTAAAATTTTTTTTTTAAATTTTAAAATTTTTTTTTTGTTTTTTAAATTTTTTGGTTGAAAAAAAAATTCGGGTTAAAAAATAGTCCGATTTTCAACCATTGTAGGTCCAACTTACTATGGTCTTATATACGTCGTTGCAAAGGTCTTTGAAATATCTATCATTAGATATCCATATTGTCTATATTAATGACTTAGTAATCCAGATATAGGTCAAAAATAGGTCAAAAATCGAGGTTGTCCTGGTTTTTTCCTCATATCTCAGCCATTTGTGGACCGATTTTGCTGATTTTAAATAGCAAACTTCTCGAAAGCATGGCTGACAGAATTATTGAAGATTTGGATCCCGAAGATATCAGGGGTCTTCAGAAAATTGATTTCACAGACGGACATGGTTTAATCGACTCCGCTATCTATAAGGATCCACAATATATATACTTTATAGGGTATAAAAAGCTTCTCATATTTGTTATTCAGTACTTAAGAATGAATATAAATTAAATTTTAGTTTAGATTAAATAAATTTAATTCTAACATGAACAAAATATAAAAAAAGTAAATATTATTCGTATAAATTCTTAAACAAATATTTCACTTTATCTAAATTCAGCATTTTTATACCCTTCACCTTCGTGAGAAGGATATATACATACATATAAGTTTGTCATTCCGTTTGTAATTTCCACAATATAATTTTCCTATACAGTATATATATTCTGGATCCTTATAGATAGAGAAGTCGATTAAGCCATGTCCGTCTGTCTGTCTGTTGAAATCAACTTTCCGAAGCCCCCAAATAACTTACATACACGATTCATACAACAATATATTCATACAACAAAATTCTTCCGCTCGGTTGCTTTTAAAATCGAGAAAATCGGTCCACAAGTGGCTGAGATATAAGGAAAAAACCAGGACAACCTCGATTTTTGACCTATATCTGGATTACTAAGTCATTAATATAGACAATATGGATATCTAATGATATTTCAAATACCTTTGCAACGACGTATATAAGATCATAGTAAATTGGACCTACAATGGGTCAAAATCGGAAAAAATATTTTTTAACCCGAATTTTTTTTCACGAAAAGTTTTCCTTGGCTAATTATTAAAAAAAATTAAAAGACAAAAAAAAAATTTTAAATTTAAAATAAAAGAATTTTTAAAATTTAAAAAAACAATTCGAAATTTTTTCCCATAAAATGAAAAAAACAACTTTGGAAAAAAGTTTTACCTAAAAATATTTAAAATTTTTATTTTGAAGTACAAATAGGTGAAGGTTATATAAGATTCGTCATAGCCGAATATAGCTGTCTTACTTGTTAAAATAAATATAGGAATTTCACATTTTAAATCGGTTGGAAAATGGCTAGTTACGGTAGTTTAAAGTCAGGATACTACCAAACAGATCAAAATACTGTCAGACATGTTTTTTTTTTAAGAACACAAACATATAAGAGTTATATTCGGCTATGTCGATTCTTGTATAATATTCTTGCATAATCAACATATTTATGACTGCTCAAACAGTATTCCGAAGGGATATTTGTATTGCTCTAGGTGAAGTTCAAATTCGAAAGCAAAAAGTATGAAATTTTTTGGAAATATGGTACCATTTTTGATAGAATGAACATCTCATAATGAGAGCAAATCAAATGCTGCAATCTCCAATGGACATAGCAGTCTTTCCTTCAATCGGTAGTTTTAAACTATTGATTTATTTTTAGCTAAAAGCATAT